>NC_083231.1:68134574-68746272 GCF_032191835.1 Heteronotia binoei
TTCCTTCCCTCCCTCCTTCCTTCCTTCCTTCCTTCCTTCCTTTCTTCCTTCCCTCCCTCCTTCCTTCCTTCCTTCCTTCCTTCCTTCCCTCCTTACCTCTCTGGAGGGCCTCCAGGGACCAGCGCCGGCCTCTCCGCGGCCTCCGTTGGTCGGCACTGGTCACTGGAGGCCCTCCAGAGTCTCTGGAGGGCGTCCAGCGACCAGCGCCGGGCCAGCGGAGGCCGCAGAGTGGCCGGCGCTGGTCCCTGGAGGCCCTCCAGAGTCCAGCGCCGCCTCTCCGTGGCCTCCACTGGACGGCGCTGGTCGCTGGAGGCCCTCCAGAGTCTCTGGAGGGCCTCCAGCGACCAGCGCCGGCCTCTCCGCTGCCTCCCGGCCTCCGCCACCGCCGCCGGGCCCCGCGCGTGGGCGGGGAAGGCGGCGAGTGAGGGAGGGAGCGTCCCACCGCCTCCGGGGCTGGCTAAACCGGGACCTCTAATGGTCCCGGTATAGCCAGCCCGGGAGGCGGGAATAGGGGGCCAGAACCGGGACATTCCCGGGTGCCCGGGACGGTCTGGCCACCCTAGAGCTGGCATCTGGGTTTGCTGCAGCCAGGACAGCAGAGAAGACCTTGAGCAGATTGTGTTTTGTGTGGCAGTGACACTGGCAACTGGGTTTATATTGGTTCCAGGCCTGCAAGGTTCATAGAGTAAATAGATGGATGTAGTGCACTTGGGTCCTATATAGATTCTCTAGTGTGAAGTTAGGTTTGGCTTTGGGTGCCCCAGGAATTGGACCCCCAGTACAATTTTTTTTTGGCCTTGTGGGTTTTGTGTGGGACAGTGCCCTGAAGCTGCACAGCAGTTTGGGGGGCTCTCCTCAAAACCCCCTGCTCCTCAGAGCCATTTTTCCCACGACAATTACAATGGGGGAAGTAGCTCTAATTGTTTTTTTCTCACCATTGGGAACAGTGTTCCTTTTGGGGTGTCCACAGACGGGTGCAGTCTTTTTGGGCCAGGGGGGTTGCATGTGGGGGAGTACCCTGAAGCTGCCCTGCAGTTTTGGGGCCTCTCCCTCAAACCCCCCTCTGGCCAGAGCCAGTTTCCCCACAGCAATTATAGTGGGAAAAGTGGATAATTGGGCTTTCCCCAGCATTGGTGGCAATGGGCCTTTTGGGGAGCCCAAAGACAGGAACCCCCTGGCCCAAACTTTTTAGGACTTGGGGGTTTTGTAGGGGAGAGTCCTCTGTGGCTTTCCTGCAGTTTTGGGGGCTCTCCCTCAAACCCCCTGCCCCCCAGTAGCCTCTAATTATGCCCTATGTTGTCATTGATTGCAATGGTCTATAGGGTATAACGGTGGGATAGGGGCACCCTCTTTGGGTGCCCCTGGAATGGACTCCCTGGCCCATCTCTTTTGGGGACTTGGGGGGTTTGTAGGGGAGAGTCCCCCTGCAAATTTGGGGGCTCTCCCTCAAATCCCCTCCCCTCCAACGACTTCCAATATACCCTATTTTGCCATTGATTTCAATGGCCATAGGGCATAATGGGGCCGTATATTCAGAAATAGCCACACATCTACCATATATATGGCTATTCCCAGTACAGGTATTTGGAAATATATGGTATTCTGAATTTTTTGGCCATGTATATTTCCAAATCCGATTTTTTCTGATTTTTTTTTGTACACCCCTACTACTAAGCCCACCTTTCATACTGTTGCCATGCAAGTACGGTCTGCCTGAATATATGCTGCAGCAAAACACAGAAATTGGGGGGAGAGAACATATCTACACAGAGAATACACAAAGTCTGTAATTGATTGTAATCAATTATCTATGTATATCTAAAATCTAATAAACCTTGCCCTTATCAAAAATATAACTCCAAAGAGACCTAAATTGAATACAATTTTCCCCTATCAATCTGCAATATAATTCTGAATCTAATAATCCTAAATCTTATTCCTAAATAGTAAGTAAATATATACACCTAGGGATACAGTAGGAATCAAATAAAGGATGAGGTGTTTGGAAGTGACAGGGAGGAGCATTGCATATACAGCATTAATCAACAGCAAAGGTCACAAGACTGCACATGGATTAAGATAACTATGGCCTGCCCTTCAGCTGAAAAGGACTAATGTGAAAGGTTTTTTTTTCCTGTTATCTGTTCTTGCTTTGGATTCCATAAGTGCAGATAGACATCAATCACAGAATTTGCTTCCACACTGGCCCCCTCCCTTTTCAAAACCATGGCAACAGCACCAGCCAGGGAGACTCAGCTCCTATCCCCACCTCCCTTGGTGTCAGGTTGTCAGGCGAATACATTTCACTTGCATTTCCTGGCAATTCAGGCTGCTTTCTATGGGAGCTAATATCCAGAATTATAGAATTTGAGTTTAAAAATATTTGAAAAAATTAAAAAATGACATCATTCTGTGACATTGCAAACACAAAAATACAAATTTTACAGACCCATCATTGTCTATGTAGCCTCCTCATGTACATTCTAGATGGTGCAGGACATAAAGTCTTTAAATAAATCTCTATTGTCCCTTTGAAATTCCTTTAATATTTGAAAAGCCTTTTCATGATGGAGTTCTCCCTTGCACCTTTCAAGAAATCTTTGTGAAGTTCTTGGTATCATCAGCATGACTGAGTAAAACTCCTTTATCTAAAAGGAATATACTGATAGCATTAACAGATCTTACTTTCTTTGAACTAGAAATTATCCTCCATGAAACAAATTGTTTTTCCTGCATTCTTTTCTGTCTTCTGGACAGAAATATATGCTAAGGCTGATGCCACACTTACTGAAGGTCTTTGACACCTCTGCATACCTTTGAGGTATGTTCTCTTTATCAGTTCCAGGACTTCCTTTGTTCCAAGGCTTATCGTCTTTGAACTTTTTAAAAAGTACTGCTCCACTGTAGGGCATTCATTTCCTGCTCCACTCAGACTACTGCTTTATTGCCATTTTCTCTCCTGCATACATTCACTGCATGTGTGAAAGCTAACGTCTCTTTCAGTAATCTAGCTCTCCATCTGTTTGGCTTTCTGCCTCATATTATTTTCCAACCAGATTATTGTATTACATAGAATCATTTTGGCAGGGCAACAATTGAATGTAGAGACTTTACACATGTATAGTTTATGTGCAGGTAGATAATAGTATTCAGATTACCTCATCACATTTCTCCCTACCATGACAGCTAGTTTGCTACAGATATTTTTTTTGAGGGGGAGGGTTTTTTTTTTTGTTGTTGTTTAGCCCCTGGACTTAAGTTATTGTCAATTTTTCATTTAGTACATTAGTAATACTGTTTTGGATTCAGTTTCATATTTAATTATACTAAGTTTCATTCATACATAGGGCTTCCAAGCTCCCGGGTCAAGTGGGGGTATTCCCACTCAGGAGGTCCCCAACCCACCGGCCCACATTGGGCCAGCAGGGGGATCTTCCACTGATGTCACTGGCATGATAACATCACTCCCAAATTGCTAGACTGTTCGGAAAAACCATAGAGTTTTCCTGGAAGCTCTTATAGTGGCCAGCACGCGATGTTGCCAGCACAATGATGTCACTTGCGAGGCTGCAGGGGACTTGGCAACCCTATTCATACGTCACCCTGTGTTTTTTGGCAAAGACTCTGGCATATATCTACTTAAATTAAAACCAAGTATGGGCTTGACTACAGGTTATGAATTTTGATGAGGTTTTCTGGCCTCACAGGAATGTTCCACGCCATGATGAGTCATTAGAAGTACTGTTACAGAAAGGAGTAGGATTTTGGGGTGTATTCCAGAAGAAACATAATAGTGTTAGAAATAAGTTCTAATGGAGGCTGAGTGACAGGGAAGAGATGATGAGGCTCTGCCTTTCTGTGCTGGGATTTGTTTTGAGCCTCAGGTATACTAGGAAAGGGACTGTGGCATGCTTCAAAAACAAAACTACAGCTTTATTGATTACAAAATATGTCCTAATAATTAAGCACAGTAGATTCAGACTCACAACCTCACCCACTCTTCAAACATACTCACAAAACTCAGATGGCTGGCCAGGCAGGCCTTTTGATGCTGATCAATCAGATCTTTAAAAGAGGTATCTAGATAAAATGGCTGGCTAGGCCTTTGGTGCTATCAGTCAGGAGATAGCTTTGAGGTAGGGTTGCTGCCCCACAGGTATCCACTCTGCTTCAAATGTCTTTAGATCTTAAAATTCATTTTTTCGTTCTTCCTACCTTTGCTGTCCCATCAAGAGAGTCTTGGCAGCCAAAACTTCAGTTCCTGTGACTTAATTCATGTCTTCCATGACTTCTCTTTTTTTCTTGGTAGGGAACTGATGGATGACTCTTTTCAATGACTAGGCTGTAGATCATTCAGGGCCTTCCAGCTGGTGGTCTCTTTATTTGGTTTTTTTCATGTCTTTTCCTGGTTTGGGTCTTCCACCATTGCTCCTGTGGCTATGCCTGGAAAGCAAGGCTGGTTCCAGATATTAGATTTTGGAGGCTATGTGCTAGATGGTCACTATTGCATTCAATTGGCCTCTTGTACTTCAGATAGGCAAATTGATGTTGTTCCAAATGAGAAGTTGCCATTCAAAATTTTCATCTTCAGACATGTTATTCTGATGCATCTGATATTTGTCCCTCAATATTCTCTCAACTCACTTAACCTCCTCAGCTACTGATGCTTAGAATAAAAAAAGATATATAAAAGGTGGGAGGAGGAATTTATCCAGGCAGCTATGTCCTGTTTCTATCTGCCAAGTATTTGAAATAATGTTTGCAAAAAGGCTCCAATGAAATCCAGACCCAACATTTTTGTAAGGTATAAACTGACTGTAGGGAAACTATGTTAAGGTTTTCCCTTGTTCAAATAGAATACTGGTTGTGCAGAGGTCAGAGAGGCAGGTTTATGAGCATAATCCTGATCTCCTTTCATGTATCCATTTTCTCTCTTGGTGAGTGTTTGCATGGGCTCATACTGTACAAAAAAAATCCAAAGAATTGAAATAATACTATCCATGTGCGCGCACGCACACACACACATTTATATGGAACAATACACAGCTTGACCTAGACATCCCTAGAAGCATTTTGAGACACAACTGGCCTTAATTAATTCAGTAATAATAACAACATTCGAAACACAAGGAAAAAGTATGTGCCTGAGATAAAGACATCTGATTTGAGATGCTGCAAGTTGTCAATTCATCTCTCATTTGTATACTAATTGTACATCAGTTTCCAACCTGTGTGTATGCAGATGATTCCACTTCAACCACCAACTACTTCCATTATTCTATGCCTTCATTTTGTAAACACAGCCATGAAAGATGAAAGACTATAATTATATTAAAGCTGCATCTCAAAAAAATTGTTCTTGTGTATTCAGAAGCTTCAAGGATCAATGATTGCACTAATCCCTTACAATAACAACTTGAAGTGTTACAAACATTCACAGTCTTTTTGAGAATTCTGTCAGTATTTATTAAATGTGGTCAAAGTTATTAGGTTAGTAAAATTAAAATACACAACTCATACATACAAATTATTTTTGGTGTCACTGTACAACATTTCTATGACAAGGAGAAACTACATAAGCAAGCAACTCTATCCCAATGTTTCTGCAAAATTATATATTCCACTATGTATTGGGAAAGGAAAGGTCCCCTGTGCAAGCACCAGTCGTTTCCAACTCTGGGGTGACGTTGCTTTCATGTTTTCACGGCAGACTTTTTTTACGGGGTGGTTTGCCATTGCCTTCCCAAATCTTTTACACTTTCCCCCACAGCAAGCTGGGTACTCATTTTACCGACCTCGGAAAGATGGAAGGCTGAGTCACCCTTGGGCCGACTACCTGAATCCAGCTTCTGCCAGAATCGAACTCAGGTTGTGAGCAGAGTACTGCAGTACTGCTGCTTTACGACTGCACCACGGAGCCACTATGTATTGAGGCTGGCCCAAAACATTGTTTAGCCATCAATCAGAATGATAAAGAAGGAGAAATAGAAGTGTTGTTGTACAGATAAAATAGTAGCTCATTATTTCATTCATCAAAATCCCTTCTTCCTTTTCATAACCTGCTTTTATGCACGTGTAAAGTGTAAGGCACTTTAGAATATCACTTTTATGCAGTTGCATTTGTGAACCCAGAGGAAATGATATCACACTTCTTTTTCATGTATATGACATCTCCCTTTGGTAACTCTTTGCCCCAGAAGGAAATGTAGCAGTATGGTACCTTCAGTGGGAAGTCCTTTGTCCCTAATTCAAATTTGGACCCTCTGTAACTTATTTTAGACTTTAAAAAAGTGATCCTAATAGCAGACCTTCAGGGTCATGCGTGGGGTTTGGTCCTCAACAAGAATAATATTTTCAGAAGGAAAACTGCAAGAAGGAAAGAACAAGAAAATAATGGTTGATACTTTGGAGTAATCTTTTCATTGACCAGTCTATTTGGCAGAAAACAGTAAATACATGCTAAACAAAACAGAAGGAAACTAAAGGTACTAAGACTTCAAAGTTTCAACATCTTCATTTCTTCCTTTAAACCAAACAAGACTAAATGATAAGTTTGCTCTTCATTAGTTGCTAAGCAAACATACTGATGGTTTGTGGTTTGAAAGAAACTTCTGCTACAAGCCTTAAAAGAATATTGAAACAATGCAAATCTGTTGTCTGTGCTTTTTTGTTGCACTTGTATGTATTTTTCCAAGCATCTTGGGGGGGAAAATAAAAGAGGGTCAGAAGGGTAGAAACAAACAGCCACACAGAAGCTTCTGTTCCTCTTTCTGAACTTTTATTTTCTTATTTATAGTGTGTCATACAAGCAGATTTTTTTTTTCAGTTTAAAAACTATGTCCCATTGATGTCTGGCATAGTGTTCATTTGGACCTTCAGCTCACAGTCAGCATTCAGCACCATGCTGATTATTTCTGTGCCATGTAATAGATTTGTCACAGTAGTGCTTCTAAAGGAACTTTCTTCAAAATAAGAAAAAATACCCCCCAACATAGACTCAAAAGCACATAGAGAAAAGAATGGAGAGTGGGTGGGCTATGCTGCAGGTACTAGATGATACATTATTAAAACTAAATTTTGGGCTGAATATCAGAAAGAAATGGAAATATTTATTATACATTTCACAAGCAACAGCATACTTTCATCTGATGACATGTCATAAGGCTTAGGAATCATAATGAAAATTATTGCAATATTTCAGGCCTCAGAAACAGTACAATCCTCAGCCCTTTCTACATCAAGTTTTGCTCTAGATTTTGTGAGCAGTCAATCCATCTGCTACAGATCCACATCACCTAAATTGATTCTGCATTTAACATATTGCCTCTCACTTTCCCACAGGAAACAGTTTTATCTGCGGACTTTTACTTCTGTGTTTGCATGTTTAATGGGCTTCTGGGATATAGTGTATGAGTGTGATAGTGGGGGGGGGGAGCCCACTATCTTCTCCTACGCAAATAGCCAGCCAGCCAGCCAGTGTTCTCAGAAGAATGTGTGTGTGTGTATGCATGGCCAGTGTGTTCCAGTAGGCCAGGTAGGTGGCTGCCAGGGGCAGGCAGGGACAGGCAGCGGGCATGCCCTCCCCATGCATGGTTGGGGGCCTGCATGGAGGAGCTTGTCCACCCGATGGAGGAGCTTCTGACCCGGTGCAGGCGGGGCCCATCAGGAGGGTCATCTGCTGTCTCCTCCCAGTACGTACCCACCACCACTGGACCTGCCCAAGAGAGAGCAGCCACCTTGGCAGGTGTGGCCCCTGACTCACAAGTCACTTACCACTGCAGTGTCTAGGAAGAGGCTTCTCACCTCCCTCATGCTTTCTGAACATAACATAAGAACATAAGAGAAGCCATGTTGGATCAGGCCAATTGCCCATCCAGTCCAACACTCTGTGTCACACAGTGGCAAAAAAAAAAAAAAAAAATTATACACACACACTGTGGCTAATAGCCACTGATGGACCTCTGCCCCATATTTTTATCTAACCCTCTCTTGAAGCTGTCTATGCTTGTAGCCACCACCACCTCCTGTGGCAGTGAATTCCACATGTTAATCACCCTTTGGGTGAAGAAGTACTTCCTTTTATCCGTTTTAACCTGACTGCTCAGCAATTTCATCGAATGCCCACGAGTTCTTGTATTGTGAGAAAGGGAGAAAAGTACTTCTTTCTCTACTTTCTCCATCCCATGCATTATCTTGTAAACCTCTATCATGTCACCCCGCAGTTGACATTTCTCCAAGCTAAAGAGCCCCAAGCGTTTTAACCTTTCTTCATAGGGAAAGTGTTCCAAACCTTTAATCATTCTAGTTGCCCTTTTCTGGACTTTTTCCAATGCTATAATATCTTTTTTGAGGTGCGGTGACCAGAATTGCACACAGTATTCCAAATGAGATCGCACCATCGATTTATACAGGGGCATTATGATACTGGCTGATTTGTTTTCAATCCCCTTCCTAATAATTCCCAGCATGGCATTGGCCTTTTTTATTGCAATCGCACATTGTCTTGACATTTTCAGTGAGTTATCTACCACGACCCCAAGATCTCTCTCTTGGTCAGTCTCTGCCAGTTCACACCCCATCAACTTGTATTTGTAGCTGGGATTCTTGGCCCCAATGTGCATTACTTTGCATTTTGCCACATTGAACCTCATCTGCCACGTTGACGCCCACTCGCCCAGCCTCAACAGATCCCTTTGGAGTGCCTCACAATTCTCTCCGGTTCTCACCACCCTGAACAATTTAGTGTCATCTGCAAACTTGGCCACTTCACTGCTCACTCCCAACTCCAAATCATTTATGAACAAGTTAAAGAGCATGGGACCCAGTACTGAGCCCTGTGGCACCCCACTGCTTACCATCCGCCACTGCGAAGACTGCCCATTTATACTCACTCTGTGCTTCCTATTAATTAGCCAGTTTTTGATCCATAAGAGGACCTGTCCTTTTACTCCATGACTCTCAAGCTTTCTAAGGAGCCTTGTTAGAGACAATTGTATGCCTCCCCTGGCCCCTCCAGGAGATGCAAAGAAAAAGAGCTGTCAGTCGGGAGTCTCCTTTGAAGTATACAACTTTATTGATATCAAGAAAGAGGGGAGTCGCTTTTCAACGAGCTCCCTGATTAGTTCCATACATGCCATTTTATCCTTTACTCCCGGCCGATGAGTCCCTCCTCCTTTCCCCATAGGCTGAGGTACTTAGAGGGTACAGGCTACCCGGCACGCCTACTTCACCCCCTCCTTGATATGTACCCCTCCCGTTACATACATTGCATGTGCATTTAAATTTACCTTTCCCCGAGGTGGGGTGTGTCAGTTAATATTCATTACTTGATTACGCCTGCGTACTTGCTGCTTATTAATCTCGATTGCTATTAATCTTTACTGTTGCCATGGCTTGTTCAGCCGTGTTATTTCTTTTCGGCTTCTGCGTTTTAACAATGGCTACTACCCCTGTGCTATGGTTACTAAATGTTTGTACCCGGTTCCGCTCCTTGCACCTTAACAATCACTAAGACATTACATTTGGTTCCTTCTGTTTCAGCTCATTTCATTATTTCACTCCTCTCAGCCTTTGATGAGGAGCTTTATCAAAAGCTTTCTGGCAGTCAAGGTAAACAACATCTATCAGGTCTCCTTTGTCCACATGTTTGTTCACCCCCTCAAAGAAATGTAGCAGGTTAGTGAGGCAAGATCATCCCTTGCAGAACCCATGCTGAGTCTTCCTCAATAACCCGTGTTCATCAATGTGCCTACTCATTCTGTCCTTGATAATGGTTTCTTCCAACTTTCCCGGTATTGAAATCAGACTGACTGGCCTGTAGTTTCCCAGATCTCCTCTGGAACCCTTTTTAAAGATGGGGGTGACATTTGCTACCTTCCAGTCCTCAGGAACGGAGGCAGATTTCAATGAAAGATTACATATTTTTGTCAGAAGATCCACAAGTTCAACTTTTAGTTCTTTCAGAACTCTTGGATGTATGCCATCCAGACCTGGTGACTTATTAGTTTTTAATTTGTCTATCAAAATGGTGGGTGGAGAGCCCGGCTAAAGGGCTTTAAATCTCCTGTGGGGCAGGGAACCCTTGTCGCCTGCTGCTCACCCCCTCCTTCCTTCTTTTCGCAGTTGGCTGGAGAAGGGCTTGGTGAGTTGGGTGCCATGCACACATTGTTTCCCAGGGCTAGCAGGAGTTGCAAGCAGAGCCACAGTGCTTCAGTGGGGCTAGGTGAGCCACTTGGCACATTGCTATCTCACATCCAGGTTTTTGTTAACCAATGACATGTTCATTTTATTTCTTTTTTTGCAAAGGCAAAAAAGTTGCCAGGGAGGAAGGCATGTAAGCTTGTGGTGCCTCCTTCACCCCCGTGCAATCACATTTTTTAAAAAAGTTGGTGCAAAGGAGATCCTTTGGTAGCAGCCTGGTAGATTGGGAAGAAGCTCCTGCACCTTGGAAAGATAGGACACTCCCACTCCTTCCCAGATTGACTTCTTCCCTGCGAGGTGGATTCATTCCTCTTTGGGTGCATGAAAAGAGATTGTGTGTGTGTGTTCATCAGTCCAGTGGAGATGTGTGGTAAATACAGGGAAAGCCAAGCATAAGCAAGCTGCAAGTCCAGGAGCATCAGCAGATAGTGCCTTTGAGGAGGGGCCCCAGAGGAGATCTCTCCCCCCCAGGGAGGCTTTCTGTCACCAGCCTTGCAAGGCCTCTGTGACTGAAAGGGCTTGCACCAGAGGGCAGTTTGCCTGGAGACGCAACTGTCCCACTGGGTATTTTCCCGTGGGTGGGTGGCTGGAGGGGAGGCCTGGCTTTACTTGCAGGTGGAGGAAGGAAGAGCATGGCATGGTGGGTGGAGCACCAAAAAGCTTGGCACCAAACAGCTGGAGCACCAAAAAGCTTGGCACAGGCCCTGTGTATATATGTGTGTGAATGAGTGTGAGAGTGTTAGCGGAGGAAGCCTGTGCAAATCCATTTCCCCATCAGAAACTGTCATGCCAGTCAGCGCCATCAGCAGAAGGTGTGTATGTGTGTGCACGAATAAATTGGAGAGTGAGAGTTGGGCTTGTAGCCAGAAAATTTTAGGTGGAGGGGGGCCCAGGGAATAAAATTTCAGGTGAAAGGGCCCGCCACTCGCCCTGCTGATCGGCAGGGAGAAGGCAGCCTTGAAAGAGTCCCAGGAGCCAGTACTTCGGTGGGTGGGTGGGAGGGAGGAGAAAGTGCCACAGAGGGGGGCAGGGGCTGCCAGAGTGGTGGGGAAATCAGGGGCCACCACAGCAGTGGCCGCGGAGAAACCAGGGGCCATGAGAATGGCAGGGAGTGCCGGGCTGCCAGGAGGGACCATACAGGTGGAAGGGGGGTTTGGTGGAATGGCCTGGCCCCCCGCCCCTCCCCTGTGGTTATGGGCCTGATGAGAGTGCTGGCTACATTGGTCTCAATAATGTCTTCATGTTCTACTCCCAACAATAAAGAGAAAGCATACAATTTTGACTAGGAAAATGTCTGCAACACAAAAATAGTAAAAACAAGTCATAAAGTGAATCTCAAATAAATAAAACTATGGAAAGTTGGAGAAAATAATCAACAGAAGGTGAAAGGGTGAAAAAACAACAATGAAAAGTGTGATGGAGCTTTGGAGAAGAGTTTGAAAGTGCAAAGGAAAAGTTCTACAATTCAGATTTCAGTCTACATCTGCCTTCCCCCTGCCGATCAGGGCAACAGGAATATCAAGATGGTGTTGGTACACATTCACACAAAGCAAGTATAGAAGCTAGAAGAAGGCACAAGGCAAGACGGAACTGAATGCAGTAGGTCATGTAGAAGGTCAGTTTAAAATATACATCATCATCATCACATTTTATTTATATCCCACCCTCCCCGCCGGAACAGGCTCAGGGCGGCTAACAACAGAGATTCAATACATACATTGTGCAATATTTAACATATTAAACTACAATTGATTAAAATCTATTAAAATTCTAAAAACGATAACATTAATATGTTGGTACTATTATACAGAAGGTGAGTTTACTTAGCAGTTTTAGTTGGTGAAGGCCATTCGAAAAAGGAACTGTTCAAATTACCGCAGGGCCCGTATTTCTTCTGGAAGCTGATTCCATAGCTGTGGAGCCATAACAGAGAAAGCCCGAGTGCGGGTACTCTGGAGTTTTACCTCTTTTGGCCCGGGAATAGTCAGCAGGTTCTTCCCTGCTGACCTCAGTGCTCTCTGGGGTTCGTACGGGGAGAGATGGTCCCTAAGGTAGGCAGGTCCTCGGCCATATAGGGCTTTAAAGGTAATAACCAGCACTTTGTAACGAATCCAGTATGTAACTGGTAGCCAGTGCAGTTCACGCAGCCCCGGCTGTATGTGCTCCCACTTTGGGAGCCCCAGCAACAGTCTGGCAGCTGCGTTCTGCGCTAGCTGCAGCTTCTGGGTTCGGTATAGAGGCAGCCCCATGTAGAGGGCATTACAGTAATCTAGTCTCGAGGTGACCATTGCGTGGATCACTGTTGCCAGGTCCTGACGCTCTAGGAAGGGAGCCAACTGCCTTGCCCGCCTCAGATGAAAAAAGGCTGACTTGGCAGTGGCTGCTATCTGGGCCTCCATTGATAATGAAGGCTCCAGTAGAACTCCCAGGCTTCTGACTCGATGCGCCACTTTCAATGGCACCCCGTCAAAGACCGGGAGAGATATTTCCCCTCAACCCAAGCAAAGGAGCGCCCTGACCCAAGCAAAGGACCTCTGTCTTCGCTGGATTCAGTTTCAGCCCACTCAGCCTTAACCAAGTTGCCACGGCCTGCAGTGCCAGGTCCAGATTCTCTGGGACGCAGCCAGGCCGGCCATCCATTAGCAGATAGAGCTGGGTGTCATCTGCATACTGCTGACACCCAAGCCCATACCTCCTGGCAATCTAGGCAAGGGGGTGCATATAGATATTAAATAGCATCGGCAAGAGAACTGCTCCCTGAGGCACCCCACAATGTCGTGTGCATCTCTGGGAGAGCTCACCACCGATTGCCACCCTTTGTCCCCGATCCTTGAGGAAGGAGGAGAGCCATTGTAGGGCTGACCCCCTAACCCCGACATCAGCCAGGCGGCGGGTCAGTAGCCGATGGTTGACCGTGTCGAACGCGGCCGACAGGTCTAACAGCATCAGCACCGCCACACCGCCTCGATCCAGATGCTGCTGGAGGTCATCTGCCAAGGCGACCAGCACTGTCTCCGTCCCATGGCCCAGGCGAAAGCCGGACTGGCAAGGGTCTAGGACGGAAGCATCATCCAGAAAACCCTGCAACTGCAATGCCACTGCCCTCTCTATAATTTTACCTAATAATGGTAAATTCGAGACCGGATGGTAGTTTGCCAATTTGGCCGGGTCTGCTGTACTTTTTTTCAGGAGGGGGCAGACCAGAGCCTCTTTTAAGGGAGTTGGAAAATGCCCCTCCAGGAGGGATCTATTTATGATGTCCCGTAAAGGACATCTGAGCTCCCTCAGGCAAGATTTAATTAGCCAAGAGGGGCATGGGTCCAAATCACAAGTTGTTGGGCGCGTAGAGAATTCTGTTGACTTCCTCCAGGCTGAGTGGGTCGAAGTGATCCAAGACTAAACCAGAAGACAGGCCACGAAGCCTCCAGTTCATGTACTGTATCCAATGTGATGGGCAGGTCCTGGCGGAGCGACATGATTTTGTCTGCAAAAAATTTCGCAAAAGCCTCACAGCCTATTTTCAATTCTCTAACATTTGGCCTGCCCTGGGGCAGTGTAGTTAAATATCCAATTATTTTAAACAATTGTGCCGGGTGCGAATTTGCAGACGCAATCTTGGCTGCGAAGTAATCTTTCTTTGCAGTAATCTTTCTTCGCAGCCTTGACTGCCATCTCATAAGACCGCATAAACGCTCTATAGGAAGTTCTCGCCGCTTCGTCACGAGTGCACCGCCACTGCCTCTCTAGTCGTCTAAGTCCTTGTTTCAGCTGGCGTAACTCCAAGGTGTACCATGGAGCCAGCTTCGAATGAGGGTGTAGAGGACATCGAGGTGCGATCTCGTTGATTGTCCCGGACAGCCGATCTTGCCAGGCATCAACTAGGGCGTCAAAGGAATCGCCAGGGGTCCCGAAGAGCCATCTGGAACTGTTCCGGGTCCATCAGGCTCCGCGGGCAAGCCAAAGTAGGCTCTCCGCCCTTACAGGGTTGGTGTGGCATCTCCATACGGGCCTTGAGGGCTAAGTGATCCGACCATGGCACCTGTCGCTCACCCGAATCCCGGATGCAAACATCAGGTCTAATGTGTGCCCTGCCTGATGCGTAGGAGTCGTAATAAATTGAGAGAGTCCTAGTGTCGCCATGGAAGACACTAGGTCCATTGCCCGATTGGAGGCCACGTCATCAGCATGGACATTGAAGTTACCCAGGACCACAAGCCTCGGGTACTCCAATGACCAGCCCGACGCCACCTCCATCAGGGAAAGTAAGGTGCTGGCTGGTGCGTTAGGTGGACAGTACACCAGCCAGATCGCCAACCCCTCTCCGACATCCCACGCTAGGTCGGCACATTCAACGCCATCGATCCTTGGGGCCGGGAGAGCCCAGAAGGAGTAATCCTCCCATATGAATAGCGCCACCCCTCCCCCCCGCCCGCTAACCCATGATTGATGAAAGACGGAGTAACCCGGGGGGGGTCATCTGGGAGAGAGCCACTGTCTCCCCCTCTTGCACCCAGGTCTCGGTCACGCAAGCCAGGTCTGCGTCCTGCTGAAGCAGGAAGTATCTAAGAGTCTCAGTCTTATTATTTATAGACCTGGCGTTGCATAACACCAATGACGGGTGCGGGCAATTCTTCCTGGTTCCACTACCTGTCACCATTGGGATGGGAAGTAGACTGGAAGGGGGCCGAGCACTGTTTTGTCTTGGCCCCCTTCCCTTGCTCCGTCCCCTCCCACCGTCATACCTTCCCCTCCCCAGGAGCACTGGAATCCTCTGGCCAGGCATCCACAGCTGTGTTCCAGTATGATCTTATAGATTGTACAAAATGTACACAAAGAATGCAGCAAACAGCTGGTGTAGAAAGGGCCCTAAACAAAGTTATGCCTGTAACTCAAATTGATCTCCATGTCAGAACTGTCACATGAAGAATGCCTTCTATATATGAAGAACTAGAACATGAGTCATGGGGTAAAAAGGGATTGTTTGGCTGATTACAGACCAGCACTTTGGGTCAACTCAGAGACGCCTCTGAAGTCGACCCAAAAAATCTGTACAGACGGCAACATCTGCCGGTCATCCTCCTCCCATCCTCATCCCATCCTCCAGATGCCTGAGACCAGCTCAAAAAACTACCACTTCCAAAGTGGTAGCAAATCTTTGAGCCAGCCATCAGTCGCCTCCCCGCTGTCTGGACACGGAAGGGCTCAAGCAAGGAGAGTTGGCGGTGTGGAACTGCCAAGCTGCCCCAAGCTGTTCCCAGGATTTTTTTTTTTTTATGAAACCATTTAGAGCGCTGGCGCACTTGTGTGCATGAGCACTTGTCCCATGAGAAAAAACAAATGGAATCCAGCTTCTTGGGTGCCTTCCCATATGGTGGCGTCCAGCTGCCACACAGACAGGATGCGGGCGGCAAGCAGGTGAGCTTGTGGAGGCATTGGGACAGCTCTTTTTGAGCTATCCCAATTTGGGATGCCTCCAAGCCGCCCCAGAATGCCTGTCTGTTCTCAGCCCTTCCCCATCTAACTTAACAAATCTCCCAAAGAAAGAAAGAAAGGAGACAGATGTTTAACCAGGAAATAACTTTAATGACCTAATCAAAATAAAGAATAGAAGAGTGGGGAAATGAAACAAAAGCAGTACAAAACAGTGAATTTAACTATTCAGTTAAATCAATACAAAAGCAATTTACTTGTTGTGAATGAATAGACTACATGTGATCTTATTATCCAAATCATGAATAATGTGTCTTGCCCTTTCAGATCAAATGGCATTTCCAAATCATGAATATATGTGTCTTGCCCTTTCAGATCTAACGGCATTTATGTGTTTTGGAAATATCACATCTTGGCCCTGTTCACACAGCATGTTGAGGTCATGTTAAACTGACCGAGTTCTGTTCCGAATATCTTTGTTCTGGATATTATCGATCAGACTGCCATATTGCAATTCGAATCACTCCATGGTGAAACGGTCTTCTGCCATCTACACGATGGCACCATGCAGCTCTTTTTTTCTCCACTATTATGCACATGTGCACATTATGCGCATGTGCACATATGTGCATGGGTTAAAACATTATGTGGTTATGCGCATATTGCTAAGCAGTGGAAAAATGGCAACCGTAAACTGGATGTCTGAGGCTCCTTTTGCTCCAGGACAGCTTTCAGACATCCGGAAGTTGATCGCGAATTATCCAAATGGAGAAACTACGAGGTGAAACCAGAGAACTGAAAAAAACACTGCAAAGGAACAGGTAACAAAATACTCCAATTCTGAGAAGGATGGGGGGGGGGCTACTACGAGTTAATACCGGGAGGCAGATGTTGCTGTCTGATCAGCCACTTTTAATCCAGTATGAAACAGCAGCGACAACTGATTATACTGTGCGTCTGAACAGCCCCACATCATGTTCATCCCCTACCTATAGCTGTCTGAACTATCATTTCAGTAATGCAGTTAGGAGAAGGGAAATCAGATGACAGTAGGTGAATTTTATAAAGGGAGAATTACAATAATGACAGCCAGATGGTGTAGTGATTAGAAGGTTAGACAAGGATCTGAGAGACCCAGGCCTGAATCCCTGCTTGACTATGGAGGCTTGCTAGGTGATCTTGGGCTACACACACATATCAGCCTAACCTTCCTCAAATGGTAGTGAGAAAACTGATGTAAGCTGCTTTGGATCTCCACTGAGGAGAAAATCAGTTTACAAATGATTTTTTAAAAGGTTTGTTTAGGTATAAAATTTAAATGACAGACATCACTTCCCTTGCAGAAAATGGCTGCTTTGGAGGGTGTACCCTCTGGCATTATATTCCACAGAGATCCCAGCAGTCCACAAATCCCAACCTTCTCAGTTTCCACCCTAAATGTCCAGGAATTTACCAACCCTGAGTTGGCAAGCCTACTTACCTGGTTTGTTGCATTTGCTTTTGTAATGGAAAGAGCCTTTTTAAGCTTTAGCCATCTCCCAGGCAGTTCAGGCCTGTCAAGCTATCAGCCAGCTAAGGATTAGCCTTCTCATCTCCTGCAGGGGCTGCCTATTGCCAGGATGAGAAGAAAAGTCTAAACCTCTGCAAAGGCCTGCCAATTATGAACCCAAAAAGTGGGATGCCATTTGGATAAGTTATATTGCAAACAATTCTATACATGTCTGCTTAGCCCCAAAATTGGCAACCAGTTAATCCCTCATGATCACAAAAGAGGGTAAGCAGGTGGGGAGTTTGTGTTGGGCTGGCCAGCAAGCCAGCCTCCATTGGCTACACCAAACCTCAATTGATTTCCCTCATACTTGTAATCATTCAGAGGTGGGGGAGCAGGCAAACGCTGACACCTGCTCCATTTGGCAGTCACTGGTCTTGCCCACTCATCCCTCAAATGAAACGACACAGGGTTAAACTATCAAAGATGCCCAGTCTATTGTCCCTAATTTCACTACCAATAGTAGACTATTTTTTTTACTGTATGATCATTGCATAGTAATAATAATTTACAGTTGGATTATCAAATCTACACAGGAAAATGAATCACAGATTATTGTTACAGTGCAATGGTAGCATAGTAATAGTATAAAATTTAATGTTGATGAAGTTTGTGAATCCCTTTACGGTTTATTACATTGGTGCAGTCCTAAAATGGGTTGTAGCTTCTCAACTGATGGATGCAAGCACTTATAGCCATTAATTTATTGGGGTTTTTTTGTAAATGACTGCTAAAACATATATGAAGAGAGCAAGGCTTTCATATATACTGCCGTCCTTTGCACATAGGCTGAGAAGAGCAGCAGGACAGCAAAACAGAGAATTGTTTTTAGTGTAAGAAAGATTCTGGTTCTTCCTGTCTTGTGATTTTTGCTGACACATGGATGTTAAGGTGCCAAGCTGGAATTTATTGTAGCACCAGTTACCATTACACTTTTCATGTGTTGAAATGTCCACCAGAATTCAGTGAAATATGGCCCAACTATACCTTCTCAAAGATGACAGAAATACCTATATATAGTTCAGGATTTCAAAATATATTCATTGATTTAATATTTTTATCTTTACACCATGCTCTTTCTGTAAAGGGCTCTTAGCAGTTTACATATGGTTCCTAGGCCATTTTCCATCAAGGCAGCTTACACAGCCAGTCCTACTTAGTTTCAGTAGTAAAATTGTATCATGAGCCTTCAGACTATGGAGACATTTTTACAAAACCACTATTTTGCAATCACTGTAGCTTGATTTTATACTTTTCTACACAATTGAAGTACCCTGTGCTTTCTATCTCATTAAAATTCTCTGTTAAAAACATTGCTAAACTTTGCCAACTCCACTTGACCTTTACAAATAACCACATCTTCCCTCAGATTTTCCCATCTTTTCCCTATCCCTGCACTTATTATCTAACAATACAAAGAGTCAAAACTGATTTCCCTTGGAGGTCTATTCTACAGCTCCCATTTTTAAAGTTCTTCTTAGAACACTTGTTTTGATTTATTTAAAATCATAGAAGTCTCAAATGGCAAAGCAGTTGGACAGTGACCTTTCAGAAATCTCCACCATGCTGGGAAACTGTAGGGAGCCCACCCAAGGTATCGCTTATGCTATAATAAAGCTGCTATAATTTTCTAGATGTGGTGTTTTATAAATTAAAGGCAGAAAAGATCTTTGACTACACAATGCAAGGAACTACTATTAAATAATGCATTTTAAAATGTTCATGCCCCTTCTTTTTGGCACTAGCTGATACAGCACATCTGCAAATGGGTAATGTCTAGTTTTTGGTATACTGCTACATCTCTACACCATAAGCACACAAAAGGAGGAAAAAATGTGGATGGAAAGGTGTATCAAGGAAGGTAGGATAAATACAAAGGGAAGGTCTACATAAAAACCCACAAAGCAGGACCACCATCTCAAATGTGCTTTGAAGGGAGGTGCCCTTCAAGAAAACACTAAGCAATGCCATTGGCTGGAAGACCATAGAATTTACTGTCCAAAGAGCCATTTATCCAAAGAAACTGATCTCTGTAGTCTGGAGATCAGTTGTAATTTATCTAGGCCACACCTAGAAATTGGCAAACTACTGACAAAGTATGGTGTTCCATTCCCATCTGGTAGGGTATGCAGGGGAAAACAACACAGCGTTGTTGGTCAGAGATCAAAACTGTCATTGAACCTTCATGTGGCCTGACAACTATCTATAATGCTGATTTTTGTCCCTTAGTTTGTGTAATGGACCTCCCTGTTATTAACTCAGGATATTGAGGAATACTGGCCTGAATGAAGGAATGGATGTGTCACAAATCCTACAGACTTTCTTGTACATGAAAAGTTTTTCCATCTTTCCAAACATGAAAAGTGTTTCCATTTTCCATCTTTAATTTTCCTCTAATGTTTTTGTCTTTTGCCATATATAACATCTGTTCTTATTAGCTTCTTGATATCAATCACTGCAATATTTAAGTAACTATAGCCTTGTATAATACAAACTAGAACTGGAAATATAACTTTATGGAGACAAAGAGTACTTTTGCTTGTTCTGCTTCTTGATCTTCATATACTTCTCCAGAGGTCTAAACATAGCTTACATGTGTGTACACTGTATGTTTATTGCAGAAAGAAATTATGGTCATAATTTTCTTTGCATATCCTGACATTGCACTGAGTTCTGTGAGACCTTTAGATGAGCAGATGTAGGCCAGAGAATGATGTCAACAGATACGATCTATCTTCTCCATCCATATATTGCATGAACATAATTTCCCCGAACTACTGCTGCATAATATTTCATAAGGAAGATCTTATTTCATTAAATATGCTAGTTGATTGTGTATCATCTGAAGACATGCACTTTTCAGGTACTCATGATGAACACTTAGATCCATCCAACCATTCTTTGTGTGATTCATAATCCAAGTTTCTTCTTGGTCCTCTTTTCTAGGCACCCTTTCTCTCAGGAACTAATCAGCCAGATGCTCCAATCAGCTTCTAAATAATGAAGGAAATTCTTATGTGATTTGCTAGGCAAATTACAAAGCAATTAAGTGAAATGAAACCAGATTCTTGAGAGGAAAGATTGTTTCTTGGCAACCAAGTTTTAAAGATAAAACAAAATGAACTTCAGGCTTACTAACTACTTACCATAAAATATTGACCCACATTGTAAGTATGTGTTGTTGCCTTTGCAAATGAACCCAGATGTATCGAATTCAAACCAATGACTCTGCTTCAGCTTTAGCTGTACCTCATGATAACTATTCTACAATATTTACACTAGGTCATCTCTGAATAAAATTTAGTGATCATTCAATTTTTGAAAAGAACGGATTTGAAAATCAAACTTATAATGAATGCCTCTTATGAGCTTATTGATGATTTGTTCACAGTTTAAAGATAAGGAAGGATGAATGTGCTCTTTTACAACTGTTTTTGTTTCTGTATATTATCACTGGGCATAGTTTGGCCAGCCTATTTTTGTTTATTTTATTTATTAATTTAGGCATTTCTTACTTTGCTTTTCTCCTTAATGGGAATCCAAAGTGATTTACAAAAGTACAATATAAATAATAAACCAACAAACAAGCAAATCAAACTACAATAAACATAAATTAATAATAATAGCACAGCATATTACAATAGATTATATCTTGGGCTCATTCTGGATTGACAGAGAAAGCTCATTTAGAGTTCCAGGCTGCAACAGCCAAGGGCTCAAAGTGCCTCTGGCCATACCTAGGTTTCAATTATCTGCAAACATGAAGGGAAACAGAAGCTGGACAAGGATCTTATTAGAGATGCTGCTGGTACTGATGAGTCATTTGATGCTTTGACCATATTTGTGTTCCATTTACGCACACACACACAAATGCACAATTGATACACAATTTTAAATAAAATATACATCAGTGATTTTCACATATATGAAATAAGATCCACTAATAAACTGATTGTACCTGTCACCATCTGATTGCCCCATTGTATTTATCCTTCCTTCTCAGGATAAATGCAGATATTTCATGGCATGTCATTAAACAAGTTTGTTTGTTGCATCTTTAATATTGTTAACAAAATAGCTTTATCAAGTCTTAAAGATTTAGCAAAGATTTAAGATCTTTCATTAGTAAGCCTGACTTAATATATTTTAAAGATGTCATATTCCTCTATTCTCCCCCCCAACCCCCTCCCCCCTCACACCTGTTGTTTCACCCTCTGATCTCTAAGCAGCCATATCTCAATCAGGAGTTGGTGCCATTCTTATCTTTCAGGGGAAATACAAAAGGTTTGTTTTCTTTATTTTCCTCTTAGAAATGTGGAATGTACTCTAAATACAGGGAAGGATGAATTATGTTTAAGAACAGAATGGTTTAACCTTTTTTTCCAAATACCAGGCCCTGACCTTTTGCCTGTTTCATCCTATAAAGGAAGAACCTTGAATCTTGTTCAGTATGCCAGCTTGTTTGTGAGTCTTCAGCACTCATATGAGCTGGCATCAAAGAAGAATCATGCTTAATAAAATTATATGCCCTGTCAGCAAAAGCCTTGAGTGAGTCTTCTCTCTTCCAGATAGATCTTGGAGAATGGGGAGTTGTGCTGGTTTTCAGCAAACTTTTCTAACATCAAACAACAGGTTGTATCTCAGGGATATTTCTCACACAGACCATTGTTAAGATCTATTCTCTTAATCCCTTTATGCCTAATTTCTCCCCAAAATCTAACAACCCATTTTAATAGTGTTGTCAGGTCCAACTCAGGAAATATCTGGGGAATTTGGGAGTGGAGCTGGAAGACTATGAAGCTGGGAAACTTTCCCATTCCCTGAAAATAAATAAAAATACAGCAGTACAGTTTCTCTGAATACAGTCTTCATTTCTTCCTCCTCTTTTTTGCATTCAAATGGTTCCACAGCAGCTGCACTTCCACTAAAATGAAAGTGAACTCTCTCTCTCACACACACACACACAAAACAGTCAAAATAAACACTTTGCATGCCCACACTTTTGTGATCTCCTTGGGACAATGGTATAGATAGCTTTACTTGGGGCAATGGTATAGATAGTTGCTGGATGTAACAATCTGCTGTATTTCTACCAACTTACAGCGAGAGAGGTCATGAGGGTGCAGCTTTCCTCTATCCCATGCTCAAGTTCTAGTTAACTCTTTACAATCCCTTTTACTAAGCAAACAGCTTTTGAAAGGAATGCAAAATGAATAGAGGGATTGGGTTCTCTGGTTTCCTCTCTCTCTCACTCTCACACACACACATGGCTGTTCCTGCTCCCACCTGTGAGCTTCAGTCTTGCTGAGATTTAAAGGCTTAGATTTAAAGATTCCAAAAGAGAAGCAGCTGCAAACTTTTGAGCCTCAAGATACATCATGGCAGGTGGGGCAGGGCTTCCCCCTGCTGGCCAGCTGGCTGGTAGTGAGGAGGAGCCTACAAAACTGGGGATCCCCCACGTGAACCTGGGGACTGGCAAGCCTAATTTTAAAACTCTTTATAGGAATTTGGATTGAGTTTCTAGTCAGTTCCACTTTAAACAAATATAAATTTGAGGGGAGAAAGGATAGGAAGGAAGCTTCTGCAACATTTCAGAATTTCACGGCATAGATGCCCAGAGATAAGGCATGGCTCATAAGATGCTTTTTGTTTGATAAATCACCCATTCTGGCCAAAGCAATGTACAGCAACAAAATAAAAGCATTAAACATTACTAATAAAATAATACATCGAATGGGCACCCCAATGGATTTTTCTCAATTCTGTTGTTCCAAAGGGATGACAGAATAGGTGCCAGCTCTGGCTAGAACACCACATTGTGTTGGTGTCAAAGAAAAAGCGGAGACAAATTAAGGAGAAATCCTTCTTTTAAAAGAGAGGGGGAAACAAAATAAGAGGAAACAATGTCTATATCTAATCTGGAGTATGGAGTTTGCTAAATATTAGGGATAAGCATGAACCAGATTCAGTTTGTGGTTCATGGTGTGCCCAGTTTACAAATCATGAATTGTAACAAACTTTTAGGGACTAAATTAACCAGTTAAGTTTGTGAGGTTTGGGATACCAAAATTACAGGGGTTCTCCAGCTGACTCTCCTCTAAAA
Source organism: Heteronotia binoei (assembly GCF_032191835.1). Classification (NCBI taxonomy): domain Eukaryota; kingdom Metazoa; phylum Chordata; class Lepidosauria; order Squamata; family Gekkonidae; genus Heteronotia; species Heteronotia binoei. Next base: position 68,157,857 of record NC_083231.1, read on the forward strand.
AGGTAAAGGTAATCCCCTGTGCAAGCACCAGTCATTTCTGACTCTGGTGTGATGTTGCTTTCACAACGTTTTCACAACAGACTTTTTTACAGGGTGGTTTGCCATTGCCTTCCCCAGTCATCTACACTCCCCCTCCCCAGCAAGCTGGGTACTCATTTTACCGACCTCGGAAGGGTGGAAGGCTGAGTCAACCTGGAGCCAGTTACCTGAACCCAGCTTCCGCTGGGATTGAACTCAGGTCTTGAGCAGAGCTTAGGACTGCAGTACTGCAGTTTTACCACTCTGCACCATGGGGCGCTCCTCAAACTACCCTTTAAATTTTAAAAGGACCTGTCTGCTTGTTCTGCAGCTCTGTGGATACTGCTCCAGATGGCTGTGAGGATCAGCATTTGCATATGGGGGAAGGGTGCAGGCAATCCTCTGCTGGCCTGCTGGCAGCCAGTGTCATTGCCATATTTGCCCTCTCTATGTGACAGATGTGCTTTGGCATAAGGAGGAGTGTTCTTCGGTAGTTTCTTCCACACACTGGGGGTCTAGTCATTTCACTGATCACACAACTTAGCATCAGGCCTCCCTTCCCCATGGGCCACCCTGTAACCTTCAGCTGTAAGCTGGCAGGCTCTGGTTATACTGGTTGTCAACTTCCCCATTAGATGATCCAGCAGCCTTTAGCCTGGGTGGCTGCCACTGCATGGGTTGGCACAGCTTGCTGATGGTTTCTGACTTGACCACCCAGCATTACCCTGCCATGGATCACCTGGCAGGCTTGGTCAGAGGCTGCACAGGAATTTCCAGCATATTCGACTTTGCTTGGTCTGAGTCCCATTGTGCAGATGGCTCTCCTTTTAGGTTTGAAAGGTGTCCCAAAGAATGGTGCTTCATTAAAAGATTAATATAGCAAGGCTTTTCTTAGCAGGGTGAAACACAAAAACAAAGCAAAGAAAGCTTACAACATATCTTCGACTGCTGGGAACTCTGGATCAACAGCAGATAACCTCCTGGGCTGTATTTTTCTGTGAAGTTCTATGTACAACCAAACAGCTGAAGGCTGCTGCAGATTTCATAGTCTAAGCTGTCATTTTAAAACAGCCACAAGCATGGAAGGAGCCAGCCAGCCACCTGTCAACTACAGAAGATTCACATAGATCTAGTGTTTACCAGGACCAGGCAAGAAACTCAGAAAGAGGGGGAAAGAGAATCCAGCTGACTGGGCACAGAACAAGCATCCTCTATTTGAAATCCTTAGACAAGGAAACTGATCCAAAAAACAACCACTTCAAAGGGATCAGGGCCTTGCTAGAGTTGCGAGCCAAGGGACATCACAAAGTCTTTTGGCTTGGGGCTTTTTGCCTGTGGTGCACATAGAGAAATTAGGCATTCTATGTGCTTAATTGGTTGCCTAGTTTTCTACTGTCTTCATTGTCTTCATTCTGTGTGTGGAGGCAACATAAATTTCACATTAAGACTCATAATAAGTCCAAACCCAATATCTGATGACTTCTGTTCTGTTAAGGGGGCAGTAATAGCCATACCTCTTGCTGGTAAATCTAGGCATCCTTTTATTGTACTACTAATAAAATTTGTACTACTAATAAAATTCTTACAATTGCATAAATTACACATGGTATAAATATGTAAAATGCATAGTAAATAAATATCCCACCTCAGGACTGATGTAGCCTTCAATCTAAAAAAATCAAGAAGAAAAATGGGCTAGGCCTTATTGTACCATTAGCAATCTCAGGGGATATATATGTTAATATGGTTAACAACCAACTCAGATTCTGTTTCATGGTTTTTCTGTCGAAAACTAATAGCAGCTACTGATCAGTTACTCAGGGCCCACATTAGTCCATGATGAAACATTCAGTAGATTCATAACAATCTTCATGATTCATGAAATGCTTCAAAGGGTGAGTGTACTAGAGATACAGCTAGATTCAAGTCCAGCAGCACTGTAGAGACCAACAAGATTTTTGTGGTATATACTTTGAGAATCAAAGCGCCTTTAATCAGATATCTGACAAAGAGTACCAAATGAAGGGAGCTTTATACTGCAAAAATCTTGTTGGTCTCTGAGGCACTACTGGACTTGAATCTAGCTTTTTTCACTGCAGACAAACATGGCTATCCTCTAAAACTGTACTAGGGAGGTGGTTGACATACTAATTAAGATTAAGAAATGGATTGCAGTGGTTATTCTAATAACCCTAATAATTCAAAGACTTATTCAGTGGAAGTGACAACCTGAAGCTCCACCTTCATATACAGAATGGCTGAATTCTTCACCATAAAAATAATGAAGAAATGACCCCATCAAACAGGAAAAGCATGGGAAAGATTTGGGGTCCCAGCCTTCTATGAATAGTTGCCCTCTGTTGTATTTGAACTTTCACTTTTTCTGGGTGTTTCTTCATTATCATGTGCCAGTTGTAATTCCACTTCAGCAGTAGTCACAATATACAGAGTTATGGGTATTTTGCTTTGTACTTAACTTTTTTCTGGATTGTGCATGAATACTGAAATTTGCCATATGTTATAACTGTGTGTAAGCCTAGAATTAAAAATAAGGAATATAAAATTAGTTGATGTGTTTTATATAAAATTCAAAAAAATGGATAAACTAAAAAAAACTGAACAGCTTGAATCAGTCATTTAGCAACAAATGCATATTTTCTTACATCAAAGTGCTAAGCAGATCAAGTTAGCACAACAGTGTGATCATATGTAGGTTTTTTTGTGTATATATAGGTCTGTGTATATATAACACACATATTTATGGGGTTTTCTTCTGCTTTTTGTAAGAACAGCTAAAATATACTCAGATTGGATTGAACAAGCACTTAGTAAAAGCCACTTGCAGTATAAATACTTTTGTGGAAACAAAGGGTTTAAAAAAAAAATCAGAGAATAGAGCCCATTCTATTTAAATGTTATTTTCTAAGACTTATTAACAGCCAGGTCTGGCCCTGACATGGCATTTGACTCTTGAATTACAAGAGTGTGAGCATGCATTTTTGTTTTGAACATAAGTCTTCCAATTTCCTGTGACATAGCATAGGATTTTTCAAACCCTCTAAAAGCTCTGGGTTTTGCACAGAAATGTTATCTAACTGTTTCATTGTCAATCCCTGTGAAATTGTTGGATTTGTAATGATTCCCTTTCTCCCTTTTTAATACCCTGTCCTCTACCTCTTCCTTCTTCACGCCATCTGAGTTAGGAAACCTTTTTACTCACCATCTGCAAACTATAGCACATGCACTGTATTATCACATTGTTAAAGTCTAAGGAACAGCTTCAGAAAAAGTAGGTTGTGGCTTCTGGTTTATGAACAGAAGGTTTTGTATTGCATACAATGTATCTCGGATATAAACATAAGGCTATTTTCATCACAATTTTGCTCATAGTCATAGCAAGTGAAAATGTTCAGAGCTTATAGTTGAGTTAAAAACAACAGTTTAGTGGAAAGAACTTTAGTCTGGAGTCAAGGGTTCAAATTGCTTCTCAGCTGTTAGTTTAGTAGGTTACATTGTGCTTTCTTTCTGCTTCCCTTTCTCTGCAATGGTAAGAAGTACAGAACTTCAGAAGTAGGTTGTTGTTTTTTGGGCGGGGGGGGGGGGCGGGGAGATGGAAGGGTACAGATTACCAGTGCATTGGAGGTACTGAGAAAAAATACAGTAGGCATCCTCTTAGCTCAATTTTTTTTCTTGTTCTTTTCAACCTCATTCTGTTTTTCTGCAATTTTCCTTTAAGAAAGAAAATAAAATAAAAAAATATATATATAAGTCAGTTTTAGTTGATTATATGGAAAGCCAAAATGGCCAGTTCATCTCTGGAGCATAAATAAAGTTAGAAATCACTGAATACACATACATCAGGTTATTTTATACAACCTGTTATCTTGTTCAAATTAATTACAATCTAAGTTCCTATATGATGGCAGAATGCAATCTAAATTGGCTATAAATTCAGGGAATAGATCCTTTAACTATTCTATTTGTAACAGTAAAGTAAGTCTTTATTTGTATTAGCGCAGAATATGAACATTTTATGCATGCAGTGTAGTCAGGCTTTCAGACAACATGGAATCTAGATTAAAGATGAACTTTTGACCTCCTTTTGCAAGTAGACTGAATATGCTGACACCTCATATAGAATTGTCAATCTCCAGGTGGGGGCAGGTGATCCCCCAGTTTGGAGGTTTTTCTGCTGCTTCAGGATCATCAGAAAGTGGGGGTGGGGAAGGAAATGTCTGCTGGGCACTCCATTATCCCATATGGAAACTGATTCCCATAGGGTAGAATGGAGAACTGATCCATGGGTATGTGGGGCTCGGGGGGGTGATTTTTGAGGTAGAAGCACCAAATTTTCAACATGGCATCCAGTGCCTCTCCCCTAAATATATTCCAAGTTTCAAAAGCATTGGACCAGGGGGTCCAATTCTACAAGCTGCCCAAAAAGTTGCTCTTATCCTCCATTATTTCCAATGGAGGAAAAGCACTTAAAAGGTGTACGGTCCCTTTAAATGTGGTGGCCAGAACTCTCTTTGGAGTTCAGTTATGATTGTCACAACCTTGCTCCTGGCTCCACTCCAATGTCTCCTGGCTCCACACTCAAAGTCCCCAGATATTTCTTAAATTGGACTTGGCAACCCTAACCCCATGACCTCTATTCAGTAACCAAAATTGCCAAACCTCCAGGTGGTGTCTGGAAATCTCCCAGAATTATAGCTGATCTCCAAATTACAGAGATCAGTTCCCCTGGAGAAAATGGCCTCTTTGGAAAGTGAGCTATGGTTTTATATCTCACTGAGGTCCCTCCACTTCCCCAACCCCACTCTTTCCAAGCTCTACCCCTAATCTCCAGGAATTTTTCATTACAGAGCTGGCAACCCTATCAGTACAGTATAATCCTATTTACTTGTTCAGTGTAAATCCATCAAAGTCAATGAGTCTGGATGGGTACAACTCCTTTCGGGATTGTATTGTAAGTCAACACATGAAAGAAACTTTGAACAGAATTTTCATGATGCAGTGCAGCAGTAGCATGTCTGTGTGAATCTACTCACCATAAGTGAATGCATTTTAAAATAACATCTTGCTGAGCAGTACCTCAGGGCTTCCTTGGGAGGTGGTGGGCTCTCCTTTGGAGGTTTTTAAACAGAGGCTAGATGGCCATCTGACAGTAATACTGATTATGTGAACTTAGGCAGATCATGAGAGGGAAGGCAGGAAGGGTTGCAGCAGTGTTTAGTTCTTGTGGCCCCTTCTTACATGCCCAGGGAAATTCTGATCACAACTTTGTGGTCAGGAAGTAATTTTTTCCAGGTCCCCCCAAGAGGCGCATAGTTGTGCCATGGAAAAAGCTGATGTATCCCATAGACACGCATTGAAACAGAAAGCAAAGTCCACCACCACACAAGCTTGCAAACACCGTAGGGAACCATATAATTGCCTCACCAATACCCTCATGGGCTGGGCTGGGTGAGCCCCCTCCCCAACACCCAATTGCTGCTCCCCATCTCCTAGAAAAGCTTCCACCCCAGTCTCACAAAACTCTTCAGGTAGGGTAGGGCGCACAGCACAGGACTCTGCCACAGAACTCCCAGCCGTGTGGACTTAGCATGAGGGCCAGAGCACTTTGGGTGGGGGAGCTGCACAGTGTAGGCACGTAGGTAGTACAGTGTGTGGTATTTGACTTGCAAAGAGGAGAGTGAATTCTCTGCTCTGTGGCTAACCTCTCCTGTTTCCAAGCCCCACAGGTATCCAGCCCCTGGAGGCTCATCGTGCAAGAGTGTTTGCACATTGACAGGTAAGTGCGATTGTGCACCCTTGTGGTGCCCCCGTTCCCTAACTCTAGGCTGGGCAGATGGACAGCATCTCTGGCACTGGAACCTGGCAGCAAGCCCAGTCATGGGGTGGTCGCCCCAGCCCCTGCATGCTGCTAGAGGGCATCCCCTCTTATCTATCCTTTGCCTTGTTCCCACCCCTGGCAGGGCATATGGGGGGGGGGAGGCAGCTGCTCCATTGCCTGTGTGGAGGCAGGTCAGTGACTGTCCTTTTAAGAGAGTCCCTGGCTAAGACATAGCCCCATGCTGCAGCTGCTGTGGCTGAGGAATTACAAGAGAGCCAGGAATGCTTTAACCCAGGAGAGGTGGGTGTGCATTGGCTGGTTCCATCATGTGCTTCGGGGTTGTTTTTTTCATCCACGCCCCCCCCCCGCCACCTCTGCTGCCCCTGTCAGGAAAGGACCTCCCAGGCTGCAGGTGGCATGGTACTCCTCCCTGAGTGCAATGGGTCTCTTTCTCTGTTTTGCAGGTGCAAATTCAACAGAGAGGCTTCTGTGTGTGACAATTCAAACCCTGCCCCCCCACTCAGCCAGCTGTTCCTTCCCTCCCCTCCAAATGTAGTCTGCCCTGTGGGATTTTCCAACTTCCACCTTCTACTTAATTGCAGCACAATAAAATGCTCTTCTACTTGGTTTCAGCACAATAAAACATTAGATGTGCAACTACTTTGTCTCTCCTTCTTTGCTTCTGCCTCGCCCCTCTCGGCCTTCCCTCTGCCACTCTGTCAGTAGGTTCCCCAAGGGAATATCTCAGCGGGCGGGCTCATATGTATCTTGGGAAGGGGGCGGGAAAAACTATGAGCCACCATGAGGCTGGACAGGGGAGGGTGGGGTCTTTGCCCCATGCATCCCATGGAAGGAGAGGTGGCCTCAACCTGGCCTGCCCGGCTAATGGAATGGATGCATGGCTGATGTCTCACACTCTGAGTTCTGCAACCCCCGGGAGAGGAGTTTCATGCACACAGCAGGTAGCATCAGGGTGACATGGGGGGTCTCTGAGTCCATATTGGGGGGAGGTTGTCTGTTGGACTTGGTGGCATGCTGGGACTCTGTCTGCTCATTCCACTGCAAACATTTTGCCTGGTTTCTCTGATTGCAGTCTTCCATACTATGTTTTCACTGTTTGTTTATGGCTCGTGGGAAGGGCACATGACTCCGTTCTCATTCTTGCCATTGGCACGAGTCTCTGACAGTGGATGGGCATAGCCATGAGAATGGCCAATTCTGCAGCTTTGCACTTCCCCTTCCTGCCCCCTGCTCCAACCTTGGCAGCAAACCAGGCTTCTCTCACACACGCACACATGTCCAGCCTCACTCTTTTGCCCTCCCCCGTTGGTGGGACTTCTCACCTTTGACTTTGCCCGAATGCTGTGATTGGCACAGTTCTCTGTCGGGACAGGGAAAGACAGGTGATCAGCCTTTATGGGGCTGTTTCCCCACCCCCGACTGTCATGGGCCACATTGCCTGCGCTGGGACTGGCCAATCTGTGGGGCCAGGGAAGCCCCTCCCCTCCTGCTGCCTTTGCTTTGCCCATGCACCGGGAGTCTGCACTCCAGTGGAGTTGCCATGGTGACAGTCTGACATATAGCAACCTATGCCTCTTCTCTCCCAACGCCCCCAACACCTGAGCGTGCCAATGCCCTTAGGAAGTCGAGTGGTGCCTTAGTTACACCCCGGCCAGCTGACTCATAAGTCAGGATTGGGCTGCCCATCATTCTGGTCATGGGAACCATCAGCAACTGGTAGCAACAAATGCATGGACTGTGATTCCATTTCAATGTATCTAAAGAAATGTATATGCACACAAAAGTGTATATATTAAATAAAACATTGGTCTTAAAGGCGCCTCTGGACATGAACTTTGTTCTGCTGCTTCAGATCAACATGGCTACTAACCCAACTGCATCTGTGATTCCAGATGAATGTTTATTGTGATCCAGATCTATTTGTGATCAAGGAACACACTTTATGATGAATACCTAAAGAACGCCATAGACTCATGGGCAACCCACAGAAGTTTAGATGTATATAGTAAATAATCTTGGCCAGTTTATTTTAATAAGTTTTGTTTTCATAAAATGCCAGTTTTCCATTTGTGTCCATCCATTAAGATTGTCAGAAAATGGACCTGTGCACATTCTGTCCTTTCACTGGGGTTGCCATATAAAATTTCTCAGCAGATTGTATCCCTTGTCTGTATGTCATCAGATATAAGCTTATTTCATCAGACGTATGCCAAGATGCACACTGTCATTCCCTTTATTCTTAATTAATGTAGTTCAAAATATCAATCTACTTTATAAAATAACTAAAAATATCCTTCCATGGACAGTACAATATGCCACTAAGTAAAACACAGAGGTGATCCATAGTACACAGTAAATTGCTTGGCAGTCTTAAAGGCTAATCCTAAGTAGTGTCATGCAAATTCCTATACTCATCTATTTAATTATGCTGCAGCAAATTACGCATTTGACCCCTCCCATCCTCTTATTATTTAATAAATCTGTCTGTTTCATTTGGATTATGTTTTTATTCTTTTTGTAAAAGGCCTCACAGATCACCTAATTTCTTAGGCAATTATATGGTTTCCCCTGGGAATATGGAGAAACAAAATCTCTTTTGGCTCCTTTGTGTGGTTTACTAGAGACATGAATTGGTTAATTCTTTGAAAAAGTCTGGAATGGAGATGGTAGATAAACATTGGACTTCATTAATTGTGCCAGTACAGATTTGCATCTCTGTGACTAAAGATGAATAGAAAGATCAGGCTGCTCTACAACCTTATATTTCAGAGTAAGTAGTTTTGAGTCACAATAGAACACCGTTGTTGTTTGTTGCATCATTAGTTACTCAAAGAGGCTCAGAGTAACTTAGATATAATTATTCTACATTATTTATAATATTAGCCTAATGGAGAGCAGCTCATCCAAGATCACCCAGAGAGCTTCATGGCTAGTTAAAGATTTGAAGTCACTTGTCTCAAGTCACTGTACATACTGACAACTTCCTTTCTAGTATTAGTGTATTTTCACTGCTTTTGCTGAGAGGAGAGAAATTAGCTCTTGCTGTGAGAGATGAGTGTTGCAGTGGTCCTTGAAGCCCACATTAATTTTCAGTTATTCCTGGTACAACATGTGGGGAGGACCTGACTTACTTGCTGTCCTCCTTTTGTGGCACTGGGTGATGGTGGGGGGGGGGGAGGAGAGTCAGCTGAAAGCAGCCATGGGTTGAGCTACCTCAGAGAAGGTGGGAGCCAGCCACAGAAGTGACTGGGAGGGTGCCATGCTGCAGGAATGTCAGGAAAATTATTTCCCCAAATGACTTATAGCAGGGTCTGAGTTGGGTCTGGGGGAGGGGTCTCCCAGGGGGGAGGGGCCTGCTGTGCTTGATGGCCTCCATCACTTGTCTGGCATCCCAAGTGGTTTGCACACCATTCCATCTTATGTGGAATGCTTGGGGACAGGATAATGTGAATAGTAAGTAGCTGTCCAAGGGCTCTATGAGAGTAATAAATTTTCTAGTTTGTAGTTTCAGGTTGCTAGCCATGTTGATTATGCTTATTGCTATTTTGATGCTTTATTACTTGTCACAACTTTTGGCAGTATCAGCAAGGGGCTGGATCCATTTTAGGAAATTGTCCTGTGTCCAGCTTTCCTGGATATCGGGATCTCATTAAGGGCCCAATGAGTTCTGCCTCAGAGGTCTTTAGTGAGACCTTTTGGACCAACAGTTTGGCAGCCCTAGTCAGCACTGGGCCCGATGAGTTTGCCTCAGAGGCCATTAGTGATCCCTTTCATACCAACAGTCTGTCTCTGACTTTCTCTGCCATCTCCCGCCTACTTCCTTCCTCAGCCAATCAAAGAAAGGTTTCATCTGTGAATTAGTGTGACAGGTGGCTCAGCCAATGGGGGAGAGTAGGGAGAGTCAGTAACTGCCAGATCTAATGTTAGTTGCATTTTACTGACAGAATCAGCATTGCTGGGTAGCAACAGCCACTCGGCCAGGAGAGAGAAGCAGACTCAACCAATGGGACACAAGTACTCTTGATTGATAGTTTGACGGGCCGAAAGTTGATGAAGTGAAGTCCCACCCAGTTCCAACGAATCAGGCTGCTTGGATTTGCCAACATGAAAGGTAAAGGTAATCCCTTGTGCAAGCACCAGTCATTCCTGACTCTGGGGTGATGTTGTATCACAACATTTTTACGGTAGACTTTTTTACGAGGTGGTTTGCCATTGCCTTTCCCAGTCATCTACACCTTACTCCCAGCAAGCTGGGTACTCATTTTACTGACCTCGGAAAGATGGAAGGCTGAGTCAACCTTGAGCTGGCTACCTAAATCCAGATTCTGTCAGGATGGAATTCAGGTTGCGAGCAGAGCTTGGACTGCAGTACAGCAGTTTACTACTCTGCACCACAGGACTCTTGCCATTTATGTGTATTTATGTTTCAGGATCTAGACAGATATTTGGAGATCTCAGCAATATCAATATCTGATCCTGAATATTCCTGCAAATACTTGGGAATATTTGGGGATAGTGTTTCAAAGCTCTGGACTTGGTTGATGGGTTTTTTTGTTTGTTTGTTCGTGCTGTTTGTTGTTTTTGCAGGTTTCTAGGGCAACAGAAGGGAGGCAGAAGCAAGCAGCTTTCACAGGTAGATGAGATTACATATTAAGGGGAGCTTGCCAGGCTGGTTCTTTGTTCTTTGGGCTTGTTGGTTTTGTTTGGATAGGAAAGCTTTTGGCCAGTGGTTTGGCTATTCTTTGCCATTGAAAAAGCATGGAATTCACCCCTAGGAAACAATAGAGGATGTTGGGGGCTCCTTGTTCAAGGACAAAGACATTCAATTCACTTGAAACTTAGGGGGGGGGGTCTTTAGTGGACAGGCAGCACTAAGTTTTGGGTTGTCTGCTTGAAGAACAGCTCCTCTAACCCTCCCTCAATATTTCCCATAGGAAGTAATTAGCCTAAAGAATTTTGGAATTTAAAAATTCCACAACTCAAACGGAATAACAGTATTTATTCAATATCACTGAAATCCATATAAGCACATCCATAGGATAGACTCCAGCCAGGAATGCATATAGTAGTTAACTGTGAACAGAGTTGAAGTTTCAGGGTATGAATAGCATATGTAGTATAGTAGCTTAATAGATATTATTGTGTCAATCACCATCAACCTTTAGGAATACCTTTTAAAAAAATCTTTATGACATTTCTACATAGCTTTGTGGAAACCATGCACTAATACAAAGCCATCAAAATAGGGTGTTCCTTGTATCTAGCCTTGCAAAATACTTATGATAATGGTAATGATGATAAGTTCCTCATGTTATTATTTTATGCTACTCTGCTTCCTGCTTTTTCCTCTTCAGTCAATATTCCAACAGATGACCCTACAAAGGGTTTCATATTCTGAGCATTCCAGTGTTGAGGTTGTTAATTTCTGGCCTCAGGGTTTTATGAAGTCTAACAAAAACCAGCTGAGTTTGGTGACTCTGAAAGTGGGAAGAGCTTCCACTAATCAAAATGTTTCCCTTTAAAAAAAACTCACAGCATCTCTATTTCTTGATCTATCTCAGAGGAATAGGTCCAATGTATTTCTAAACAGTGACTAGGTTGTTTTATTAATATGGGGATAGTTGTAGGATGGAAAAGCTTCTCGATGTAGCAGCTACAGGAAAATTTTGGATAATTGACAAATGATTTGCTATGATGTATTTCTTGAACATTTGGGGAAGAGTAATGTCTGAAAAATGTGGAGCAAGTAAGTCTTAAAGAATTTTTTAGATAGGTAGCAGTCAGAATAATATCTCTATGGAGGAACATAACTTGGGTTCCAGTAAATAGAGTCTATTGTATCTTTAAGGCATCTTTGTCTAAGGAGACAAACACATTCTGTGCCAACTGAAATAGAAGCTGCATTCTGACTGCCTCCTGTGGTTTTACCACAAATTGAAAATTCCATCATTTTTTCTTCCTCTTGGCCCTAGTTCACTCAAGACCCTTGCTTTCCTAGAGCTCAAGGAGAACTATTTTAAGTATACTTGTAGATCCCCTATCAGGAAACCATAATTGCTCTGAATTTTATTTCTCCAGTTTAAAAAACAAAAACAAAAATCTGTAATAGATTCCATCACATTTTTACCACTTTCTTTCTAGATGGAGATCAGGGTATCATATGTGATTCTCTCCTCTTCCATTTTATCCTTATGTTGGGGGCTATGGATAATTCCTAGCTGCCTAATTCCCAAGCAGGTATCATTCCTGGTTGGCAGAAATGCTTTAACTCAGGTAGGTAGCCAAAGAGGGCCAGAAGACTTTTCACTTTGTTCAGATTACTCACCTGTTTCAAATTCTGCAATACCTAGTCCTGATATGAAGGAAGAGAAGGAGGAGATTGGATTTATAGCCGCCTTCACTACCTGAAGGAGTCTTAGAGCAGTTTAAAATCTCCTTTTCTTTCCACTCCCCACAACAGACACCCTGTGAGGTAGGTGGAACTGAGAGAACTCTGACAGAAACTACTCTTGAGAGGAACAGCTCTGCAAGAACTTAGGACTTCCTCAAGGTCACATCAGCAGGTGCATGTGGAGAAGTGGAGAATCAAATCTGGTCCTCCCAGATAATAGTCTGTGCTAGTGTATAAATTTGGTAACATTCCCATAGTTCCTATTTAATTAAAAAATTGTTTACATGTGATCATTAAAGAATATTAATACTCACCAATTTAATTATGTGGAAGAACATTGTTAATGTGTTGATTATTAATTAGTGATTCTGTTAGTCAAGCTTAGCTGTCTATATGTTTTAGTATTACTAATAACGAATCAAATATTATTTCTTATTATTTCTTATTTCTTATATCTAAGGAGTAGCCTGGGTGATACAGGCATCAAGGGAACCTTTTGGTTTTCAAGTGGCATAGGTCTTCATTTATAAGACTTACCATGTACATTTTGCCTGTTGAACTGATGACTTGACCTGCTACCACAGGAATCCACCTCCACAATCCCATGATATTTTCCTGTGATCTTTATGGCCTATGGTACTCTAATTGTTTGTATTATACTCAGGGGTCATTTTGTAGAAAAACAGATGTTGGAGCTCATCCAGGATTGTTGTGCAGCTGCACCTACTATTCAATGGACAAGGTGGGAAGGAGGAGGTGGAACTCTCAGAAAGGTTCAGGGGCTGTGCTCCTGTGAGCTCCTGCTGAATCCGAGGCCTGATTATACTCTAGTTTAAGGAAGCTTTCAGTATTGACTGGCCATAAAGCTCTGATTCCAAAGTATTTGAAAGAACAAGAATTATATAGTTGTCTGTGTAACTTTCTTTCAAACTACTGCCTTCTACAACTTCCTTGAGAAAGACTGCAGTGATTTATTAAATAAGAAATCTTTGTAACTCTGGAGATTTTTTAAAAAAGAATTCTTTAAGGTTACACAGTGCAGATTTAAATGTGTAATAATATCAACACGTGTGGCATGTACGTTTTGGAAACTTCACATATTGTTTAGATTGAACTTGAATGATAACAGTCATCTAATAACTATTTGATGATGCTGTCAAATACTATAATGCTGTCCCATTACAAGAAACGTATTTATTTCCAGAAGCTAATACCCCATTTTCTTCCCAATAGGGCCGCACAGATACTTACATTGTTCTCCTCTCAACCACTTTATACTAAAACCCTTCAATGAAGATTAAACTAAGAGTGTATGATTGGCCCACGGACATCTAGCCAGTTTCTGTGGTAGAGTAGGAATCTGAATCACATATCCCAATGTAATATTCCAACTTAATTGACATTATCTGTTTTCAAAATATTAGTATTTATAGGCTATTAACAGACACGCCTATAGCTCCCCATTCTCTAGTATGAGAACAATAAAGTTTGATTCACTGTGTTCTTGTTATGCTTATTTTATATTTTGTCTATATTTAGTATACTGAAAACACAATCCTAAGGGGGGGAGTGTTTTGGGAGCAGATGATCCACTACATTGGCACAAGTAGCATTTGCGCATGTGTAAGTCCAGCTCCGCCACGGCGGAGGGAACTTACGTTGGTACAGAGCCACCGGAGTGCCATCCCGCGTGAGAGCAGCAGCGCCTGAGGGCTCTACCCAAGCATTGGTGGAAGTGCGGCAGAGCAAGGTGTTCCGGCACAGGAGGGGGTGGAGTTGGGGGCACAGCCAAACTTAGGCATCTTCCTAAGGAGTTCGGACCATGACACCCCCCCCCCCAAGAGGCATAAAGTTATGCCTGCAAAAACAGCAGTGTATTCTATAGGCACTAAATGAAACCAAAAACCAAGGTTGCCCCCACCTCTACAGGAGCTTGCAAAACCCTTTAGGGAGCAGTATAATTGCCTCACCAATCCCCTTGTGCTCTGGGATGACAAGCCCCCTCTCCTACAGCCAATCGCTGTCCCTCCCTCCTAGAAATACTTCCGCTCTGGCCTTGCACAAGTCAGTTGTTAGGGACAGGCGTGCATGGCAAGGGGTTCTGCCAGGGAGCTCCCCCCCATGCGGACTTAGAACAAGGGACGGGCAAGTTGGTGATGGGCTCTTCACTGTGCGATTGCTTTGACAGTATCTTTGACTTGCGAAGGGGAGAGCGAGGTCTCTCCCCTGGTACTAACTGCTCTTGTTTCCAGACCTCCACAGGTTCCCAGCTGCCGGAGGCTCAGCTTGCGAGGATTGTTGCCCATGGCTGGGTAACTACAACTATGCACCCCCACTATCTTCCCCCTCCCCTCACTCAAGACTGGGTGGTGTGCGAGCGTCTCTGGCACTTGAACCAGACACTGGGCTCAGGCAGGGGACATTTGCTGGCCCCACTCCCCTGTACCACTGCCTGTTCCCTTCCCTTGGTCTGTCCTCTGCCACAGTCCCACTCCTGCCATGATGTGGGGAGGTGGGTCAGAGACTGTCCCTTTAAGAGAGTGCCTGGCTGAAATGCAGCCTGCTCCTCCAGCTGCCACCCCTGTAGGTGCTCTTGATCTCTGTTTCTGTTTTGCAGGTGGGAATCCAACACAGAGGCTTCCGTATGTAGCGCTCCACCCTCCCCCACTCCCTCAGTTGTTCCTGCCAACCGGTCTGAATGGAGCCCCGCCCCCAGCGAGACTTCCCAAAGTGCACCAGGCAAAGCGTTGCACTCTGTTTTAGAACAATAAAGTCTGAGCTGTGCCCTCCATTGTCTCTCCTGCTCGGCATCTGCTGCATGTTCCCTGGGCACCTCCTCCCCACCACTCTGTCAGTGGCCTCTCCAAGGGAATGCCTGGGAGGGTGGGCACACTTGGTTCTTGGGGAAAGGGCTATGAGCCACCATGCTGCCCCAGTGTGGCTGGATAGAGGAGGGGGGTTGCTGCCCCTCAGCCTGGCCAGGCTGACAGCCTACCCAACCCCACAGGGCTGTTGTGTGCAGGGCACAAAGCAGGGGGCTGATGAAGTGGATGTATGCCCAGCGGCTAACGCTGTGTTCTGTGGCCCCTGGGGGAGGTGTTCCGTCCACATAGCAGGGGGTGTCAAGGCGACACAGGGGGTCTCTGGGTGGGGGGGTAGGTGTCTGCTGATCTTGGTGGTCTGCTCACTTCCAGACACACATTCCAGCCACTGTCTATGACAGCGAACTCCTGCACTTCGTGCTTCCTGTGTGTCTGTGTATGCCTCTGCCCATCTGCCTGCCGTTGGCAGAGTCTCTGACAGTGTGAGGGTGTGAGGGGATTGATGGCCTCTTAGGTGCAGGCTTTCCACCCCCTCTCCCGGTCACATGCAACAGGTTGGACAATTCCGTGGTCCCGCACAACCCTGACCCTCTCCCACCTCGGCAGCAGGCTAATGGCGTGGGCATGGGCAGAATCACAATGGCGATGGCCTGTCTCTCACTTGTCCGCCCATGCTCCCTCTCCCCGCCTGGCATAACGTCTCTTCTTTGGGAGCTGACTATGGCTGCCTATGCTAGTTCTACACTCTAGCGCAGCTACAAGGTGGTTCTCAGGATTGGGCTGCCCGTATATTTTGTCTATATTTGTCTATATTTATTTGTACCCCTCTTTCTTTTCCCATGGGGACCTATCATATTATTCTCCTCTCCTCCATCTTACACTTATAACACTCTTGTAAGGTAGATTAAACTGAATTATTGTGATGGGTCCTTGTTTTCTCAGAAAACTTCAGTGTTATAACAGGGGCTCACATCTGGTTATCTCAGGTACTCGCCTAACACTCTAAACCAGGGGTGTCAAACATCCGGCCCAGGAATCAAATCAGGCCCATGGAGGGTATCAGACCCCTGAGCAACTGGCTCTTGTTTGCATTCTTCTCCCTCTCTCTTGCTTTCTTCCGCATCTCAGCTTGCTTTTCAAGGTGTGCTCAATCGCACAAAAGTTAAAGAGCAAAGCCTTGATTTCTCCATTGGCTGAGGCTCCTCACCCTCCTGGTCCCCTGGAAAAGGAAGGAAAGAGCTTGCTTTGCCCTGTTCCCTGCATCCCATGGGAGAAATACAAAGAAAGCAGCTTTTAGACCAACAAGTGCTAATGTTTAAATTAAAAAAAAAAAACAACTTTAGTCATGTTTGTCTGTGTCCTTTAAACAGTTTACCTCTGCTACCCAATCTTAAATAGGTACACACATGGCCTGGCCCCACATAGCCTAGCCCAGCTTGGCCAGACAAGGTCTTATTTATGTCAGATCCAGCCTTCATAACATATGAGTTCGACACCCCTGCTCTAAACACTAGCCAGTTTGGTATAGTAGCTAAATGTGTGGACTCTTATCTTGGAGAACCAGGTTTGATTTCCCACTCCTCCACTTGCAGCTGCTGGAATGGCCTTGGGTCAGCCATAGCTCTCGCAGGAATTGTCCTTGAAAAGGCAGCTGCTGAGAGAGCCCTTTCAGACCCACCCACCTCACAGGGTGTCTGTTGTGGGGGAAGAAGATATAGTAGATCCAAGATCACTGCAGATGATGACTGTAGCCATGAAATTAAAAGATGTTTGCTCCTTGGGAGGACAGCTATGGCGAACCTGGGCAGTATAATAAAAAGTAGAGACATCACTTTGCCAACAGTATAGTTCATATAGTCAAAGCAATGGTATTCCCAGTAGTAATATATGGCTGTGAGAGCTGGACCATAAGGAAGGCCAAGCGCAGAAGAATAGATGCTATTGAGATGTGGTGCTGGAGAGGAATCTTGAGAGTACCTTGGACTGCAAGAAGATCAAATCAGTCAGTTCTAAGGGAAATCAACTCAGACTGTTCCCTGGAAGGTCAGATGCTGAAGCTGAAGCTCAAATACTTTGACCACCAAATGAGAAGGGAGCACTCTCTGGAGAAGTTCCCAATGCTGGGAAAGACAGAAGGCAAAAGAAGAAGGGGATGGCAAAAGATGAGATGGCTGGACAGTGTTACTGATGTAACTAACACGAATTTGAGCAGACTTAGGAGGATGGTAGAAGACAGGAGGGCCTCAACTGTGTGACTGAACAACAATAACAAACCGCTCTGAGTCTCTGATTCAGAGAGAAGGGTGGGGGTATAAATCTGCAGTCTGCAGTCTTCTATACCACACCATGCTGTGAATTTTGACACAAACAAGATCACCGGCTAAACTTGCCTAATCAGATCATCTCAATGTTGTTGTTTTTTGTTAAAATTAATCTCACATTTAATGCTAAATATCTCTACTCAATCTCTGCTTGTTTAGCAGGCCAAGCCATACCCTAGTAATGTATCAAATAACTAAACTGCATTGGAAGGTTGTAGACTCACTTTCTATGGAGGTTTTTAAGCACAGATTTGATGGCCATCTGACAGCAATGCTGATTTTGTGAATTTAGGCAGATAATGAGAGTGAGGGCAGAAAGGGACGAGTCAGTGTTTTTACATGCCCAGGATAATGTGATCACTTTGGGATCAGGAAGGAATTTTCCTCCCAGTCAGATTAACCAGGGATCCTGGAGAGTCTTGGTCTTCCTCTGAGCATAGAACAGGGGTTACTGGGTAAGTGGGGGAAGGTAGTTGTGAATTTCCTGTTTTGTAGGGGGTTGGACTAGATGACCCTTGATGTAACTTCCAACTCTATGTTTCTAATTAACTTGATTAAATCTTCTCAGTTACCACAGAGGAGGCATGTGTCCCTGGGGTATCATAGCTGAGTTGATAATGACCTACTGTCAAGACCCTGGGTACAACTCCAAGCAGCAAAAAAAGAAGGTATGATATCTTGCTAAGCATGAGAAGTTCAAGTGAACAATCCCAAGTTCAGAGATGAGAACCATGATCAAGCTAATGCTGAGAGTTAAAAGTAGATATATGTAGTCCAGACTTAAGGTGCCAGAGTCATGAAGCATAACTCAGGAGAGGCAGGGTAACATTTTCTGAAGGGTAGAAAGCCCAAGCTTTATAGGGTTTGAGTTTGTGTGATCATGTGCTTGAACCTAGTCAGGTAATCCCAGACCAGGAAAGAAATTTGCAACCCATGAGGCACTGCTGTTATACAAGTTTCAAAGACTGGCACAGGTGATGAGCTGTTAGGCCTGGATTGAGAGTGGTCTGAGTGTTTGAGTTATACCCTGTTGCTTTGTGCCTAGTTGCCATCACAGAATTGATTGCAGTTTTGCTGTTTTTTTTTCAGTACAGTGGGATGTATCCTTTAAATGACTAAAATTAGATACGTTGTATTGATATCTATGATTCCTAAAAAGGTGTTGCTGGGTGAAATGGAAAATGAGGAGTGATCTGTTTCTCCCAACAGAACAATAAAAGATAATGCGGGCAACCAATCTCTAGTTACCTGTGGTGGACATTAGCAAAGCTATCTCAGAATAATTATATAAGTACTTTTCTTTGTTGTCATTTCAGAGAGTAACCATATTGATCATCAGGAGAACAGTTAGATTTGAGTTCAGATGAACTTTAGAATCCAACGAGA
Organism: Heteronotia binoei; assembly: GCF_032191835.1. Lineage (NCBI taxonomy): Eukaryota > Metazoa > Chordata > Lepidosauria > Squamata > Gekkonidae > Heteronotia > Heteronotia binoei. The sequence continues at coordinate 68,176,652 of NC_083231.1, forward strand.
AGAAGAAAACTGCAGATTTATACCCTGTCCTTCTCTCTGAATCAGATACTCAGAACAGTTTACAATCTCCTATATCTTCTCCCCCCACAACAGACATCCTGTGAGGTGGGTGGGGTTGAGAGGGCTCTCACAGCAGCTGCCCTTTCACGGACAGCTCCTGTGATAGCTATGGCTAACTCAAGGCCATTCCAGCAGCTGAAAGTGGAGTAGGGAATCAAACCCAGTTCTCCCAGATAAGAGTCTGCACAGTTAACCATTACACCAAACTGGCTTTCCAAGGTACTACTGAGAGACCACCAAGGTACTACTGAACTCAAATCTAACTATTTTTTATGTAAACTCCCACCAAGAATCCATTTGAATTGAGATTATTATGCATATTCAATATCATGATTCTTGCCTGGATCTTTTAAGCTTAATATCTAAATAACTTATGAAAGATCCAGTACAGTCTTGAAGAAATTTTGTATATAAGCCAAACCTGTAGTCATAAGCAGAACATGGAATCTGAGAGTAGGAGGAAGGGAGACATTAGAATATCAGAAGGAAGACACTGGGTAGAGGTGATTATCAAGGTCAACACATCCGAGTTGGTGAGGTAGGTGGCTGCATGCCTACCTCGCCTAGCCAGGGCTTGCCTTCCTGACGCCAGGTCTCCAGCTCAGTGCTGTATTGCTCCTGCCACTGCCACCTCAGCAGGCCCCCGGCCATTGGTGGCCTCCCACACCTGGGCTGCCATAGGGGCAGGCAACAGGTATGGGCAGAGGCCGGGCTGCCTTGGCTAGAGGGGAGGAGCACCACCTGGCTGGGCCCCACTCACTCATGCCCTCCTCCTGGCTGGGGGTGGATGGGAAAGGAGCTGAGGGAGCTCCTCAGGAAGGAGCAGTGTTGCCACCACGGCCACATGGACAAGGATGGAGGATGGCTGGGGCTTTCAGAAAGGGAAAGGGCTCCCACTGGCCCAGTCTCTGGGCTTCACTGCCTCCCTCCCTGACTGGGCCAGGGCACAAGGCCTACTAAGCAAGGCTCAGCCACTGCCATGCATGACATTCTCCATGAGTCCCACCTTGCCATTTTTTCTAGCAGGCCAGCAAGGCAGGGCAGGGAAGCTTCCTTCAGCTGAGCCTGGACTCTCAGCTTACCCCACCAGCCCTGTGTGCAGCTGGGGCAGGATTGTGGCCCCTCTGCCTCATCTTCCTGAGCCCTCTGAGTCCCCACCCAGGGTTCTCTTCAGAAAGGAGCTGCAAATAGCAGCCACCTGGCCCTTCCCAATGGGGGTGGTGGCAGGTGTGCTCCCCCTCCTAGTAAGCCAACTGAGGGTGGGGTGCCCTCAACTTGGACTGCTGCAGTGGCCATTTCCCCTTCCCCCCCACCCCGCTTAGGTGCATGCTGGGATGAGTAGCAAAGCCCTGGCTGTGAGCAGGGCTGGAAGTCAGAGGCAAGGGGAGTACTTTGCCTGGGGTGTCAGAACCCCTAGTTCTGGCCCTGTTAACTATGTAAACAGTGAACTATCCTACAATATCTTACAGGAATGTAAAAAAAAATGTTAAAAATTAATCTAAAAGATAGTGAATAACAGCATACTGGAAACCTAGAAGATATGTAATACACTATAAGTATTTTTTGTGTGTGTGTGTGTAAAAATGTCTTCCAGCCAGTAGATATGAATGGAAAGGCTGGGGCTTATTATCCTTAGTTTCAGAGTGTGAGGAGAGACATGTTCAGCTACATTTACCACAAAAGCTACTAAATAGGAAAGTCACAAAATATGGGCTATATCAGAACAAGTGTTTATAAAAACTTTGCTCAAATATACAATAGGGCTTTTCCTCGACATCCATATTTTAACTAAAATAACTTGGATATCATCAAAAAGATCTGCCTGTGTGTGTAGATTTTCACTGATTCTCCCTTCCTTTAGCAGCTCTTACCTCATGCTGCTCCCGTGGGTCCTCCATCTTCTAGGAGTAGCATTTGGGGTGAATATTTGAGATGCAGTGGAATAAAGGAAGTCATATACTGGTGCATGGAAAGTCTTCCATGAATTGAAGTTTTAGACAGAATACAAGTCCAGATTTGAGGACTGATTAGAATTTACTACATAAACTATGCATTTATGCAATTAATTCTTGTTATATATATATTTTTTTTCTAAACTAGAAATTTCTAAGGATCTTTCAGAATTTTGACAGACATGGAAGAAAGAACATTGCAAAAGGAGAACTATCCTTTCTGTATGACACTGAAAAAGTATTTCTCCCACAAGAATCTACACAGTACCCTCAGTTCAGAAATACTAATCCACACGTCATGAACATAAATTAACAAGTGTAAAGGTATAAAGAGTGACAGAAATCCACACAGTGTCCAATAATAAGAAGGCCACAGATCAGCTCAGTGACTGATTAGAAAGGTGCTGATTATCTCAGTGGACACATTATCTCAAAAAGTGATTGCTTTAATTAGCTCTAGTAATTTATTGGCATTTTCAGATAGCAGCCAAGACTGAATATGTGTAAAATGACCTGCACTGGCTGCTAGCTATGTTTGGTTTTCTTAGCCAAGAAGGGCTGAAGTGGCCATGTCCCATTACTGCTGCTTGTGCAATTTCTATTATTTGAAAGAAGATAAAAAGGGGACTGTCTGAACTCCTTCTTTCATACTTATTTGCATTCAAGAAGGCCTTTTTCTCTTTTGAACAGGCTCACTGGCCATTTTCCTAGAATAATTTTCTATTACATTCCATGTAGAAATAAAACACACAGAGAGGCATAGAGCTGAAATGAAAATGGGGGGGGGGAGAGAGCCAGTTTGGTGTAGTGGTTAAGTGTGCGGACTCTTATCTGGGAGAACCGGGTTTCATTCCCCACTCCTCCACTTGCACCTGCTAGCATGGCCTTGGGTCAGCCATAGCTCTGGCAGAGGTTGTCCTTGAAAGGCCAGCTGCTGTGAGAGCCCTCTCCAGCCCCACCCACCTCACAAGGTGTCTGTTGTGGGGGAGGAAGGTAAAGGCGATTGTGAGCCGCTCTGAGACTCTTTGGAGTGGAGGGCAGGATAAAAATCCAATATCTTCTATCTTCTTCTTGTACATCACTTTAAAAAAAAAACATATCTAGCAGAGTCATTCAATAAATCTATGTACCAGTTGTACTGTTCACGTTATCATTTAATGGCTGTGCCTTCAAGTGGCATTTTCTAACACCCCTCTCCTGGGCCTTCTTGATAGTGGCCCCATACCTTAGATCCATCATCCTGTAGATATTTTCATTATCTTTTTGCTGCAGGCTTTTAGATGAACAGTTTATCTCTGGAGTTTCAATAAGTATTTCCACACTAACATTGTCCATATTGAATTTTTTTTATGGATCAGTGCTGGCTGTATTGCTCTTATGCTTAAAAAATTGCATAGCATGAATAGATGGTTGTAAGTGGGTTGGTTATACTTTTATAGCTTTTAGAAGAGGAAAGGAAAAGGAAAGGTTCCCTGTGCAAGCACCAGTCGTTTCCGACTCTTGGGTGATGTTGCTTCACAATGTTTTCATGGCAGACTTTTTTCAGGGTGGTTTGCCATTGCCTTCCCCAGTCATCTACACTTTCCACCCAGCAAGCTGGGTAACATGGATACAAATATTTTAAAAATATATATAAGTTTCTAAAATAGTATCTTTGTTTTGGATGCATTTGAATGTATCTGGTTTCCTGTATTTGGATGTATCTGATTTCCTGGTTTCCTGTTTCTTTCTTCCATGTCTCTCTGCCAAAATTCTGGAAGATCCTTGGAAACTTCTAGTTTAGAAACAAATATATAAAACAAGAATTCATTGCATAAATGCATAGTTTGTGTTGTAAATTCTAACCAGTCCTCAAATTTGGGCTTGTATTCTGTCTAAAACTTTCATACATGGAAGACCTCCCATGCACCACTATATTACTTCCTTTCTTCCACTGTAGCCTAAATAATCACCCCAAATGCTGCTTCTAGAAGATGGAGGACCCCCATGAGCAGCATGAGGTAAGAGTTGCTAAAGGAAAGGGTGTCAGTGACCACTAACAATTATAATCTAGAAAGTTATCTCTGATGGTCCTAATTAATTATAACAAAGTGACATGCCCATTCAATGTAAAGGGGGTTTTTTTACATCAGAATGTTCAGTGCTTTGGTCAGATATGTTGCGTTTTTAACAAATATATTGTATAGAGTGTATTGTACAGATTTCAACCAATGAGGAAGGCCTCAAAGCCAAATTGTGTTTGGTGTATATGCATTATATGTTATTAATAATTGTACCTGGTCATAAGAAAGATGCTTTTAATTGTATATATCCAGGGCTTTGTTTGTAGCAGAAACTCCTTTGCATATTAGGCTACACCCCCTGATGTTGCCAATCCTCCAAGAGCTTAGAGTAGGCCCTGTAATAAGAGTCCTATAAGCTCCAGGAGGATTGGCTAAATCAGGGGTGTGCATATCTCCATGTATACAAATGTATTTTTACTTTTTTAAAAAGTATTTTTCACACTAAGCAGAGCAAAGTTTTTAATATTTACTATTTGCTTAAATATTCTGTAATTTAATGCAATTGACCTTGATATTTTTAAATAGGAGATTTATCTGTTTTCACTCTCCTTGGTTACCTGTTTGGTTCTGGGTAGGAAACCCCCTTGCTTTTTGTTCATTCTCTAAATTGCTTGAGAAACAGTATACAGTTAGTTGTTTTATGGTTTGTCTGCAGTTGAGTGATAGAACACATCTGTTGTATGCTGAAGTTTCCAATTAAAGGGTTCTCAGGTAAAAGTGCTGAGAAAGAGCTTTGTCTGGACAGCTGTACTAAGGCATTCCCACATAGACCACTGTTGTATTCTTCCAGTAGATTTTTAAAAATTCCTTTAAATAGCTTTAGCTAGTAGTGCATTTTATTGAACTGAAGGTCCCAGGAGTTAATTGTCCTACTGGGAAATCATATAGGTACCCATTGCAAACTTCTTCAATGAGGTAAACAGTAAATATTAGACACCATATTAGATCTGGAAAAATGCATGGTGGGAAGGCCTAATCACCCATATCCTCATGCTGTGGGAAGGCCTAAATCACCCATATCCAATAAAAGTGGGACCTTGTGTGAATTGTCATTTAAAGAAAGAAAACACTGGAAACTCAGTTCACAAACTCTCAACATTGCATATAGTTTTACCTACCCAGACTTGGTGTCTTGTACAGAATACATGTTGCATGCTACTGTAATATATTCTATCTGAGGCTGCTCTTTAAAACAGTTCAGAAGCTACAATTGGTGCCCAATCCAGTGGCCCACATTTTAGTTCATGTGGGCTGGTGTTATGCATCTTTAACATAAATTCTAAAACAAGTTCATTGCTAACTTGTTAAATTTAAGGTGCCCAGGGAATGGACTCAGGGAAGAGGAAATTAATTTTAAAAGGGTTCCAGAAAAAAATAATGTGAGACCTTGTAGCTTCTCTATACCAGGATAGATCTTGGCAGGGGTATCCCAAAATAAAATTATGAAGAAAGAGAGCATGTGAAAGAGACTGTAAACACAAACAAATAACTTTATTATATGTAAATAAAATAATAAATAAATAAAAATGTAAGGAACCTACACTAAGCGCCTAAGATCTGATTCTCTAAGTAATCACAAACGACCATGAGGGCACACTTTATAAAAGGGAGAAGAGAGGGAATTGGGAAGTTTTAAGAAAGTGACATAAAACCCTAAATCTGGAGCTTGAGTTCTGGAGATTTCCGAGGATAAACATGACAGAGGTCCAAGGAGCAGAACATCAAGGAGGAAAATGGGTGCCTATGAAGTAGTTGCAGGGGTAAACAGGTAGCATGGGTACCTGGCACCCTTTCCACAGTCATGGGATGGTCTTTTTATGAAGAAGGATCCTACAGCTACACATGGGAACTCAGTGTCCCAGGAACATGATTGGTCTAAGATATGAAGCTTGAATTAGACTGGACAGTCTGAAGGTAACTACTGTCAAAATTCGGTGGGAAGATTAATTGGGAAATGCCTGACATTCCAAGGTGGGCCAGTTTTTGGATAGTTTTAGCATAATTGGTGCACCCATTATGGAGTGAATGGTGAGTTCAAATGCCCTCTTGATGGCTCATCCTTGGTGGATTGGATGTTAAATTGCCTTTATCAGTGGCTGGACTGGATTAGCAATACTTAAGGTTTGCCCAGCGGTCTATAGCTGGAAATATTTCATATAGCCTTGGAAAAAGGGATATGATTGTATTAGGGATGCTTTGGAACTGGACGAACACTGTTGGGGCGTGTCAGGATATTAGGTGATGTCCTTAGTAGGGATGTGCATTCGGTTCAGCTGAACTGTATTTACAGCCGAATCACCACTGATTCGGCTGTATACGGAATAGGCTGCAGCCGATCCCCATAGGCGCCCATTATACGGCAGCTGAATACGGCTCGCCGTATACTTACGAATGGCTATTCGGAAGTATACAGCTGTCAATTCAAAAGGCAGGAAAGTAGCTTCTGCAGCCTCAAAGGAGCTGCTTGCCTACTTTCCCGCCTTTAGTTGCCTTTTCCCGCCTCTCCCATAGCCTCCCTGGGATCAGGGAGGGGGGGAGGGGGAAGAGGAGCCCCAGCAGCCAATCCAAAGCATGCATTTGCAAAATGCATTGCAAATGCATGCTTTGCAGGGCTTTTTAAGGAGTCTTCCTTCCTGGCTGGACTCCTCCATTGCTGCTGTGTGTGAGAGATTGTGCTGCTGCTGGCTGGCCCTTGGCTTCAGCTGCTGCCTGCTGCTCTCTCACTCAGCCTTACCAGACTTCCCCTGGACTAGAGAAGACAAGGTAAGACAGTCTTGGGGTTCTTGTTTTTATTTATTGTTGGTAAAAGGACTTTTTAAGACTTAGAGTCCCTTTACTTATCCAGATTTGGGTGGTGGTGGGGTAGCTTATTTGGGGTTAGGGGTTTCTGCTTGGGGAGGGGGCCTGGGGTGGGGGGGTTGCCAATTTGCCCATATCTTAATTTAGTGAGAGGACTTTTAAAAGTGCAGTGTCCTTTTACTTCTCCTGATTTGGGTGGCTTGGATTTCTTGGGGTTAGGGTGAAGGGTTTTTTTGGGGGGGAGGGGTTGGCAAAGTTCATGTATTGTTAAAAGTTATTTTTTACTGTTTTAAAAGTATTCGGTGTTTGATTTGTTGCTGCTGTGTTGTGCTGCTGCTGTTACTCTTCTCTTCGGGTTCTTGGGGGGGTGCTGTTTGGCCTAATTTCCATTGTTTAAAAGGCCACTTTTGTCCCCCTTTTCCTGGTTCTGGTTTTAGGGGGGGGGGGGGGTTGTTGACTGATTTGGCCTGAGCTTTCTTGTTGGTGAAAAGGCCACTTTTTTAACACTTGGCCTTTTGTGATTCTGCTGGTTTTGTTTTGGTTTTTTAAAATTACCTCTGGTTGGTGTGGGGGTTGGCGAGGGTGTGTGTGGGCTGGGTCACTTTCTTGTTTTTATAGAGTAGATTATGTGTTCTGTGGCAGGGAAGCTGGCACCTGGGTGAGAGACCCAGAACCAGCAGGCTTGTTGTGGTTGGCCAGCTCTCTCCGTGTTGTTTGGGGCAGGGCTGGAGAGCTGGCATCTGTATATTGTGTGTTCTGTGGCAGGGAAGCTGGCACCTGGGTGAGAGACCCAGAACCAGCAGGCTTGTTGTGGTTGGCCAGCTCTCCCTGTGTTGTTTGGGGCAGGGCTGGAGACCTGGCATCTGTAGATTGTGTGTTCTGTGGCAGGGAAGCTGGCACCTGGGTGAGAGACCCAGAACCAGCAGGCTTGTTGTGGTTGGCCAGCTCTCCCCGTGTTGTTTGGGGCAGGGCTGGAGAGCTGGCATCTGGGTTTGCTGCAGCCAGGTCTGCAGAGCAGACCTTGAGCAGATTGTGTTTTGTGTGGCAGTGACGTTGGCAACTGGGTTTATATTGCTTCCAGGCCTGCAGGGTTCATTGATTTCAATGGCCCATAGGGTATAATGATGGAATAGGGGCACCCTCTTTGGGTGCCCCTGGAATGGGATCCCCTGGCCCAATCTTTTTGCCCCTGCAAATTTGGGGGCTCTCCCTCAAACCCCCTCCTCTCCATGCGGCTTCAAATATACCCTATTTGCTATTGATTTCAAAGGCCCATAGGGTATAATAGGGCGTATATTCGGTAATAGCCGCGCATCTACCATATATGTGGCTATTCCGAATGCGGTATTCAGGAGTATACGGGGATTCTGAATTTTTTCCCCCCGTATACTTCCGAATCCGTGTAAAACCGATTTTTTTTTTTTTTTGCACATCCCTAGTCCTTAGCACTGAAAAGGTTTTTTTCTGTTGTTGTTTTTGAGCAATATATGCCATGGAACTGTAGGAGGACCACACTTAATCCATTTTTAATTCCAGAACACCCTTTCTCTTCTTTCCTGATACTTTGCAATGTCATGGCTGAACATAATTGCCTTTTTGATACTTTCCCAAATTTCAGATCCCCTTGCCACTTAGGATATAAAAGGGGGTTCCTATTAAAACAACTAAGTCCAAATAAAAGGGGAACTCTACTGTTGAAGGAGGTCTTGGCTGGAGGAGATGGGGGGGGGGCTGGAAAAGGCGGTGGGACCCTCTCTCCCAATTTCAATTTATATAGATTCAACGGATTGTGTTAATGCATGCCTAGTAGTGTTCCTATGGACTCTGAGGTCATGTCCTCTTTCTGTATTTAATTATTACTTCCAGAGTAGTCTCTTGAGATAGGTATAGTGGGCACCTGTCTTTCAGAAGGCTGATAAAAATCATTCTGTGCAGTCTATTATATTATGTTGCTTTATTGTGTTTATGATGCACTCCAGAGTTTATGATTTACTCCAGAGAAGACTTATATGTAATCCTGGAATGCTCTAGGAATTTTAGTGTCCCCTAATAAGCTCTTTTGAAACTGCAGTAGGAGTTTGGAATGTAAAGCTTCTGGAAACAATGAAAAGGGTTTTCCTCTGGCTTCCTCTTTCTCCCTCGAGGTCGAATCCTGCACAATGGTTTCTATGGGGCTGGGAGGATCACAGGACTCTCAGGAGGTGTCCTCTGGGGTTCTACAGGATATGTCTTGTGTTGTTTAACATTTTTGTAAAGGTTTGAGTTTAGATTTTCTTCAATTTTGGCATTGGATAACCTCAGTTTGCTAATGATACGTGTACAGTTTGCGTCTTATGTCTTCATGGGGTTCAGTTTGGGAAGGTTTGCTAAGGAAATATTAGTAATGTCATATTAATTCAATTTTATTATTTTTTCATAACTTCAATCTTCACTTTATTACAAATAGCTCAATAAATGGGATATTAGATCTTCTATTGGCATTTTTGTACATTTGGGGGAGGGCAAGAAAATAATGCTCACTATGTTTGGATTTTAGCACAGCTTTATAATTGCTTTTGTAAAGCTGTCAAATGGATCAGTGTTCTTCTTTGATCCCTCACGGAAACCTCCGCCTTGTTCTGTTCATTCTGGAAAAAGGTGACTAAACAGCAGATTTCATTAGCTCCAGAAAGCGCATTAATTAAATGTAATTGTTACATGCACAGCTCCAAAGAGGGAACAGCGAGCTTTACAAATATTTTCACTCTTGAATTAATTAATAATTTGATTCAACAGCTATTCATATTCCCCTAAATATAGGGATTTCCTAAGACTAGTTCCCTTTATCTTTGGTATATTTTAATTAATTTTAGCTAGCATTGGATGAAGGGGAATATATATCAGATTTATTCAAGCATGTGAAAATACATCATATATTCTTCTCCTAATAAACCTAAATTTGAAATTTCTGTTATTGGAACTAAGTCCCATTGACTTCTGTGGGAATTTCTTCCATGTATTATGCATAATAGTATCAGGGTATAAGGATGAATACAAAATGAACTGACATTAGAAACAGAATTCAAAGTGTTTTATGTTGTGTGTGTTTCCTTCTATACTTCCATTTTTCCAACCACTTTTGCTTCAACCACAGTTTCATGTATAGTATCAAGATTTGAACAGATTGCTGAACAGAAGGGCTTTTTTATAGCAGAAACTCCTTTTCATATTAGGCCACACACCCCTGTTGTAGCCAGTATTCCAAGAACTTACAGGGCTCTTAGTACAGGGCCTACTGTAAGCTCTAGGAGGATTGGCTATAGCAGGAGTGTGTGGCCTAATATGCAAAGGAGTTCCTGCTACAAAAAAAAGCCCTGCTGGACAGAGTCAGGAATGGACAGGCATTCTTACAAGTTTGTTTCAATGACAGTAGATTAAGATCATGCAGCAAAAATTTAAAAGTTTAACAATGGTGATAGAAGAAGAGATAGAAACTTTCCCATCATTCACATTGACAGTAAACAGAAGTCAGTCAGGCCAGATTTAGGTCAGTGCCCAGATGAGTCCTGCCAGGAGCAGTGCTGGTGAAATTCATCTATATGCAAGAAGGTGCAATTTACAGACATTGCCTCAAGAGATTTTTGCCTTGTAGGTATGTGTTGACATTGACCTCTCTGGCTATATGACTTGAGAAGGCAAAGGAAACTAACCTGGAATCCCAGACTGGAAGGTTATGACTAATATAAGAACATATAGCCAAGTAATAGAATCATAGAGTTTGAAGGTACCTACAGGGTCATCTAGTTCAATTCCCTACACAATGCAGGAAATTCACAAATACCTCCCTTCACAAACACAGACATCCCCCCACAATGTTTCCTCTAAGCTGCAGAGTCTTTTGAGCAAAAATTCTACTTTGTGAGCTACTGGCATTAAAGTTGTGAGCAACTGACATTAAAATTGTGAGCTACTGCGTAAATTATTGTGCTCTGGGGTCATCCTTCCTGAGCTAAGACAAAAATGTATGAGCTGGAGATTAAAAATCTGAGCTAGCTCACGCTAACTCAGCTTAGAGGGAACACTGATCCCCAGTGACCCTTGCTTCATGCCCAGAAGATGTGATAATCACACAGAAACGCAGACGTGTGGAACACCAGTTAGCATACTTTTCATATTAAACAAGTCATGGGAATCCTGCTGTGCCCCACAAAAGAGCACATCCTGAGGGAATAGCATCACAAAATGGCATGTAATGCTGTATGGTCAAGCTAAACAAGAGATTGAGGACCATGAACAGACCTCACATTTCTGCTTAAATTTTATTTAATTTTTTTTAATGACGTGTGAGTGTAAGGAAGTGTTCTTGCCAAGAAATTCTACTTTGAAGTGGAAAGTCTGGGAAAAGCATTCTTGTGAAATGAGGAAAAGGAGTACCAACTCATTGCGGCTATGCTGCTATGAAGACTGAACTCATGAAGGATTGAAAATGGAAGATTTGGGTACATTGTCTTTTGGTCTATGAACTGGGGTGCCCCCTCTAAAGGACTCTATGGACTGGGGTTTCCCCTCTAAAGGACTAAAAAAATTAAGAGACTTGATTCAAATGTTTTAAGAATTTTACAAAATTGGATTCCCTGTTATGTGTTCTACTTTAAAGTACTTACAATAAGATACGTCACATTGTTGAATTGAAAAAAAAATGTTAAATTTGTTATATTAGTATTTAAAGGTGTATGAGGTTTTTCTGGTAGAGGCTGGTTTCACAGAGGCTTGAGATCTATTTCAGTCACTTCTATTTATGTGTCTCATTTGTTGCATAATCCCCAGTTGGGGATAGGGGATTCCCCCAGTTTAGAGGCCAACCCCCGCTTCTGGGTTATCAGAAAGCAGAGGAGGGGCAGGGAGGGAATTGTCTGCTAGGCACTCCATTATACCTGATGGAAACTGATTCCCATAGGGTATAATGGAAAATTGATCCATGGGTATCTGAGACTCTGGGAAGGCTGTTTTTTGAGGTAGAGGCACCACATTTTCAGCATAGCATCCAGTCCCTGTCCTCAAAACACCCCAATTTCAAAAAGATTGGACTGGGGAGTCCAATTCTATCTGCCCCTCTAAAGTTTCCCCTATTTTTCATTATTTCTAAATGGATGGGAGGCATTTAAAATGAATGTGGTTCCTTTAAATGTGATAGCCAGAACTCCCTTCAGAGTTCAATCATGCTTGCTACACCCTTGATCCTGACTCCACCCCTAAAGCCTATTGGCTCCACCTCCAAACTCCCAGATATTTCTTGAGTTTTAGCTCAGCCCAGCAACCCTACTGTAATGTCTGTTTTGAGTACCATCTAATATTGAGATACTATGTGATTTAGAAGATGACACTGGATGTATATTCCATCCTCCACTCTGAACCTCAGAGTCTCAAAGCAGTTCACAATCTCCTTTATCTTCCTCACCCATAACAGACACCCTGTGAGGTGGGTGGAGCTGAGGGAGTGCTCACAGAAGCTGCCTTTTCAAGGACAATTCTTGTGAGAGCTATGGCTGACCCAAGGCCATTCCAGCAGCTGCAAGTGGAGGAGTGGGGAATCAAACCCAGTTCTCACAGATAAGAATCCGCACACTTACCATTACACCAAACTGGCTCTTTATAATTATTATTAGTATAATATAATCCCATGTGTGGATGGAAGGAGTTAAATGTGTTTCGCATTAATACTACTAGAATTATCAGATTTATTAGATTCTGCCATTAAAGAATTTGACTTGATTTCTTTTAAATAGTACACAATCCAACTTCATAACCAACTGGTTTTTCCTCTACCAACTAAACGCTGCCAATCTTAACCTGGCATTAACAGGCCATTGGCATAATGTCTGGAATACTGATTTCCCAACAGTTTTTGCAATATCACTGATAAGACAGGGAAATAATACACATGCTTCCATCAGTCTCTACATAATACATAATGTGTTATTAGTACAGTGTGCTGGTCATGACCTCCTATAATGAAGGTTTCATAACTGTTTTTATTATTATTATAATCCCCTTTCTTTCAGTCACTCATTACTTTCTAAAACATTCACCTTGCAGACTGAAGTTTTTTGCTCTGCTTGGTCTCTGCCTTCAGGTGAATTTTAATGGAAAGCTTGAGCAATAAGAAGTATGCCATTTATAACTTTGAGGAAAATAAACAAATGCACAGTCCTCTGTATTAAAAAAAAATATTATTGCAGCTGACCTTTACATTCAACAGCCTGAAAACTGGTTTGAAATAACACCATTAATGCTCATTCGCCCCTTCTCTTCTGCCCTCAGTACCGAGCACTACAATGCACATATGCCTAAAAGCGAAACTGTTCTAAGATATATTTTCAAAGTTTTTCTGTGTGTGTGTTTTTAACTTCACACATTGTATCAAATGCACTTTTATAATACAATATTGTATGGCTCTTATTTCAATTTAGTCCTATTATAGGGGAAGGGCTGTGGCTCAGTGGTAGAACATCTGCTTGGCACACAGATGGTCCCAATTAAATCCTTGGCATCTCCAGTTAAAGGGACTAGGTAGTAAGTGATGTGAAAGACTTCTGCCTGAGGCCCTGGAGAGCTGCAGCCAGGCTGAATAGACAATACTGACCTTAATGGACCAATTCATCTGATTCAGTGTAAGATATCATCCTGGTCACAAAGAACATTTTTAACAGAACATGATGTTTCATGCCCGCCACTTCCATTTCACGTCCCTGATCAAATTAGTCCTTGTATCCCATGGTTTAACTTCATTTTAAAAGTAAAGAGATCAACCTCAAACCTCCCAACTTCAAATGTAGTTTGCTCCTGATTCGCAACAATATTGTTTCCTTTTACCCTTTCTTCCAAGTTATCTTACACAGGATCATTTTGGTTCATTTAGGTCTATATTTTCTGTTAATTGATAGCACCATTTCTATTCACTGACATGTAACTAGGGTTGTCAGCCCCCCCCCCCCCCAGCCACCAGCAGGGGTTGGGTGGGTTGGGCTGCAAACTTCGAGTTGGGAAAACTTATGGAGATTTGGGGGTGGGCACTGGGGAGGACAGGAACCTCAGTGAGGTACAATGTCATAGAGCCCATGCTCCAAAACATCCAGTTCTCCAAGGGAACTGATATCTGTAGTCTGGAGGTAAGCTGTAATTCCAGGGGATCCCCAGATCCCACCAGGAGTCTGGCATTCCTACATGTAGGGACAGGGCTTTTGTTGTAGAAAATCCCAGCAGGAACTCATTTGCATATTAGGCCACACACCCCAACACCAAGCCAGCCTGGAACTGTGCTCCTCTGCATTCCTGCTTAAAAAAAAAAAGCCCTGGGTGGGGAGCAGCATTATCAGCAAAAAGGCTTGGTCAAATGGGTATACATGCAACAAGCTGTACAAACTGTCCAGTTGTCCAGTGCTCTCTTTTTAAGACTATGGCCTGACCAAACAATTACCACCATCCAAGCTAAGAAATGGTCATGTAATTAATTCCTTTAAAAAGAAGATCCTGAAGTAAGGAAGACTGTGAGGAAAATGCTGGCTACCTAGGCATCACCTAGGTGTCACATGTTTCATGCTTCTTTGGTTTCACAAATGTAGCTATGTATGTGAACTTACTGCATTTTTAAATTGCAATACTATTACATGATGTCATAAAATGAAGTATGATATTTTGGAAGCTGTCACCTTCTTGTTCTTCATTTCAGTTGTAGTATGGTTAACAAGGGCTTTCTTGGTCATGGCACTAAAATTATGGAACTCTGTCTCCAGAGATATTTTCTTTCTTTCTACCACTGACTTCCACAAGTAGGTGAAGGCTTTTTGCTGCTGCTGCAGCTGTTTTCATCTGGACTTCTCAGAGTGACACATCCTCCCTTCTCTGGTTTAAGTATTGTATCATCAGTTTTACAAATGTATTTTTATTTTAATTAGTTTTATGATCTGCTTTTATAATGCTCTTTTTAAATTATCAGCCACCTCAGTGGCCCTGATTGGGCAGCAAGGAGGAATATAAAAGTGTAAATAAACAGGCAAAATAATATTTCACTTTTATACAATGGCCATACATCCTACTATATTTTAAAAGACCATATTTCTAAGACCAGCCATAAAAGAATGAAAATTCAAAATTAAATATTTTTATAATTTAACATTTTTCCAAAACACAGTTGATAAATTACTGTCAATGATAAACTTTTTCAAGTATCACAGGATTGCTGAAAAATAATTGTGCTTTGAAATAACCTGCTGGTTTCATATTTCTGATAACCCAGATAATTTTCCAATATAATTGTGGGCAAAATTTCAGAAGTCCCTTTTTAATCGATATAGATTTTCTTGAACTAGTAAGAGTGTTATCAGATTCTGAGCTAATCAGCCAATCTTGAAAGGCTGGCAGTTAACACAGTATATCAGCAGGAGTCCACTTATCAAGGCAGGTAATGAAATAGCAGCTGTGCAAAACAGAGCAAATGTTATGAGCCAATGAAAGGTCATTGAGAGATGCCAAAAATGTTCAAATAGTTCATTGAGAGTTGCCAAAAATGTTCAAACAATTGTATACTCTGTGTGCTAGAGCAATAAATTAGATTGATTTAGGGCTAGTTGGAAGAAAAAAAATATTTCTGCTTATAAAAGCAAGAAGGGGAACACAATGACAGAGTGTAAAGACAAATAAATTATATTGCAACTCCCCTGGACAAAAAAGGCTGAAATTATGATTTAGAGGAAAGATCTTACTGAATTATTACTTCTGGCAGCATGCAATGTTCAAATGAAATAAATGAAATAAATGTTTCAAAATTCATGAAAACATATATGTATTTATTTATTTTCCTTTTTTGCAACAAAATGAAATTGAAAGAAGATTCATCCACTGGTGAGAAGTGTTTTGAGTCATTTGACCCACTGTTTTGCAGAAAAATAAAAATGTAGTGACAAGTATAAGCTGAAATGGCACTTGAAAGGAAGAAAGGATGCATAGGTATTGGGGAATTAAGCAAATGCACACAACTCTCTGTTTTCTTTCAGTTCCAAGCAATTGTCACTGATGAAAACACACCTACAAATGATTGTGTGAGTTGTTTCTTTTCTACACTGGTGCTCTGGGATATACTAGTATTTTTAAAAGATTAAGTATCAGGAAATACCCAATAATTTTATATTTAGTATGTTAGCACTAAATAATTTAAAACATACAATTTATGCTTTTCAGGTCTCTAAATGCGGAAATCAGAGGAAAAATTATTATTCAAGCACATTGCTGAATTGATGTCCACCACAGATCAGTTGAGTTTTTAATGTGTTAAGGAGGATTTTATTTAAACACCATAATTCATAAAACATAACATGACTCTTGGGAATACCTCAGCTACTTCTAGCCAAAATTAGTGCTATACCCTGAGACTGAAAAAAAATGGTAGGAGATTTCAGTGATTTAAGGGTGTGAGATTTGTGGACACAGACAAAATGTTTGGTTGACTTATCAGAAGTTGGTGATGACTGCTGATGATCATAGCTGGTGGCAAAAAAGGTGGGGTAAACACGCTTTTGTGATACTTCCCATACCCTCCCAACCCGTTGCAGTTCATGTCATGCTGAAAAAGTTATCAAAAGTTATCAAATGAGAAAATATTCCATTTTGATAATGGGTGCTTATTATGCAGGATCTCTCTCTCTCTCTCTCTCTCTCTCGGCTTGGCTTCGCGAACGAAGATTTAAGAAGGGTGCAATAGTCCACGTCTGCTGCAGGCTCGCTGGTGGCTGACAAGACCAATGCGGGACAGGCAGGTCCGGCCACAGTGGCTGCAGGGAAAAGTCTGATTTAGGGTTGGTGCTGTAGCAGTGCGATTCTTCCTCAATCTCCTTTTGTCCTCAAGACAGCTATGCGTGCGTTCTCAAAAGAAGAAACAGCCTGGTGGATGGTGTGCCTCCATGCTTTGCGATCTGAGGCTAGGTCAGACCACTGGTTATGGTTGATGCGACAGGTGCCAAGGGATTTCTTCAAGGAGTCCTTGTACCTCTTCTTTGGTGCCCCTCTATTTCGATGGCCGGTGGAGAGTTCGCCATACAGGGCAATCTTGGGAAGGCGGTGGTTTTCCATCCTAGAAATATGCCCTGCCCAGCGCAGCTGCGTCTTCAACAGCAGTGCCTCGATGCTGGTAACCTCCGCCCGCTTGAGAACTTCAGTGTTGGTCACAAAGTCACTCCAGTGGATGTTGAGGATGGTGCGAAGGCAGCGCTGATGAAAGCGCTCAAGGAGTCGCAGGTGATGACGGTATAAAACCCACGATTCGGAGCCGTAGATGAGGGTTGTCATCACAACCGCTTTGTAAACATTGATCTTTGTGCCTTTTTTCAGATGCTTGTTGCTCCACACTCTTTTGTGCAGTCGGCCAAAGGCACGGTTTGCCTTTGCCAGCCTGTTGTCAATCTCCTTGTCGACTGTTTTTGTAATAACATAAGGATCTGCAAAGTGGACACCTTGGTGCACTTTGGAAACAAAATGCATGAATATTCCAGGCAATCATGTTTGTATAGTTGAGATGTTTTGAATTGAATACTACAAATGCTTTATTACTTCAATCCAGATTCAGGACTGGTTTTGCTGTGGGAATGACCTTGATCACCTTGACAGATGATATTTACTAGAAGAATGCCAAGAGAGTGCATCCCTGTTGATTCTCTACACTGGTGCTGTTTTATTTTTGCTTTTGATACTACCATCCATGGTATATTTTTGGAGAGGCTGACTGGGTTCAGAGTAGAAGGGCACCCTACTTCAGTGGTTGCTTTTTTACCAACACAGGATGTCCAAGAATATGGTGCTGCATAATCCCATGAAATTTATGCTGGGATTACTATGGGTATCTGAAAGTGCTGAGGGAAATTGCCATGAATTTGGAGCATGTCCATAGCTATGGTGAGGCCTCTCAGAGCCTGCCCCCCACAACTTACTGCAAATCCCCCTCTGACTTCCCATCCAGCCCAGGCCCAGGCACCTTTCTCATTGCCAGGAAGCCCTGCACTGCCTTAAATCTAAAATAAGAAATGGCCATAGGCTACAACAGGTGGCAGTTTATAAATATCTGGGGGTTATGATTCATGCCTCAGGAATGAAAAAAGCTCACATTGAATATGTCTCTGGTCACAAATCAGCCCAAGCCATTGTTAGATTTTTCTTTACAAAAGGGGGACAATTTATACCAGTGGTTCTCAAATTATATCTTGCTAAAACGGTACCACAACTTATGTATCGGACCGTGCTGGGCCGAGTTCTATCAAATTTTACTCCCCTTGAGAAAATCCAATCTAAATTTTTAAGAGCCATTTTTCGTTTCCCAAAGAGTGTTTCTAATGCCATGCTAAGGCTGGAAACTGGATTGTTAAGAATAAAGGCTAAAGTAAGCCTCACCACAATCAACACTTGGCTTAAGCTTAGCCATTATTCCTTAGATATCACCTCATTAATTCTCAAGGATAGGTATTGTTCTGCCTGGCTTAGGGCTATTCACCAGAATGTGTATATGCTTGGCTTTTTACCTGAGTCTTTACAGAAAATTGCCCTAGATCAATCAAGAGCTACAGACAAGCAGAGAATACTAGATACTGAGAGACAGAATGATATTGCCAAGGTTTCAAGGTTTTATACTCCTCTCCAGAAGAGATATATAGTTTCCCCAGCCCCCTAGCTATCGAATCTGGCAATTCCATCCCATAGAAGGACCTTTTCTATGGCCTGATGTCACACTTTTCCTTCTGCAGTCATAGAGGGTTGCTATAAAAAGGTGCCTATGGCTGAGCGTGTTTGTCTGTGTGGCACAGGTAAAGTAGAAACTATTGAACATAAAAACCTTGTATGATGCCAGAAATGGGGGATAAGAACACTGAAGATTTGCAGAGAGTGGTGCATGTACTAGGTAATGTTAACTTGCAGGTACAGTATGTCCAGAAACGAAACCCTCAGGATGCATAAAACATGGATTCCGATGTCTCTACGCTAATGCACAGAGTACAGGAAACAAACAGGAGGAACTGGAAGTCCTAATACAGGAAGGAGACTATGATACAGTAGGCCTTACTGAAACTTGGTGGGATGACACTCACAAATGGAACATTAGGATTCGGGGGTACAACTTATTTAAAAAGAACAGACAAATGAGAAAGGGAGGAGGTGTAGCAGCATATGTGAAGGAGGTATATACTTGTGAGGAAATATGTGAATCTGAGCATGGCAGCTCAGTTGAGAGTCTCTGAGTAAAAATAAAAGGTGTAAGAAATAACAGCGATATTATTGTGGAGGTCTTCTATAGACCACAAAGCCAGGCAGAGGACTTGGATGAGATACTCCTACAACAAACTGCAGAATTCTCTAAAAGAAGAGATAAAGTAAGCATGAGAGATTTCAGTTACTCAGACATTTGTTGGAAGTCCAACTCTGCTAAAAATGAAAGGTCAAATAGATTTCTGACATGTCTTGCTGAAAACTTCCTTTTCCAGAAAGTGAAGAAGGAAGCAAGGGGATCTGCTATCTTGGATTTGATTCTCATTAACAAGGAAGAATTGATTGAAGAAGTGGAAATAGATAGTGGGCACCCTGGGCAGTAGTGACCATGTAATTTTGGAATTTATAGTATTAGGGAAGGGAAAAGCTATATGTAGTCAGATGTATAGGTTGGACTTCAGAAAGGCAAACTTCGATAAACTTAGAACTATGCTGAGTAAAATCTCATGGTCAGAAATACTTAGGAAGAAGGGGGTTCAGGAGGGGTGGGAGTTTCTTAAAAGTGAAATACTGAAAGCGCAATCACAGATGATTCCTATGAGAAGAAAAAATGGAAAAAACCTAAAGAAGCCAAGTTGGCTCCATAAAGAGCTCTCTAAAGACTTGAGAAATAAAAAAAGACACTTTTAGGAATTGGAAGGAGGGCCTTATAACCAAGGATGAATATAAACAAATCACCAGTGCTTGTAAGGAAAAAGTTAGGAAATCTAAAACTCAGTATGAGCTTAGAGTGGCCAAAGATGCTAAAAACAACAAAAAAGGTTATTTTCTTATGTTCAGAATAAGAAAAAGAGAAAGAACATGGTAGGCCCATTGCGAGGGCAGGAAAGTGAAATTGTAACAAGTAATTAAGAGAGGGCGGAACTGCTCAATTCTTACTTTTCCTCAGTCTTCTCTTCTGAGAAAATGGTGCTCAACATGGCAGAAACAGAACATATAATGAGGGCATGTATTTCCAACCTAGGATCAGCATAGGGGTAGTACCTAGTTTCTTTAAATGAAACTAAGTCCTCAGGGCCAGATGAACTGCATCCAAGGATTCTAAAAGAGCTTGCAGATGTAATTTCTGAGCCTCTGGCTACTATTTTTGAGACTTCTTGGAGAACAGGAGAAGTGCCAGAAGATTGGAGGCGGGGAATGTTGTCCCCATCTTCAAGAAGGGGAAAAAGGAGGATCCGGGTAACTACCAATCCGTCAGCTTGATGTCTATACCTGTAAAAGTTTAAGAACAAATCATCAAACAGTCAGTCCTGGAGCATTTAGAAGGATGGCTGTGATTATTAAGAGCCAGCATGAATTTATCAAGAACAAGTCATGTCAGACTAACCTGATCTCTTTTTTTGAGAAAGTGACTACCTTTCTGGATCAGGGAGTGCTGTAGACATTGTTAATCTTGATTTCAGTGAGGCTTTTAATAAGGTTCCACATACTATCCTTGTTGACAAGTTGGTAAAATGTGGTTTGGATTCTGTTACCGTTAGGTGGATCTGTAACTGGTTGACAGATCGCACCCAAAGAGTGCTTGTGAATGGTTCCTCATCCTCTTGGAGTGGAGTGACAAGTGGAGTCATCAAGGATCTGTCCTGGGCCCTGTTTTGTTCAACATCTTTATAAATGATTAGGATGAAGGAATAAAGGAAATGCTTATTAAATTTGCAGATGATACTAAATTGGGAGGGGTTGCAAATACAGTAGAAGACAGAAACAGGATACAGGATGACCTTGACAAACTGGAAAACTGGGCTAAAACCAATAAAATGAATTTTAACAGGGAAAAATGTAAAATTCTGCATTTAGGTAGGAAAAACCCAATGCATGGTTATAGGATGGGGGAGACTTGTCTTAGCAGTAGTATGTGTGAAAAGGATCTAGGGGTCTTGGACCATATGCTGAACATGAGTCAACAGTGAGTCAAAAGTGTAGTGTGGTTGCTAAAAAGGCAAATGCAATTTTGGTCTGTATCAACAGAAGTATAGTGTCCAGGTCACATGAAATGATGGCATCTTTAATTCTGCTCTGGTAAGGCCTCACCTGGAGTGTTGTGTTCAGTTTTGGGCCCCACATTTTAAGAAGGATATAGTCAAGTTGGAATGGGTCCAGAGGAGGGCAATGAAGATGGTAAGGAGTCTGGAGACCAAGTCCTATGACGAAAGGTTGGAGGAGCTGGGCATGTTTAGCCTGGAGAGGAGATGGCTGAGAGGTGATATGATCATCATCTTCAAGTACTTGAAGGGCTGTCATACAGAGGTTGGTGCACAATTTTCTGTGGCATCAGAAGGTAGGACCAGAACCAATGTGTTGAAATTAAATCAAAAGAAAACAAACCCTAATAAATCAAAAGAGTTTCCGGCTCAACATTAGGAAGAACTTCCTGACTGTTAGAGCGGTTCCTCAGTGGAACAGGCTTCCTCGGGAGGTGGTGGACTCTCCTTCCTTGGAGGTTTTTAAACAGAGGCTGGATGGCCATCTGACAGCAAGGAAGATCCTGTGAATTTAGGGGGAGGTATCTGTGAGTTTCCTGCATTGTTTCCTACATGCGCCCCCTTGCCCAGATTGACCAGAGGTATGGGCTGGGTTGCCATCAGTATGCTGATGACACCCAACTCTATCTACTGATGGACGACTGGCCAGGTGATGTCCCAGAAAATCTGGACCAGGCATTGCAAGCTGTGGCAGGCTGGCTCAGGCTGAGTGGGTTGAAGCAGAATCCAACGAAGACAGAGGTCCTGTGCCTGGGCTGTGGTGGTCTAGGAAGGGAAATTCCCCTACCGGTTTTTGATGGTGCACCACTGAAAACAGTGCACAGGGTCAAAAGCCTGGGGGTACTACTGGAGCCTTCCTTGTCAATGGAGGCCCAGATAGCAGCCACTGCTAAATCCGCCTTTTTTCATCTGAGACGGGCGAGGCAGTTGGCTCCCTTCCTGGAGAGCGATGACCTGGCAGCAGTGATCCATGCACGGTCACCTCGAGGTTAGACTACTGTAATGCCCTCTACATGGGGCTGCCCCTGTGCTGAACCCGGAAACTGCAGCTAGTGCAGTATGCAGCGGCCAGACTGTTAATGGGACTCCCTAAGTGGGAGCACAAACAGCCTAGGCTGCGGGAACAGCACTGGCTGCCAATTGTGACCCGGATTTGTTACAAGGTGCTGGTTACTACCTTTAAAGCCCTATATGGCCAAGGACCTGTCTAACTTAGGGTAGACAGGTCCCCATATGTTCCCCAGAGAGTGCTTCGATCTAGCTCACAAAACCTGCTGACAATCCCTGGGCCGAAGGAGGTCAAATTGAAAATAACAAGAGAGAAGGCCTTCTCGGCTACAGCTCCCTGCTGGCGGAACCAGCAACCAGAAGAGGTACGGGGCTTGCAGGACCTTAACCAGTTCCACCGGGCCTGTAAGACCGTCCTTTTCCAGCTGGCTTTTTAATGTGGAAATTATGCATCATTATGCAATCTATGTTATATTTGTAGCACCAATTAATCTGTGGTTTTAAATTTTATTTTTATTGATCTCTTAATGCTTAACTTAGTAATAACTGTGGGATATTTTATCTGTTTTATTATTTTGTTATTGTAATGTTGTATTTATGCTATGTGAGCTGCCCTGAGCCTGCTTCGGTGGGGAGGGCGGGACAACAACAACAACAACAACAATAATAATAATAATAATAATAATAATAATAATAATAATTATTATTATTATTATTATTATTATTGTTATTATTATTATTATTATGCAGGGGGTGGACTAGATGACCCTGGAGGTCCCTTCCAACTCTATGATTCTATGATTCTGCTTGTGTGTAATCTCTATAAAGAAATATGAACCAAATTTATCCATTCTTTACTGGCAAAATTTATGGGTCTCTGACCATTTTTATTTATTTATTTATTTATTGTTTGCATTTATACCCCACCCTTCCATTTTTGGCTCATCTATAAATATACACTCTGTTCACATAAAAATTATTTATGGGTCTTCTGGACTCTGAATTAAGGACTATATTTCTGGCAGATTCCAACTCCCAAGTTACACTTGCTTGCTCCAGATTTTTGGCTGCAGCCTTTAGAATTCGCAAAGACTACACAAAGGAATGATAAAAATGTCCCTTAGGCTTTGCATTCTTCTTCGTTTATTTTCTCCCCTTTCCCCCCTTCCCCCTCAAGAATGCTATAAGGTCCCCTCTCCCCTTAAATACCCACTTCTTAAGTCCTTGTATATTATACTATAATACTCTAATTGGCTGTGCACTTTCTGTATTTTATGTAAATTAATTTGTTATGATCTATGCTGGCCATGAGCTGTAATAATAATGAAACTGAAACTATTCTCACATCATGCCCAGCACCATGAGACCTCACTGGCCAGCCTTGCCCCCTCTATTTCCATGCCAGAGATTCCTCACTCAGTAGGCTGAAGTTTACTTGTCAGGGGTTGTGAGGAAAGCTGCATTGTGGTAAGGATGCCAGACTCCAGGACAGATTCTTCACTAGCAGTTATAAGAACATAAGAACATAAGAGAAGCCATGTTGGATCAGGCCAACGGCCCATCAAGTCCAACACTCTGTGTCACACAGTGGCAAAAAATTTTATATACACACATACACTGTGGCTAATAGCCACTGATGGACCTGTGCTCCATATATTTATCTAAACCCTTTTTGAAGGTGGCTATACTTGTGGCCGCCACCACCTCCTGTGGCAGTGAATTCCACATGTTAATCACCCTTTGGGTGAAGAAGTACTTCCTTTTATCCGTTTTAACCTTTCTGCTCAGCAATTTCATCGAATGCCCACGAGTTCTTGTATTGTGAGAAAGGGAGAAAAGTACTTCTTTCTCTACTTTCTCCATCCCATGCATTATCTTGTAAACTTCTATCATGTCACCCCTCAGTCGACGTTTCTCCAAGCTAAAGAGTCCCAAGCATTTCAACCTTTCTTCATAGGGAAAGTGCTCCAGCCCTTTAATCATTCTAGTTGCCCTTCTCTGGACTTTCTCCAATGCTATAATATCCTTTTTGAGGTGCGGCAACCAGAACTGCACACAGTACTCCAAATGAGACCGCACCATCGATTTATACAGGGGCATTATGATACTGGCTGATTTGTTTTCAATTCCCTTCCTAATAATTCCCGGCATGGCGTTCGCCTTTTTTATTGCAGACGCAAACTGTCTTGACATTTTCAGTGAGTTATCTACCACGACCCCAAGATCTCTCTCTTGGTCAGTCTCTGCCAGTTCACACCCCATCAACTTGTATTTGTAGCTGGGATTCTTGGCCCCAATGTGCATTACTTTGCACTTGGCCACATTGAACCGCATCTGCCACATTGACGCCCACTCACCAAGCCTCAACAGATCTCTTTGGAGTTCCTCACAATCCTCTCTGGTTCTCACCACTCTGAACAATTTAGTGTCATCCGCAAACTTGGCCACTTCACTGCTCACTCCCAACTCTAAATCATTTATGAACAAGTTAAAGAGCATGAGACCCAGTACCGAGCCCTGCGGCACCCCACTGCTTACCGTCCTCCACTGTGAAGACTGCCCATTTATACTGACTCTCTGCTTCCTATTACTAAGCCAGTTTTTGATCCACAAGAGGACTTGTCCTTTTACTCCATGACTCTCAAGTTTTCTAAGGAGCCTTTGATGAGGAACTTTATCAAAAGCTTTCTGGAAGTCAAGGTAAACAACATCTATCGGGTCGCCTTAGTCCACATGTTTGTTCACCCCCTCAAAGAAATGTAACAGGTTAGTGAGGCAAGATCTTCCCTTGCAGAACCCATGCTGAGTCTTCCTCAATAACCCGTGTTCATCAATGTGCCTACTCATTCTGTCCTTGATAATGGTTTCTACCAACTTTCCCGGTATTGAAGTCAGACTGACTGGCCTGTAATTTCTCGGATCTCCTCTGGAACCCTTTTTAAAGATGGGGGTGACATTTGCTACCTTCCAGTCCTCAGGAACGGAGGCAGATTTCAATGAAAGATTACAGATTTTTGTTAGAAGATCCACAAGTTCAACTTTGAGTTCTTTCAGAACTCTCGGATGTATGCCATCCGGACCAGGTGACTTATTAGTTTTTAATTTGTCTATCAGTTGTAGGACCTCCTCTTTTGTCACCTCAATCTGACTCATGTCTTTCAACACCCCTTCCAAAATTAGTGGTTCTGGGGCGGGCAAAATGTTCTCGTCTTCCACAGTGAAGACGGAGGCAAAAAATTCATTTAGCTTCTCAGCCATTTCCCTATCCTCCTTCAGTAATCCTTTTACCCCATGGTCATCCAAGGGCCCCACTGCCTCCCTGGCTGGTTTCCTACTTCTAATATATTTGAAGAAAGTTTTATTGTTGGTCTTTATGTTTTTTGCAATATGCTCCTCATAGTCCCTTTTTGCCTGCCTGATCACAGTCTTGCATTTGATTTGCCACAGCCTGTGTTCCCTTTTACTAATCTCACTTGGACTGGTTTTCCACCGCTTAAAGGAGTCCTTCTTACCTTTTACAGCTTCCATTACTTTGTTTGTTAACCACGAAGGCCTTTTCTTATGCCTGTTTGTGCCTTTCCTAACTTGTGGTATGTATTTTATCTGAGCTTCTAGGATTATAGTTTTAAATAGCGTCCAAGCTTCCCCAAGGGTTTTGACCGTATGTACCTTTCCTTTGAGTTTCCTCCTCACATGCCTCCTCATCTCAGTGTATTTACCCCTTTTAAAGTTAAACGTGGTTGTGGCGGTCTTTTTGGACAACTCCCTATTTATACAAACGGTGAAATCAATAACATTATGGTCACTGCTCCCAAGCGGCGCAATCACTTTTACATCTCTCACCAAGTCTTGGGCATTACTTAGGACCAAATCCAGGATCACCCCACCCCTGGTAGGTTCTGAGACCATCTGCTCCATAGCACAGTCATTGAGAGCATCAAGAAACTCAATCTCTTTCTCTCAACCAGAACACATATTGACCCAATCAATCTGCGGGTAGTTAAAATCACCTATTACAACACAGTTTTTACGTTTAGCCGCTATCTTTAAGCCTTCCATCATATTATAATCGTCCTCTCTCTTTTGATTTGGTGGGCGATAACAAACTCCCATAGTTAAATTTCCTTTTGGGCCCTCTATTTCAACCCAAAGCATTTCTAAAAGTGAATCTAATTCTCTGACCTCAGTCTTACTGGACCGTATATCCTCTCTGACATACAGAGCCACCCCACCTCCAACCCTTCCCTCCCTATCCTTCCGATATAGCTTATATCCAGGAATCACCGTGTCCCACTGATTCGCCTCATTCCACCAAGTTTCTGAAATTCCCACAATGTCTATGTTTTCTCCCAACACTAAACATTCCAATTCACCAATTTTACTTCAAACACTTCTAGCATTTGCATACAAACATTTATAATTTCCAAGGCGAGCTAGGCCCGCCACCTTCCTCCTGCCACCTCGAGACTCTGGCAGACAGTCCAGATTGTTTGTCGCCTTCACAGTGGACAACTCTGGTCTGTTACCCGGTAGAAAAATAGCAGCTAACCCTTCATCTCTTTGAGACGAGTCCTCCCGAACCAGAGACATTTCATCTCCTGTCGGCTTTCCCCCAAGATTTAGTTTAAAAACTGCTCTGCCACCTTTTTGATTTTAAGCGCCAGCAGCCTGGTTCCATCCGGGGACAAGTGGAGACCGTCTCTTTTGTACAGCTCCCGCTTGTTCCAGAAAGCATCCCAGTGCCTAACAAACTTAAACCCTTCCTCCTTACACCATCGTCTCATCCACACATTGAGACTTCTAATTTGTGCCTGTCTCTCCTGCCCTGCACGTGGAACGGGTAGCACTTCCGAGAAGGCTACCTTGGAGGTCCTGGCCTTAAGTCTCCCGCCTAGCAGCCTAAATTTTTCCTCCAGGACCTCATGACTGCATTTCCCCACATCGTTGGTGCCAACATGCACCACGACCACAGGCTCCTCCCCAGCACTGTCTATCAGCCTATCTACTACACGCGTAATGTCTGCTACCTTCGCACCAGGCAGGCAAGTCACCATACGGTCAGTACGCGGTTTCGCCACCCAGCTGTCTACTTGCCTAAGGATCGAATCACCAACTACCAACCCCCCCCACCCCCTGCTCAGGGATGGTTCCTTGGCGCAAAAGGATTTCCGCTCACCAACCGAAGAAGAGGTCCCTTCTGAGGGCGCATTCCCCTTGTCCTCAGCACGGTGCCCTGTTCCCTCTCGACCCTCTCGCTCTCTGGCAGCAATGGGGCTGCTACGTTCAGAGTGGGGCTCATCTAATACGCCCCCGAGAGTCTTCCCCAAGTGCCTAACTGACCGTCTCTGGTTCTCCAGGGCAGTCACCTCGGCCTCAAGGGTACGAACTCGTTCCCTGAGGACCAGGAGCTCCTTGCTTTGAGCACACACCCAAGACTTCTGTCCTTTGGGCAGATAGTCATACATGTGACACTCAGTGCAAAACACTGGAAAGCCCCCAACCCCCTGCTGGCATTCTATCTTCATGATATATATATATATATATATATATATATATATATATATATATATATATATATTAAAATATACAGTCCTCTTTAAATGCTGTTTGTTTAAGTGGCTCCCCTTCTGGAGGGTCAACTTACCTTACCTCAACTTACCTTATTGGGAACTTACCTTATTTGGAGAACAAGGAAATCAGGGATCTGGGTTCCTGGCCCTTAGAGAGCCCCTAGGCGAAGAGCCACAGGCCAAGAGTCCTTCGGCTCGCGCCAAAGGCTCGCGCCTTTGGCAAGGCGCAGCTTAAAATGCAAAGAGGGTGGAGCAGAGGCACTCCTCAGCAATCAGCAGCAATCACTCTTAATCTCTTTCACCCTTAGGCCAGTCAACCAAACAAAGAGCAGTCAACCAAACAAAGAGCAGTTCCCCAGCTATCACACCTTAGAATTTTAGGCAGCCCCACAAACCTTAGAATGAAGTCCTTGGAATGAAGTCCTTCAAAACTCAGAAATTCTCAGCAATTTCTCCAGCTGTCTCAGCTATCAGAGCTGCTCTGCTCCTCTCAGACCTCTGTGAGATGTGCCACATCTTCTGCTTCTGCTTTTCCCAGCTCAAGTGATCAATTCCCCACCAGTTACTGCATGGGTGGCTGCCTCCAATTTCCCTTGCGGGTTCTGGAACTCTAAAAAACAAGAGCACAAAGCTGTGAGAAAAACTGGAGGGAGCCACAGATCAAAATGTGCCCATGCAGCAACTGATGGGGAATTGATCACTTGAGCTGGGGAAAGCTGAAGCTCAGGGGCAGAGCAACCACTAGTGAAGAATTGATACAGGTGTCTGCTGCTGTTTTGGACAGTATATATAAACAACCCAAAAAGGTTATAGTGACCAAAATTACTATGAAATATGTTTTTCAATTATGCAATAATAATGTTGAAGGTAAAGACAAACATCACTACATACAAAAACATTGAGTTTCATCAAAACTAATGTGGTACAGTTCAAAAATACATATAAATCATATACTGTAGAGTCCTAATGGACAGGAAGTCAACTTGATGTTCTTGCTTCAAAAATTCTTTCAGCAAGGGATGCTCCACCAAGTATATTTTTATATAAACTGCAACAATAAACATCCATGGCAATACACAATTGTGTAATTTACCAGAGTATAATGCTTGTTTGACATCATACTCACAAGGCTTCAATGAACAATATTTCAACCCTTCTTCAAAAATTCCACAATTGTCAAGCTGTAACAAAATACATAATCACAGGCAGTTTACAAAGCACATCAGCCATAAAACTTAAAATCATACCTTCTCAGTATTAAACAGGATTCTTGGTAACGTTTACCCTGGACACAAAGTCTCCAACACAGATTTCAAACCGGCATTTGCTCAAAATGGCTCAAGGCACCAAGTCCTCTTCGCATGAAAGCTTTTGAAGTCATGATTGTCTACACCTGTTCCTATTCTTAAACAACCCACATCTTGCCAGTAATACACATACTCTCAAATACATTCTACAGACCTCAGAAAATTTCTACAAGAAACATGACAAATCTAAACATTCAAAACATATGGAGCGATGGAGTTCAACCAGTATATCCAATAACACTCTTCCTGCAATAAAGTATTCAGTACATTGCCTTGGGGATCTTGTGCAGGATATTTATACAAACAAAATATTTAATGTGACTCCAGTGTTCAAGGATCCTGACTCTGGTGGGGTATTTCCAACATAGGGGTAGTATTTCCAACATAGGGGAGGCCACAATCTCATAAAATTAAATAAACGACATTTCTAGTAGCACAAGTAGAATAATCTTTCAGAACAATTCAGAAATTTCCAATGCCTACATTTCTAGTAGCACAAGTAGAATAATCTTTCAGAACAATTCAGAAATTTCCAATGCCTGGGAGCATACTAAACACCACTTGCATGGGTGATGTCCTATTAAAGATTCCCCTACACTGCCAGTGGGAGTCATACCTGAATGAACTAGCCTATCCTTAATACTGTTTGTCTTCCTTAAACCTATACATGGTAAATGTTCACATCCTAGTATGTCACCTACCAAATGCCAGCGGCATATTATCATTTTCCAAATGCTGTCCAACAAGTGTAAAATCAAAACCCCGATGCAGTCTATTTTTTGTTTATTTTACTAATTAAATACTGGTGACCTATCTACCATATTAGCCCTCAATCTTGCCTGTTCCACAATATGACGTGGATAATCTCTACTCAAAATTTTGCTCACCAGCTTTGGAGAGAGCAGCTGGATTTGTCTCCAGTTTTGAACTTAGAGCCTTATCAGCTCACGGTGCAGGCCAGAACAGAGAGGCAACAAACGTCAAGATCTGTAATGATTAGTATTTTTGAAATAAACTTGAAACATTTCTGAGTGATAAATGGTTTGTCTTTATTATTTATTTATTATTTTTAGTATAAATACAAGCATAATGGGTGCCCCACAAGAAAAAAAAAATTGCTCCACAAACTGAAAAATCCTGGCTACAGCCCTAATTTGAAGTGAGATTCCACCAATATGTGGATGACACTCATCACTTTCTCCCAAACAGCTAAGTCATGGATGTAGGGCTTTTCTTTTTTTTTTCTGGAAAAATAGGTGCTGGAACTCTCAAGAGGGAAATAAAGAAGAAACACTTGGGTACCCCTCATGAACTTTTAATATTTTTTTTGAGAATTTTGTTTCCACAAAGAAGTTCTGAAACTTCTTTCCACCACATTCCTCCAGAAAAAAAACCCTGAATTGTAGGTCTGTGGAGGTTTTGACTAAATTATTGGAGAAAGTGATAGGAAGATGAGTCTGCTTCGACGGGGAGGGCGGGATATAAATGTGAAAAATAAATACCGTAAATAAATAAACTGAATCCAGACAAGACTAAGATACTATTGATTAGTTATAAAGCTGCTCAAAAACTGAAGAGCCAGCTTGTCTTGGAGGGGTTTTAGAGCCCCTGAAAGATGAATAAACAGTTTAAACTCTGATCCAAATTACTCCTAAACAGGTAATTAGATCTGGCTGAGTATGAGCTTGTTAAAAATGCCTGAGAAAATAATAAAGTCAAGATTTCTTTTACTTTATTTATATAAAACAAAGCCATCCTTAAGTTTATTTCACATGTAAGTCACATGTCCCAGGAGTGAATCTAAAAATGTGCGTTGAGTGCCCTAGTATATTTCCATGCTATTATTTTAAATTAATTGAGGAAATTAAAAACATTGCCTACTTTTTGTAATGTTTAGCTCCATTTGGCACATCTGTCTGGAGCCCTGGGAAAACAGTATTAAATTAAACAGAGTCACAAGGCAGCAAATCTCTTTGCCATGTAGGTAGCCTTTCAACATCCTCTGACCCAAATAGGCTGCTTTCTCCCTTTGACTCAGAATACAAGATAAGCTATTTGCTATTTGCAGATCAGGTTATTTTGCTTTAGAGCACTGCAGTAGGCCTGAAGTATTGGAATGGCCTGCTTCTTGCCTTTGCTGTGTTCTACTTCAGTGCTGTTCTACATTAAGATGTCTCTGCCCTGTGCATGCTCCTTGATCCTAGCATAGCAAAAAGCCATTCATGTGAGAATGCATAAAGAGAAGTTCACCCAAATAGGGAGGGATCAAAGAGAATTATCAAAGGAGTAAGCATAGAGTGAACTAGATCTAGGGTGCACAGATCTATTGCAGAACAGTATTACTTTCTATCAGAAACAATTCAATTAATACCTTGAATGTGAACACCATGGGGGTTAAAAAAAACAGGTGAAAGGCTAAAAACTGCAAAGGGTAATGGTGACAATGCTTTGAATCAATTGAGGACTGTGAGAATTACTGTAAAATTCAGTTTTACTTAACAGTTGGGAAAGGGCAGTGACCCCACATTACTATGTTTTGAAGGAAATGGCAAATTGGGATATGAACACTGAAGCAGAAACCTAAATAATGCAAAGGAACTTGGAGAGAATAACCAAAGAGAATTCAGTTTGGAAAATATGCTAAGGAAAAAGAATGCCAGATAACCATAGTGAAATGACATAACATTAAGCTTATGCACAATAAATAAGACTGACAGCTAGGTCTTAGCCACAAATCATACGGGATACAAATGGATAAGATCACATCTGAATCTTGTCCTGGCTCAACAGAAATATTTCTGTGAAAAATCATAAGAACATACTGGGAATGAAGATGCCAAAAGCCCATCGTTCCAAATCATAAGAACATAGGTACAAACTGCTGGATCAGACCAGTGGACTATCTGTTCCAGCATGCTGTATCACCCAGCGGCTCCACCTCCTCTGATAGCAATTCTCAATATTCCAAAGGTACTCACAGGCTCAAATGGTTGTTGAGGACCTCGGGTTTAGTGTGTTCTGTGTGTCTGAAAACCAGCCATTAGAACACAACTATATCAAGAAAGAGGATGTCATTTCCACAATTCTGGTGTATTGTCTTGATCTAGTGGAGTATACTTAATATAGTGATGTTTTCAGATGAATTCGTCTATCCAGTGAAAGATAAGGGATGAAGTGATGTCTTGGAATTATGAATTGCATAGAAAGATTAATAAGCATCTTGAATTGTGCTTAGAATGCTACAGAGGTGCTATCTTAAGTCACTGTTGATCCTTAATGCAAATAGCATTTGGCAAAATCTGCAGTGTATGAAGACCACAATAAACAGAAAAAGTAACCATCCTTGATGCATTCAATTTAACATACTTGGCTATCCCCAGTAACGCCAGTCTGAATAGCCCTGCAGCTCCAGCAGAGGCAACAAGCTTAGCTCCACAATTTTATAGACGATGTATATTTTAGGATTAGAGCTCCATGGAAGAAGAGATAAAAGAACTTGTATTTTCCAGAAGGACTTGGTGGTCTTAAGGACTGAACCCTCGTTTTTTTTCTGGTTTTAAACAATTTATTAATAACATATGGTAACAATATCTGTTTATGTCATTACTATCCCTAACCCATATGCTATTTTCTAATCCCCCCTCCCTCCGTTACTAGACTCCCGCCGAAGTTATATACCTGAGTTCACTTATAAAGGTACCCTTAACCAATCAAAGTTCAATTTCTCCCTTTTCTTATACTCATTATTGAAAAATTGTCCAATGTCCTTTTAGATTCCACTCTTTTTATATATATCCTCTAAATTTCTTCCACTCCCTTTTAAACATTTCCAAATCATAGTCTCTTAAAGTTCTTGTTAGTTTATCCATTTCACTCCACAATAAAACTTTCACGATCCAGTCCCATTTCTCTGGTATTTTTTCTTGCTTCCATAACTGCGCATACAATGTCCTAGAAGCTGAAAGCAAGCACCAGATTAGAGTTCTATCTTCTTTTGGAGATTTTTCCATTTGTAATCCCAACAGAAAAGTCTCTGCAACTTTCTTAAAATCATATCCCAAAATTTTGGATATTTCTTGTATCATCTGCCAAAACTTTTTCGCTTTTCCACAAGTCCACCACATATGATAAAAAGAACCTTCATGTTTCTTACATTTCCAACATCTATCCAACATCTTTTTACTCATCTTTGCCAGTTTTTTCGGAGTCATATACCACCTATACATCATCTTGAAACAGTTCTCTTTAATGCTCTGACATGTTGATATTCTCATCGAATTCTTCCAAAGATATTCCCATGTATCCATCTGTATTTCCTTATTTACATTAATTGCCCATTTAATCATTTGAGATTTTACTACTTCTTCTTCTGTAGACCATTTCAACAATAGTTTATATATTTCTGATATTAATTTTTTGTTATCTCCAAACAGAACCTTTTCCAATTCCGTTTGCTCACCTCTAATTCCAACAGATTTAATATCATTTTCCATCAAACTTTTTATCTGTTGCATTTGGAACCAGTTGTACCTATTATTTAGCTCTTCAGCAGATTTTAATTCAACTTTATCACCTTGAATCTTTAGCAGTTGATTATATGACACCCCTCTCTCTTCATCAGATTCAACTGTTATTTTTATTACTTCTGCTGGCACTATCCATAACAACTTTCTTTCATCACCATATTTCTTATATTTTATCCATGTATTTAGTAAGTTGTTTCTAATATAATGGTGAGAAAAAAGACCATCCATCTTTTCCCCCCCGTAGTACATATAAGCATGCCAGCCAAATTTATTTCCATGAGCTTCTAATAACAAAAGCTTTTTATTTAACATCATCATCCAATCCTTTATCCACGTCAAACAAACTGCATCATGATACAATCTTAAAACTGGAAGTTGAAATCCTCCCCTCTCTTTGGCATCCCTTAAAATTTTCATCTTAATCTTTGGTTTTTTCCCGGCCCATACAAATTCTGAAATCTTCCTTTGCCATTTATTAAATGTTTACTATCTTTCACAATCGGAATAGTTTGGAACAAATACATTATTCTTGGCAAAATGTTCATCTTAATTGTAGCAATCCTACCCAACAAGGACAAATTAAGTCTATTCCATTTCATCATATCTTCATCCATCTTATGCCTTAACTTTTCATAGTTGTTTTTGTACAAATCAATATTCTTCATAGTTATTTCTAGACCTAAATACTTAACTTTAGAAGTGACTTCACATCCTGTCAAACTCTGCAATTTTTTCTGTTTATTTAGTTGCATATTTTTACATAAAAATTTCGACTTCTCTTTATTTATATAGAGTTCTGCCATTTCTCCATATTCTTTTATCTTAGCTAGCAACAAAGGTACCACTTGTATCAGATTTTCAATTATAAACACAATATCGTCTGCAAATGCTTTATATTTATAAGAAAATCCTCTAATTTTCAATCCTTCTATCTCTTTATCATCTTGTATTTGCATTAGCAGAATTTCAAGAGTCATTATAAACAACAATGGTGAAAGCGGACATCCTTGTCTTATACCTTTGCTCACCTTCATTTCATTTGGAGCCCTCGTTTTTTTTCTGAAGATTAACATACTTTTTCACATCAACCAACAACTGGTGTTGCCATGCCTGTGTACCCTAAGGAAAAGGCCTCGCACAAGTTAGAAGTGCTCAGGGCACTGTGCATGTATTTGGACATGCACAGCAGTGTAACACAGGGCAGGAAGGCATCCGAATCAATGATTGTTCAGTTGATCAGATTGTGTTAAGTATGCAAGGTGTATAAGGCGCAAGGGTTGTCACCTCTTAGGAATGTCATGGTGCACGCTGCATGAGCTGCAGTTTCTTCAGCAGCATTCTCTACAAGGGCTCCAGTAGTGGAGATATGTAGGACTGCCACATGGTCTACCTTCTCCACATTCATGAAACACTATTATATAGACCAGATGAGTTCTGTGGAAGCAGCTTTTGGCCAAAGGGTTTTGCAGCACATTGTGGAAACCTAAAAAGCAAAATGTTATCCCACCCTGGGAGGTAGCTTTGGCACATTACCTTTCTGAATGAAGCCCCGCCCCCACCCCCCAATGAAGGAGAATGAATCATTGGAACTTATGTTTCAGTGGGGCAAAGTCATTAACTTCTCTTCCTCAAAAAAAAATAATTAAAGGAAAAAGAAAAAAACCTGAATAGTTACCTCTTTGGAGCTGGGCTATTCAAGGACTGGAGGAGTCAGCCTAAATACAGTCAGTAAAGACTTGCAAACAAATTTGCATAGACCTTTCTGCAGCTGGAGGAGGCATGACCTAACCATTCTAAATGACTTCACCCCACTGAAGAGAAGAAACCTTCAGGTAGACTCCAATATTTCAATTTCAGTGAAACCTCAGAATCATCAGATGGTTTCCTGGTGATGTTTTCTCTGCACTGCCACTATACTTTTAGCAGTTTATGTGAACTCTTCCCCATGCTGTAGAAAAGAGCACTAAAAACTGAAGGACAATTTTTAACACCAAGAATGCCCAATACATTTTTAGCGTAATTGATTCTTCCCAAGCTAGGGCTGCATGATGCAGAAGAGCTGGAATATAACAGCAACATTGTGCATATATATTCCAGAGATTGTGCTGCCCCTAGCAGAGTCTAGTGCAAAGGTGACCAAACTTGCTTAATGTAAGAGCCACATGGAATAAAAATCAAAGGTACGAGGTGGCCAAACTTGCTTAATGCAACAGGCACATAGAATAAACATCACATGTCTGAGAGCCACAAGACATGAACAACTATTACACATACATCTTTATTAAAAACTCTTAATACATATGTATGCACTTTACAATATGACCATGATAGAAGGAGACTTTTTAAAAACAAAAGCTGGGGATAACAGTCCTCATAAGAGCAGCATACCGAAAGGTTACGGGATTATTTTTTTGGCACCAGTGAAAGAAGGAAACACATATGTAACTGTGACGGAAAGCAATGGGTTAACCATAAACTGAAGACGCACAGGGCTGCGTCAGGTGACCTGAGGGTGGGGGGCAAAGTGCTCAGAGCTCTCAGGGAGGGGAAAGTAGTGGAGTGAGAGAAACTGCTGAGGCAGGGCTCAGTCAAGTTGGCTTCTGACAGAGAAGGTGCCTGTCAGAGAAGTCTGTCAGTGGGGACCTGACAGAGACTGAGACTCTCGTAGGGTGGCCATAATGTCTGAAGGCCAGCCAGGGACACCTTTAAGGGGGGGGGAAGGTAGGGGCGCGCGCGCCGCTGGAAACAGGAAGTGACGTCACTTCCGGTGATGTCATGCCACCGCCGGAAACAGGAAGTGACATCACTTCCTGTGACATCATTTCCCCCGCGCCACCTGCCAGAAGCAGGAAGTGACATCACTTCCTGTGACATCATTTCCCCCAAATGACATCATTTCCCCCAAATGCCACTGCCGGAAACAGGAAGTGACTTCACAGCACTTCCTGTGACATCCCCAAAAATCCCCCAAATATCACCGCCGAAACACCAAGATTATTTATAGAGAGGGAAAGGGGGAAATAAAGTTAAATAAAACTCTTTTTTTACTTTTTTCAAAGTGAGAAGACTAGAGAGAACAGGTTCCACGCTGAGAAGCCAGTCAGATTCCAGTGAGATTCCAGTGAGACTGTGCTGCATAATGCAGCCTATTTATTTTGTCCTGTTTGCTCTGTTGGCTCTATCTGCGCCAGCTTCATCACTTTCGGGGTGTGGATCCCCCAGTGGGGTGGTCTCCCGACTCCCTCCGCTGGCTGTTTCTGATAGTCCTGCGCCCCCTCTTTCATTTGATATGTGTCCCGTGCGGGTGCCACCCTCCCGCCGGGAGATGCCGCAAAATGAGCCCCCTTGAGTCTTATGGCGGCAGGGCTCGGGGGAAGCGAGCTAGACTGCTGTTCTTTTGAGTGGTTATAGAGTGTTTCGAGCCCGTCCCTGTGGCATTGGTCCCATCATTGTGGGACCCAGGGGGCCGGCGCAGCGGCACGCCGAAGCAGCCTGTCACTAATAACACAGGTCGAGATGCAGGACAGGAACCTGGAATTGACCGACAGGCTGCTTCAGCGTGCCGCTGCGCTGGCCCCCTGGGCCCCACAATGATGGGACCAATGCCACAGGGACGGGCTCGAAACACTCTATAACCACTCAAAAGAACAGCAGTCTAGCTGTTCGGGAGGAAGGAAGGAAGGAAGGAAGGAAGGAAGGAAGGAAGGAAGGAAGGAAGGAAGGAAGGAAGGAAGGAAGGAGGGAGGGAGGGAGGGAAGGAGGGAGGGAAGGAGGGAGGGAAGGAAGGGAGGAGGAAGGGAGGGAAGGAGGGAAGGAAGGAAGGAAGGAAGGAAAAAAGGAAGGAAGGAAGGAAGGAAGGAAGGAAGGAAGGAAGGAAGGAAGAAAGGAAGGAAGGAGGGCGGAAGGAGAGAGGGAAGGAAGGGAGGAGGGAGGGAGGGAAGGAGGGAAGGAAGAAAGGAAGGAAGGAGGAAGGGAGGGAAGGAAGAAAGGGAGGAGGGAGGGAGGGAAGGAGGGAAGGAACGATGAAAGGAAGGAAGGGAGGAGGGATGGAGGGAAGGAGGGAAGGAAGAAAGGAAGGAAGGAAGGAGGGAGGGAGGGAAGGAAGGAGGGAGGGAAGGAAGGGAGGAGGGAGGGAAGGAAGAAAGAAGAAGAAGAAGAAGATATTGGATTTATATCCCGCCCTCCACTCTGAAGAGTCTCAGAGCGGCTTACAATCTCCTTTACCTTCCTCCCCCACAACAGACACCCTGTGAGGTGGGTGGGGCTAGAGAGGGCTCTCACAGCAGCTGCCCTTTCAAGGACAACCTCTGCCAGAGCTATGGCTGACCCAAGGCCATTCCAGCAGGTGCAAGTGGAGGAGTGGGGAATCAAACCAGGTTCTCCCAGATAAGAGTCCGCACACTTAACCACTACACCAAACTGGCTCTCCTGGAAGGAAGGGAGGAAGGAGGGAGGGAGGGAAGGAGGGAAGGAAGGAGGGAAGGAAGGAAGGAAGGAAGAAAGGAAGGAGGGAGGGAGGGAGGAAGGAGGGAGGGAGGGAAGGAAGGGAGGAGGGAGGGAAGGAGGGAAGGAAGAAAGGAAGGAAGGAGGGAAGGAAGGAAGGAAGGAAGGAAGGAAGGAAGGAAGGGAGGGAGGGAAGGAGGGAAGGAAGGAGGGAGGGAAGGAAGGGAGGAGGAGGGAAGGAGGGAAGGAAGGAGGGAGGGAGGAAGGAAGGAGGGAGGAAGGAAGGGAGGAGGGAGGGAGGGAGGGAAGGAAGAAAGGAAGGAAGGAGGGAGGGAGGGAAGGAAGGAAGGCCGCCCCCTCCCGCCAGCCGCCCTCCCCGCTTTCGGTCCCCTCCCTCCCTGCCTGCCCTGCTTACCTGCTTCTAGGGCGACGGAGAGGCTGGTGGCGGCGGCGGAGAGGCCGGGGAGGCGTCGGAGAGGCCGGGGAGGTGTCGGAGAGGCCGGGGAGGTGTCGGAGAGGCCGGGGAGGCGTTGGAGAGGCCGGCGCTGGTCGCTGGAGGGCCTCCAGCAACCAGCGCCGGCCTCTCCGACGCCCTCCCTGGCCTCCGCCTGCACTGGAGGCCCGCGCGCGGGGCCCTGCGGCGGTCGCGGAGGCCGGGGAAGCGTTGGAGAGGCCGCCGCTGGTTGCTGGAGGCCCTCCAGCGACCAGCGACGGCCTCTCCGACGCCCTCCCCGGCCTCCGCCTGCACTGGAGGCCCGCGCGCGGGGCCCTGCGGCGGTCGCGGAAGCCGGGGAAGCGTCGGAGAGGCCGGCGCTGGTCACTGGAGGCCCTCCAGCGACCAGCGCCGGCCTCTCCGCCGCTTCTCCGGCCTCCGCCACCGCTGCCGGGCCCCGTACGCGGGCGGGGAAGGCGGCGAGTGAGGGAGGGAGAGTCCCCACGCATGCGCAGAGCCTGCCACGATCGCCCTGCGCATGCGCAGGGATGCTCCCTCCCTCACTCGCCGCCTTCCCCGCCCGCGCACGCGGCCCCCGGTTCTCTGGCTGGCTTAACCGGGACCTCTAATGGTCCCGGTATAGCCAGCCCGGGAGCCGGGAATTGGGGGCCAGAACTGGGACTTTCCCGGGAGACCGGGACAGTCTGGCCACCCTAACTGAGAGGGTCTGTTTGAGCCTACCAGAAGGGCTGAGAGGGCAGCTGATCCTGTGAAGGAGCTTGAGACGGAGACGGGGAAGTCTTCCAGAGACTGCAAGCTCGACAAAATCAGCCAAGAGGGCTGTGTGTGTGTGAGTCAGTTAAGATCTGAACGGTCACAAACACCTAGAGACAACTCTGAAGATCTAGTGAGGTGGTTGAGGGAGTGGATGTGGGTCTGAGACACCAAGAGGGCTGAGAGGAGAGACTCCAGTCGAGGGGTGAGAATTGACACATCAATCCCAAGAGGCCAGACCTTGGCTAGAGGTGGAGAGTGAGTTATAGGAAAACTGTGAGACTGTGTGAGAGACACAGTGAGAGACTCAAGACTTTTCTTGAGTCTCTCACTGTGTAACTGTGAGAGACTCAAGAAAAGACAAAGTGATTGTAAAGCCTGAAACAACTGAGCAACGTATTAGCCTGTGTAAATATCTCCCATATCCCCAAGTTAAGACTTTGTGTTACAATAAATCTGTGGTTTAAGTTAAAGTTCTCAAGAGCCTATATTTTGTGGGAAGAACAAACAAAGCTGCTGTGGTCCCATCAAATAAACAAGTAAAATACCCCGAAGAGACTGAAATAAAGAGATCCAGTGAGGCCATGAGGTTGGCGCTGCTATAGTAACATATAAATCACTGACCACCGTTTGCATCATTATGCATCTCTCTTTGCCTTGATACCAAAGTTAGTAAATACAGCTCCTGTAAGAGCTATGAAACTAAGGGGGAACTCTGCACCACCCTCTTTATTCTGTCCCTCCTTCCAGTGATTCCCTTGATTCTTGCCCTGTCTTTCCCCACTCTAGGTTTCTGGGTGATCTTTGTGGTGGAGAAGAAGAGCCTATTTTCTCCTAATTTTCCACTGCACATATGGCAGAAACAGTCACCTACCTATGTGTCAGTGCTCAGAGGCTGACTAAAGTCCTAGAGCCAGTTTGTGTAGTGGTTAAGTGTGTGGACTCTTATCTGGGAGAACCAGGTTTGATTCCCCACTCCTCCACTTGCAGCTGCTGGAATGGCCTTGGGTCAGCCATAGCTCTGGCAGAGGTTGTCCTTGAAAGGGCAGCTGCTGTGAGAGCCCTCTCAGCCCCACCTCCCTCATAGGGTGTCTGTTGTGTGGGAGGAAATTAAAGGAGATTGTGAGCCACTCTGAGACTCTGAAATTCGGAGTGGAGGGCAGGATATAAATTCAATATCTTCTTCTCATGTGTACTTGGGAGTAAGCCGGCATTAAGTTCCTCCTCAACCTCTGGGAACCACACAATATGTGTGAAAGAGCCACATGTGGCTCCCGAGCAACAGCTTGGCCACCTCTGGTCTAGTAAGACAGTCTGTAATGGATCAGTAAACAGTTCTCTGTCTTTAAATCCTTTTTCATGCTGAGAGATGTAATTTAGGTACCTTGTAGGTCATGTGTTTCTATGTTAGCTTACTTTATTGGCTCAAGTTTAGAAGTCCACAAAAACAGGGCTTATTTATTATTTATTCATTAATTCAATTTATATCCTGCCCTCCCCACTGAGGCGGGCTCAGGGCGGCTCACAACACAAAATACCAGAACAATAAAATTAGTAAATATTAAAACACATTCAATAATTTACAATAAATAAAACTATAATTATTGCCCTCTTCCTGTGTCTTTGTTCTAATGTCTTTATCAGCAAGGAGATGCATGAAAGCAATCCCTT
Organism: Heteronotia binoei; assembly: GCF_032191835.1. Lineage (NCBI taxonomy): Eukaryota > Metazoa > Chordata > Lepidosauria > Squamata > Gekkonidae > Heteronotia > Heteronotia binoei. The sequence continues at coordinate 68,217,525 of NC_083231.1, forward strand.
TCCACTGCAAGATCTGAGAAAATAGACTGTAATCTTATGCAGGATGAACTTTATCATTCAGACTGTTACCAGAATGTGAGTTCCAGCCTCTGAACCTTTCTGAAGTAAAAAAAAAATAAGGTTTTTTTAATGAGTTACTTTCTTGGACTAATGTGTTAGCCACTTATTTGTCAAATAGTCTAGAATCCCTTTGGTCTTGAAACCAGAAAAGATTATTTCAAGTGACTCCATATGATTATGATATAGTGGAAAGTGTCATTAAGATGTTTAGAAATGGGTTGCCATTTGTGAGAAAAATACCCCTTGTGGAGAAACGCCATTTTAGTCAGTGGTGGTGCTTCATTTGGCAGGGGTCAGTAAATCCCTCAGCAGGCTTTGTAGCCTTCCCCTCACTCCCCCCCTCCCTTCCAGAGCCAAACCAACAACGCTAGGGGGAAAATCTCCTAGAGAGGCAGGAAGTGCTGTTGTTCCTTGCATGTGTTAGGCAGGAAGAGAAGCAGATTTGAACTGGGGCTCGAGCGAGCATGTGGTGAGCATGGAGGCTCCTGCCTGGGAGGGCCCAGGCAGGCAGACGAAGTAAGTAATTCACAAGACAGGGCAAGTTTAGATCAGGGCCAGCAGGACGCGTTTATAACACATTTTGTTTGTCAGGCTGTTTGCTGTGCGTGTGCTGTGCTGTGCTACTTTTTTTAAATGCAACTGTTTTTGGTTTGTTTTTCTTTCCCTATCTTTTTCTCTTTTAAATAAATGTTTTTTCTGTTTTAAATACTGGCAGTCAATCTCTGTACCACATAGATCCCCAGACCGCTTTAGACCACGCTGTGTTGAGAAGGGGGCCCCGGGGAAGGGGGAAGGCATGCAGTTGGATAAGGTGCCAATCCTCCAGGGGTGCCCCAAAGAAGCGCTGAGGTCTCTGTGAAACCCAAGTGCAGGGTGGCAGAGGACCTTGAGGCCTAGCCTCATAACCGGAGAGGGGGATTGGGAGTCCTGTTCCTCTCAATCTGAACCCCGGGACTGAGCAGGTGGTGGCAGCGCGCCCAAGGGGCAGGAGGAGAAATAGCTCCCTCCAGGAGTTGGCGACTCAATAGGGAGCTGACGGGACCGGGTCTGAAGGCAGAATCGGGCCGGTTCCGTCACACCCCTAATTCCAGAACATTGTAGTCACCCACTTGGTTGCCAGGGTGCCTGGAGACTCAACTCACACACATCTGCCAGGAGGATGTGAGTTTTGTCTACCAAACTGGAAGAGATTTATGAGTACTAACAGCCACAGCATTGCAGTAGCACTCCGTGTCTCTCAAGGAGGGCTAACCAGGAGAACAGATGGTTTCCAGTTGCTCCATGCGATCCCCATCTCGGCCTTTGTAGTGGAAGAAGGTGCGTCACCAGGAACTGTCCAGGCAAGCGGTTTCCAGCCTCAACCATAGAATCCATCTTGGGATGCTAACACCACCAGCAGCTATCTTCCTACAGTGCCAGACTCCGTAACAGCAAAGTGGGAGGCTCACGTACTCAACAGATGTCACCTATGCATAAGACCATCAAGCTTATCTTAGGCGTGGATCCTTTCAGACCACCTAAGCCTTTGTCCAACAGAACTCAAGACAAAGACTGGTGCCAATAGAAGATCGAAGAGGAGGCAAAACATCTTTACCAAGAGCCAAGTTTCTTTCTATAGACCGGGTGTTACCTAGGTAGCAATTTGGCCATCTATTGTCACCTTTTTAGATAAGTTTGATAGACTTAAGTACCCCCCCCCCATCTTAATAATTTTTCCAATTTTTCCCCTTAATGGTTATCCTGGAGCCTCCCCCTTGGCCCATTGTTACCTGGAAGTCCAATCAGGTAACCAAGGTCAAGTCTACTCATTGGCTAGCTATGAGCATCCAACCAGGGACCGCCAATTAACTGGCTATTGGCTACTGCATAAGTCCAGTCCTTATGGTCATTGCAGAGCCTCCCCTTTTTCTGAGGTCATGTACCAGCTGACCACTTGTCATCCACCCCTATACCTCCCATCCCTTAAGGACTCAAGGTAGTCCTTATAATCTGTGACCCAGCTCCACACAGGTGTACATCTAGCAGTACCCCAGTTCCGCTGTCTAGATACATCCCTGATTCCTGATCAGTTGAGGGTCCCCTCCCCCTAGTCCTCATTCGTCGCCATTGGAGCCTTCCTTGAAGACTACGATCGGTAATTATCACACTGTTTGTCCATCCTTGTGTTGTCTCTGCATTTCTCTCTATTTTTATTAGGACTGTATGTGTATTGTATGTATTCATTGCCTTGTATGTGTGTTTTATATTTTTCTACAATAAATTTTAATTGTTTAACTTAATTAGTGTCCTTGGCAAATTAAAGCAATAAATTCTGGACGTGTATCCTGTATATATAGATTCAAGATCCTTTTAAAGCCAGGTGCCCACCTGTCAATTCCTCAACCTCGTTTTGAGGGCATTTTGGCTTACAATTGCCTGCCTCTGAGTAGACCAGACTTTGGAAATACTGAGAACTGATATAAGAATTCAGTAAGCATTTACAGTTTCAGAAGCTAGAATAGTAAACTGTCCTTATTGTCACAATGCCAGCTTGTTATATTCAATGAATCAATTACACATTTTAATCAAGAATATGTACTAACCTAGCAACAAATTCAGCACATAATTAAAAGAGTCATATTTTACATTTGGTTTTTCATATAACTGTACTAATTCACTAATAAATTTCATAAAGTTGACTTCTAATTCCATTTTTGGCATCTTGACAAAAGAACAGAATTTTGGGAGGAAGTGTTTGCTCAATTTATATTTTTTCTACCCTAATTTCAATTTGTATTGCTTCATTTTGAATATACTGATTAAAGTAATGTTAAGGCTTGCAAAGCTTCTGCCAAAGAAAATGAAAGAGTGAAATAATATGTATTTAATTTGTTACAGTTCTTATTTAGGCACAACTCCTTCTTGTTCTTTAAGTCTGAATTCTTATCACTGCTTATTAGCCAGTCCTTGGGGAAGAGGGCACTTTAATATTTTAAACCTGTTCTAAACATGATGCTAATCCACTATATAACTACAGTTGCAGAACATTTTTTTTCAGACAAACCTTCAAATTAGACAGCTATTGCTAGGTAAGACAAGCAAAATTTATCTAAAAATGTGATTTCTTACCTGAAGTGAAAAGAAAAAAAAATTACATTTTGGAAAGTAGATGTCAACAAAACAGAGCAGAAGAATGTATTGCACATTTTTGACAGTCTGGAATTGCATACTTTGTGGACATTTTGTGTTCATGAAATCTAGGCAATGCTCATCCACTACAAAGTATAAGGGGATTTACAGGGGACAAGTAGTTGGGATGGGGAAGCTACAGGATTCATCTTTCTTCTCTCACTTCTTCTCACCACTATTCATCTCTAGCAGCCAGCAGCATTGCTGCTTGGCTGCGGGGATGTCTTTGCCTCCCTGGAAGGAAAAGGGAGGACTTCTGCTGCCCATTTGGGTGCAATTCTGAGGGAGCGGAGCTTGCTGCTGTAATGGTAGCACCATCCGCCCCCTACCTCAGTCTTCGACAGACGATTGGCCCTCCCTCCCAACCTGTTTGTTATGTAGGCAAGCGCTAGTTGCCTCATAGGATTGGAGGTTCAGGTAGGAATTTTTTGCTCAGCAGCTGATTGGCAGTTTGCTGTGGGTGTTTTTTCGCATACCCTACATAGCAGATCAGTGGATTGCGGATTTGGTTATAGGGAGGTGCTGTTAAATAGGTTGGAAACTTTAATTTTGGCAGGTTTTACTGTGCTTATGGTACTGTGCGGCTAGGTGAGGACCAGAAAGCAGCCCCTCTTGTGGGGTTAGGGGTCTGGCAGGATCAACCTTGGGGTTTGATGACCCAGGGTGGGAGAATGCAGACTGTCCTTAAAGGCTCGACCTGAGGGGGGCTTCCATTGAGAAGTGTGTCTGGTGGTTGGACCCTCTGGGGCTTGCCTTCTTGCTGGGCTGGCCTAGCGGGAGCTGTGCCACAGAGCTCTGGCTGGAGGCTGGGTCCCTCATCCGTTGAATGGCAGGGGAGGGGTCTGTTGAGACCCCTGGCCCTGATCAGGCTGTAGTTTCAGTACTGGAGGTTGCCTTCCATTGAGACGTGTGTCTAGTGGATGAACCCTCTGGGGATTGCCTTCTTGCTGAGCTGACCTGGCGGGAGCTGTGAAGTACAGCTTCAGCTTGGGGCTGGGTCCCTTGACTGTGGAATGGCAGGGGAGGTGTCTGTTGAGACCCCTGGCCCTGACCAAGACACAGTTTTGGTTAGCCCTTGCTGTTTGTTACTTATACTTTAATAAAGTGGCCTTTAGTTATACCCAATACCTTGCGTCTGACTCTTTATTCCGACTTGGGGGGCACTTGAAATTCACCATAGCTGCTTTTTTCATTATCAGTTCCACATGCATATTTGATATGAATGTGTATCAGTTTCTACCTGAATGCCACAAGTGTCATTTGTTATATTATTTAGGTTAAATCAACCAATCAATTATTTTGTCATAGCATAGCTATATTATGTAATTTAATAACACAACTTCTAAAATAGTGCAGTGTGGTGGTTAGAATGCTGTGTGTGGACTTGCAAAACCCAGATTCAAATCCTCACTGAACCATGAAGCACTTGGATAAACTTAGACTAGTCATTCTCTCAGATGAAAAGTTCTTGTAAAGTTAAAAAGGAGGCCAAGAGGACCTGGTATCTTCCCTGAACACCTGGGAGAAAAAGTTCTATGAATATGTAATAGAACAGTAACTATTAATTAACTAATATGTACTATTGATTCCATCAGCAGCATTCGTATCCCTGATATATCATTCAAAGAGGTAAGGAAGAAGGGCAGAGAGTTAAAACAGAAGTAACAGACTTTTCCGGCCATTACTGGCAAATAGAAGTAAAATAATACCTTTTGTAGGTCATTCTGCCCACTAATAATTGCTAGATATTTTAGAAAGTGTTTATGGACTATATTGCCAAAGAAGTGGCTATAAAGGCAAGCGACAGACAGACAGACAGACAGACAGACAGACAGACAGACAGACAGACAGACAGACAGACAGACAGACAGACAGACAGACAGACAGACAGACAGACAGATAGATAGATAGATAGATAGATAGATAGATAGATAGATAGATAGATAGATAGATAGATAGATAGATAGATAGATAGATAGATATTTTAAATTGGTCTTTTACTGTTTTTACTGTTGACTGGTTTTATGATGTAATCCGCCCTGAGCCTGTTCTACAGGAAGGGCAGGCTAAAAATAGAATAAAATAAATAAATAATAGATGATATAGATATAGAGATACACACACACTAACAGTGCCAAGCAGAGCTACATTCTTTAGTCCATTTAAGACAGCGGGCTTAGAAGGTTGTAACTCTGCTTAGAATAGCACTGTAAGACAGACCTGTCTCTCTCTCTTTGCCCCCCCAGTCGGAATGAAGAGGCAGACACAATTGTTGGGTTTTAAACCGGGCCGCTTTATTAGGATTAACAATATAACTGGCAGGGGGGGAAAACCAGACCAGACAAGCCCTGGGGTCAACACCTGGACCCCGCCTTGTCCAAAGGGCGAGCCACCCTGCCCCCAGCACAGACCCGCCGTCATCGGGTTGTAACTGAGCGGCCAGGCCTCCAGCCATCACCAACCGGGCTGGCATCAATCCCCATGGAAAGATCCACCCAGGTGAGGCTTCTTGTGATCTGCATCACCGTACTGAGCCGTTTAGCCCATCTACGGTTCCTGCAGACCACCGCACCACCGGTGCAAGGCCATAGGTGCTCCCCTGGAAAACCCGTGGCCAAACCTCATCCAGCCAGCGACCGAACTAATACTCAACAAAACCTAACCTACTAGGCAGTACAAGGTAGGCGAAAAACACCCCCGCATAGGCCAATTGTGCGGGAGTGAAAAAATTCCTACCTGGCCCCAAAAGGCGACCGGCATGAACCTGTACTGCCAATGGGAAGGGTGGGCGGGCAGAGAGCCGAAAACAAAGTGCGTGGCAAGGCGGGAGCCGGGGCTTATATAGCCCCAACTCCTCGCCTTGCAAAAACACCCGTATGTCGGGTGATCTTGCTGCCACTCCCTCCTTCCGGGGCTGCAAAGGCGGCCCCCAGCCTATCGCCAGCGAGCTGGCTCGGCTGGGAAGGGGCCGGACCATATATCTATTCAGACTTCCCTGTAAACATGGGAAATGCCCCAAGTTTGCTGAAAAATCAGTTTAGCGTCCATGTGGCCCTTAGTTTTAGATTTAGCTACCTGCAGATGGGGACCACTAATGGCTAATAGTATAAAGATATTATGACAACAACTAAAGCTGTGATTGACTCAAACATTCACTGAGGGAAAACAAATGTTGCCGTGCAAGGATCTAGTTTCAGTTCCTAGAAATGTGTGTGTGCGTGTGTGTGTGTGTAATTCCTTAACAAAGCTTTTATTTTAGAAACTGTTTGGTAAAAAGGGATCCTGAGCTATGGCTGAGTTATGGTCTTCATTGCAGGTATTAGGGGACATTTGAGATGCTGAGATTCAAAGGACATCAGAATAAACAGAGGATGAAATCCCATCAATTTACAGCTGAAAGCACAAAGTGAAAAGATGAAAGGAGAATGAGGTACAATTATCTCTACATATTTCTTTTTTTTCTCCATTTAGTTGGAGTTAATATTAACTCCACATGTACTGACCTAAAATTGGAATTATTTTCCATTGACAAGGGACATAAAACCATATCACTGCATTTACATCTTAGATATGAATTGAAGAATATAGCTACATGTTATAACAGTTGCTTCTGTGGGGATCTGACTGTTGAGAATCCCGAGGGTCTTCTTTCCCAAATGATCTCAATAGAAAGGAAGGGTGGAAAAGCTTAAAGCATTGGCTCAACATTCATCTCTATCAGATCTCCCAAGAAAGAAAAGCAACCTGCAGCTAATCAAGCAACTAAAAAATAAGTCCTTACCCAAGGAAAAGTTTCACATGTGCTTTAAAAATATATATCTTCCACTAGAGCAGGATAGATCTATTATATGAGAATTAAATGTTCCTCCCTGAAGAGCTTTTTTTTTTTAATGGGCAGAAAATGCAGTCTATAAGATTACTACTTTCCTCAAAGAAAGAGATATTCCCTACTTCTCTTACACTGACAGTGTCAAGCAGAGCTGCACTCTTTAGTCCATTTAAGTCAGCAGGCTTCGAAGGGTGTAACTACTTAGAATAGCATTGTAAGACAGATCTGTCTAGCTTAGTATTTTCTAGGAAGATGGTTTCCAAGATTCTTTCACTAGAGATGCCACGAACTGCATAGCCCAGCACTTGAGAGCATAAGGAACTCCTAGACCAGTAGTGGCCAGGGAACTCTCATGCCCACAGAGAGGGCTCTGAGTGGCTTGGTTTGGAGAGGGATTTAAAGAAAGAAATGCCTTCTCCAAGCTGGCTGATGGGGTGGTGGGGGCTTCAGGAGCCACACAATAGTTGCGAAAGAACCATCTGTAGCTCCTGAGCCATGGTTTGGCCACCCCTGCTTCAGGTGGTAGCAAGAGGTTGCTGGCTTTTACAACTCATCTCCAGGTGATGGAGGTCAGTTTGCCTGGAGAAAATATCTGCTTTGGAAAGTGGACCCTGTGGCATTATACCCTTCTGAGCATGGGTGCAGAACAGGGTTGCCAACCCCAAGGTGGTGGCTGGAAACCTCCTGGAATTACAACAAATCTCCAGGCGATAAGAGATTGCAGTTTTAGTTTAAAGAAAGAAGATATTGGATTTATATCCCACCCTTCACTCTGAATCTCTGGGTCTCAGAGCAGCTCACAATCTCCTTTATCTTCCTCTCCCACAGCAGACACCCTGTGAGGTAGGTGGGGCTGAGAGCTGTCCCTTTCTGTGATTGCTATAGCTGACCCAAGACCATTCCAGCAGCTGAAAGTGGAGGAGTGGGGAATCAAACCTGGTTCTCCCGGATTATAGTCCACGCACTTAACCTCTGCACCAAACAGGTTGTCCTTTCTCACATCAGACTTTCTAGTTAATACAATTCAGACTATCCCTGAAGTTTCCAAGGGTAGCCGTGCTGGTCCATAGTAGAACAACTGGATTTGAAACCAGGAGCACCTTAGAGACCAACAAGATTTGGGGGAGGGGGCACAAGCTTTCCAGCATTAGAGCTCCCTCAATTAGATAAAAGGAGATTTGACTCTCAAAAATCTTGTTCTTTAAGGTGCTGCTGGACTCAGATATAGCCATAGAAATCAGTGGACTCCTTTCATCAATTTAATTTATTAACTAACATCATGTATCCCCTGCCTTCCTCCCCCAAAAGGACACTGAAGTGGTTTGACATACTCTCCCCTTCTCTTTTATCCTCACAACAAACCTATTAGATGGGTTAATTCAGAGTATATTACTTGTCCAAGGTTTCCCAGCAAGCTGCCAGGGCAGAGTGGGCATATGAATCAAGGCCTCCCAGATCTGATTTGGACACCCTAACCACCAGCTCCTACTAAACACACTGTATTTCAATGTATTCTTTTTTCCTAATGGCAAACTAGAATGATGTTTATAATGTATGTTACATGTTCAAAAGTAAATCAGGTGGACAGGAACATCTCTTGGAAAGGCATGTTCTCAGTTTAACCCAGACTTGCAAGCAACAGAGTAATGAACAGCCTCCATTTATTGCCTCATGACACTCTTACCATCATTCTCCAATTCTGACACGTTACTATTTTGTTGGTTTCCTAAGCAAATGCTATCCAGACCAAATGTTCTTTCAGTGTGTTAATTTCACTATGAGTTGTTTTTTTTTCTAAACTAAAACCTCAGTATTCAGGTTAAATTGCTGTGCTGACACTTCACAATAAATGAGTGGGTTTTGGGTTGCAGTCTGGGCACTTGGTCTCTAAAAGGTTCACCATCACTTTCCTAGACCAATTTCCCACTAGGCTTGTTCCAGCATTGGAGCTCTTTCTCCCCTGACACTTCAGTCCAATTTTGCAAAAGCTGCCCCGGTGCTGCAGCTTGCCTCACCTCTCTACTACAGCAAGCAGAAACCGGTTTTCAGAGGATCTTTCTTGGTGCAGGAAAAAGGTGGAATGAGTCACAGCCCCGGGGCAGCTTATGCTAAATCAGACAGAAGTGTTGCGGGGGGGGGGGGGGGGGATGGACTCCAATACTGGAACAAGCCTAGTGGGGAATCAGTCTTAGTCTCAAGCAAAGAAGCATCTTTCCTCATTACCTACTTCCTTGGGTCTTTTAACTTCATATGCTAGAGACTAAACAGTATGTGTGTTCTTTCACTGAGTTACAGTCCGCCATCAAACATGCTAAGTTGTCTTATACCAAGCCAGATGCATTTAGGTCAGTATTATCTGTTCTGTCTGGCTGTAGCTCTTAAGCATTTTAAAGTTTTCTCCAGCATATGTTTCTGGAAAAGATTTCAATGGAGATGCTAGAGACTTAACTTGTGACCTACTCAATGCAAAATTTGTCCTCTCCTTAGAGTTATAATTTGGGTCTAATTCTCTGTCCAAGGAATGAAGGAGTACAGTAAACTAGCATCAGATACTTTCATCATGGTGCATCCAGGAAGTGGGGAGGGGAGGAATCAGTGGCAGCGGAGCCGCCCTTTCAGGACATTTGTCCTGACAGACTGTGAGTGCAGCCTGGTCCCGCAGCCTGGTTTTCCCCGCTGATCAAGTGATCAGGCAGGGGGAGGCGAGCTTTAGATAGCCGGAACATGGCACTAGAGCCAGTTCCGGCATTGAAATCGATGTGGGATGGGGAAGGGTAGGGAGGGAGGAGGAGGCGTGGCACACAGTCCTGGGGGTGTGGGGATGTGGAGCCATGGGGGGAGGTGAAGGGAAGGGAAATGGAAGGGCGGGCGGTGGCAGTGGTGGTGGCGGGCGGTGGTAGCGGGTGGCCGGCAGAGGAGACAGGTAAACTAGATGCTTGCCTGGGGCACCAGGAGGGGGTGGGGAGCCCAATTTGGCACCCTCACCCTCCCGGCGCCCTAGGCAACTGCTTAGTTTGCCTAGTGAGCAAGCTGGCCCTGACTACAATGGAGAATTAATTTGAGGATATCTGGGGTTTGGGAGGGGGATGTTTTTGAGGTAGAGGCATCAAATTTGCAGTATAACTGCTAGTGCCTTTCCTCAAAACCCTCCACAAATTTTAAAATAATTTCTCCAGGGCACGACATGACTCTGTACCACACAAGTGAACTCCAAAGGCACTTAAAGGATCACAGTTCATGTAAATGCCTGAGAGTTCACTCCAAAGCCATTTAAATGTACTAAGAGCTCTTTAAATGCCTTGTAACTGTGGCTATCTGGCAGCCCCCCAAAATCCCAGTTTTTTTTCAAAGTGGCCATTTCTGAGTAGCTAAATCACCAGCCTCATGAAGTGACTATCTGAGAAAATACCCGATAAATACCTTACAGCTTGCTTTATAACACATGCACAACTCTAGTACATATATAGAAGGGCCATGCCTTCTATTGTTGGCACTGTACTTAAAAATAAGTGTGCACTCTTGACTGGGCAAACCTATTTCTAGGGCTGATTGGACCAATCAAAAGTTGGCATTCTCAAGCTTTAAATACTCCTGGCTCTCGGGTAATCCATTCATAAACAATGTGAGATTGGCTAAACTCTTAGGGTACACAGGGATTTTCTGGGTTATTTCTCCAAATGGCCATGAAAATTTCTCTTTTGTGGCTGCTTCATACTGCTTGGGGAGGTCACTGTTTACGCCCTAGCCAAGAGGTAGGCAGGATTTTTGTGAGCAAGAATCCTGAAGCATCAGTGGATGGAGGACAGTAAATGGCCAAACTGGACACTGCAGACTGCCAACTGAAGGGCCTGGGGTATATCCATGGTGGTGTACATATTGATCTGAACATTCATACTAACTAGGGAGGTGCAAAAAAAAAATTCAGAATTAATCAGATTTGGAAATATATGGGGCCAAAATATTAGGAATACCATATATTTCAGAATACTGGTATTCAGAATAGCCGTATATACTGGAGATATGCGGCTGTATCCGAATATATGGCCCCATTATACCCTATTGGCCATTGAAATCAATGGCAAAATAGGGTATATTGGAAGCTGCCTGGAGAGGGTTTAAAAGAGAGCCCCCAAATTTGCAGGGGACCTGCAAGGGACTCTCCCCTACGAACCCCCCAACAATTGGTTACAGTTGGGGGCTGCAATGCCCCTTTCAGTATTATTAGGCATGTGTGGATGGGGACTGGGGAAATTTGGATTGCTTTGCAGATTTTAAATCAGCATTCACTTTTAGTTTGTGCATGGATGAGGGGTGGGGGGTACACTGCCAATCAATTTGTGAGTGAGTTTTTAGGCTGTCTTTGGACTCTAGTCTGTTTAGTGGGAGAGTGTTTTACAACCCAAGCGCAGGCCAAGAGAGGATGCAGGCACAAGTAGGTGCTCACTCCATTCATTTTCAAAGACTACCTTCGGGGAGCTGAACAGAGACAAGTTGACCTTCAGGAAGACCAACTGCTCAACTATCCAGGTGTAGGTCTAACATGGTCGCCATCATGTAGACCTTATCCTGGGTGAAAGTCTGAAAGCAGGCCTCAAGCCCTTCCTGCAGCCTAACAACCAGGGCGCGCACTGCTGGAAGAACATCTGCATGGCCTTGAGCTGGAACTAGAAATGAGACCAGGTCCTCACAGGCCATGTGGACCATGGGGACGACCAGTGTGATGCTCACCGTGTCAGACGAGAGGATTTCTGTGTGGGTCTTGAAGGGCCCAGGAACCTCCACAGTCTGAGAAATGACCACCCAATCCTTTTGGGTGAGAGAGTTCTCATCCCAAAAGACCCTCATCTCAGAGATAAAGGTATCCAGGGCTGCTCTCTGCTCCACCATGCGCTCCAGCATGGCACAGGTGGAGTTCCAGCATGTGCTGATGTCACCAAACAGGTGGTACCCTGGCACGCCTGTCAGGGTCTGTTTCTTGCACAGCAGATACAAGTTCATATTGCTGCGTGAGAAGTGACCCATGATGTGCCGACACTTCTGGAGCAGAAGTCAGTACTCATGGGTCATGGCAAGATACTGACGATCCTGTCTTGCGTCCTTAACCACGAGGTGGAGAAGGTGGACCATGCAAGGAAGGCGTGTCCTGACACTGGACAGCCCCCTTGATGTTGGAGCCACCATCAGTCACCACAAACCCTAATAGTCACCACAAAGCTTGTGGAGATGTTCCTGCCTACCCAGCTCTCTAACTGCCATGAGAGGATGGCTCCGATAGTGTCCGCTGTGTGCGGCACATTGACTGCTTTGGCGTGCAGCAAGGCCCAGCGATAGCCGGCCTGGCAGCCCTCACCCTGCCTGCCGGTACTGCCACATCGACCCTGCAACTCACTGGGTTGCCACCAATGCGCAGTCAGGGAAAGATACCCCTCTAACGCATGTTGGGAGCTCCAGATATCTGAGGTGAAATGAATAGTCCCCCCAACAGCATGGAACAAATGCTCCTTCACCACAGATCTGGTCGTCCTGAAAACTGATGTTCCTACTAATGGTGGTTCTAGCAGGAACTTTGTACCAGGACACCAGGTACTCAAACAACCCTAGCGCCCCAGGATTCTTGACCACTGAAAATGAAAGCCCATGGGTGACCGACCTGACGAGGTTCCAGGCGATCACCCTCCTGCCGTACCTGATTCCCCCTCTTGGCACACAGGTGCCACCCCCACCAAACATCACAGGCAGAGATACCTGGCATCCCTGCCTTGTTGCAGAACTCTCCTGGTGAGCTCTGGAGGTAGTCGCAGTGGGATGGACCTCCTGGCTGGGTGGTGTTGGCCACTTGGGCACCCAGCCTGCTTCTCCCCCTTAAGAAGCACCACCTGGTGGTGCTTCTGCAGGTGGTTCCACATCCCCCCCTGAAGTCAGGTGGGCAGGGTCCCGCCCATGACTGATCCAGACCCTGCACAGCTGGCACGAAGCATAGCGTGGATCCTCTGTAAGTTGGAAATGCTTCCAGAGTTTGGAGGTGTGTGGATGTCCAAGCTGACCAGCAGCTTGGGTGTATAGTGCCACCTCCTGTGAGCTTCTCAGTGCAGACACATCATGTCTCGGGGTGCCAGGAGGGGCTGGCCGCCGGGGGGAAGTGGGCGGAGATGGAGGCACCTCGTGTGTCTCCATTTCTTCCCCCTCCACCCCATGCGGCCTTCCCTCCTGGCCATCCCCTGAAGGACTGCTGATGCCTGAAGGAACCGAAGAAGGGGGCTGGTCCTCCTCAACCAGCTTCTCCTCCAGCACCTGCATGACACTCTGCACCCTCCTTGGGGTGATCGTTTTTGACAGAAAACTGTCCCCAAAGCTCATCTCCAAGAAGGGCTGCTCTTGCTGCCCCTCCTCTGGCTGCTGAGGCTGAGCAACATCAGCTGGAGGAGAGACTCCCTGAGCAGCAGACCCCTGTTCAGTGCCAGCACCTAATGGCACCTCTGCTGGGGGTGCCCCAGCAGCAGCCTCAATGAAGGGCCCAAGGCAGGACTTCTTCATCACACCCCAGCCAGAGGTCAGAGTGCTGAAAGGTGGCTGTGGAGTGGCCCTACACACAGGTGGTGGGTCCTCCCCCTCCCCTTGACCCCTCTAGTCTTCTCCTTGGCCTTGCCTCCAGGGCCCGTCTTCTGCTGCCTGTCACTCATGTCACCCTTGACCAATCTCACACAACCTGAACTGAGAGTGGGGTTTTTTACAAACCTGTCACTACACTGTACCCTAAACCAATAGGTGCCCTGACTTCTTTTTAAAAATCCTCCCAACCAAAACCTGTTTGTTTGGTTTTTTGGTCCCTAACCTGTCCTTTTTTGGTTTGGGGTAGTAGTATTTTAAAGTTTACGAGACTAGGTGATCCTGCCTCTAAAGCCTTACCTGGATTATTTTTTTTAACTTCAAAAAACACATTCCCTAAAAACACCCTTATTAGTGGGGCAGCCTATTTAGTGGCCCTAGCCAAACCGAAAGTGCCCTAAGACTCAAAAAATAGTTCTATAAAAACATGAAAATTACCCACCCCACACAGCCCACACACCAACCCCCTCACACCTGGAAGAAACTTAATTTTTAACCCCTCCCCCCCCAAAAAAAAAACAGAACCAGGAAAAGGGACAACAGGGCAAGATGCAAAACCAACAGCAACAGATCCAAACAAATCCAACTGAGAAAAGACCAACAAATTCAACTGTTAAAAAACTCAACTTTTACCAATAAAAAACCTCAGGCCAAATCAGTCAATACCCCCCCCCCCCCAAAAAAGCAAAAAAACAGAACCAGGAAAAGGGACAACAGGACAGGATGCAAAACCAACAGCAACACATCCAAACAAATCAATCTGAGTAAAGGCCAACAAACTCAACTGTTAAAAAACGCAACTTTTACCAATAAAAAACCTCAGGTGAAATCAGTCAACACCGCCCCCCCCCCCCACAAAAAAGCAAAAAACCAGAACCAGAAAAAGGGACAACAGGACAGAATGCAAAACCAACAGCAGCAGATCCAAACAAATCCAACTAAGAAAAGGCCAACAAATTCAATTGCTAAAAAACTGAACTTTTTAGCAATAAAAATTAGGCCAAAAAACCACCACCACCACCACCCCACCAAGAATGAGAACCAGAAGAGAAAGAGGAACAACAGCAGCACAGCACAGCAGCAACAAATCAAACACAGAATCCTTTTAAAACAGTAAACAAAAAATGACTTTTAACAATACAGAAACTTAACCAACCCCTCCCCTTCAAAAAACCTTCACCCTAACCCCAAGAAATCCAAGTCACCCAAATCAGGAAAAGTAAAAGGACACTGCACTTTTAAAAGTCCTCTCACTAAAGTAAGATATGGGCAAATTGGCAACCCCTACAACACAGGCCCCCACCCCCAGCAGATCCCCCTAACCCCAAAAAAGCTACCCAGTACCCACCCACCCAAATCAGGATAAGTAAAGGGACTCTGAGTCTTAAAAAAGTCCTTTTACTTTTATCCTAACTAAAAAAAAATAAGAACCCCAAGACTGTCTTACCATAGATGTCTTCTCCAGGCAGGTCAGACAAGGCTGAGAGAGCAGCAGCAGCTGAGGCAAAGGGCCAGCACAGCACAATCTCTCTCACACACCAACACAGCAGCAATGGAATGGAGTCCAGCCAGGCAGACTCCTTTAAAAGGTTCTCTGGCCCTACACAGAGCAGTTTCAAGAAATACCACTGCTCTGTGATTGGCCAGAGAACAGTGTTTACTTGGATACCCAAGTAGACAAAAGAACAACAATGCTGCTGATGGCTGGGGGATTAGCCCAGCCACCAGCTACACAACAGCCCTGCAAAGCATGCATTTGCAATGCATTTTGCAAATGCATGCTTTGGATTGGCTTCTGGGGCTCCTCTCCCTTTCCCCCTTTCTCTCTGATCCCAGAGAGGCTATGGGAGAGGCGGGAAAAGGCTTCCAAAGGCGGGAAAGGAGGCAAGCAGCTTCCCTGAGGCTGCAGAAGCTCCTTTCCCACCTTTTACATTGAGTTCTGTATACTTCCAAATAATGATTCGGAAGTATACGGGGAGCCATATACGGCTCCCGTATAAAGCCTTCCAATTGGATTCAGAAGTATAAGGCGCTGTATACTTCCGAATCAGGGGGTATTCGGCGGTCTATTCGGTTCAGCCGAACCGAATGCACACCCCTAATACTGACCAGAGTAGGGGAATTGTGCTGATAGGCAGTATCTGTTATTAGCGTCTAGCCAAGAAAAAAAGTGTGGTGTCATGATTCTACTAGTCTGAGCTTTGAGCTATACTGGGTCTGCTCAAGCATTGTCTGACTTATGAAGAAGATGCTTAGCATACCCACACGATGAAATTAAATTAATTTTTTTTGATTTGCAGTTCAGCTTTAATCATTAATAAAATCTTAGTTTAACAAACGTTATCTGGTGCCTTCATTTGGGTGGAGTGGCAGCAATATCAATGTTTCATTCTTGCTGGTTATGATTGACCTCCAGGGTCATCTAGTCCAACCACCTACACAAGGCAGGAAACTCAATATTTCCCACACACATTCCCAGTGACACCTGCTTCTGGGAGTGGAGTAGCTGTCAATTGGGGTGTGTGGGGGGAGGTGTTTGTGAGTTTTCTGTATTCTGTAGAGGGTTGGACTAGATGACCCCAGAAGTCCTTTCCAACTCTATAATTTTATGATTCTATGACAGGTTAGGTTCTGCCACTCTCTAGGATCAACCAGTGGGAGCTGGCAGAATGTTGGTGAGAGGCTGACTATTGAAAACCATTAGTTCAGTTAGACCAAGGAAGGCTGAGGGAAGAAGCAGCTGATGCTGACTGGGAGAAAGTCAGCTTGTAACAAACAATTCCAAATACCAGAACAGAGCCATGGTTCAAAAGTTAAAGAGTAGAAATTTTTTTAATCATCTATCTAATTCACTACAATGTTGAATTTAAGCCATAAATAAAAGTTAACTCCTTGTTTATTTAAAAGAGGTATGACAGATGACAAACTGTGACTGCCTAACCTACCTGTAGCTCTGAACCTGTGTGCTTTGGTCTCTTTATGAGTAGGTCACACTGTTTTACTTTTTTTTCCAGGTCACTCCCCCCCACCCTCAGTTTCACTTTTCCCTTTCATGAACCTGAGCTTTTGTTTTCCCATCATTTTGTATTTTTTATGTCGCCCCCCAAAAAATACTTAACATGCTGGAAATAACTACCAGTGCTGGAAATAACTACCAAACGTATTATTGCCTATTAACTGCAAAAGAATGTAATCAAACTCCCATGAGTTTATATTATTTCTGAAGCTGAAAATATAAGAGGAAAGGATTGTAAAATATTACTCTCTGCAGCGTGCATTTAGTTCAGGCATCATTAGATCGTCTGAATTCATTAATTAGAACAACTATCCTAAAGGGTCATTAAAACAAAGAGGAACCGACAATTACCCTTGGGTAGGAAATATATGTCACCTTATTTGGTATTAACAAATACTATGGTTAACTGATTAATTGTTTTATCCCTTTAGGCTTACAAAAATAGATACACCTCTGGGTAAATTATACCCACTGAATCATTAACATCACAACTTGAAAGAAGTACAGAATTTGCAATGTAAATTGATGTACAGGAAAATCTTATTCCTTAAGGTTTTGAACCTTTCCTTACAAAAATGACAGTTTACAACAGTGTAGTTCCGTATATGAGATGCAGAGTCTTTATAAGTCATAAAGTGATCTGCCTTTAAAATATATGATAATTATTTTAAGTGCAAATTTACACAAACTGATTCTTTCTTAGGGACTTGACCTATATTGGTATGCCTTGGGTGAGCCAGTGCCTATGGCAAAGGGATGGGAATGTTTCTTGACAACTGGAAATATCTCTTTGATGGATCTGAATTTTTAAGTGTTGAAAAAATAGACATTAGTTGACAAAATTCCTCTCAGCCAAATTGAGGGGTTAGGTATGTGAAACAAAGTTTGAGTTTAGTGACCCCTTTAAGACTAACAAAGTTTTATTCAATATATATGAGTTCTTTCTCTTCCTATATGTAATGGTTGAGGAAACATGAAAGTTTACGCCTTAATATAAATTTGTTGGCCTTAAACATGCCACTTGACTCAAACTTTGTTCTGCTGCTTCAGACCCTCAGCTACTCACCTGAATCTGTCTTTAGGATAGTTAGGTATATGTATTTGTGTGTGAAGAAAGAACTGTTTAGATTTTGGCAGACACAGAAAAAAAGCAGGCAAATACTGCTATCAGTTTGCTGAAGCACTATGGAGGGAGGCAGGATCAACACTCTCTCTCTCTCTCTCTCTCGTATGTGATGTAAAGTTTATTGTCCTGTACAAATGCCTCTTTGCCTCATCTTCCATTAGTCTTAAAGGTGCCACTGGACTCACACTTGGTTCTACATTTGTAAATAAAGCAAATGTTGCAAAAACATTATAACTGCTCTCTCCTTTAAAAAGAACCAATACAAATTCCTTTTCTGGAATGGCTCAGCACTTCAGAAGTATGAAGAACATAGCAGTATCAAAAATCCCAGGCTCTTTGGATTTCCATCTTTGTAATCACATTGAAATTTAAGAAGTAAAAAAAAAAAAATCTTAGACCAATTCCTCACTAACAGTTGCTCTACTCCCAGGTTTTTGCTTTTCGTGACTCAAGCAATCAATTCCCCACCAGTTGCAGTGCGGGGACATTTTAATCTGTGGTTCCCTCCAATTTCTCTCATGGTTTCTTGCTCTCCAAAAAACAAGACCAAGAAATCATGGCGGAAATAGGAGGAATCCATGGATCAAAATGCAACTGAACAGCAACTGGTGGGGAATTGAGCACTTAAACTGGGGAAAGCAGAAACCCAGGGGTGGAACAACTGCTAGTAATGAATTGGTACTAGTTAAGTTGTTTATTGTGTTGTTTATCATGCAACCCATCAATCCATTAGTAGTAGCTAGGGGAGCCCCATCATCATCAAAGTGGCAGCTGCCCCTCCCACACATGCACGCGGACACAAAAAATGAAAGCTGTATGTTTCCTTATGGGGGAGTGACACAACAGTCCGCGATGGTGGGGGGTCCGCCCACCACAAGGAATGCCAGATGTTTCCAAAGGGGGGGGAAGGAGGGTCAGTCACTGGTGTAGCAGGCTTCATATTGTTTGGGGAAAGCGTGCTTTGCAACACAGATGTTATTTAGAGAATTGTGGAGATGCAGCAGTTCTAAGCAGACATAGTTTGGAGAGGAGACATACCCAACAGATAAAATGATGGCCTTAAAACTGAGCACTGCTAACCTTATACATGTAACACGTCCCTTTAACATCAGGTTGCATCAGGTTGCATGTCGATACAACTCATGCTCTTTGATTTGTTCATTAATGATTTGGAGTCAGGAGTAAGCAGTGAAGTGGCCAAGTTTGCAGATGACACTAAATTGTTCAAGGTGGTGAGAACCAGAGAGGGTTGTGAGGAACTCCAAAGGGGGTCTGTTGAGGCTGGGTGAGTGGGCGTCAACATGGCAGATGAAATTCAATGTGGCCAAGTGCAAAGTAATGCACATCGGGGTCGAGAATCCCAGCTACAAATACAAGTTGAAGGGGTTGTGACCGGCAGAGACTGACCAAGAGAGAAATCTTGGGGTCATGGTAGATAACTCACTGAAAATGTCAAGACAGTGTGCGATTGCAATAAAAAAGGCCAGCACCATGCTGGGAATTATTAGGAAGGGAATTGAAAACAAAGCAGCCGGTATCATAATGCCCCTGTATAAATCGATGGTGCGGTCTCATTTGGAATACTGTGTACAATTTTGGTCACCGCACCTCAAAAAGGATATAGCATTGGAAAAAGTGCAGAAAAGTGCATGGGGCTCTTTAGCTTGGAGAAATGTCGACTGCGGGGTGACACAACGGAGGTTTACAAGATTATGCATGGGATGGCAAAAGTAGAGAAAGAAGTACTTTTCTCCCTTTCTCACAATACAAGAACTCATGGGCATTCAATTAAATTGCTGATCAGTCAGGTTAAAACGAATAAAATAAAGTACTTCTTCACCCAAAGGGTGATTAACATGTGGAATTCACCGCCACAGGAGGTGGTGGAGGTAGGATAAATTACAAAACTCGCAAATGATGTCCTGTCATCTGATATCTAATTCCAAAGTAACTATTCTGAAATATTCCTCATTTAAATTCTGCAGGGGGAGTTAACATTACATAGTTATATGGCAATGTATCATTCATTGATTTCATTGCATAACCACATATGAAGAAATAATTCATATAACTCAGTAGATAAGTATATATTTTCTTTTGTTCCTTTCCCTAAAGGGTTTTTAGGAGAAAGTTTATGCCTATTTAAATATCTCCATATAATGGAATTCTTACTGCTTTCTGAATAATCCTGTTTTTTAATGACATTGTCTTTCTATATTAACTCATTGGAAGTTATTGCTTTTCTTAATCTACTTTGCTGCCGAATCTGATATTTGTTGTAAGGAATAAATTGCAGAAACCTTACATGTGGTTAATGCTATTTTTGATAAGGATCTCCAAAATGTTCCATCCCCCTTTCCCTTCAATAGCATACCAAATAACATGTTCTGATTTCATTTCATGTTACTTACACTATTTTTTTAATGTGTTCCTTGTCTACAGTGTAGAATGATGACCTAAGTTTCATAAATGTCATTGATATTGTTGTTGAACACATTTCAGATCTGACTACCTCCTCAAAACACACGGGTGTTGCTGGCCAAGCTTTAGGTGTTTATTTGTTCCTTGGATTGCAAATGGAATGAAATAAGATTGATGTGGAGGATTACCAACTGTTGTTGGCATCCAACTACATGCTTAAAGATGTCTCCATTTATTAACACATTATGTTAACATGCCAAACTTGAAAATGAGATGCAAGGTGCAGCCTGTACATTTATCACTGTGAGACAAGAAGCCTGCCACTGATGTTTAGGCAAATTGTACTTGTAAACATTAGTTGTCCAGTTTGATTACTGGACTCAGTCTGTTTCCAGTGGCAGCCTTAAATGGTGACAGCATTCTCTCCATCTGAGCCCCCACCAGAGATTTTGAATATTAACATGTAAAGTTTTGAAATAATCTTACAAAAGTTTTTTTTTTTTTTGGCTTCTTGGGAATGGTTCCAGCTGATGTACAACACCAGGATGTACTTGCCAAAAAACATACTGCCTCTTACTTCTTGCTTAGCTAGCCAAATTGCAATTAGTCAGCATTGTCTTTCATTAGAATAGGCTGTTGTGATTTGAGAGCTCAGCTTACATATGCTGAAGGTGCAATTCCATTCTGGAAATGTTGTAAAGGTTCTTGTGTGTTCTTTTTCTTGTGAATAATACAAGAAACTTTTGTGGACTAATAATGAACATTGTATTAAGTTGCTGAACAAGAGGATCCCATTTTAGAAAACTCTCCATGTTATTCTTCTGCTGCTCTAGTCTTCAGTCTGCTTGTCACCCCCCCCCCCCTTTTAGTCTGTTCCTTCCATCTCTTAAAGAAATCTTATAGTCAAAGTTTCTATCATTTTTGCACAGAGAAAATTGATAGCTGGTAGATAAAACAGCAACCTTGCTGAGATCAACATTATTTCTCCTGAAGGAAAAAGTGTGTATGTGCCGGAGGATGGTGGGATTGAAATGAAGTATTTGATAATGTATGTTTATTGAAAACTGGACTTGTTATGGTAGATGAAGAGCTACTTTAAATGAATTCCATTTTGTCCATAAATAAGAGAACAGCATATCTTGTATGTTCATTAAAATTCTAGGCAACCTAAAGCAACTAATATTATTAGCTGCCTTGGACCTCAAAGTGCTCAGAAGAAATGCAGGCATATACATATTTTAACAAAAACAAATGTCAAAATATTTCAAGACACCAAACTTCTTTTTGATCATAGATAGAAAGTTTAATACGGTCAAAGACCAATCAATTGAATACAAATAACTTAATAAGATACAGTCAGGCAATAGTAAAATGGGAATAAAACATACACAGTATAAAATATAATTAGGCAATACTATAATGAGAATAAAACATAGACAGTATAAAATATAATTTCCTCCCCAAAAACACTGATTAAATTCCAGAACCAATGCGTTCAGTTGGGTATTTCCTTTAGGAATTGCTTCCGGAGATCTGTAGCTCGCAAAGCTATAAGATACAGTCAGGCAATACTATAAGGGGGATAAAACATACACAGTATAAAATATAATTAGGCAATACTATAATGAGAATAAAACATAGACAGTATAAAATATAATTTCCTCCCCAAAACACAGATTAAATTCCAGAACCAAGGCGTTCAGTTGGGTATTCCCCTTAAGAATTGCTTCCGGAGACTTATGGCTCGTGAAGCAAATTTTGCCACACATAAAGTGGTTCCTTTGTTCCTATCAGCCAATAATCTGTCTAGCTGAAATCTAATATTTCTTCCAGGGACACTGGCACAGATCGGGCGTATATAATCGGCCCTAATATGCTGATATAATTTACATTGGAATAATACATGCTCCCTATCTTCCGGTTTATTGTCCCCACAAATACACAGCCTCTCCTCGTATAATTGTCCTGTGTGTCTGCCTTCAATAATAGCTGATGGTAACATATCAAATCTGAGAAGAGTAAATGCTCTCCTATACTCTGCTTTGTCAAGATTTTGCAAGTATGGCATCAGTGTTATTTTATGTAACTCCTCTATTCCTGGTAAATAGCCTTTAAGCTGATTCAGATCATGCTGTCTTTCAACATCCAAGATCCTCTGTTTAAGAAAGGGTTTAACCAGATTATGCTCCATATTGAGCAAAAATTGTTTAGATAGTCCATAATAGCCCAACTTGGACTCCATTTCTCTGATCCACAGAGGAACAAATGAATCTCTTACTATCAGCCCCGCCAAACTGGTGGGCTGAATCATTAGTTTGTACCAGTAGAGAATAGCAGCAATCCACAATCTTGCTTTCACTGTAACCATACCCGTTTCTACTCTGATAAGTGAGTTGGGAGCACATGGAGGGACTTGTAGTATATGCCTAAGGAATTTAGATTGCACTTTCTCCGCTAACTGCCAGAGATGCTGATATGGTGTTATACTCAAAGGTGCCCCATATAACATTTGGGCGAGGGCCTTGGCCTGAAAGACCTTGACTGCAGCCGCCACGTTCTGCCCCCCGGAGTTCCAGTAGAATTTCTCTATGGCTCCTGAGCTTTTTGCTGCACTAATTGTGACGTAGTCCACGTGTGCCTTCCTGGCCCCTGAGGCCTGAAAAACTACCCCTAAATACTTAAAGCAGCGTGTCTGTTCAATAGCCCTGTCGTTTATCTTCCAATGATATACCTTAGGTCTTTTTGCAAAGGCTAAAATTTTTGATTTTGAGTAATTTATTTCAACCTGGTTAACTTGACAGTAATGCGCCAGAATCTTCATTGCTCTCTTTAGCCCAATTGGGGTCCTAGAGATCAGCACTGCATCATCTGCATATAGCAGAAGCGGGATATGCCTATCTGCAATCTTTGGAGCATGCACCTCTGGACCACTTAGATGTTCCCCCAGATCGTTTATAAAGAGGTTGAACAAGAGTGGGGCCAAGATGCAGCCTTGCTTAACTCCCCTCCCTACTTGGATAGCTTTCGTGAGATGTCCCTTTGGGTTTATCCTTATCCTGATCTTGGTGTTCCTATATAATGCCTTTATCAATGCCAGTAGCCTCTGTTCGATTCCCATCCCTCTCAGTTTTTCCCACAGTATGTCCCTCTGTACCATGTCAAAGGCAGATTTGAAATCTATAAAGGCAGCGTATAGGGCAGCGGTGCTGTTAGAGGAATATTTGGTAATAAGATGGTCCAATACTACACAATGGTCCAAAGTGGAACATCCCGGTCTAAACCCAGCCTGTTCTTCTCTCAAGATGTTATTATGCTATCTTGTATGTTTGACGATCTTCATGAATCATTTTTACATAACATGATCCTGCTTTCATTGCTAAATTTATTTAACTAATGCATTCTAATTGCTTACTAGTGGCAGGAAAAAAAAGTTTTTAAAAGCCCTAAAATATAGGACACAATTCTAGATAAGTTTTGAACTCAATTTTAGTGACTTGTCTTTCATATTTCTTAGGGTTTCAAACCCACATGAAATCCAACTACTGATCTTAAACTACTGGTGTAAGACAGGAGCATCCTGTGTCTATTTGGTGCAGGCCTTGAAATGAATTTTACTCAGGGTTGTGCCTTTAGACCTCAGGCAGGTTTCGAAGCTAGCAAACTGCTTGTGTTTGGGAAGGTGTGTGTGTGCTTTTAAATCTCAGTGGGTGTTTTCACACTGACCTTAATCAGCAGCGACACCCCTCTTCACCACGCAGGATCGGCGCGGATTTCGCACTAATTGCCGCGGAGCACCCGGAAGAGCCGGAAAGTCCCGCGGCTTTTGCGGCGCAAATGGAAACTGGTTTTTGGCGGTTTCCGTTTGCGCCGCAAAAGCCGCGGGACTTTCAGGCTCTTCCGGGTGCTCCGCGGCAATTAGTGCGAAATCCGCGCCGATCCTGCGTGGTGAAGAGGGGTGTCGCTGCTGATTAAGGTCAGTGCGAAAACGCCCAGTGAGACTGAAACTCACAGGGATGGGGTAAGCAGGTAGAGCAAAGTGCGCTAGAGAGAAAGAGAGCGAGCCCAGTCTCCGCGTTTGCTTTGCATTCCTTTCAGAGGGATAGTAAAGAGTTAACTAGAACCTGTTTGTGGGATAGAAGAAAACTCCACTCCCTAGATCTCTCTCTCCAATCTGCAATAGAGCAGATTGTTACATTCAGCAACACTGGTGAGTAAAGCTATCTATACCATTACCCCAAAAGATCACAAAAGTTTGGGCATGCAAACTGTTTTTTGTCTGCTTTGTGAGTGTGTATGTTAACTTTAATTTAGTGGAAGTGCAGCTGCTGGGGAACAAAAAACGGCAAAAAAGAGGACAAGGAAATGAAGACTTTATCAGGGGAACTGCACTGCTGTAGTTTTATTTATTTAGTTATTCAAGAAAGTCTCCTGGCTCCACCCCCAAAGTCCCCAGATAGTCTATGAGTTGGACCTAGCAACCCTAACTTTGAGGTTTTAACTTCTTCATAGCAAACTAACAAAAACTACCTACATTTATGGAATATACTATTAAATTTGCACTGCTACTGTTCCAACGGTCTGGATGGTATTTAGGCATTAGCCTAGGGATTGGTAGCAACAGTCTCTTGGTGGGACCTGGGATCCCCTGTATTCCCTCCTCACCTCTAGACTAGTTTTATTGTTCTTTTCATAAGTCTAAGATTTTTTTTTTTGCCCTGTTGCTGGGGCCTTAGAAGGGGTAATGCAGCTTCCTCTCAGACAATATCCCAGTGTGTGCTTTCATCAATTTAAATTTCATCAATATCAAATAACTGGAGTCTCTTGCCCCATGGGTTTATGGGCACATTCCATCCAGGCTCTTGGTTCTTCGACTGCAGCCAGAGGCAAATACTCCAATTGACTTTTGCAGGGCTTTGATGTGGTCATTGGAGCACACAATCATTTGCCATTATGCTCCTGACCTGGAACAGAGAATAGATGAAGAAGAGGGAAAAGCTGTCCTTCATTCTTTGTTCCTCCTTTGATAAAAAGTTTGAGAGTGGGTCATAATGTGAGACTGCATATGGAGATAGAAGATGAAAACAGAGTTGCACTTACCTGGAACTGTTGTTCATCGACATCTTCTGTGCAGATATACTTTTCTTCCCTCCTACTTTTCTGTGAGCTCTCATTGCTGGGACACTTAAACTTGAGCTCGCAGTGGCTTAGGAGGAACTGAAGGAATGTGGGCAGTCTGTCCTATACCAGGATACCACTTTGGTTCAGAAACTCTGAGTATGCTCAGTTCTTTCTAGGGCAGACCACCAAGTTTTAGAATTTTTTAAGCCAGAAAATCAGTCTCCGTGGTTGGCCTGTTCATGTGCAGTTTCAGTGTGTGTCTGCACAAAAGACCTCAATGAATAGCATTTACAGGTAAGTGCAATCCTGTTTTCTCCCTTCGTATAGTACTTTAATGATAAAGAATTGCACAGTGTATAAGAATTGCACATTGCATTTATTATCATTTAGAAAGAAATATCCTTAAGATCAGTGGGATTTACTCCCAGGGAAGTATAAACAAGATTGCAATCTTACAGATATGGAAGCCTATACTATATAGTTTTTCTGTGGTGCTGATTTGGTACTCTAGGTCAGGGGTGGCCAACGGTAGCTCTCCAGATGTTGTTGCCTACAACTCCCATCAGTTCCAGCCATTGGCCATGCCACCCCTGCTCTAGGTAATAAGGGAGGTCATATCTTATGCAACACTTATAGTGCAAATTTAAATTGAATTGTATCCTTCTAAACCCATTGATGTCAATAGGCTTAAAACTGTCATTCTGTTTAGGATTGCACTGCATGCTCACATTTTAGTGAGTGATAGAAAGAGAAGTAATTTTAGTAACTAAATCTAACTAATAATGAATAATGTACACGGGAAAGACAGAATGTTTTAGAAGTTGTTATTCAAAATAAAGTCCTATGGCAACACATTTTGTAATCTGGCTATGTAGACTCTGTTTCACAGGAATTTTAATGACCATGATTCCTTCCTTACTAAGAAAATTTGAAACATCACTTCAGAGTGTCCCTCTGTTGACTCCAGCTTTGTTCTTACAACACTGTTGTTGCTACCAATTCTATAGTACAGGAGTGGCCAACAGTAGCTCTCCAGATGTTTTTTTCCTACAACTCCCTTCAGCCCCAGCCACTGGCCATGCTGGCTTGGGCTGATGGGAGTTGTAGGCAAAAAACATAGTGAGAGAGATTCCTTAAAGCAGCCAGAGTGCCTCACTTTCTGTAAAAGAATTTTTTGGGGGAGGGGAACTGTTCTAAATAGACATGAAGAAATAGGCTGGTTCCTGCAAGAACAAAGGCTGTAAGTCATATTTTGGCCTATCTTCCCCTGTCCAGTCAAGGAATTAGAAGCTGCTAATAGGGGGAAAAATGGACAGTGGCATTCCACCAACACTAGAGTTAAGCATGATATGCAGCCTCAAAGGGAATGAGAGCAATAAGCAAAGGATCAAGGAACACATCATCCACTCACTCACAAGTGATTTTTTTTAAAAAAAATCCAGAATTCGCTCCACAATTTTTTTTGGGGGGGGTGGTGGATAGAAAGCCTTCATTACACTGTCTACCAAGTTTCCACTGAATATGCATCCTGGCCTTTAACAACTGCATGACAATTGTTGGTCTTTAACAATTGCATGCATTCTTGGTCTTTAACAATTGCATGACAAAATTCAACATTATGTTTTTGTCACCAAGTGGATAAAATGATGGATAAAGTTGCATTTGGTGAATTTCTGGGCCGTCATTTGAACTTTAACATTACCAAGAATCTGTCCAAGGAGGACGGAACAATGCCCTTAGAACTCAGTCCCCAATTATTTCTGCTAAATATGACTTCCTACTTCTAAACAACTAGAATTTCTTTAAAACATTCTGATAGTGTCATCCTTATACTTTCTAAGCCCATTGACCTACTGTATAAGAAATAAATATTAGTTTATATTAAATTACTTCTGGCCATATTAATAGACCATCTCTAGCAGTAAAAATTGAGAACATTTCTTTCTGGAAGATCTCTCGATAGCTTGCATGTGAAAGATTTTGACATAATGAAAACCTTCACCCTAAAAGCCTACACAGAAAAGAGGTGGAGGGGGAACTGAATGTAAGTACATATGCATTTATTTTGTTGTGCGTACTACAAATGTTGCTTGCCAATTGTGACTTGGTAGCTTGTTTACTGTAAAATAACCAAGTATTAGAGAGTAAACATGGTGTAGTGGTTAAGAGCAATGGATCTGGAGAATGGGGTTCAATTCTGCACTCTTTCACATGAAGCAAGCTGGGTGACCTAGGGTCAATCACAGCTCTTTCAAAGCTTTCTCAGTTCCTATAATAAGTTTAGCTCACCACCTGGTGGTGCATAATGCTAAAAGAGCTAACATTTCAGGCAATCTGGGTATCTCCTGACTATACTATACTCAATGCCATGCAATAATTATTTATTACTACATGTTGATGCATGCAAACTGAACCAGCTAGGGCTAGTTGTTTCTATTGTGACTTTCACGAGAACAAGTGTTGTAATGTTACTTTGCAATTTTATATTAATCATCAAAGAGTTGTATGATAGCCATCACAGTTTTGGAAGATTAGCACTAAAATCTTCAGCCAGATAACTGGAAGAGAAATGGCTTTTCCCTCTCATCTACAGGCAGAGTGACTAGCTCAGGGGATTGTTAATCATTTTATAATCACATGAAAATTATACAAGAGTAACTTATTCTTCCTTCCTTTTTAGGAATGTCAAAAGGATGCCATTTAATATTGCATATATTCTTTATATAAATGCTGTTACAGTGTATCTTTTTATTTTGAAACATATGATATAAAAAACTAATAATCTTGTATGTAATTTCTCTGTAATGTATTCAAATTTAATTTCAGAACATATTATTTTAATTTTAAATATGAGTTGCAAATTATAGAACATTGCAGCTCCCAACTGGAGGCAGGCTGCACAGCCTTGTCTCCGGGGGCCGTTTTGCCCCTTCATAAGGAGGAGGAGCGGGCAGGGCATTATGGGAGGTGAGGGCAGAGCAGGCATGCTTTAACGACTGTCTCCGCTTCTACCTCCCAGTCTTCATCTCGTGCTTGGAGAGCTTTGATGAGCTTCTCCTGTCCTGCCCGGCATGGGCCTTTTGACGCATTGGTTTTTGTGCCGCGGCAAGCCACTGCGGTGATTGGCTGAGCTTCAGAGGAGCGGCCTGTAGCTCAGTGGTGGCTGCAGCTGCTTTTGGGCTTTGAGGGACGGAGAGCACCCGGTTTTCGGCTGCATGGAGGCAGCGGGAGTGCTTTTTGGCACGGCAGTTTGCTGCTGGCTGGGTTCTTTACCTCAGCCAGCATTTTTTCTCTACCTTTTCCCAGGGGTTGTCCCCCCTCTGTAGCTGGAAATATCAGGTCTAGCTTTGGGGTCCTGTTCAGTCCCCCCATCCTGATTGTTGGGGTGGTCCGCACTATTGCTGGGTGGGCCATTTAGGGGCTCTAGCTTTGGGGCCCTCTTCATCCCCCCTGTCCTATTGTTGGGGTGGTCTGCACTGTTGCTGGGTGGGGCGGTGGCCATTTTCCCTGCTTATTACTCTCCTGTTGCTGGGCGAAGCAGCAGCCATTTTCTCTGCTTATTACTTCCCTGTTGCTGGGCAGGGCGGCGGCCATTTTCTCTGCTTATTACTTCCCTGTTGCTAGGCAGGGTGGTGGCCATTTTTTGTTAGTCTCTGCTTAGAGCCACCCCCACCATGGGCTCGCTAGCCATGCCTAAGGGGCAAGGAAAATCAAAGGGCAAGAGCCCTGTACCAAAATCCCAGCCTAGCTGGCCAATTTCTTATAAGCGCCCGGCGCCTCAGCTTATGTCATCTGAGGACGAGGATGACTCCTTTGAGCACTCCGTATTAGCTAGGTTGGCTGCTTTGGAGGGTTCTAGTGGCAAGCCCCATATCACAGAGGTTGGGGGTAAGAAAGGCATTTCATCCAAAGCTGTCAAGGCTGC
Organism: Heteronotia binoei; assembly: GCF_032191835.1. Taxonomy (NCBI): domain Eukaryota; kingdom Metazoa; phylum Chordata; class Lepidosauria; order Squamata; family Gekkonidae; genus Heteronotia; species Heteronotia binoei. The sequence goes on from NC_083231.1 coordinate 68,246,794, forward strand.
TGATAGGAAATGCAAGAAGAGATTCTTAACTGCTTGTCTTCTCTTGAGAGCAGGTCTGGCCCTGTTGAGACAGATGGAGCATCACCTCTCCTAGTGGAAGTTCCTGATGTGGACGCCCAGCAAAGTGTGCATTTTGGTAGGTGTGAGTCTGTACAATGCACTAATGTAGCTTGGCCCTGGGGGCCATGGGGGCAGTCAGATACATTTGGGCCTGTGGCCAATAGCCAGTCTGCAGTGTTTACTAATCCTCAGCCTTGGGCTTGGGGTTTTAATTCGGCTAACCCTCTAGCATCTTGGGGTGGCCTGCCTGGCCAGTTTCCTGGACTATCCTCGGCCTCTTGTGGTGGCTGGGGTTTCCCTTATCCCTGGGGCCCATCTAACTCTTCGGTGCCTGCTAAGGCCTTACCTTTTGGTAATCTGGCTCTTCCTTTAAGGGATCACTTGTTGCCAGTCATCAAGGATAAAATATTAAAGCATGAATTTGTGGACCTGTTTTCTCTGCTCTACACGGAACTTGAGAAAAAGGATAAGGAGGACCTTGATGATAGGGAAAAGGAGAAAATTAAATGGCATAAAGTTAATAGGACCTGGGCAAATTGGGTGCCCAGTTTCATTATTTACACTGGAATAATTTCCAGGTCTCATCCATGGAGGGCCACTTCCCTTTTCCAGTATTTTGATATCATATACAAGAGCTACACCAGCTTTAGTGGCCTTGCCTGGCTTCAGTACGATGAGGAATTTAGGATGAGGGCTGTCTTGAACCCATCCCTTCAATGGGATCAAATTCAGCCACAGTTGTGGCTGCAGGTTATGTCTCCAGTGAGACCTAATCTCGGAGATAGGTCAGACAGCGGTTATGTTGTGCAGCGCACAGCCGCTGCTTCTGGTTCCCACAGTAATGCGGGGTAGGCGGTTCAACCCCACTTGCTCTGCGGGGAGTTTGGGTCACAGGGGGGGTGTAGAAGGAAAAACTGCCCATTTAAGCATGAGTGCCCTCTTTGCGGAGGCTCTCACTCCTTTATGAATTTTTCTCCGGGAAACCCAGGAGGGGGCTGTGCAGGCAGGGCTCTGGTGGGACAAATAAGCCTTTTGGAAAAGGGCCCCAGCCCAATAAAGGTGACAGTGCTTGAGGCCTGGCTCTATAAGTATCCTGAGGCTGAGGATAGAGTTTACTTGTTCAACAGTTTTAAGTTCAGTTTTAGAATTCCTTGTCAGGGACCCAAAAGACCATATGACCAATAACCTGAAGTCATTTGCAGGTATGGAGCATATAGTTCGACAAAAAATAGGGAAAGAATTGGCTGAGGGCAGGGTGATTGCTCCATTTCCTGCACCTCTTGTGAGTCCTCTGCCGGTCTCTCCTTTGGGCATTGTGCCTAAAAAGACCCCAGGGGAGTTTAGATTGATCTACCATTTATCTTACCCTCGTGAGGAGTCGGTGAATGATGCCATACCCGAGGTACACATCTTTTGATGCAGCGGTTCACATGGTGAGGCACTGTGGGGTGGGTGCTGAGCTGGCAAAATGCGATATAAAGTCTGCCTTTTGCCTTCTCCCAGTTCATCCTTTGGATTTTGAATTCCAGGGTTTCCAATTTGATGGGCAGTTTTACATGGATAGGGCCTTGCCTATGGGGTGCTCTGTTTCTTGTGCTGCGTTCGAGCGCTTTAACTCTTTTTTAGAATGGGGTGTGTGCTGTAGGGCTGGTTTAAGCAATTTGGTGCATTACCGTGATGACTTTTTGTTTGCCAGCCCCTTGGGCTCCGGCCAGTGTTCCCACTTGCTGACAGCCTTTACAGCGCAGTCTAAGGAGTTGGGCGTCCCCCTAGCCCATGAGAAGACAGAGGGCCCTACCCAGCAATTGACATTCTTAGGTGTTGAATTAGATTCCTTGCAACAAACCTCTCACCTCCCAGGGGGGAAAAAATGAGGCTTCAGGGGCTGGTTGCCCAGTTTTTGTTGTGGTGGAAGGCAACCTTGAAGGAGTTGCAGCAGTTAGTGGGACACCTAAACTTTGCTTGTAAGGTGGTTGCTCCTGGTCGTCCTTTCTTGAGGAGGCTGTGTGATGCAATGGCTGGTCTATGCCAGCCGCATCACAGAATACGGATTTCCGGATGCATACGTCACAGTGTGTCATTCTAAGACTGACCAGTTGCAGCACGGGAGCACTATTAGTTTGGGTGCCTGTTCCGAGGGGGAACTGTGTCCTGTAGCGGCTTTAACATGCTATCTGGCTGCCTGCGGTTCTGGGGCTGGTCTGTTGTTATGGCATGGGGACACTAGTCCCCTGACGAAGCATCAGTTTTGGTCTCTGACTGTCAAAGCTCTCGCCAGGCTTGGGCTGGCGGGGGTTAAGTTTGGCATTCTTTCTTTCCACATAGGGGTGGTTTCTACAGCAGCAGCTCTGGGGTACTCCCCACCGTACATTCAGAAGCTTGGTAGGTGGCGTTCCTCGGCCTATAAAGATTATGTCTGCCCTCTGGTGCTGCAGTAACTGGCATCAGGTTATTGAGGGTGTGGTTATTCACTGTTTTCTTCTTTTCTCAGGTGCTGTTGTCCGTGGGGAGAGATGATGCATCCTCATATGTGGGCACAGTTTCGTGTTCTGGGCTGCCCGTAAAGCCAGGAGGACTTCGGCCGGGTCACAGCTGGGCCTCAGCAAGTGGGCTACCATAGAGTGGTGTGGACAGTGGGGTCTTCGTTGGTCAGGCCTGTTGCCCTTGCTTTTTGAAAATGTTCATGTTTTGCCACCACATGTTGTGGTGATACATTTGGGAGGAAACGATCTAGGTTTGCTCAAGGGTAAAGCCCTTGTGCTGCAGGCCAAGGCTGACTTTCGAGTCATTAGTTGTTGGCCTCAGGTTTTGATTGTGTGGTCGGCCATGATCCCGCACCAGGTATGGCGTGGGGCATGGGATCCACGGGTGATTGAGAGAGCTCACCGCAAAGCCAATAAAAAAATTTAAAAAGCCCTTGAGGGGGGGTTGGGCCACTTTCTCCTTCATCCTGGGATCCTTGCTTACTGCACGGATTTATATAGGATTGATGGCGTCCATCTTTCCGATAAGGGAAATGACGCTTCAGGAAGTGCTAGGCGTTTAGTGGGCGCAGTTGTCTAAGCAGAGGCTTGGCCTCGCAGTGGCTGGGTTTTTTGCCTAACTTCCATTATGCAGCTCGGTGAGCACCAATAGCACCCCAGTTTTGGGGCACGGGGTCTAGCTAAATCGTTCCTGGCCCATGATATGATATGATATGATATGATAAATTTATTGTCATTGTTCTCAAAAAAGGAAAATGAGAGCAACAAAATGAGGTGCTCTTCCACAAGCATACCAACACATCAACATTAAAGAAAAGACATATACATAAACCATTTAAATACATCTAAAACAAATAACCATTCATGACCCTACGCCTACATCTAAAACAAATAACCATTCATAGCCCTGCATTTAGCCTAACCACAGCACTTGGATAGAAGCTGCCCTTAAATCTATTTGTCTTAGCCTTCAACACTCTGTATCGTCTGCCCGATGGTAAGATCTCAAATAGCAAGTGGCCCGGATGTGAAGGGTCCTTTAAGATCATTTGTATCTTCCTTTTACATCCCATATTATACAGATCCACCAATGAGGGGAGAGAGCATCCACAAATCTTCTGTGCTCTTACCATCACTCTTTGGAGCACCCTTCTCTCTGCTTCAGTGCAGCTCCCAAACCACACGCAGAGGCAACTAGTTGAGTGATGAAGCAGACTGCCTCGGGTTTGCATGGATTGTTCCACCCTTCAGCCGTGCAGATGGGGGCTGGAAATCCAGGGCATAACCTTTGCTAGGCCGGCCGGGTATGAGCCATGCATTTTGGCTATACCTAGGGGCAGGGTGGCTTGCCCATCATGAGGCAGGGGAGGGGTATTTTGTCCACTGGCCCTGCCTTGCTGCCTGTTATGTTTATAGCCCTTGTTGTTAATTTAATAATAAAGAAAGTGGCCCTTAGTTACCCAAACCTTTGTGTCCGTCTCTTCCTTCCATCTGTGGGGGCAATTATCTGCTTACGTATTAATATTCTATTGGGCATAAATTATGCTGTTCAGATCTTGCCAGCATCCATGAATTGTTGGGTATTGTGCTACATCAGTCATCTGCTACTGCATTTCCTATGTAGCTAAACACATGCCTCCTATTTACCACATAGGTATTGTCCCCAAATTAGCTATTCAAGAGATGACAAGAATGCATTCTGTAAAAGTACAGATATGTGTCCCTTTTTTGGTGCCCTAATGTCTGCATCTTCCTTTTCATGGGATAAGGCTGATGTCCCTGCCCCCACACCCTTCCCCTCTCAGAATTCAATCACTGTGCAAAAAAGTGTGGATGCTGGTTGGCTGACATCATAAAAGCATACCCTGGTTAGCTGCTTCCACATATGGCTGTTGAGGAGGGATGTCATCAGCATACCACTCATGATTGGTAGGTTGCAGCAAGTTTGCTATAGTGCAAGTGTTGTGCTCTTTACATTTTGATCCTATTTGTACACATTTTCCCTGTGATAAACAAGCATAACCGGCAGCACTGGAAATGTGCTGTCTGCACACACGCACAGGCATGCACACACACAAATACACACACACTACTGATTAAAGTCTTACTTTATGCTATGAACTGGACTCTATCTCTTGAAAACTTGTGCAGTGGTGTATTTTTAGTATTTCAAGTGCCATAGGAGTCTTATTAATTGTTTAGGTTCAAATTTCTGTAGGAAAGAACACTGAAGTATTGAGTCAAAGGCTACTGAATTAAGTAGTTAATTGGTGTTCAGGATGAGTATAGCATCCAACATTTTAATAACAGTGCTATTTAATAAAAAAACTCCCTGTTCACTAGCTCTTCAGGGCAACTGAGTGGCCACTGCATGAAACAAGATGCTGAACTAAGATGGACCACTGGGCTGATACAGTGGGGTATATCTTATTTTATGATGAGGTTAGTGGAACTTAATGTATATAGTTTTGTGGCATACAAGGTCAATGTTATTTGGCATTTTTTCCCTTGCTGAAACAGTAAGAAGAAGAAGACTGCAGATTTATATCCCGCCATTTTCTCTGAATCAGAGACTCAGAGTGGCTTACAATCTCCTATATCTTCTCCCCCCACAACAGACACCCTGTAAGGTGAGTGGGACTGAGAGGGCTCTCACAGCAGTTGCCCTTTCAAGGACAACTCCTGTGATAGCTATGGCTAACCCAAGGTCATTCCAGTAATTCAATAGGCTCCAATACATTCATATGTCCCATTTCCAGTAGGATTTGTTTCATATGTGTAATCTTTCAGATTATTGCTATTGAATGGCAAAAGCTATTTTATACATCATGCCAGCTACATGTCAATTTGTTCTGTATCAGGACTATCTTTTGCAATCTATTTTAAAACAGTAGATATTTAAATTGAAGGCATAGTTAAGGTCAGAAGAACTGTTTTTTTCATCCGCGTTAAGTGCACTGTATCATTATATCATCATAAGACTGCAATTAGGATGTACTGACTGAGAATGCACATGTTTTCCTATCAAGACAAAAGACACATTCAGGGGAGTGTTGCACTTAGAGCAACAATTCATCTACCTAATGTGTGAACACTGATTGGCTACTGAAAAGAATAATGAATGATATTGTATTATATCAAGTAACATTGATTCACAACCTCTGAGTACTAAGGAACTGCTTATGTGCTGCACATGCGTATTTGCATGGTTTTAGCATGAGTTATTCCTTTGAAGTCAGACATGCTTTATGTTCCTACCAAGAACATTTCTATTCTACTCACTGAAAAAAAAAAAAAAACAACTTTCATGTCAATGTTGGAAAGAATATGGTGTTAATGTCATTGTAATAGTAAATCATTGACCTTTGTAGTAGAGAGAGTTTTTAGCTGTCAAACAGTTTGCACCATGCCCTTGTTGGATATTAAGCTCACCAAACATTTGGCTAATTTGCAGTGCTATTTACACCAGTCTATTATAATGACATGACTACATGGGTGGGCAGGATGCACATCTGGATAACAGCGTATAGAGGGTCCAGTGATTAGGATAACAGCAATATAATCTTACGAGCAATGGTGTTTATTGCTGCATAGTTTTTAAATTTTGGCATTTCTTTCTTCCTGAGAGAGAGAGATTATAACTAATGGGGAATCCTAAATATACTCCCATGTAGCTATATACAATCAGTACTAGTGATCTGTCTACTAAATTGGAATGATACAAAGTACTTTTATTTCTTCATAAATATGAAGAAATATAACCATGCACTACAGACTAGAATCTCTCCTTTCCAAATCTAGTAGGTCAGTCTAGAGTTTCAGCTCAGTTGGTTGGATGCAGACAGCTGTTTTTACTCAGTCTCAGCCAATTTTTCTTATTATGACAGTCACATTTTGCATGACTTTTGTCTATACAGGTTCCATTATCTTTAATATAGCCTTTTTGTGGTCAAAAGGGATGCCTTTTTCCACCAGTAGAAAAGCTAGCTGAATACTACTCAGTCTTCATTTTCGGCATTCATTTCTATAAATAGAACTTCTGTGAGTTCAGAAGTTTCTAGGATCATGCACAGTGATTACTTTCATATCTCCAACAGTATTTGGTCAACATTGAATGACTCCAAGTTGTTCCACACAACACATATACAGCTCTGTCAGAGTTGTCATGGCTCATAGCTGCTCACAACAGTAGGAAGTTGCTTTGTATTCTTGAACTGCATACTATCCCCGGCAATAGATTGAAATTTCATCAGCTAAAAGTTGGATGAAACTCTTCCTTTATTCAACTATGATCTGCAGTCAGTACAATAGAACACAAAAGTAGTCTCGAGCTATTTTTGAGATGATTGACATGAAAATGGAATAGAGGCTGTAAAGCAATAATATAATACAATTTTAATATGAAAAGCAGATGCAATTATGGAGTTTTACAGCTGCTGAATTTATAGTATCAAATGTAAATTTGAAATTATGGATTTTGGATTTGAGTTTTACCATTTCAAGTGATGGATATTTTCCATATTACTTATGAGATATATTTGCATCTTTGCTCTTGCATTTTCTTTCATGGAATAGGCTTACTCTTCATATAAAATTTTCAAAAATATAACCATGTGAAAATATGCATTTTCATTTGGAGTCCTATTAACTCATTCAGAGTAGCACAGAAAATATTTTTATACCTTCAAGTACCAGTTTTCATTCTCTGAAAATTATGGTTACCAGCTCCCAGGTGGGACCTGGAGATCTCCCAGAATTAAGGGTTACCGCCAGATGACATAGATTACTTCCCCTGACCATTTTGGAGGGTAGGCTCTATGGCAACATTCCCAGCTGAGGTGCCTTCTCTTCCCAGAATGCACCACCCACAGATTCCACCCACAGAATACCCAGGAATTTTTCAACCTGGAGTTGGCAACCTGTGTGATAATAGCTTGAGTTGCAATGTAAAATCAGAGTGAGAATTCTGGTAACACCATTTGTTCTTACTTCAGTGTAGACTTTTTAGATTTAGAGCAACAGGACACAGGAATGTATCCTAATTTCTATTTTTAGACATTAAAAGTGTCTTTATAACAGAAAGCCTCAATATTGAACTTTTCAAGCTATCACCCACTTTTTATTTTTGTTTTAATGTCATTATATAGACTTACAACTTTCCTTGTTTTGTCATGGCTTTTTGATTTAACTCCCACTATCATTGCGTGGCATGTTGTTAACAAAGCTTGTTTAAATAAAGGTCTATGCTGACAATTAAATGCAGGATCATGCATGCTTCACTGCCATGCCTTATTATAACGAACGTGAATAGAAGCAAAGTGTTCAAATTACCGGTTTAGGTTGTGTCTGTGTGGTATTATTATGTGTACCATGATGTAAACGGTAAAACTGAGAAATATAATTGTGTACCTTAAGCTGAAATCATAGCTGAACATAACTCATCTCTCTTACTATTTATATGCTAGAATGTTAACTTTAAGCAACTATTTAATTGGCTTGCTTAGGTACAGTTTCCTGTGAGTGTGTGTGTGACTGTGCATTTGCACGTATATGTATTATTATCCTTGTTTGTGGACAATGCTTTAATAATAGCATTACTTTAATATGGATACATTAGATACATTGTGTTTGTATTTACCAGCTGCCACAGATTATCACAATGATGTGCATTTGTAGAGACAATGAGATTCTATACATGAGTTCAATTCAGTAGTTTGAATCTATAGTTATTGAACTTTTTCAACTTAAAATAAATTCTGAAACTATTTTATAACTTTCATACCCTTTCAGATATACACTATGGGATGTTATTTGCAATGTTCTGCACTTACTTTCTGCAGTACACATGCTCTTTATGAGGTGTACCGTGGTCTGTGGATTGCCTGGATAGCTGACATTTAACCAATGGGTCAGAACCCTCAGTTAAGTCAAAAAGACCCATTTGTAAGTCAGAAGTCCTATGGAGCCACATTTTTGCTACATTATAGGAGGACCAGACTCCAGTGTGTATGCATGCTGAGAGGAGGAGCCATATAACAAGTTAAGTTTTCTCAATGTATGCTAAAAATTATTCCATGAATCCAGGCCTCAGATTCAATGGGAGCTCACTGGAGTGCAGCTCCAGAATGGGAGCTCACTGGAGTGCAGCTCCAGAACCTTTCTGAGAGTTCCACCTCCTCCTTCTGAGAGTTCCACCTCCTTGTCCATTGAATAGTATGTGCAGCTGCATAACAATCCCTGAATGAGCTCCACTACCTATTTTTTTTTACAAAGTGGCCTCTGCATGAATCTGACTCTTAGCTTGTTCGTTACTAATATATATGTCCTGATTCTTGATACATGTTTCCTGTCTCTTCTTCTGCTGGTCTGCTCCTCATGGTCATGTCCTTGGCACCTATAAAATCATAACCTAGCTTCCCTTCATCTTGTCGTCTGACATAACTTCCTATTGTGCTTGAAGTTCAGAGGCTCCTGCTGACCTAGACTATGAAACTGTTGGTTGAATGGACCAGGCTCATAGAAAGGGTTGAGATAACTATTTGAGCTAATTTTATGTATCATTCCATGACCATTGAATCAGAACATATGAATCAGGTCAAATTGTAAGTTATTTGTACAGTCTCTTTTCATTCTCTTTGGCCGTTTTCCCACTGACCTTACCCCGGAGTGACATCCCTCTTCACCGCGCAGCATCTGCGTGGATTTCCCACCAATTGCTGTGCAGAACCAGGAAGTGCCGCGGCTTTTGCGTCGCAGATGTAAACCGCTAAAAACCATGGCTCTTCCTGGTTATGCGCAGCAATTGGTGGGAAATCCGTGCAGACACTGCGCGGTGAAGAGGGACGTCGCTTCGGGGTAAGGTCAGTGGGAAAACGGCCTTTGTTTTAACATCTGCAATTGAACTTGCATATATTCTTTATCATGTGGTCCATGAAGTCTCACTTTTGAAGATTCATAAAAAAGCAATTTAAAAAATTAGTGAATTGCTCAAAATGAGTGAATTTCCCCACACTCATCTCCTGTTACATTTGTGTTACATCTGAAGTAGCTTTATTGAAAGATAACTTTAGTCTACAGAAAGACGCTAAATTGTTTGTGGATTGCTCTTCATCCTGTTTAAAATATAATTATAATTAAAAGTATATATATGCAGTTCTCTTTTTCACAACTAATTTGTGCTTGGAAAGCAAGTGAATTAAAATATAGGATTCCAGTTTACAATCCTACATATGCTGTTTACATTTCATTAGAATCAACATCCTCTGATTAAACCATGCTGTTACATTCATCACCAAGGAATGTTCCATTAAAATCCCTTGTTTAACAGTTGAATTTGTGATCATCATCAGTCATCATTGTAAAATTTAATTGCTTTTGTATATATTTTATGATGTTAGATGCTTACATATCTATTTACTAATGTTACAGAAACAGCAAATCTCTCTTGTATTTGTCCGAAGTCTGCAGGATTGCACATTCAGCCTACTCATTGCAAATTGTCACAAAATAAACTTTTTTTCATGGTAAACTTTTATCTTTCCCTTCCTGTTTTTTCCCCTCATTAAAGAATATTAATCAGAAAAAGAGAATTTCTTGATGTAATTAAAATATTTTGTACTTTAATTGAAATAATAGATCTTTTTTGGACTTCAGCAATGTTAATGAACTAACTGCATCAGCAAAGGGTGACTACAGTAAGAGATTAATTAAGTAGCACTTTGAAAGGATGTAGGAAAAGCTCCAGAAAAATAACACTTCCAGTTTTAGACTTCTGTCATCTGTAGCAAAAAGTTAACTTCATCTGGATCTGCCATTTTTTGGTTTTGAATGCTAAATATACTGCTGGATTTCACCATCATGTTGTCTAGAATTAGCTTGCAAAAAACTTCCAGTTACACTACCAAAGGTTGAGCCAATAACTGAACTAACCCAAATAACTGAACTCACCCAATTTTGGCACCCAATCACATTCGAATTCATGGCACCACCAGTGTCATTATGCATATTCTGTTTTGTAAATCTCGAAGAACAACATTCCCAGGGGACAAAAGGGATCATTGTGATGGTGACAGAAAGGCAGGGGAAAAAATCAGTGTTCTGGTGGTGGGTGGCTGTGTATAAGTCAATTCTTGGTTGAATATTTAACTGCAAATTAAAAATTATTTCCCCTTTGCACGCATCCTGTGATCTTTTAATTGACAACTGGTTTGTTCTTTATTATCTGTTTCCATCCTAAGAATTTTTTTTGTTGCTTCTATTTATTCCTCTTTTTGCACTTTGCACCTACTGTAATATATCTCCAGCATGAGTCCATGAGTCCTGTATTAGTTTCATTCATATAGACAAGCTGAGCCATGTCAGTGGAGTTTCTTTTCATATGAAATTGTAACTATGATTCATTGCCTGGCTTCAGCATCATTTGAAATAAAATCCTGTAGCACTTAAATGCTATTCAGTTCCATCCTTGACCTATATTTCCAGGAAAACCAGGTTCAGCTATGTTACTTCAATGTCATCTGTTCAATTTATGTTTTCTGTTTGGTATGCAGGCTTGCAAACTACCCTTTTGAAGATGTAGAGTTTTCTTTGAAGATGTAGAGTTTTCTTGCTCTTGCTAGATCTTTTAAGCTCCTTTTAAACTGTGGTAAAAATCATGTAACAACATTTCTAAGCACTAAAGAATTATTTCCTGACAGTAATGCTTCCAGCCTTTCAATTAACTTGTAAAAGAAATATAAGAGATTTTTTAAAAAAAAATATCCCCAAGATGACTAAAATAGAAAGACTTCAAATATTGATGAATGTACATAGTTAGTATAAATTTGACCAGCATGACTGAAATTGTCAGTTGTGTTGATTTACAAAAGGAAAGAAAGTATCCTCTACCCTTCAAAGGACTGTACATTGACATCTTTGAAGGCAGTTATGCTAAAATAATTGATTACTTAAAAACTTGCTGACTAGCAAAATTAGTCAGTTTTCCAGGCACTGATGCAGAGGACCTACAGCCATATGAAAGTGTCTTATTCATATCCATCCACTACATACGTACACGTACACATAATGAAGAAACAAGCTGTTGAATAAAGGGCTCCTCCACTAGGTAGTGCAAAATCAGACAATGATCTATAGTAGAGTGACCAATTCTGAAATCTGCTAGCTCAGCCATCAGAATGTTTTTCCAATCTAGCCAGTCAAGGAGTTTCCAATATACATATCTTGAATGTAATTTACTTACAACAGTAAGGAAGCTAATTGGTTTGTAATTGGCTTAATTTTATTTTTCCCCTTTTTTGTATATTGGGATGGTGATTGCAATGACCCAGTCTGAGGGAATGTGGGTTGACTGGTTGAGATGGGTTAATAATGCGGTAAGCATTTGAGCCCATCTATCAGTTGCATTTTATTATTTCTGGAATCATCACATCACTTCCAAGAGCGTTGACAGTTTTTTTTTAATTTTTAAACTTCTTTGTCATTACCAGAGGCCATCACTGGGAGGTTTTGTGACTGAAACTAATCCAGAAGAGCATGTAAGTCTGATTCAGACAAATAAAACACATAGAAGTGAGATTCCCAAAGCTGTGAAGAAATGTTGCAAGTTATCTTTGGAGGAGCTGCATGGTGTTCAGCTCTTATTAAGTGCCAAAAGATTGCTAGGTGTTTGATTTGGAGACTAGGATCATCCAGATCCAGGAATCTCTTTGTGCTCTTCATACCTCCCATCCCACTAGAAAGTCTTTAAATTGCTGCTTTAGGGTTTTGAACTCTAGGGAAATTCTGGATACATTTCTTTGTCTGTATTGCTGATTGGCCACTAGTTTGTTTTTCATTGCATGATGGTATTCATCAAACCAGGTTTTCGATTTGCTTGTCTTAAGCGGTAAGATGTCATGTTTGTGAGGTTTCCTTTGAAGGATTTGCATCCAGCCAAGAATGAGATGTTAATATGATGCGATTGCTGTGTCTGGGGCAATTGCTGAGATCACAGCATTTCGAAGCTGGGATGCTTTTTCTGAGGTAAAATATTTTTGGCATTGGTGTTCCACTTTCTCAGACCAAATTAATCTTCTGTAGCTTGGAACAATTAACCTTCTTGATTGGGACTGAATTGTTTGGAGCTGTGTTCTGGTGGATTACAGAGGTTGAGCTCCAGGGTGATTTGGAGATGTTCAATGTCTTGTGAAGACCCTACTTCAAGAAGCATACTGTAGCTGAGCAAATAATGAGTTGTCAAGATAAAGTATATAGTACTTGCACCACACTCAGACCAGTATGCATGCTCCCTGAAGAAGTCTTCTTGGGAAGCCCCATTAAAGTCTAATCATCTAGTGGAGAAGTACAGTTCTAAGCCAAATGGATCACTCTACACCACCTTTGTGGATTTCAAAGCAGCATTTGACATAATCCCCAGGAACAGACTCCGGGCAAAGCTTAAGAACTCTTCAATACAGTGAAAACTTTACATACTTATTCACTCGCTGCATGAAGAAAATTTTTGCAACGTTAGTCGCAGTTCTTAAGGCCATCTCTTCAATAAGATCCTACTTGACAAAGGAGTCAAGAAGGTTTCTATTTTGCCCCCACTCCTTACTTTTAAACTATTTAATCAATTCCTTGGTGTAACAATTAAGAAATCAAAGTTTCCTTCCACCATTCAAAGATTCTACTTTACAATAGGAGATTCCTTTATCCCAGCAGCAATCAAGTTTTCTAAGGAAAAATTCTTTGTAGCCAGCCACTTACTGGTTAAAACTTTTTTTCAATCCTGTGGGCCTAGTTCCCTTGATCCTTGATGATAGCCACTGGTCAGTCTGGCAAAAAGCAATAGAGGGAAAATTCCAGGATATTAGCCTTTCTCCCCAAGTCTTATTGCACCTTGGACTCCAGAAAGAAAAAGAAACAGTTAAACAGTTAAAGTTCTGGGAACAAGTGTTACAATTGGACAGAGCACAGACGTGGAATCATCTCATTATTCTCCAATATACAAAATGCTTTCATTCAGATTACCTCAGACCCCTCACAGTCTTCAAATATCAGAGAATCTTTACCTTTGCACGCTTTAACATTTTACCTTTTGCTCTCCTGGAAGGCAGATACCATCATGTCCCACTCTTTCAACAGCTCTGCCCAAGCCATGCATGGAAAGCAGAGTCTTTCAAACATGTTCTGCTGTAGTGCCCATTTTATAGAGATATCCAGTCTCTAAATATAGCTCCAATTCTGTCAACTACCAGGAAGATCTGAACAATTATATGTCTTCCTCCTTCTTGCAGGCTTTTCCCAGGAGACAACTAATCAAGCTGCCATTTTTTGCTTTCTAGTGTGTGTGATATGCAAACATCTGAATGAAGTACAGAAATTGTTGTTGTTTCTTGTTTGTTTATTAAATTTATGGATCACTCAATTCCTGTTACTGCAGGGCTATGGGTGATTAATAGCATTATTAAAACAGCTGGAGGAAAGTATTCCTTTGACACTCCATAATTTGTACTCTATGTTAGTTCCCTGTTGCCCCTTACCTTTTTATCCCTTTAGTTTATTTCTTTTTATTTCTGATTCTTTGGAGCTGACTTTGTTCCAAAAAAAACAATAGCTGATTGAATAAAGGATTTAATTTTTCATTTATGCGCATCAATGGGGCTGTAATAGAAATGGGCACAGAACATGAAAATGGTAGTTCAATTCATTTCATGGTTCATTGGGTTATCCGAGTCAGTGGTTCAGTTTGATTCATTTTTAAACTTCCCAAACAATTCATGGTTCATTGGTTTATTCAGGTTGGGAAGGTGTGGAGCGACCCCCAAGAGGACTAGAAAATGCAGGCACTCTGTGACATACTCAGCATGATGATGTCACCTGGAAATGACATTATTGCACTGGGCACATCACTAGGGAAAATTCTATTATAATCATAGAGTTCCCCCCCCCCCCAAGTGATAGAACATTCCCTGACAATGTGCCCAGTGAAATAATGTCATGTCCAGGTGATGTCATCACACTGGGCACATCATTGTGTGCAAGAAGGACCCCCTGCCAATAACAACACAGACAAACTGCCTCAAAAACAAGCCATTTCATTTTTATTTCATGCAAAGTGCCATTTGCTGAACTGATTCACAACAATCCATGAATCAGCCATTTTTAGCATGAATCACTGTTCATGCTTTTATTTGTGCCAATGCCTAATCTGCAACCCAGCAGTAATGTTCAGACAGCCAACAAGTTGGCTGGCATCTGGTTTGTTGATCCATCCATGGATGTTCAGCTGGCTGATTCACTGTATTACTTCCTAATGATGCATTACAGAGAAGTTAGCTTTTCCTATAGCCACTTGTCCAGTTGTGCTACCAGAAGATTTTTTTTTTAAAAGGCAATTGCTGATTAAGATTTTTAACAATTTGTTACCACAACCATTGTTTGCATGTTTTCCATTACAATTCTACAATAGAAAAGGATAGAGACTTACTTTTAAAAAGAAAGTTAGGACTTAAGTAGTCATGTCAATGAGCCATTAAAACATTATTGTTATTTATTTATTTACCTTATATTTATATCCTGCCTGTCAGGCTTCCCCCCTGAGTACTCAATAAACAGTCTGTTCTATTTCAAAAGGTTCCATTTATTAAGAATTTCAGGTAAGATGTGTGTCAGACTGGTGTCTGAGTCAGAACTGCCATGCCTCAGTAAGTCAAGCAATAATATAGGTTTAGCAATAGGCATAGCTAGCTATCATAAGGCCTCCCCACCTTAACTTTTCCCAAGCATTTCTTTGGAACTTTGGTTTTCCTTCCCATCAGCACCAAGGTTGTGGTTTTGGTACAATATGTTACCAAGCTGTGACCTTCAGACACAATATCTGGGCCCAGCTAGCAGGTGTGGAGCATGGAAAGCAATAGATAACAACAACTGTAGAAATATGCAGAAGAAAGACAAGTATGGAAGATCATTAACCTTTCCATGGCAAACCCTCCACAAGTGGACTCAAGGCGGCTAACAATCAAATAACATTTTTAAAATAATACACTACTAAAATTATTAAAGTACAACTTTGTGGTGCTATTCGAGAATAACAGGTGAATTTCAAAACATTCTTCAGCAGGTAATTCAATTTCAAATTAGTTCTTTCAGAATTTAATTATACCTGTCAGTGGTTCTTGAAGATGTTACATAGTTTCTAGCAGATGGTACTACTTAATTGCTGGTGAATGTTGCAGCTCTCTCCCATCTGCATTTAGGTAGGAAAAGTTCTGCATTTAGGTAGGAAAAATCCAATGCATGACTATAGGATGGGGGAGACTTGTCTGAGAAGTAGTATGTGCGAAAAGGATCTAGGAGTCTTAGTGGACCATACACTGAACATGAGTCAACAGTGTGATGCAGTGGCTAAAAAGGCAAATACAATTTTGGGCTGTATCAAAAGAAGTACAGTGTCCAGATCACGTGAAGTGATGGTATCACTTTACTCTGCTCTGGTAAGACCTCACCTGGAGTATTGTGTTCAGTTTTGGGCACTACAGTTAAAGAAGGATATAGACAAGCTGGAACAGGTCCAGAGGAGGGCGATGAAGATAGTGAGTGGTCTGGAGACCAAGAACTATGAAGAAAGATTGAAGGAGCTGGGCATGTTTAGCCTGGAGAGAAGGTGGCTGAGAGGTGATATGATAACCATCTTCAAGTACTTGAAGGGCTGTCATATAGTGGATTGTAATGCACATTGGGGCAAAAAATCCTAGCTATAAATACAAGTTGATGGGGTGTGAACTGGCAGAGACTGACCAAGAGAGAGATCTTGGGGTCATGGTAGATAACTCACTGAAAATGTCAAGACAGTGTGCGACTGCAATAAAAAAGGCCAATGCCATGCTGGGAATTATTAGGAAGGGAATTGAAAACAAATCAGCCAGCATCATAATGCCCCTGTATAAATCAATGGTGGGGTCTCATTTGGAATACTGTGTACAATTCTGGTCACCGCACCTCAAAAAAGATATTATAGAATTGGAAAAAGTGCAGAAAAGGGCAACTAGAATGATTAAAGGTTTGGAACACTTTCCCTATGAAGAAAGGTTAAAAGGCTTGGGACTCTAGCTTGGAGAAACGTTGACTGCAGGGTGACATGATAGAGGTTTACAAGATCATGCATGGGACAGAGAAGGTAGAGCAAATAAGTACTTTTCTCTCTTTCTCACGATACAAGAACTCATGGGCATTCAATGAAATTACTGAGCAGTTGGGTTAGAATGATAAAAGGATTTACTACTTCACCCAAAAGTTGATTAACATGTGGAGGTGGCGGCAGCTACAAGCATAGACAGCTTCAAGAGGGGAATGGATAAGCATATGGAGCAGAGATCTATCTATTAGCCACAGCTTATCATTGGAACTCTGTCTGGGGCAGTGATGCTCTGTATTCTTGTGCTTGTGGGGGGGCACAGTGGAAGAGCTTCTAGTCCCACTGATGGACCTCTAGATGGCACTTTGTTTGTTTGTTTGTTTTGGCCACTGTGTGACACAGAGTGTTGGACTGAATGGGCGATTGGCCTGATCCAACATGGCTTCTCTTATGTTTTTATGTGGCCCCAAAAGGAAGGACCAGAACCATTGGAATTAAATTAAATCAAAAGAGTTTCTGGCTCAACACTAGGAAGAACTTCCTGACTGTTTCTCAGTGGGACAGGCTTCCTTGGGAAGTGGTGGGCTCTCCTTCCTTGGAGGTTTTTAAACAGAGGCTAGATAGCCATCTGACAGCAATGAAGATCCTGTGAATTTAGGGGGTGGTATTTGTAAGTTTCTTGCATTGTGCAGGGGTTGAACTAGATCACCCTGGAGGTCCCTTCCAACTCTATGATTCTATCTCAGATGTTGTAGGCAAGTTGAAATAATTCTGTTTCACAGGCCATGCAGATTTGGGAAAGATCCTGCAGGGCTCTTATGACCTCCGGGAGGGTGTTCCACAGCACCGGTGGTGCCACAGAGAACCTCTGGCCCTGATGGAACTCGGCCTGGCCTCCCTTGGTCCAGGAATGGTCTGATATCAGTGGCACCCCATCAAAAGCTGGCAAGGGGATCTCCCTTCCTAGGCCACCACAACTTAGATAAAGAACTTCTGTCTTTGTTAGATTAAACTTCAGTTGACTCATCCTGAGCCTTGATACCACAGCTTGTAGTGGTAGGTACAGATTACTCATGGCCAGGGCTGGCTTGCCCACTAAGCAAACTAGGCGGTTGTCTAAGGTGCCAGGAGGCAGGGGGCAGCAAATTGGACTTCCTCTCCTCCCCATCGTGGCCACCTCCGCTAGCCCCCTCTGGCCCGCCACCCCCCCTCTGGCCTGCCCCCCATGACATCTGTCCCACCGCTGAGCTCTGCTCACTCTCCGCCCCGCTTGCTACGAGTAAAACTAAGGCCTGCCAGCTCCTCGCAGTTTGCTCCTGTATGTTTTGTTAAGAATCTCTTAACAAAATGTGCAGGCACAGGCTGCAAAGAGCTGGCAGGCCTTAGTTTTACTCGCGGCGAGCAGGGCGGGAGTGAGCGAGCAGCATTATTGGGGGTGCAGGGGGCATTGGTGGACTGGAGGGGGCTAGTGGTGGCTGCAACAGTGGCGGAGGAAGGGAAACAAACAGGAAAGGGAGGGGAGGGAGGGAGGAGGAGGGTTGGCACCGTGCCTTGGCTGAGTGGTGGGGGGCACCTGCCTAGAGTGCCAGGCACCTACTGAATGTTTTAGCCCAGTGTTCATCTCTCTTTAGCAGCATGTCTTGGAATCTCTCTGCAACACTATTCTTCCATATTTGCTCACAGCACAAGCTAACTCAAATTAATGCCAGCTATGACTTTTGATGCAGATTAATTTAAAATTCATTAGAAAAATATGGTGAAGTTTCATCTGAAAATACATTAGCTTTCAATCTCAGAACTATGGTTATTTGCAATCCACCTTCAATAAATGTGAAGATTGAACAGTAAAATATTTCTTGCTGTGCTAACAATCATCTTTGAAGCACCATGAAATAGAAATCCATAAATTTGTTGAACACATTTGCAAGTAATCTTTGGCATCTAACACAAGAAGCATTTAAAACTATTTCACAAAAGAAGAGTGCAGGAACTTCTGCAAAATTGTGGCATGTTACTGGAATGGTAGTTGCTGAATACCAAGATTGTAGCTTTTAGAAAGGGTACTGGTGTCTAATAGCCATTATTGTTGGGTAGGAAGCCAAGGCTGCATATCTAAGAGAGGATACATATAAGGAAAACCCTAAACCAAATAATATGTATTCCCAAACTGCAAAAGTATAAAATAATGAAGTGAATGCTAAGCTGACTTGGATAAACTGTTATGAAACCGCCATGCTGGATAAACAAGTCTCACAATACTCATGTTGCACTGGATCATAGGATTCTGCCTTTGTCAGTATTGTAAAAGAACAAACAACTAAAAAAATACCCTAACCTGGATCTGGCATGCCTGAATATTGGTGTTTTACTGAGCAACCATAATTAGAAGCTATATGAAAGACTATGTTCTCCCACAGGAATAAGTTGAAACCCATTATCATTGGAGGTCCTTCTCCATTTTCCTCCTGTTATAGGCAGATGTGTGCTAAAGAAAGGACCTTTTCTGTGGTTTATGGAGCTTTTTGCCATATTTTGTGAAGGGCAACAACCAAAGAGTGAGATACACAATAAAGTAAGCAATACTGAACAAACACACAGTCCAGGTATGGGCTTGCTAGCTTCAATAAAGCCACATTTCGCTGAAGGCTTGATCATAAACCAGATCTCATATGAATTCAGTTGTGCTGCAACCTTGAATAAATATTTCTACGAGGACAATACGTCACACATTTTTGCACAATGAGATTTTCATGAGATAGATCATTTGTAATCCATTTACTCTCCAGCTGAACCATGATACGATTTATCTGTGAAACAAGACCTTCTGATATTGAATCTTTATTTTTTAAAAGAAGTTCAAAATCTGTCAAAGGTCTGGAAAATGTCTCAACCAGCTGAGGAAATTCTAGCATGTGTTTTAATTGGAGGTAAGTAAATCAGTTAATTTTATTGCTTGATATTTGTTTGAATTTTTGTCTTTTTATCCCCCCCCCCTCTTTATCAGTTATATAGCACAAGCAAAACAATTTGGGCTGTTCCCATTTCTGAAAACTTTCATTCTGCTTCCCCAGCAGGAACCAATCCTGGTTGGTAAAAGAAGAAAACAATGAAATTGCAGGGAACAGGTGTGTTTTTTCTAGTTTCACCTTAAATTATTAAGGATAATGCTGCTCTTGCAGGTGGGTGATGACATTGATGTTTTGGATACTTTCTTAACCCAGCCATGCTACTTTCAAGATGTCTAGCAGACCTCTCGCTAGTCTTCCACAGAGGAGCTCAAAGGGACTGAACCCTGAGCTTTCTTGGGGTACCTCCCTGTACCCAAAGAGTAGGTGTTGTAATTGTTGATCCCAATTGTTCGGATGTTGTAGGCATGCATTTTCAGCATGTGATTCAGCTTCTACTAGTTGTTTTACTGCCATACCTCTGGTGACAATGTTAACTGAGACTTCCTCCTGGCTTTTTATTTGGGAAGCCAGATCAATACACTTCAGAACTCCCAGGAAACTCCCAATCCTGCCACTCAGTTGTTTGGTTCAAATGGCTTGGAGCTGAGTAGTGGGGAGCTGTTTTTCATGAAGAAACTCCTGCTTTCTGCTCTTCACTAACTGCCACAAAGTGCGCCAAAATTCATGGATGTTTGCGGCAGTTCTTCAGTTTGTGCTTCACAAACCGTGAACCAGCCAAAACTCATGATGAACTTTAGTTTGTCAGCTGGTTCATGCCAATTCCTAAACACAACCACAAAATGGGTGACAAAGCAGTCTGCACCAGCCATAAAATGCATTACTCTAATAGCAACTCTTCAGTGTTTCAGGAAAAGATCTTGCTTAACACATTGACTTTTAAAATGGACATATAGTTTATATATTTTTGCATGCCCCCAGGTTACCTTAAGTCACACAGAGCTGTGTGCTGTTGTGGCAGCTGATTGTAAAGCATTACGTAAATCCAATCAGCTCTCCAGTGGGCAATCAGAACCTGCTGAGCAAAAGGCCCACCCAGCTCTGCTCATTTTAAAAAAAATATGGTGGACATCAGGAAAGGTGTTGGTGGATCCCATATTAAGGACTATATCCCTTAAGAATACTCTGATTTCATAATAAAGTTGGTTCTATCTTTGAATAAGGCTATGAGCATAGCATTCTATGTAAACAGGCAGTGAACCCATAAGGACTTTTGGGGGGCATCCCATTTCTTCTCCCCTACTATTTTCTCATTCATTTTCCTAAAATATTGTGATGGACTGAAAGTAGTTTGCCTGGGTGAGTGGCAAAGTTCACTCTGATTGGATGAGTTGCTTCCATGGAGATGAATGTATTGAGTGGAAGGAGGCTGACTGAGGGGGAAAAAACTCCTCAGAGTTTAGTTCAGAGGGAGATTGACTGAAGAAAGGAGCTGAGACCAGCCTGTCAGCTCAGTTCCTTGAGACAGAACTGGTTTGGTAGTTTCTGTCTGAGAGAGAGTTTTAATTCATGAGAAGGGGCAAAACCAAAGCTCTTTCTGAGGGAAAACTCTCTGAGTTGTGGCACATCATGTCACTAAAGCAAAGGAAAACTTGAAGGCTCTGCTGAAGAGTCCTGCCAGGGCTAAAGGACAGACTCCTGGTTCTAACAAAGAACACAACACACACTGGAAGAGAGGCTAAAGATATTGTGGCTGTGAAGAAATCCCAGAAGTTAGACAGGAATATTAGCTGTGTAGGACTTAACACAGGGAACTGAGGTGGTGGTGTTAGTCTTCAGATATTACTCTAATGTCTGGGGTGTACCTGTGTGCTAGTGGAGAGTGTCTGTGTGGGGATATTTCTGTCACAAGTTCCGACAGTGTGAACCAACTACATCTTATTAAAAGTCCTTCTATATTCAAAAGTGTTATTCCAGTGTGAATGAAACACTGTTTGTTATTTTTATATTTTCTAACTTTAGCCTCTCAACCTCTATAGTGTTCTCACATCATCTATTAATTGATTTTTTTCCCTGTGAACCGATTAATAACCAACCAATAGTTCTTATTTCCTTCCCTTCCTTGCTTTCTGTATTTAATAAACATACTATTTGGTTTATGAATTTTACAAATGTCTTGGTGCTTCATTTTCTGACAAGGTTTTATTCTGGTTCTCTGAGGTACGAGGGTAGAGGTGACAAAAAATTCAAAGTGGTGCCTTTACCATCCTGACCCTGACAGTTCCTCACAAAGATCTTATAGCCTCTCCCCTTTTCTTGCTTCCTATTCCCCTTCCCACCCATCAGCCAACCTACCTCTATCTGTCCATCTCCTGTCTTCAGTTTTCCCTCCTTCCCTTTGTCTGGCAGCTTCTCCTTTGGAAAACTCTGTACCATGCTGACCACCAAGTGAGCCCTGGTCATGCAGTAGGGAATCTGCAAGGATTTCTAGGAAGCAGCTCACCTTCCCCTTCTATACTCCTCCTCTTGCTATTTCCACTGTTTCTTCTCCTGGCAACCCAATATCCTCACCTTTCCTTGCTTCCTTCTTTCCTTCCCACTGACTAAGCAACCTATGTTTTATCTGCCTCTCCATTCTCATATATATTATTTATAAGTGAGGACCCAAAAAAATTTACAGGAGACATCTCACTTCCTCTCTTCTCCACTGTTTCCTCTTTTCCTTGAAAACCACTATCGCCTCTCCTCTTCTTTTGCTTCCTGTCCAACAGTGAACCTACATTTATCTGACCTTTTAGCTTCAGCTTTCCCTCCCCCACCACTAACAGATAACGAAGAAAATCCGCCATTAGCACTAACTAGAATAGCGTCAATGATAATGTTATAGTTTGTTTTAATTAATGTTCTACTGGTTTTTAAGGTTAAGTTAATGCTTAATTCAATGTTCTTAATGTAATGGTTTTAATTAATGCACCATTGGTTACTATGTTGTTTATTAATGTTTTATTTATTAATGTACCATTGGTCACTGTGTTGTTAGCCGCCCTGAGCCTGCTTCGGCGGGGGAGGGCAGGGTACAAATAAATTTATTATTATTATTATTATTATTATTATTATTATTATTATTATTATTATTATTATTATTATTATTATTATTATTATTATTATTATTATTATTATTATTATTATTATTATTATTATTATTATTATTCCTAGGAAAACTATAATCCTGTTGTACAGTGCTGGGTGATTTCATGGTAGGGGACTCCCAAATACTGGGGGAGGCATCTCACTTTCCTCTGTATCCCCCTTCCTGTACTATTTCCTCTTTGCCTTCTCCTGGCAACCCCCTTATCCTCTCCTCTTTCTCTATTACATTCTCTCCTCAGCCATTCAACAACCTATCTTGTATCAGCCTTCCATCTTTGGCTGATTTTCTTTTTTAGTTACTTCATTTATACCACACATTTCTCCACTGTGGGGACCAAAGCAGCTTACATTACTCTCCTTGGTTGATAACAAATGAGATTTTAAAGCTGCCTAGGGAGTGGGAGGCAGGTGGACCAGAAAACTGCATCCACACCTGCACATCTGCTTCCCATCCCTGTCCTGCCCCCAAGTCACCCCCAGCTTACTGGGAGCTGGCTTGAAAAGGCATCACTTTGAAAGTGGTGCCTTTTTGCTGGGGTGCCTCCAAGGTGCCTCAACGGCCATCTGGAAGGCAGGGAAGCACCTGGAGAACACTAGGGGAGATGCAGACGGGATGCATGAGCATTCCAGATGCTCCCTGGGCACCCACAGCCCACCCCTTTTCCAAGCACCAGCTCTGGGGCACTCTATTTCTGGCTGGCTTTCTTTGGGGCGGCTTCAAGCTGCCCTGAACTAGCCATCTGTTATTCATCCTTGTGTCCTTTTTTATGTTCATAACAAGCCTGTGGAGTAGTTTAGGGATGAAAGTATGTGAATGGCCCCAAATTGTCCAGTGAACTCCCACAGCAAGATGAGGACTCAGACCTGGGTCTCTGAAGCTACATCATAAGCAGCCAGGTTGGGTGAGTCATATTAAATGTCCTACCCAAATCTGGATCTGACATTAATTTGAAGGGTTTTTTTTATGTGAATACCCCAAGTTTAGTGATTTCACTTGTATAAGTAATACATTGGCAGTAACATATTATATATGACCATCAAATGGCAAAGACATAGAATATAGGAAGAATTTAGGTTGAACCAAAAATAAAGGACAAGTAGTGGAAAGGAACTTTTTAGTAGTATTTTTTTTTCTGACAGAAGGAGGAAAGCAGAAAAGGGACTCTTTAAGTTGTTTTTCAGTTTCCTATCATTTGAAAACAGATAACAGATTGTTCAGGGTCCAGATTATTAAAACATGTTTCTTCCATTGTTTTCCCACAAGGATTATTTGTTAAGGTGTAAAAGGGGACTTGTTTTTAATTTGTTCATGTTAAGAGAGAGTTTTAAACTCTGTTCTGTTCCACAATTACCTTTTTATAATAACCATCTCATCTTTTCTGAAGCATATAACTCCTGAAAAATCCCTCAGCTTTGTTCATCAATGCGTGGCTGGGTTTTTACTCTAATCCATTTGCTTTAAATCAATGCTAAGGATTTTGGTATGTGTATGTCAGTGTTTCACAATGGGAAATGACATAAAGCTAGATAATGTGCATTAGCCTTCACAAAAGGAATTCTAGTATTTTAGAATCTATCATTTGTCCATTAACCATTGTAGGGATGAGTACAGATACCTTTTTCAGGGAACAATATGCCTCAGCTATATACTTAATATCACAAAATTGGAGATAGTGCAATAGTGTTAAAATTACAAAGAATTTTGAATGCTTGAAGGAAAACAATATATGGACAAATTAATGAAGAATAGTGTCTGCATCCATTAGAATTGGCTGACTCAGATTTGTGAGTTTAACACAACGTAATGTAAGTGGAGCTTTGTTTTTTGCTATCGTATGTATTGACAAAAATATTGCTAAAAAACCAAAAAAACCTATGTGATATATGTATGTTCTATTTTAAATTTTCAGGACTGCAATAAAAATTTGTATTTAATATGAATCTTACCAAACAATCTACACCCCCCCTTTAAATTTTACATTGATTGCTATATGTATTCATTCTTAGTTAGTTAGCTGCTGCTTCCATCTTGCAGAACTTAGGTGGCTTACAATATAAATAAAAGAATTATAAAAATAGAATTTAAAACCATGATTTAAGGCTGCCACCAAATTAACTAAATAAAAAATTAACCAAATCCTAAATAAACCATTTTCAGTTGACTCACAAAGAATGAAAATGAGGAGACCCAGCATACCGCCCTGGGGAAGTTGTTCAATAATGGTGGGGCTGCCATCAAAAGACCTACTCTTGTGAGAGCCAGTTTGGTGTAGTGGTTAAGTGTGCAGACTCTTATCTAGGAGAACCGAATTTGACTCCCCACTCCTCCACTTGCAGCTGCTGGAATGGCCTTGGGTCAGCCATAGCTTTTGCAAGAGTTGTCCTTGAAAGGGCAGCTTCTGTGAAAGCTCTCTCAGCCCCACCTACCTCACAGGGTGTCTGTTGTGGAGGAAGAAGATAAAAGAGATTTTAAGCCACTCTGAGAAGGGCAGGGTATAAATCTACGATCTTTTTCTACCCATCAAACACACTTTTTTGGTTGATAGAACAATCAGGAGGGCCTCTCTCTGTCATCCTAATTCTCATGTAGAAATGTACAGGAGAAGACAGTCCTTCCAAAACCCCATTTCCTAAGCCACGGAGGGCTTAAAAAAAAATCCAGCACTTTGAATTGGACTCAGGAATGAGTTGGTAGCTGGTAGAATTGTTGCAGTATTGGAGTAACAGGCTCCTGGTGGCTGGCCCTGATCAACAATCTAGCCACAGCATTCCACATTAGCTATAGCTTTTGAACACTCTTCAAAGGTAGTCCCAAGTAGAGCACATTGTGGCTAGATCTGACTGAATCAGGAACAGGGACAGCTGACACAGGACCTGACACTGGGTAAAAACACTCTGAATCACTGCAGCCATTTGGTTTTCCAAAATAACTGTGTGAAGCAAAGCACAGTGTTAAGTAATTCTCATATGATTTCAAAGGCACAGAGTGTCTGTCTTTAAAACTATGACTGCTGAAAACTTTGTAACAACCATATTTGGCAAGCAAACATACTGTTTTCATCAGCTGTGATCTCTCATTAGCCAGACCTGG
This sequence comes from Heteronotia binoei, assembly GCF_032191835.1. Classification (NCBI taxonomy): domain Eukaryota; kingdom Metazoa; phylum Chordata; class Lepidosauria; order Squamata; family Gekkonidae; genus Heteronotia; species Heteronotia binoei. The sequence goes on from NC_083231.1 coordinate 68,272,600, forward strand.
ATCTTCTCTGACTAAAGCCGCATATCAAATAGCTTTATAGCTATGTAGTAACCATAGAGGTGAAGTCTGATTTCTTTTTGCTTTGCAGGTGCTTTTGCATGTGCACAGTGGGTGAAATTGATTTTCCATCATATTCATGGATATTCGAGTCAGGTATTAAATAACACTGGGAGGGGGCTACATTTCCCATACAGCTATGCAGAAAGCACATACAGAAAATATTATCAGTAACCCTGATTAACACCAAATGGTAAAACTTTAAACAAACCCCCTAGCAAACTGTTCATGAATAACAACTGACTGATTTGCTTACTCTTGATTTAAGACACTGGCTGTAGAACAGTGAGCAGTTTGACAGGTCTGTGGACATTTGACAGTCCCTAGGACTTCCATTAGGCAGTGTAGGAGCACACTTTCATGAAATGCTGCTGATTGCACTGTAGTGTACTATTTCAATATGCAGAAAGTAACCCACTGAACAAGTTCAAGCTGTTCCTGAACAGTCAGATGTGATGTCAGAAAGTGGCCCAATGAAAACTCATCTTCCCATTCACGACTGGAGAAAAGACCTAGATAGAGCTGAACCAGTGGGTGCTCAAGCATATCTAGTAAGAACTCACTACTTTAAGTTTCTCTGACTTGAAATTTGTGCCAGATTTGTCGTCCTGATGGGGTGAAGCTTTTCTAAATACTTAAAGGAGTTTTGTTTTTAAATTAAAAAAAAATGTCTTGGAAGCCAGGGAGGTTTGGAAATCTTTATCATGATTGTCATTAAGGAGACTTTTCAAGCTGTTTCTACCCTTTCCCAGCTTGATGGCATATGTAAGTTTTGTGTAGTGGAGCAAACAACAAACACCCAGTTCAATTTGGCTGAAGGCCTTTTTATTAACTGTAGGGCAGGTAACTTGGCTATTGGAATAAGAAATAGTAATACTTAATAGGGTTGGCAGGCAGGGGAATTCTGACACTGCTCCAGGAGTCTTATGGTGAGTGCACATCATCACATTGCTGACACAGTGTGTGATTCTCTAGGTTTTGAGCAAAAACTCTATGGGTTTTTTTTAACTACAAAACCATAGAGTTTGCCCAAAACCCAGATCATTGTCATGCAATGTCAGTGATGCAATTATGTTACTTCTGAGTGAAGTCATTGCATCAGAGAGCCTGAAAAGAGAAGCACTGAGTCCCTCCTATTTTCCTGCTTGCTCTGAGGTCTACTGGGATAGCCTCTTGAAGAAGTTTGATCCTTACTGTTTAAAATGCTGGGATGGAAAATTGGAATATACCACTAATGTCCCTTTTTTGTGCCTGAAATTTGTAGATGCTCCTTTGGTTCTTACAATGTTTGTACATGCTGTTGCACTTTTATTGCTAAATTTCTTAATTTTTACAACAGTAAGCACACAATTTTCTTTTTATAATGCATGAGAGAGCCCCTCTGAATTCTAATCCATCCTAATGTTCAAACTGTAATGCACAAAATAAATGGACAAAATATGTGATATAGAAAAAGCTGCCTCACAAATGTCAAATGAATCAGTTGGTTCACATTAGGGAGACAATGTTGCTATGACAATGAGAATCAAAATCAAAGAAATCTATCTGTGGAATCTGAAAAGTGCTGCATCTTCTATGAAATACTTAACATTTTCAGTCTAGTACATACTATATTGTTTTTAAAATAAGGCCTGCTGATTTCAGTGGGACTTCCCCCTACCCCTTAGCAAGTAGATTCAGTATTGCAGGCCAGAGATCCATTGCAGTAGACTGCATAGACTACAGATATAAAAATAAATGGTGAAGTCAGTTTAAATAATTCAGTTCTCATCTTTACATGTAGCATACAGCCACTTTTCTCAGACATTTGTGAGACTTTTTTATTTCCATACTACCAGATGGGCATATTGCTAACAATATAGAACCACCCCTGTCCCCATCTGCATTGTTTTATTCCAACAACCAGGGCTTTTTTTGTAGCAGGAACGCCTTTGCATATTAGACAACACACCCTTGATGTAGCTAATCCTCCAAGAACTTACAGTATAGGGATATTATTTATAAAGGGTATACATTGTTTAATGGGCCCGCTTGGATTCAATATGATGAAGAATTCAGGATGCGGGCTGCTTTATACCCTTCCCCTCAATGGGATTGCATCCACCAGCAGCTGTGGCTCCAAGTCATGTCCCCTCCGCGACCAAATTTGGGCAACCACTCTGATAGCGGTCATTTGGTGGCCAGGACATCTGCAACATCTTCATCCTCTTCCCGCAGTTTTGCAGGGCATGCAGTTCAACCCATTTGCTCTGTTGGGAGTTTGGCTCTCAAGAAGTGTGCAATAGGAAGGCTTGCCAGTACAAGCATGAATGCCCCATGTGTTGTGGCTCGCACTCCTTTAGTAACTGCCCAGAGCCTGGCCATGGAAGGGCCAAAAGAAACAGGGCAGGGAGTGGAGGTAATAACCAAGCTGGAAAAGGGGCCCATTCCGATAAGGATGGGACCTCTTGAATGGTGGTTTGCCAGATATCCACATTGGGTTGATAAAGGTTTACCTGTTAAAAGGTTTCAAGTTAGGTTTTAGGATTCCTTTTCAGGGTCCCCGGGCTGCATTTAAGTCTGGGAACCTTAGTTCTGTTAAAGGTTTGGAACACATAGTTAGGGATAACAAGGAGTTGGCAGAGGGTAGGATTTTGTGTCCATTTCCTAATCCTCCGGTGCCTAATCTGAGAGTGTCTCCTTTGGAAGTTATTTCCGCGGACACTGGTGCATGGACTCATGGCCAGATTCATGGGTTCAGGCAGGTGTGAACCGAGATCTTACGTTTCTTGAGTTCTTTCCCATTCTTGTTGCAGTTTAGCTGTGGGGGAATTATATGGCCAATTGCACAATTCATTTTTGGTGTGATAACATGACAGTGGTACATGTCATTAATTCCCTTTCATCCAAATCTCAACGGGTTATGAAATTGGTCAGGGCCTTCACTCTGCGTTGTCTGCGGCTTAACATACTGTTTTTAGTCAAGCATGTTCCTGGGGTGAATATCACACCAGCATATATGAAAACCCCTGGCAGTCAATTGGCCCAAGTTTGGTCCACTTTGCACTTCTTCAATTTTTCCTTTTCCTTGTCATCCAAATCCTCTTTATCCTCTTTATCTTTCTTCTCCAGCTCAGGGAACAGGAGGGAGAAGATATCAACATATTCACCCTTTAGGATCTTATCTCTTGTTGCAGGCAACAAATGATCACCTAAAGGTAAAGCTACACCCCCAAAAGGCAAAGCAGTAAAGGGGACTGACCCATAAGCAGAACTTAACTGAGGGGAGCAGCCCCATCCCCCCAAAAAGGGCATGATATACCTTGTTGCCCAGCTGCAGGCCAAGGTCCATAGGGGCCAAACTGCCCCGCTGGCTATGACCAGGCTTGCTGTGAATCTATGTCTGTGGAGGGGGAGGTGCCTGGGGCCCTGGTGGCAGCATATGGCACAGCCTGACCAGCAGGGGCCTAAGGACCCCGTGGCCAAACCGGCCCAGTGTAGGACTGTGGAGTGCTTCCATCCTTACCCACAGATCCGATTGGCACCAATGATGACCCTGCTTCTGCATCCAGTGGAAATGGATCTGCACCCCCATCTACACAGCAGAACCCCTGGCTCCTCCAGCAATGGTCCCAGCAGACCTGCCCTCAAGGATGGACAATCTTGTTAGTTTATCAGCCTGAAATGCCACTTTAGAGTTTTTTCCCAAGCCCAAGCCTGAACTCTGGGAAGGAGGAATGCCCAACACCTGTTCCAGTTCCAAAAGCCTTTGCATAATGGCTGTATTAACCCTATCCTCGCCCTCCTCATCTGAAGAAGATGAAGAGGGGGCAGGTCTTTTAGACAGGGCCTTAGGGACCCTGGGTGCCCTTAGATCTACCTGACCCTTTCTTCTCAGGCATTTTACAATACCAATTAATAAAGCCACACAAAAATGCCCTAAAATGACCGCTGCTGAATACACTGAAAATTGTACTAAGGCACCACCTAATATGGCTGCCTACAACTTCAGAAAGAAAGGTCACAAAGAAGATAATGATGCCTGCCCCAAAATGGCTCCCACTCAACAGCCCCTAAAATGCCTGATTCCTTGCTGCCTATACAAGAAGGAGGCCACAAAGAAGCAAATATGTCCGACTCAACCACAGAAACAAAAATCGGGTAAGCAAAAATTGGACAAGCTCCCTCATATGAACAAAAGGAATTTGCAGAGCCCAAAAAACCAACCCTTTTTTCAAGCACCTATAAAAAGAGGAGTGGGGGTGGGGTTCTGGCAAGAAAGCCAATAAATGGCCGCCAAATACCCCAACGAAACACCCCAGAAAGGCTGCCAAATTCTATTAAAACGGGGGGGAAGGGGGGATGCCAAACAAGCTGTGATAAGTGCTCCGCTTCTCCCCCTCTGGTGTCTTCCTCTTTCACTAGGACCTTATCAGAGACCCGATCGGCTCCAAACCCCTGAAATTAACCAGGGCAGCACAGAAGCAAACAAACACACTTCTGCCTCCCCGTTCAGCCTCTGGTCCAGGAAATTGACCAGAAAAGAGGAGCAGCTAACGGCGCTCCTGTTTCACCGATCGTCATTGAGAGACTGCTGTAAGGGGGCGAATGGTGCCGCTGTTACTGCAGCAAGCCCGCCCCCTCAGAAGCATGCCCAAATGGGCCACAGAAGTCCTCCCTTCGCCTTCCAGGGAGGCAAAGATGTCCCTGCAGCCAAGGAGCATTGCTTCTGGCTGCTAGAGAGGAATTACTCATTAGCACAGCTGTTAATTTTCTCCATTTGCGTATGTGGATGTTTGGACTGTGATTTACAAATGGTTATACATTTAATGTTGATTTTTTGTCTTGTGCCTAAAGCACAAAATGCTCATAGCTTTTACTGATAATCCAAGTATTTATTTTCTTTCTTTCTTTCTTTCTTTCTTTCTTTCTTTCTTTCTTTCTTTCTTTCTTTCTTTCTTTCTTTCTTTCTTTCTTTCTTTCTTTCTTTCTTTCTTTCTTTTTCTTTTTCTTTTCTTTCTCTTCTTTCTTTCTTTCTTTCTTTCTTTCTTTCTTTCTTTCTTTCTTTCTTTCTTTCTTTCTTTCTTTCTTTCTTTCTTTCTTTCTTTCTTTCCTTCCTTCCTTCCTTCCTTCCTTCCTTCCTTCCTTCCTTCCTTCCTTCCTTCCTTCCTTCCTTCCTTCCTCCCTTCCCTTCCCTTCCCTTCCCTTCCCTTCCTTCCCTTCCCTTCCCTTCCCTTTCCTTTCCTTTCCTTTCCTTTCCTTTCCTTTCCTTTCCCTTCCTTCCTTCCTTCCTTCCTTCCTTCCTTCCTTCCTTCCTTCCTTCCTTCCTTCCTTTCTTTCTTTCTTTCTTTTCTTTCTTTCTTTCTTTCTTTCTTTCTCTTTCTTTCTTTCTTTCTTTCTTTCTTCTCCTGCCTTCCTTGCCATGGTTTCTTTAAACAATCCCCCCCCCCCCCCAGCATCAGGGTTCTCCTCCCAAGGGATCATATACTTTTATTTAAAAGTTTCCACTATATTTTAGTTCAATTCTTGTATTAGGCTTTTGGGGAGTGGGTGCTTTTTCTGCTTTCAGTTCTGGCAGCAGACGTTGGCTTTTGTTGTTCAAACGGCATGATTGACATTTCAAGGACAGATTATATAACCATTGGAGAGTGAAGGGCCACTTCCAGATCTCAACTTGTATATACTTCAGAAACAGGCAGGTTTGCTTTTCAAAACTCTTTTTTGACATTTGGTCATCCACAGAATTCTTGAAATTCTAATAAGAAGAAACTGTATTATAAAATCTAAGTCATATTATTTCCAGAACTAAAAATGCTAGTATAGCAGCGCCCGCTTCACGGACTCACTGGATCTCTTTAACTCAGTCTCTTCAGGGTATTTTACTTTGTTATCTGATGAAAATATAATTCACTTTGTAGAGGACCACAGCAGCTTAGTTAGTTTTTCCCAAAAATATAGGCTCTCGAGAACTTTAACTCCAACCACAGATTTATTATAACACAAAGTCTTTAACTTGGGGATATGGGAGATATTTACATGGGCTAACACATTGCTCAGTTGATTCAGGCTTTACAATAACTTTTCCTTTCTTGAGTATCTCAGCTTCACAGTTTCTATATAGCACACTCTCCACCTTTAGCAAGGTCTGGCCTCTTGGGAATGATGTGCCAAGTCTCACCCCTCGACTGGAGCCACTACTCCTAGCCCTTCTGATGTCTCAGACCCACATCCACTCCCTCAACCACCTCACTAGATCTTCAGAGGTGTCTATAGGTGTCTGTGACCATTTCGGTCTTGACTGACTCACACTTGTCCCACACACAGCCCTCTTAGCTGGTTATTTTCGAGCTTGCAGTCAGCTTTTCTTCTCTTGAAGACTTTCCTGCCACTGTCCCAAGCTCCGTCAAAGAATCAGCTGCCCTCTGAGCCTCTGTCAGGCACGAACTGACCCTCTCCGTCTCTGTCAGGCTCCAACTCTGACAGACTTCTGACAGGCACCAACTCTGTCAGACACCAACTGACTGAATGACTGCCTCAGCAGTTTGCTATCAATCACACACTTTCCCTCCCTGAGAGTTCCGAGCCCTCTGGCCCCCACCCTCAGGTCAACTGATGTGCATCTTCAGTTTCCTGTGCGTCTTCAGTTTCCTGGTTAACCCCTAGCTTTCTGTCACAGCTAGTGAAAATACAGTAGTTTTGTTGAAAATCTTTGATGCAGTGCTATAGCAAACATCTTTATTAAAGAGTTTATGTAGTACCTTTTCATTGCAATTCTTTTATTTGGGCTTGGTTATGTAACCATATTAATGTCCACTTTAAAAAAAAAGTTAATCATATTTCAAGGATAAAAATAAACATAGCACATTAAAAAACGTACTTAACATGGCTTCTTTAATAGTGTTTTTCTCATCAAAGCTAGCATTTTCATCCACATAAGCTCTCTTTCAGCCTATTTGCACATGTCTACAGAGGGTCTTTCTATGTTATTATCAGTTTGGTATAAACCATTTTAGCGTTTCACAAAATCTATGGAGGATTTTTAGACTAGCTGCACTTCTTTGTATGCAAACAGGCAGAAATATCCTGGGAATGTGATGATGGTAAAAGGTCCATGTTTGTAGTTTATTGGAAATACTTTTAGAATATCAAGTGGTTCATAAGACATTCAATCAATATCTTTAAGTTAAAGGAAATGGTATATCTTTTTAACAGATCTTTATTTTCCCCCTACATGCGTAACATTATTACCTGAAGTATAATGGGTGAGAATTCATTATATCAGCAAGTTGAGCTGTGTATCTATAGCAAAACTGACTGTAAACAGAAAAATGGCAACAGATATTATTTAATTTACTGTATGATTTTTTTTCACAAATACACTAAGAGTAGAATTAGAGGATATTGCCACCAGCATCTGTACAAGAGCTATTTGCAGTGCTGGTAAAGAACAGAATATTTGTTGTGCCAGTTCCCCCTAAACGAAGACATGAGAAACAACTAAGCATTGGGTTAAAGCTCATTTATTTACACTACAGATCTAGATCAAATGTGACCCATTTCACTAACTAACTTTTAAGGGAAGGTTGCAGCTTGGGAGCTCAGCATCTCTCTACATTTTGGGCAACTCCACCCTGGCTCTAGATGTGTCCTGTGATAGCCAGCAATCCTGTCTATCCTTGTTTGCTCATATACTGTGCCAAGATATGCTAAGCCTCATCCTTTTCCCCAGCATGGCACTCAAAGAACTATTTGGTGGCTACTGCTCATCATCTTTGATATTTCTAACCAATCTTGATGCACAATGAATGATTAAAAGTTTCCAGAATAGTCATTCATCCAAGGATACTGCAGGGTGCTTGCCAATATGCTGTACCTATATTGTGCAAATTGCCATCCCAAGTTATATCCCAATCAGTCCCAAGTCCAGGCCCAGATATATCATCCCATAGAAACAAGATAGAGGTGGGGGGGGGGGGGGAATCATATCCTCTATTTGAGCCAATCATAGGAGATTCAAACATTCCTGCTTGGCTAATCCCATGTTGCCCTATAGGATCAACAGTGGGCCAGCACCATGAAGCAAATGCTGGCATCTCAAAGGCAGGTTCCTATTTTAGATTCACTCAGCAGCTTTCTTATAGGATAGATAAGTTCCAACCCAGACAATTGCAATTCAGACCTCTTTTCAGTTAAAGGACTGGACCCAACAGCAGTCATGGCTTATATAACCATAACTGAATTTTTAATTATTTCATTTTATTTATAATCTGACAACAAAACATTCACACACAAAAAATGAAATGTTTAGGAGAAAGGGAGTAGACAGGTGAGTTCTGGGAATAGGAATCCCTGTGTAGTATAGTAATTTTGAACACTACATACACATGCACAATCAGCCTCTAATATTAAGTGATATGGCCTAATTCTTACCTTGCGTTTGTGGATGATGGCACCAAGAGAAGGTTCCTTCAGATTTTCTGGGCAATTGATATGCATGAAGCTGTGGTACAGTAACTGCCTCATAAAAATTCTAGTGTCCAATTTCTCAGTGCCATGCCAAAACAACCTACTGAAGTATTTCTATTATGAGCTGTAAGAAATCCCTTATTGGCCAGGTTATTTATTGGTTTGTGTCTTTGTTTCTGAAAAGGCTGTACTGTGGGAAGAAGAAATTTAAGAAAGCACTGCTTTTTGATAGTCTCCAATGGGATGCACAAATGGTCCAGTATTTCTTTCACAAATAGAATAAAACAAGAATGCACCCTGAAGAAGAAAGGATGTGCCTCTTGGAACTTTGTCATCAGGTAAATGTCAGGCATTAGCAGTAGAGAAGCAAGAATTTCAAATAGCAAAAGTAGAAAAGTATAGGACTGTTGCTTGCTTAATTAGGCATCCCTTTCTTTATTTACACATTAAAATATTAATTACAACAGCTGTTGTGTTGTTAAATTCTTTTTCAGTACTCAATTTGCTTCATTAATTTCACACTGCTAAAAGGAAACTATATATTTTAAATACCCAGGGAATAATGAGAGAAAAGTATTTATATGAACCAGCCCTGAATACTTGTGGTATCTGCATGGCTGATAATGATATCTGGCTATAGTGTGGACTGGGGTGGAAGGGATCATTTCATTTCATTTGATTTGATTTATATCCCGCCCTACCCCACCGAGATAAGCAGAAGGTGACTCTAGTTCATGAATCAAATATGTATTGAGGTGAACAGCTGTTCAAAAGCCTTGTGAAGACACCAGTGCTTGCTTTTTAGTAGCTTACTTTTAAGCCGCCCTGAGCCTGCCTTGGCGGGGAGGGCGGGGTATAAATAAAATTTTATTATATTATTATTATTATTAATCATCTGAAGTTTGCTGTAGGATGTGTCAATTTAAGTTATGTCACTAACAGGTCAGCTTTTTATTCTACTTGTCTGGCATGGTCTTTGCCAGGACAATATTAAATACAAATATTTATTTATTTGAATTTCTAGACTCTGCTTCCCGGCAAGTTGCAATAATCAATATTCAATAAGACAGATAAAAACAATTCTACATAAAATCAAAATTTAAAACCTAGAATTTGGTTAATTAACCAAGATGGCAAAGTGAAAACCAGCAAAGTTAACAAAGTCCCATGCGTGTATTCCAAAAGTGCACTAAGGCCCACATATCAGTAGATGGGCCAGGCTGTCACCTATCACATAATTTGCACCACAGGCAGGTTAGAGCAAGGGAAACCAATATAGCTAGACACTGGTCACATCAACTAAAGGCCTGCTGGAACAACTCCATTTTGCAGGTCCTGAGGAATTGTACTAAGTCCCACAGGTCCCTGGTCTCTTTTGTGACCATGATATATGACGATAATTTCCAGCAACATATATGAATTGTACATGAAATAACATTTCAGGCTAGTCCACATAGATATAATTGCTACTAGGTCTAATTTTATAATTATCTTTAAGTAAGAGTATTCATAGAGGTATACAAATTTGAAACTTCAAACAAAACATCCAGTAGAATTCAGTTGCACCCACTGAAATGGGCTTTTATTTGTGTATTGCACCCTTCTATTGTACCTGAGCATGGATATCTAAGTGAAAAATATATCTCCTATCAAGTGTGAAGAGTGCATGCTCAATAAAATCCAGTGCCTATTGCTTAAATAAAGCTTTGGGCTAGATCATAGGATTCCTTTTCACTAAGTGAGGAAGCCTTTCTCTGTCAAAGCAAGTCTTCTCAATTAGCAGAAAAGCGTTGTAGGATTCAACTCATTGTTTTATAAAATGATAAATGATAACACTAATAAAACTTTAGGGCTGAAAGGATCCAGTAATGATAGTCCAGCTGTGTGGCACCTTCCCCCTCCGCACACCCAGAGCACACCCAGAGATGGGTATGAAGTTCCAAGGATGGAATGGATTCTGAAGATGCCTCACTTCATTAAATAACTGTTAGAAGGAGACTCATACGAACACTTATTGTATTTGTGTGTGGTACCTCACTGATTATTCCAAAATATTGGGAAGAAGGAGCCTCAGAAGTGATGCATTCACTGTGGTTAGAATGTTCACCTGTGCATGATTTTAGGCTGGGGCAGTGTACTTTGGATTAATCCTTTTCCAATGTTGGTGTTGGATTATAAACTCAATTTACAAATACTCATATGCAATTGTGTGCTGCATATACCTGTCTGTAAAGATGAATCACTGTATATTCATTTTCAGAATAGTTTATTGGTGCTGAATTCAAAGTACAGGGAATAAAAGAAAGATAAGTTGAAAACAGAGAGCGTATTTAGAAAGTTTTATAAAGGCTCTGTCCTAGAGCTTTTTATTAATATGTCAAATGAAAACATCTGTGATTCACAAATAGGCTGCAGGACTGAAAGGGACTGATCACCATTCCAGCAAAGTGTGTGGCTCTGGGTTAATCAAATACATGAACCCATGACATATGCTAAAGAATGCAGGTAAGACTCATGTTAGACAAGAAAATGATTTCAGACTTCAAAATAAAAAAGACTGTACAGCTTAATCAGTAGTTTAATATATAGGCATAGATAAACTGACAATACCAATCAATCCAGAAATGAAAGGATTTTCTATTGATTGGGAAGTACTAATCATTTTCAATTGAAGTAACGAAAGCAGACAGTAGTTTGCTTTATTCAGTGGGGACATAAAAGAGTCACTCAGAACTAAAATTTCATAAATCTCTAAACAAATCAAAGGCATTTTGTAGAACTTTCCCCATGGGTAATGTCCCGGCACATAACAACTATGAAAGCTATATTTTTAAATTAATAAATTATTATTTTGTAGATCTAGTTAGGGACAGCCCGATGCCCCATGGTGCCCTAAGCAGACTCGCTGTCTGGTGCCCCCATGCCTCCCTCCTTCCCATCATGGCTCTGTGCCCCCCCTGTGCCTCCCCACTGCACCTCCTCCCTCCCTTCAGACCCTTTCCCACCCACCCTGTGCCAATTTCAACGCCAGAATCAGCTCTAGCACCGTGCTCCAGCTCTCTAAAGCCCCCCCCTCCTCGGCTGAACACTGGAATTGTGGGTAAAACCATGCCGCGAGGCCAGGCTGCGCTCACCGTCTCTCAGGAATAGTGTCCTGAAAGGGCAACCCCTGCTGCCACTGACTCCTCCCCTCTCCACTTCCTGGATGGGAGAGGAGGAAGCGGGGGTCACCCTTTCAGGACGCTATTCCTGAGAGATGGTGAGCGCAGCCCTGTGGAGTGGTTTTACCCGCGATTCCAGTTTTTGGCTGGGGAGGGAGGGAACTTTAGCGAACCGGAACACGACGCTAGAGCCGGTTCTGGTGTTGAAATTGGAACAGGGTGGGTGGCAAAGAGTCCGAAGGGAGGAAGGAGGAGGAGGCGCAGTGGGGAGGCACGGGGGGCATGGAGATGTGGCGGGGACGTGGAGGCGTGGAGCCACAGGGGGAAGCGAAGGGAGGGAAGGGAATGGAGGGGCAGGCGGCGGGTGGTGGTAGCGGTGGAGGGCTGGGGAGAAAGGCAAACTAAGTGCTTGCCTGGAGCACTGGGAGTGGGGTGGGGAGCCCAATTTTGTGCCCCCACTCTCCCGGTGCCCTAGGCAGCTGCCTAGTTTGCCTAGCGGGAGGGCCGACCCTGGATCTAGTCATTTTAACTCCATCTGCAAAGTGTGAACACTCTTGTCTGATCTTTGGTGCCAAACACTATAGTGGTTGACTGTCACACTAGTACTCAGGAGACCTGGGTTTGAATCCCTGCTCATGTCATGGAAGCTATCTGGGTGACCTTGAGCCAACCTAAACTACATCACATGGTTGTTGTGAGGACAAAATGGAGGAGAGGAGAATGATGTAATCATTTTTGGTTCCCAGTGGGGTACAAATGTTACCAAAAGAATATTTTTTTTTGGGGGGGGGTGTCAGAAGGCAGGAGGAAGATTAGCTTTTCTTTTAATTCTGTTCTGCCTGTATTGTACCATTTGAACATGTATTTTCAGATCAGTTTCTCATAGGAAACTTCAACATAACTTTCTTATTGGAATATTGGTTAGCAGCAGGAACTAAATTTTGTCCTCTATAGTACTTCTACCTTTTATTCTGAAGGTAGAAAGTAAATTGAGGTTCTCAGATTCAAATATAAACATTCAGATACAAAAATTCAGATTCAGATTCAAAATTGCAGGTATCTACTTTAAAATCCCACCTGCCTGGCTAGGGTTTCCAGGTCCTTTACCAGAATCAGAGAGTTTCATACAATTCAGCAACGAAGTATAAAAAGCACCTTCTTCTTTCATGTCTGTTCAGTCATTATTCCTTCTTCTGCTCTTCTGTCAGGAAGAGCTAGTTTGACATCCCAAGTCTTCTCCCAACCTCAGCCTCAGAATGATAAGATTTAGAATGTCATCTGCATCTCTGGCCTGTTTTACTGTTCCAGTCTCTTCCCCTTGGATTTCAATTGCGGGGAGGAGGAGGAGACTCCAATATTTTTCAGTACTGAGATAAGCAGTATGCATGGGATGTCTACAGAGATCTTTCCCTCACTAAAGTGAACATGGAAAATGTTTTCATGCTTGGGCATTCCTATGGATCTAGGGATAAATATTGTAGTCTATTAGGTCCTTGATATGGGTAGTTTCATTTTCTACTTGCTTGCTTTTTAAAAAGTCAATACATTGGCACTGGTGTATATGTACTATATCCCTAAGTATATCCTGGGCTGCAACTCCCTTCTCTCATCATGTGTTCTGTTTTTGCCATGTTGAGCACATTTCCTTCACAAGAGAGGACTGAGGAAAAGTAGGAATTGAGGAGTTCTGCCCTCTCTTCATTACGTGTTACAGCTTCACTTTCTTGTCCCCACAAGCGGTCTACCATGTCCTTGCCTTTTTTCTTAATTTGAACATAAGAAAACAACCCCTTTTTTGTTGTTTTTAGTATCTCTCTTTAGCCTAAGCTCATACTGAGCTTTAGTCTTCCATACTCTCTCTCTAAAAGCATTGGTTATTTGTATATATTCATCCTTGGTTGTTAGAGTTGCCAAATCCAATTCAAGAAATATCTGGGGACATTGGGGGTGGAGCCAGGAGACACTGGGGTGGAGCCAGGAGCAAGGTTGTGACAAACATAATTGAACTCCAAAGGGAGTTCTGGCCACCACATTTAAAGGGACTGCACACCCTTTATATGCCTTCACTCCATTGGAAATAATGAAGGATAGGGGCACCTTCTTTGGGGGCTCATAGAATTAGATCCCCTGGTCCAATATTTTTGAAACTTGGGGAAAGTTTTGAGGAGAGACACTGGATGCTCTGCTGAAAATGTGGTGCCTCTACCTCAAAAAACAGCCCCCCAGCAGAGCCCCAGAAACCCGTGGATAAATTCTCTATTATATCCTATTGGATTTGGTCTCCATAGGGAATAATGGAGTGCCAAGCAGATATCCCCCCTCCTACTTTCTGATGTCTCAGAAGTGGGGTGGGGAGTGCCTCCAAACAGGGAGATCCCCTGCCCTCACCAGGGGATTGGTAACCCTATTGGTAGTAAGGCCCTCCTTCCATTCCTAAATGAGTCTTTTTAATTATTTTTCAAGTCTTTAGAGAGCTGTTTATGATGCCACCTTGACTTTTTTAGGCTCCTCCCAGCTTTGTTTCATATAGGAATTGTTTGTGATTGTGCCTTCAATGTTGTGATTTTAAGAAACTCCCATTTCTCTTCAACTTCTTTCCCCTTAAGTACTTCTGGCAATGGGATTCTACCCAGCATAACTTTAAGTTTGTCAAACTTGCTTTCCTGAAGTCCAATCTATGTGTCTGATTATGTACAGCTTTTCCCTTCTCCAAGACTGTAAATTCCAAAATTACATGGTCACTACTACCCAAGATTCCCACTACTTCCACCTTGTCAACTAGTTCTTCCCTGTTGGTGAGAATCAAGTCCAAGATAACAGATTCCTTGTTTCCCTCTCTACTTTCTGGAAAATGAAGTTGTCAGCAAAACAAGTCAGGAATTTATTTGGCTTTTAGTTTTTAGCAGAGCTGGACTTCCAACAGATATCTAGGTAATTGAAATCTCCCATGACCACCATGTCCCATCTCTTTACTCTGTTCTAGAAGCATCTCCTCTGCCTGGCTTGGTGGTCTACAGCAGACACTCACCATAATACCACAGTTATTGCTTACTCCTTCTATTTTTACCCAGCAAGTCTCAACTGAACCTTTATGCTCAGATTCATGTATTAATTTACAAGTATATACCTCCTTTACAAATAATGCCACTCATTCACCCTTCCTTATTTGTCCCTTTAAAATAAGTTGTATTCCTCAGTCCTAATATTCCAGCTGTGAGTGTCATCCCACCAAGTTTCAGTAATGCATATTAGGTCATGGTTCCCTTCCTATATTAGGACTTCCAATTCCTCCTGCTATTTTCCCATACTCTGTGCATTAGTATAGAGGCATCGGAACCCATGTTTTATGAACCTTGAGGTTTTTGTTTCCTTGTGTACTTGCAAGTTAATGTTACCTAGCATATGTGCCGCTCCCCACAAAACTTGAGCATGCTTATCTGCAGCTATAGGTACTGTACTAGGCTTTGAATTTCTGTTATGTTCCCACATATGATTTAGTTCAAAGCCCTCCTTATTAGGTTTGCAACGCTCTTATCAAACATATTTTTTCTTACACTTGTGAAGCGTGAATCACTGACAGCACTACTTTAAAGCCCTTTATTATCTAGTTCCAAACATTCAAACAGAACTCTCAGACCCTCCAATGACCTTTAACCAAGCACAAATAGATCTTAAAATAGAAGTAGGATTTAATTCAGCAAAAAGGGATGAGGAATGAAAGCAGGACACATATATACAAAACTTAAACTTAGACAACATGAATTGAAATTGAAACCAAATAACTCAGCATCCTTAGCCTTATTCTGCCAGCTGGCCACATTCCAGGAGATGATCTTAATATCCAGAATGGTGAAGGGTTTGGATGGTGAGAGTATGAAAGGGGTGGTGAGTCAGTCTTCTTTAGTTAGTTGTTCAAGGGTGCCATTGGTATCATGAAACACAGATCCCTTACCCAAGCTGCTAGAGATGTTCTTATTTAGTTGACTTACATTTGGCCACACAATCTTACTATTCCTGCTCAGAAGGGGGTTCTCAGCCATTACTGGAGACGTATGAACTTCAGCTTGTGTTGATGACTCAAGATCCAATTTGCCTTCTATGGTGGAAATTAAATCAGTCTTCTCTTCAGGATTCACTTGTTGGAAGGGTGAGTGGTTTACTCCTGTTTTCCTTTGGTCTACCTTCATAGAAATGAGAGGGACTGATAAAGCTGGACCATTCTCAAGAGTGTTCGGCATCATGAGCAGGTTAGATACTTGTTGCGTGTGATCACTTTTTGTTTTCAAAAGTTTGTCCCTCAACACTTTGAGTTTAGTTGTGATTGCAAGTTGTTCCGTAGATAGGAGGGCTGTGAAAGAATTAATTAGATCCTGTTCTATGGAGTTCTCAAAAAGGAGATGCTCTGAAGCTGGGTTCAGGTAGAAAGGTGAATCAGAACCTTGAGCCAAGCCACTCTGGTCTCCAGTTTTCATCATTCCTGCCTTGAAATCGATGCCCTCTGTCAAAGAGCCCTCTTTTTGCCAGTGGGGTAGCAGGGGGTTTATAAGAGAATTGACAAAGACCCTAGCTGGAAAAATCCCCTTGGTGTGAAGGAAGTCTTTCTGAGACTGCAGCAGACTGGAACTGCTGAAAGTGAGCAAGATTCTTTGAGCCTGATTTGGGCTGGTAAGAGGTTCACCATAATTAAGTCAATTGATGGTAATTTCCCCCTTAGAAGGGCTTTTAGATGGTAAGTAGCCCATCGAATTGAGTTCCATAAGAACTTCTGTCCTTTGTAAGGGCAGACAGTTAAACACACTTTGGAAGGTTGCAGCTTAAATTTTAATTGGGCTCCCTCCTCACACTGCTGCTATACCAAGTTCTTCTTTGGGCTCTTCAACTCTTCACTTGCTAATTTCCCAGGGTTTATTTTAACTTTGATATTTAGCAAGAATTTCTGAGATAAGTGGTCAATTTTATTTTCAATTTGTCTAAGTCTCTCAAAAATAGATTCAACAGTTTTAGCAGTTAGCTGTATATAATCACTTATAGCAAGTTCGAAGTCTTTGTCAACTGTTTGCATCAAGAGAGATTTATCTTTCCTCCCATCAGTGGAGTTGGTATTTTCCTCGAGATATATGAGGGGTGTAAAGCTGTTGGAAGTTGGTATATCGCAGGTTGGTGGGAGTAGACTTGAAGGATAGAAATTATTAATTTTAGTTTGTTTAGTGCTGGCTGAGAGAAAGAGTCATCTAGGTCACGAGTTCTTTTGCTGACGCCCATAATTCGTCCCCTTCCCACCCGCGCTGACGTTTCCCCAGATAGAGCCGAGGCAAACGGGCCCAGTCATCCGTGAATGTGCGTGGGCGTGGTCTGGGCTTTATAAGCCCGGCCACGCCTGAAGCCATGCACTTTGTTTGTGGCTTTCGGCCCACCCTCCCACCCTGCAATAGTACAGGCTTCTCCGGTCGCCGTGTTTTACGGGGCCAGGTAGGAATTTTTTCATCTCAACTGATTGGCTGTGGCTGGGATGTGTTTTGCCTACCTTGTACTGTTTGCCTTGAGGCTGGGTTTTGGTTTTTTGGTAACTTTATTTGGCTGGAGTTTAATTAGGTATTTAGGTATCTGGTGAGCACCCTCGGCTTTCCCGTTTCAAGGGAAGTAGCGGGATGGGACAGCAGCTGGGCTGCACAGCTCTCTGCTGTATTGCCCGCTACAGGGTTCCCTCCTTTGGCAGGCCATTCCTGGGTGGGTGGCATTGCCACTGGGGAGTATACCCGGCCTTTGCTAGCCTGGCGGCAGCCGGTTTAAACTGGCTGCTGCTGGGGGTTGGGTGGCTCGCCCTATCCGGACGGGGAAGGATCTGGTGTGTTTTCCTTCACCTGTCCGGGAGTTTAGTTTGCCCCATGCTGTTTTTTGTTCAATAAAGTTGCCCTGTTTTATTACCCATTATACCGTGTTGTCTCGTTTCTTCTGACTGGGGGGGCAATGACGAACTGGGATTCAGACCTAGGCTCAGAAGGGGAAAGAAAAAAACCCTCTAAAAGCCGCAAAGTCAGACACAAGGTACTGAGATTCTTTTTAAAAAAGAAAAGAAAAGCCTAGCCCGTAGTTCAACTTTTTTCAGTAAAGGCTTTCCTTCTGTTGAGGTATAAATCTCAAGGCTAAAATCTCCAGCAGTCAGAGACCAAATGTAATGCAGTCAAAAAGTCCATGGAAAGTGAGGAGCAGCAGTCTCATTACCGTTTGCTCATTAAAAGCCCTCACTCCTCCCCCACCATTATAAAAGGTTGCAGATAAGATTACTATAGGAGTATTAAGGCTAAAACTGAAATAATAAGGGCTAAAACTGAAATAAAACCAAACAACAGTACTCCCCTTCAACGGAGCTCAGTCAGCAGGCATCCGTGCCCTCAGAGCCTCCTCCACTTCTGAAACCAAATAGATTATTAGAGCCTTCTGCTATTTCTCTAAGATAAGGTTGCCAGCCCCGAGGTGGGAGCAAAGGAGCCCTGATTTCATGGGCTTCTGCCCACCATTAGTTAGTTGCCCAGGGGGAGAAGCCCCACCCACAACAGCCATGACCTGGCACAGTGTTCACAATGTGATGACACCATGTGGAGGTGACATTATGTCAAGGAGGTCACACATAGCAACATTGCCCCACCCTCTGTCCCATTCCCTGCCAGCGAGAGGCTAGGACCTAGGTACCCTACTCTAAGGCTTTCTGAAAGTCTCTTCCACTCCACCTGCTGTGACTTGGCTGGCTGTGGTGCTGCTGCTGTTCTTCAGGCCTTTTTGTGTTGCTGCAGATCTCCATAGGCTTAACAGCAGTGTTCCCTTTAGGCTGAGTTAGTGTGAGCTAGATCACAATTTTTTAGCCTCTGGCTCACAGATTTTTGTCTCAGCTCAGGAAAAAATCATCCCAGAACAGGCTAATTTATGCAGTAGCTCACCACTTTAATGCCAATAGCTCACAAAGTAAAATCTTTGTTCACATGACTCCACAGCTTAAAGGAAACATTTATTTATTTATTTATTTATTTATTTATTTATTTATTTATTTATTTATATTTCGATTTATATCCCGCCCTTCCCACCAAAGTGGCTCAGGGCGGCTCACAACACGTAAAAATTTAACATAGGGTTTAGCTTTCAAAACATCAATTAACATCATTTTAAAACAATAAGTTAATAAAACATAAACATAAAACCAGTGGTCTATCAGAATGCCCCTACCACCATCCGAAATTCCCAGTGTCAGTTAGTTGTAAGTCAGCCGGAAGAGGGCCGTCTTGCAGGCTCTGTGGAACTGCTGCTTAACAGTAGGAAAAAAAACCTCAAGAAAACATTCAATACAACAATTAAATTATATACCGTAAATCACAATGACATTTAAAATAACAATAATAAATTATAAGAATTTAAAATTTATCTAATAACATCCCAGTTATGAGGATACCTCCCTATTGTCCTCTGGAAAGGGGGGAAAATGGCATTCTGTGGCAACAGACCAGATACAGAGAGAGATAAGGAGGGAAAGCTAGACACAGAGTGGTTGAATTACTGTGCTTAAGACCAACAACATTGTCAGAGAAAGAGTGTTGGTCTGAAAGGAATCACTAAAGGCCTCTGAGGCAGAACTCATTGGGGCAAGTCCTGACTATGGCTGCCAGTTCCAGGTTGGTGAGAAATTACTGGAGATTCTGTGGTGGAGTTTGAGGAGCACATAGGGCTTCAGAGCGGGGTCTGCCGGACACAGGTTCTTGCTGTGGAAGCTGACTAGGTGATTTTGGACTCACCCAGAACCTCTTTCTAGAGCCAGTTGTATTTTCTTTCATCCACAACAGGCCTTATTCCTAGTAATACTATATAATCCACCATCCAAAGCAGCCATGTTCACCAGGTGATTTCTATACTCTGGAGATAAGTTGTAATTCTGGGAGTACAGTTGCCAGCCTCTACCTGGGACATGAAGATTTCCTGGAATTACAACTGATCTCCAGATGAAAGAGATCATCTCCCCCTGGAGAAAATAGCTGCTTTACAGGGTAGACTCTGTGGCATTATGTTGTGCTAAATTGCCTCCCAAGGTTCCACTCCCCAAATTTCCAGAAATTTCCAAACTTGGATTGCACCCCCATACGGAATAAAGAGGCAGACACAAAGTTGGGAAAACGGGCCACTTTATTAAATATAACTCAACATGGCAAGGTAACAGTAGTAGGACAAGCCCTGGGGTCATCTCCGGACCCCTAGCCATACAATTGTGGCTAGAACCGGGCTGGCAGACCACACATGCCCTCCCCTTAGCCCCCACTCCGATCACCAGAAAGGGGCGACCAAGGGGAGGCATGAAACCCGATCCGTATTACAAAGACATTGAGCCGTGAAGCCCATCTGCCTTTTCTACGGATCGCCTGCACAACACAGGTGTCAAGGCCTGGGTGCTCACCGGCAAGGTCTAAACCCCTTGTTCATTCTGCCAACGCCAACGCCAAGCCTCTGCTTAGGCATTAGCGACCCCCGGGAGGCCCAGAGCCTCCCAAAGACCTTGCCGCAATTCTGCCAAAAAGGCCCGATTTCCCACATCGGACAGATGGACTCCATCTGGCCGATATAACTCAGACCTGCCCACCCTAATACTAGGGTGGGGAAGGAAGGTACCCAGACCCCCTTCCAAGTCCAACCGCAGGGCCCGATTCGCCTTCCTCCTGGCCCGCTTGATCCCAGCCGGATTCCAAGCAGCATGCCAGACTCTCCATGGCAAAATCGCAGACCAGATGATCCGGACCCCAGGCCACCTCCTCACGATGGCCCGCAGGTCCGCAATCGCCTGCAACGACAGGGCCGTCCCCTTCAACAGGCCCAGGTCATTACCACCGAGGTGGATGACCAAAACATCGGGCATGGGACAGGCCCTTCCATCAAACAACAATGGCAACAACCCAGACCATCTGAGCCCCCGTCGTCCCAACCAATCAACCATAGCCCACTTGCTCAGCCCCAACTGCGAGCTGACCGAAGATCTTCTGGCGAAATGGGCCGCCCAAAACACCATGCTGTGCCCGCATACAAGGATCCTCAGCCTCCTTTGATGAGCAACAGCACCTGGAATGGAAAACACAGTCAAATACAGAACAAACAACAAAACCTTTAAGGAAACAACAATGGACGTATGCAGGTCCGATAAGCCGCAGACCTCCACCGCCTGACACGTTGGATGGCTGGTCCCGGATATCCCATAGCTGCAGCGGTGGATGCCGCCCCAATCCGAAAGGAATGGGTCCCAAACTTGCATCCCCCCAATCCCAGCTTAACCAATGTCTTTGTGGTTACTGACCAAAATTGGTATTTTGTGAGGGGGGACCCGCCCGCATGGTGGAAAAAGGGGCCCTGCACGGTCCCGCGGACCTTTACATATTCCAATAAGGCTTGGACCGGACATAACCCCAGCTCTGCACAGGAGCCTAGTCTAATTGTTGTGCCCTTCTGTCGCTGATCCGTTTTGGACCGGCGTACTTGCAGCAAAATTTGATCCTCTGTAAATGTCATGTCACCGTTCTGCAAAGCGGTGTCAGACAGATCGGTTCGTGACACCTGCACCAACTCGCTGACCTGGAGAGCTCCAAAAAATGCCGTGAGTGCCGCTGCATGAAACAGAATTGCCCTACCGGCTTCGGCCTGCCAAGTTCCCATAGGTCAGGCGGCATCCGGACCGGGTGAGGATCGGCCTCCGGGGCCAATTGACGAAATCTCTCCATCTGCTGGCGAGACAGGGCGTCCGCCACCCCATTATTAACACCTGGCACATGTTTGGCTAAGAACAAAATATTTAAACGAAGACAACGCATAACGAAAACCCTGACAAGTGTCATGACTGGTTTTGACTTGGAGGACAGTGAATTGATCATGTGCACGACCGACAGGTTGTCGCACCAAAAGTGTACGACTTGGTTGGCTAACTGCTCGCCCCATAGACAGACTGCCACCACTATCGGAAAAAATTCCAGAAAAGTCAAATTTCTGCAAATGCCACTGTGGCGCCAGTCTTGCGACCATTGCTCGGCACACCACTGCCTCCTGAAAAAGACTCCCAAGCCAGTAGACCCCGCAGCGTCCGAGGAGATTTGGAGGTCGGCTTTGACCTTCATATCTTCCCTCCAAAAAGACACCCCATTAAATGCCTCCAAGAAATTTCCCCATACTTCTAGATTGCTGCGCTTACTCTCTGTTATGCGTGCTCTATGGTGACGTAAACGCAAATTCGACATGGCATCACAGAGGCGCCACAAGAATGCCCTGCCCGGGGCGATGACCCTGCAGGCGACATTAAGATGCCCCACGAGTTGCTGGAGCTCCAAGAGTGAAACCTTTCATTTCGATTTTAAGGCCGTTAGTCTCGCCCTGAGCTGCTGGACCTTCTCGCCCGGCAACTGAGAGGTCTGTTGAATAGTGTCCAATTCAATGCCTAAAAATGTAATGTGAGTCGCGGGGCCCTCGGTCTTTCATGTGCCAAAGGTACCCCAAGCTCGCCAGTCAGCCTGATGAAAAGGTCCAGGAGCCACGCGCAACGCCCCGAACCAGCCGCGCCCGCGAACAGGTAGTCGTCCAGATAATGAACGACCTCGCTGTGGCCCGACCGGTCCTTCAACACCCACTCCAAAATTGAGCTAAAACGCTCAAAGGTGGCACACGAAACTGAGCACCCCATCGGTAATGCTCTATCCAAATAAAAGTTACCCTCAAACTGAAAACCTAACAACTCGAAATCAGCGGGGTGCACTGGTAGTAGCCAAAATGCAGACTTGATGTCGCATTTCGCCATTTCAGCCCCAGGCCCGCAACTCCATATAACTTTGACCGCCTGGTCAAACGATGTGTAACGAACTCAACATAAGTGATCAGGAATGCCGTCATTGACCGACCCGCCAGAGGGATATGACAAGTGGTGGATTAACCTGAATTCCCCCACTGCCTTTTTAGGAACAATGCCTAATGGGGAAACTTTCAAACAAGGCACCGGCGGGGCCTTAAAAGGACCGATGACTCGCCCTTTGGTGCATTCCTTCTCAATTTTATTCCTAACAACCTGTTCCATACCTACTGCGGAACGCAAATTGGAGGCCATGGAGTGGGCCCTAGGCCCCATGTATGGGATCCGAAAACCAAATGAAAATCTCTCAAGCAAATAAACCCTGTCAGCGACCCTGGGATACTTCTCCAGGAATCTCTCAAGAACCCTCAGCTGAATGGGGCTGGGACCCTTTTCCATAGGTTGTGGACCCCCACCACCGTCGGGGTGCTTGGGCACACTTTTTGGCTTTGCTTTGTTGCATGATGAAAAGGCATGGGGGCCACCGCATAGCGGGCATTCATGTCTAAACTTACATGTTTTCCTAGAACAGGCTCCCTGTGAGGTATATTCCCAGCATAACAGCTGGGGTTGAACCAGCTGGCCCGCTGTGGAGCGGGCTGTTGGGTTACCAGGGTGCTTGTGAACTAGGTGCCCGCTATCTGCCCTATCCCCCAAGTTAGGTTTTGCTGGGGCCATCAGCTGTAACCATTGCTGTTGGTTAATTTGGTCCCAAGGCAACAGAGGGTTAATCGCCACCCTCATACGAAATGTCTCGTCATACTGTAACCAGGCCGCACCTGCAAAGTCGGTATAGGCCCGATATATTATGTCACAGTATTGGAACAAGGGCGCTGCCCTGCTAGGCTGTGCCCTGGTGATAACCCCCGCGTAAATGAGAAAACCTGGGAGCCAATTGGCCCAGGTTCTGTCGACCCTCCGCCGCCGGAGCTTTTCCTTCTCCTTCTCGTCTAATTCCTCTTTACTCTTCTTTTCCAGCTCTCTATACAAGAGGCTAAAGACATCCACGTATTCCCCTCTCAATATCTTTTCCCTAGTAGCAGGAGTGAGATGGTCCCCCAAGGGCAACGCTGGGTCACCAAAAGGGATGGACAACAGAGGAACGGACCCATATGGGTTATGTGGGTAACCCCAAGGGTTGCAAGGCACAGCAGGCCAGCCAAATGGATGGGCTGCCGGCATCTGGCCCCCCCATGGGAGGACTCCTGCCATTGCAACTGGTACTGTTGTACCCTGAGCAGCCACTGCCCCACCCGTGGCTTGGGGCATCTGGCCCCACCCAGCATGCGGGCCCGAGGCAAACCCCATCGGGAAATTACCCGACGCCCAAGATGGCCCAGGTAGTGTGGGGGTGGCCACTGTCCCCCTTGGTCTACCGTCACGCTCACCTGTCCCAATGCCCCGGGGCCCTGGGCTACACTCAAGTCCCAAACACCCTACGGCCAGTATGCGGGTTGAGGGGACATTGCCATCCTACCTTGATCCATTGTTGGTGTCACTGCAACTGCCACAGGCTGTGACGTCTGCTGCTGGCCTTCTACCTCATCCTGTTCACCGCTTTCCTCTGACGGCGCCACTTCCTTGACCGCATCGACATCCTGACCCCGTTCAGACCTCGGCCTGGAAATCATATTTTCCTGCAAAACAGACAGTCTGGACAAAAGCTCCCTTTCGAACATGAGGGTCCCTGACCGCCCCATGGCACTACGCCGCCCCGACCAGACTGCCTGTGACCCGGACGCCCCCTGGTCTTGCTCCATTACACAGACCCTGTCCAAAATTGCGTGCCTTATGACTGTGCTGTCAAGCTCATCCCCTACAGGGTCTGAATTTTGTCACTTCGCAGCCGCCTTAGCTGGCTGCTTGCCCTTAGAAGGGCCCTGTCCTTTCTTGGGGCCCATCACACCACTACACCGCCCCCTTGGTCACATTCCTATGTTGGAACTCAATGAGGGGTGGGGAAGGAGTGCGGAGCTATATCCCCTTATGATGACCCACAAGGAGAGGGGAGTTGAGTGCAAAGAAGAAGGGGGGGAGGGTGGCTGGGCCAATTAACAATAGAAAAGAGAGGCCCTCTTAACTTTGCTCCCCCCGGGCCAACAGGTCCAGCACCTCCTCTCAACCCTGCGCTCGCTA
Source organism: Heteronotia binoei (assembly GCF_032191835.1). Lineage (NCBI taxonomy): Eukaryota > Metazoa > Chordata > Lepidosauria > Squamata > Gekkonidae > Heteronotia > Heteronotia binoei. The sequence goes on from NC_083231.1 coordinate 68,297,254, forward strand.
TGCCTCAAGCCTCAGCCCCACTGCAGCACCCAGCAAAATACCAGGCTTCCAGGCCCTTAGCCTTCAAAGGGCCTAAATAAGGATGGGGGGGAGGGGTGTGAAGCCAGACCCTCCAAACCACACTAAGAGACCCTGGCCTCGACCAAGGCCCGTCCAAACCGCGCTTCCAGCTGGGCGCAAGTACCGCCCGACGCTTAGGCAGCCTTCCCGCAACGTTCTCGCTCGTGCCGCCAACCAGCTGTCTCTGAAAGCTGACGCAGCCTCCCGCTCGGGCAACCTCCATGCCTCCGATCCTTTGGAAACACAGCCTGATGATCCGGCAGCCTTCCCCCGACGCTCTCCTGGGCGCCGCTGATCAGCTGCCCAGGACTGACGCAGTCTGCCAATCAAGGCCACCTCCGTGCCTCTGCTCGACCGAAAAACTCTCCACAACTGCGTGGGGAGAAGCAGGGCTGAGGCTTCTTATAGCCTCAGTCCCCACCCAGCGTCAAGCTCCCGGATGCCCGGGAACGTCGCCTCAGATCCTGCCGGGGCTGCAAACGACAGCCCCGTGGCGCACAGCCGCTTTGCGGCGCGGCTAGGGTGGGGCCAAAATCACAACCCCATCTGGAAGATTTTCAGGCCCCACATGGAGATTAGAAACTATCTGGCTACGGTATGCTACCTCTGTGTATTTTAACTCTGGGATGTGTTAAATTTGAATGTTTTATATTAGTATATTGTAGATTTTAATCTATCTTGATTTTCTTAGTTTATACTTTGCAACTTGATTGCTAGGGATGTGGAATTTTATAGCATAGTCCAATCTCCTGTATGTATTTTAATATTAATATAATAATGTTTGGGAAAATAAAATAAAGAAAAGATCTCAAAAGCTGAGCAAGGTTGATGCTTTTATGAGACACCACCAAGGAAGACTTTGCAGAGGAAGGCACTGACAAATAACCTCTTCTTAATCACTTGCCTTGAAAACCCCATGGGTTTACCATGTCAGCTGCAACTTGATGACACTTAACAGACATAAGACTTGGTCTGTATGTCTGTACATACAGTTTGGTGTAGTGTAGAGCCAGTTTGGTGTAGTGGTTAAGTGTGCGGACTCTTATCTGGAAGAACCGGGTTTGATTCCCCACTCCTCCACTTGCACCTGCTGGAATGGCCTTGGGTCAGCCATAGCTCTGGCAGAGGTTGTCCTTGAAAGGGCAGCTGCTGGGAGAGCCCTCTCCAGCCCCACCCACCTCACAGGGTGTCTGTTGTGGGGGAGGAAGGTAGAGGAGATTGTGAGCCGCTCTGAGACTCTTTGGAGTGGAGGGCGGGATATAAATCCAATATCTTCTTCTTCTTCTTCTTATATTGATCACCACCTTAAGTCAAGGAGATAAGCTGGGATAGAAATGTTTTAAATCAACAAATAACGTGGCAAAGTGAAGACAGCAGCCCACTGCTGCAGGACTTGCATAACTACGTTGAATTTTCAGTGATTATTTTCTTACTAAAAATATGTCTACTGAATATTCTTCCAGAGACAACCATTGTATGGCCATTGCCCAATCCTGCTAAATCAAGTGTTGTTAATCTTAAAAAATCTGGTTTTGTGATACTTCGATTGAAAAATAAGACCAAACTTAAAGTTAAAAATAGATGAATTTAGAAAATAAGAATAGACTAAAGCTTTCATTGATCTATTTTTGTCAGAAAAGAAGTTTTCAGTGGTGTCACTTTTGAGATTTAAGCTATGAATAAGTGATGAGATATCACCAGGTTTACATGGGTCAGAGGTACAATAGACATAAGTCTAAAATGATGGCTTACATTATAATGAGACATATTACATTTTAGAAGCAATACCTTCGTTTACCCCATGAGGCCAATGACTTTGGCTGTGCACTCATGTTGAAGTGCTCATTATACCAAAGTATTTTTATAACTTGGCTATATAGAATGATTTGATGGTCTCCAATTCCTGCTATGTTTCCAGAAGGTGATAAGACCTAAAGGGAAGGGCATCAAAAATGGAAATTGCATATGGGATATGGGTTCATAGTTGAGACTTAAAATTCAGATTGTTTCTTGATGAAAAGAGAAGTTTTAACTAGGTCTATAACCTAACCCCTCCAAGCAGCTTTGAAGTTAAGTTCAGCTTCTAATAGAACATAAAATCCTGTTATTAAATGAGAAAGATGCACCTAAAATATCTCAAAATCTAGATATTATAGGTTATTGCTGAGAAAACATGTGAAACTTAGAGAACTTTAAAGTCAAAGTAAAGAAATGTCTTGAACTTAAAAATCATTCATCCTGTTAAATCTCATTTCACTATATCACCATATTTATTTCTTTTGACCTCACTCTTCCTACAAGGAGCAGTTCATGGATCCCTCCACCTGCACACACAATTCATCCTTAAATTAATCCCATCTAGTGATTAGGCTAAAATATAAGGCCTGGTTCAAGGTCATTAGTGAGCTTCACAGCAAAGAGAAGGTTTGAATTTGAATTTCCCCAGTATGGCATCTTGTCTGTTACACTGCAGTAGTTTTAGTGTCAGATGTCTGAAGCTGTATTTCACATTACCTTTTGTGGTAGATGAGAGAGGACCATTTTTCTTATCTTGAAACAGGTGTCCTCGGTCCCTTGAGTGGAGTATGGAATGCATTGGATTCAGCCTGCTTCTTTGGGCCTCAGAACAAGAAGGAAGACAGATTCACATCACTCTGGACCTCCCTAATCTCCCTGGGAGCTGTTCTGGAGTTCCTTCTCTCTGGAGAACCTTATGTAACCCATATCATTTTCACTTTAACATTTTATTTCTATTAAAAAGTTCAGTATTTGGGGCCTGGAGAGCAAAATGTCACAGAACATGGGCAGTTAGTAAAGTATTACATATATTACCAACTGCAACTCTTTCAGTCAGTCAGGCTGCCAGCAAGAGACTTTGATTGAGGGAACTGCTAATTTTTTTGCAGGTATGTGGTGGGCCCAGCCACCAGGGAGAAATTGCATCCTAGAATTCCCTGTACAGGAGTTGTTAAAGAAAAGGTTTGTCAGGCTGTTAGTAGGGATGTGCAAAAAAATAATAATTCGGAATTAATTGGATTCGGAAATGTACAGTGCCAAAATATTTGGAATACCGAATCTCTCTCTCTCTCTCTCTCGGCTTGACTTCGCAAATGAAGATTTAAGAAGGGTGCAGTAGTCCACGTCTGCTGCAGGCTCGCTGGTGGCTGACAAGACCAATGCGGGACAGGCAGATCCGGCCACAGTGGCTGCAGGGAAAAGTCTGATTTGGGGTTGGTGCTGTAGCAGTGCGATTCTTCCTCAATCTCCTTTTGTCCTTAATGTTGGAACTCAGTCCTAAAATGGCTGACTGACTCCATCTTAGTAATAGTAATGTTGTTTCTGCAATGTCATGCTGAGTCATGCTGCATCATGATCCAGCTGTTACCTGTTACTGAGGTAAGGTGGGATGACCTCACCTGTAATTAGGCTTTGTGCTGACTCACAGAGCTGATGCAACCCTGATGATTGGTACGTGTACTTAGGGAAGCTCAGTGAGCCTGCTCAGTCTGCCTGTAAGGATTGTGGGTTCTGTGAGGCCCACTATCTGGGTGGCAGCGATCACTGCTGGTGTTGGATCCTAGGCTACTGTGCTTGGATCGTGCTGTGTATACTTACTGCTGTATACTGTTATCTACTGAAGTGTGTACTGATTACTGTGTATGACCTTGGCCTGGCAACGACTCTGAATATTGGATACTTTCCTGGTAAATATATCTACCATTGTATAGAGCTGTTTCTCTTGTCTATTAATTCCTGTTTTGCCTGTCCCTCTCCTTCAGCTCTTCTGCTGCGTGCAAAATACTCTAACATTGGTTATGGGCCCAGAGCTCCCAGTGCTCCCAGTGTTTCTAGAGGTGCTGCTGTTCTGAAGACAGAGGAGGCAACACAGTGTTTTTGGAAGAGACGGAGGCAGACTGCCAAGTTGCCCAGGTGTCCAGTGATAAGTAGCAGAGATGGAAGCTGCAAATGTTGTTTCCTTCTCTGGGCTCAGCATTACTAAGCTGAATGGGACTAACTATGCTACGTGGTCCCAGAAGGTCAGTCTGTTATTAAAGCACCAAGAGCTGTGGGAGGTGGTGGCTGCTCCTATCAGTAGCCCGGAGGGTGAAGAGGAGGCTGCTGAGGAGGCAGAGGAAGCTGCTGAAGACAGAAAAGCTGCAGACCTTTTGCGTTAAAAGGATGTTAAGGCTTTATCTTTAATAGGTCTTTCTCTAGACGACTCCCAGCTGGTGCATATAGCAGGACTGGAGACGGCTAATGACTGCTGGAATGCTTTGAAGGAAATTTACGTCCGAGGAACTGTCGGTTCTCAGATTCGTTTGGTGAGGAAGCTTCTGCATACCAGGCTGGCAGCTAATGCAGATATGTTATCTCATATAGAGTCTATGCGTAGAATGTTTCTAGAGCTAAGAGAGCATAACCAAATGTTTTCTGAATCACAGGAGGTGTGCATACTTTTAAGTTCCTTAGATGCATCATATGACGCTGTGATAACGAGCCTGGAGGGTTTGCCTGAGACAGGGTTAACCATGAACGTCGTAACTGGATGGCTTCTTGATGAATATGGCAAGAGACAGTCCAATTCCTCTCTACGTGTAGAGAAAAAGCCTGCCTGTAAGCCAGAGAGGGGCAGTGGATTTACTGTTAAGGAGGATCCTGACTGTCAAACAGGTAATGTAATGGCTGTAAGGAAAAAATGTTTCCGGTGTGGCTCATCTAAACATTTGTTTAGGAATTGTCAAGGCCAGAAAGGGAAAGAGAGACGGTCTGAAATGAGGTCTGCTGATAAGAGTGGTAATGTGCATCTCGTTACTACTGGTAAGTCAACTAATCACACTCAATCTTTCCTAATAGACAGCGGAGCGTCGGAGAACCTCTGTAGAGAGAGGAGTTTGTTTACTTCTTACACACCTGTTGATAACCAGTCTGTTGTTTTGGCAGATGGAGTTAAAGCAACTGTTTTTGGCAGAGGGAAAGTGTTCCTGCCAAGCCTAAGGAAGGAGCTTCAAATGGGTTTTGTTCCTTCATTTAAGATGAATCTGCTGTCTGTGTCTGCTCTGTGCAGGGAAGGTTTCAAACTGCAATTTGACACCTCGTGCTGTGAGCTGAGGACCAGAGACGGTGTGTGTGTCAAGGCAATGCTGAAGGAAGATTTATACTTCTTGCATACCAAGGTACAAACGTGTAATAACGTCTGTGTGAATAAACCAGTGCATGATAATTGCTGTCATCTTTTACACAGGAAATTAGGCCATGCTGGTTTTCCTGCTCTAAAGAAGACTGTTGAACAGGCAGAAGGCCTTAGTCTTAAACCTTGCAAGGAATTTCTTGACTGTGAAATCTGCAAGCTGGTAAAGTCTACAAAAGCTCCTGTGCGTACTCCAAGTACATTTACTAGTAAGAAACCTCTTGACCTAGTGTTCTTAGACCTGATAGGGCCCTTTAAGGAGTCAGTGGGCGGGGCCAAATATGTCTTAAGTATAGAAGATCACTATTCAAGGTATGGTTTTGTTTACCTGTTGAAAGCTAAAACTGAAACCTTTCAAAATATGCAGAATTGGCTAAGGTTTGTTAAGAGAAAAACTGGAAATGTGCCTGCATGCATTATTTCTGACCGAGGCTCTGAGTTTGTTAATAAACGTTTTCAAAGTTTGTTTGCAGAGCTTGGGATTGAGCACAGATTGACTGCTCCATACAGACCTACCCATAATGCTTTTTGTGAGAGAAGAGGCCGTACATTGCAAGACATGTGCCAGTGTATGTTACGTGATGCAGATATGCCCTGGAGATTTTGGGCAGAGGCTATGTGCTGTGCCAACTACAACCTGAACAGAGTTTGGTGTTCATCTACTGGCAAAATACCAGCAAGCCTATGGCATGACAAGGTAACTAACTTGGCAAATTTGCATGTATTTGGAGTTACAGCTTTTGTTCATATTCCTCAACAGCTCAGACGTAAAGGCCAACTGAAGGCTAGACGTATGAGGTTTCTCGGGTATGAGAGAAACGGGAGCTGTTATCGTTTTGGCACGCTCGACAGTCGTGAGGTGGTGATTAGTGCTTCAGCCACGTTTCTGGAGAGATCAGAGGGCTGGGATCGTTGCACCCAATCGCCAGCGTTCTGTCCTGAGGATGACCAAGGAATCCGGTTACAAGTCAGCTCAATGCCTAGCAACCCAGAGGAGGGAGAGGCGGCTGAGTTAACCCCAAAAGAAGAGATGCCTGATGAGGAGGAGATGGAGGAGAAGCCTACTCGTGAGGAATCATCCGGGAGGAATGTGCCAACTGATGAGCCTGCATTGAGGAGATCTACACGTGAAAGAAGAGCTCCTGAGAGATTTAGTCCTGTAATGTCTGCTATACATGAGCCTGAGAAATATACTGACATTTTCTCTTTGTCCAAGGAAGAGCAGTGTAACTGGAAGGCTGCTATGGACGATGAACTTTCTTCCCTGAAACGTTTAAATGTTGAGACTGATACTGTACCTGCTGGTGTAAAACCCATAGGCAGTAGATGGGTATACAAGGTGAAAACAGACCAGTCTGGGGGAAAAAAGTATAAGGCGAGGCTTGTAGCACAAGGTTGCAGACAGACTAATGAGACTTATGACGAAGTGTTTGCTCCAACGTTAAAAAGCAGTTCACTTCTGACTGCGTTAACTGTGGCAGCCAGAGAAAAACTCCATTTTACCCATTTGGATGTCTGTGTGGCATACCTAAATGCTAATTTGGAGCACCAAATTTATTTAAAGAGACCAGAAGGTATTCCTGGTACTGGAAAGGGATACTGGTTGCTAAATAAGAGCTTGTATGGTCTAAAGCAAAGTGGTCATCAATGGTCAAAATGCCTAGTGGGTATACTTAAACAGCTAGGGTTTACCCAGAGCATTGCTGATCCATGTGTGTTTACCAAGGGAAGTGGTGAAACAAGATGTATTGTTCTTACTTTTGTGGATGACTTGGGGATTCTAACCAAGACAAAGAAACAAACAGATGATATTGTTTCAGCCTTAAGTAAGAAGTTTAAACTGAGAAATCTTGGTACTGTACAGACCTATGTGGGTGTAGATATTGCAAAAACTACACAAGGTTTTAAACTGTCACAAAACCCTAAAATCATAGATTTGTTGGACAAGTACAAGATGACTGATTGCAAAACTGTTTCAACCCCTATGGTGACTGGCTTTGTAAATGATGTTACAGATAGCCCACCATGTAATGTTGAAATGTACAGGTCGTTAATTGGTAGTCTGAGCTATATCAGTAATTGGACACGGCCAGACATATCAGTAGCCTGTAATCTGTTGGCAAGAGCTACCCAGAACCCTAAGCAGAATCACTGGATTGCTGCTAAGCGAGATATTTAAAGAACACTGCTGACTGGTGTCTTTATATCGAACCTAGGGGGGAGCTAGCACTGAAAGTCTATACAGATGCAAGTTTTGCAAGTGACTGTGAAACCAGAAAGTCAACAACAGGTCTTTCCATATATTTGGGAGAGGTGTTAGTATGCTGGAAGACACAAAAGCAGCGTGTGGTTGCCTTGTCCACCACAGAAGCAGAGTTCTGCTCCCTTTCTACCGCTTGTACTGAGGTAGAATGGTTTAGACAGCTACTAAAGGACCTGCATATAGAGGCAGAGAAGCCTGTTGAAGTTCTGGAAGACAATCAAGCTGTGATTGAGATTGCAAAAGCGGAAGGAGTAAAGACAAGGAATAGATACACTGACATAAGGTACCAGAATGTCAGATCATGTATCATGGAAGGGTTGATAAACATAAGGTATTGTGATACTGGCCACAATACAGCAGATATGTTTACCAAACCCCAGACTATGGAAAAGCATAATGAGCACTGTAAAAGGCTCGGATTGAGAAACGAACAGAACTATTAAGAGGAGAATGTTGGAACTCAGTCCTAAAATGGCTGACTGACTCCATCTTAGTAATAGTAATGTTGTTTCTGCAATGTCATGCTGAGTCATGCTGCATCATGATCCAGCTGTTACCTGTTACTGAGGTAAGGTGGGATGACCTCACCTGTAATTAGGCTTTGTGCTGACTCACAGAGCTGATGCAACCCTGATGATTGGTACGTGTACTTAGGGAAGCTCAGTGAGCCTGCTCAGTCTGCCTGTAAGGATTGTGGGTTCTGTGAGGCCCACTATCTGGGTGGCAGCGATCACTGCTGGTGTTGGATCCTAGGCTACTGTGCTTGGATCGTGCTGTGTATACTTACTGCTGTATACTGTTATCTACTGAAGTGTGTACTGATTACTGTGTATGACCTTGGCCTGGCAACGACTCTGAATATTGGATACTTTCCTGGTAAATATATCTACCATTGTATACAGCTGTTTCTCTTGTCTATTAATTCCTGTGTTTTGCCTGTCCCTCTCCTTCAGCTCTTCTGCTGCATGCAAAATACTCTAACACTTAAGACCAGCTATGCGTGCGTTCTCAAAGGAAGAGACAGCCTGGTGGATGGTGTGCCTCCATGCTTTGCGATCTGAGGCTAGGTCAGACCACTGGTGATGGTTGATGCGACAGGTGCCAAGGGATTTCTTCAAGGAGTCCTTGTACCTCTTCTTTGGTGCCCCTCTATTTCAATGGCCGGTGGAAAGTTTGCCATACAGAGCAATCTTGGGAAGGCGGTGGTTTTCCATCCTAGAAATATGCCCTGCCCAGCGCAGCTGCGTCTTCAACAGCAGTGCTTCGATGCTTGTAACCTCCGCCCTCTTGAGGACTTCAGTGTTGGTCACAAAGTCACTCCAGTGGATGTTGAGGATGGTGCGAAGGTTGGTGAGCCCAGCCTGCCCATCCGGTTATACCGCCGGACATTCGGTCGCACCATGACGTGGCAAACTCTGTGAGAAACAGGGGGGGACCAGCGGGAAGGTGTTGCCACGGATGCAGTAATGCAGGAGAGGCCATTGCAGTGACCATCTGCCATGCATAGCCAGACAGTGACCACGCGGCGTTCACTACACCGGGAAGGAGAGGCTATGTATTGCGCATACACTTTCCCTGGGGGGGCAGGATACCCAAGAGGGAGCCCCCCTCCCCCCCGAATACTGGTACTCAGAATAGCCGTATATATGGTAGATGTATGGCTATTTCCAAATATATGGCCCCACTATACCCTATGGCCACTAAAATCAATGCAAAATAGGGTTTATTGGAAGCCACTTGGAGGGGAGGGGGTTTGAGGGAGAACCCCTAAATTTGCAGAAGACCTGCAAGAGACTCTCCCCTACAAACCCCTCAAGTCCCAAAAAGTTTGGGCCAGGGGGTCGCATTCCAGGGGCACCCAAAGAGGGTGCCCCTATCCTACCATTATACCCTATGGGCCATTGAAATCAAAGGCAACATAGGGCATAATTAGAGGCTACTGGGAGACAGGGGTTTTGAGCGAGAGCCCCAAAACTGCAGGGAACCCGCAGGGGACTCTCCCCTAAAAAAAACCCCAAGTCCCAAAAAGATTGGACCAGGGGTCCCTGTCTTTGGGCTCCCCAAAAGCCCCATTGCCACCAATGCTGGGGAAAGCCCAATTAGCCACTTCCTCCACTATAATTACTGTGATGAAAGTGGCTCTGACCAAAGGGGGGTTTGAGGGAGAGGCCCCAAAACTGCAGGGCAGCTTCAGGGGACTCCCCCGCATGCAGACTTTCTGGCCCAAAAAGACTGCAACCATCTGTGGGCACCCCAAAAGGAACACTGCTCCCAATGTTGAGAAAAACCAATTAGAGCCACTTCCCCCACTGTAATTGTCATGGGAAAAGTGGCTCTGGGGAGCAGGGGGTTTTGAGGAGAGCCCCCCAAACTTCTGTGCAGCTTCAGGGCACTGTCCTTCACAAAACTAAGGCCAAAAAAAAATTGGACCAGAGGGTCCAATTCCTGGGGCACCCAAAGCCAAACCTAACTTCACACCAGAGAATCTCTATAGGACCCAAATGCACTACATCCATCTATCTACTCTATGAACCCTGCTGACCTGGAACCATTATAAATCCAGTTGCCAACGTCACTGCCACACAAAACACAATCTGCAGCAAACCCAGATGCCAGCTCTCCAGCCCTGCCCCAAACAACGCGGGGAGAGCTGGCCAAGCACAACAAGCATGCTGGTTCTGGGTCTCTCACCCAGATGCCAGCTTCCCTGCCACAGAACATGCAATCTACAGATGCCAGCTCTCCAGCCCTGCCCCAAACAACACAACTCTCAAACAAGAGAAGCGGTGGACCACACCCAGCTTCACATCATTCTGTATCTGACACAAAGCAAGAAGCATTTAGACTTACCTTGAGTGATGGATGGTTGGCTGCTCCAAGCTCTTTTGTGTTACCCAGGATGCACCATGAGGAGGCGAGTCAGAGTTGCACCCCAAATGAGGAAGATCACTGGGAGGGCCTCAGATTGTGTGAGAGGAAGGGAACCATTCCTCCTCTCTCAGCAACACACCAGCTCTCTCAGCAACACACCAGCTATCACTGTCCCATTAGAGGGACTTCAGCATTGGTATGGATGCTGGCTGCCTGTCATCATCACTGGCACCTCCCCCTTTCTTCCTCCTGCCCCTGAAAAAAAATGAGTTATCCTGCCTGGGCCTGTGGGTGCTGTTGCTTACAGTTGGGGGCTGCAATGGCCCTTTCAGTATTATTAGGCATGTTTGAATGGGGACTGGGGAAATTTGAATTACTTTGCAGATTTTAAACCAGCATTCACTTTTGGTTTGCGCATGGATGAGGGGTGGGGGGGGGTGCACTGCCAATCAATTTGTGAGTAAGTTTTTGGACTGTCTTTGGACTCTTGTCTATGTTTAGTGGGAGCACATTTTACAACCACCTTCCAAGCACGGGCCAAGAGAGGATGCAGGCACAAGTAGGTGCTCACTTCATTCACTCTCAAACTCTACATTCGGGGAGCTGAACAGAGGCAAGTTGACCTTCAGGAAGACCAACTGCTCAGCTGTCCAAGATTGCAGGTGATTGCAATGTGGGCAGACAATGTCGCCCATATGTGAAAAGATGCACTCGCTCTGCATCGTCAGAGGTGAGTATGAGAGGAACGCCTTGGCCATGGAAAAGAAAGCCGGCCAGACCCCCTCCTTTGCGACCCAGTAGTCCAAAGGACATTTCCTGCAATTCATTGGGCTCCGAAAGATAGTCCCTCACCATCACAGCACCCGTCTTCGCTTTTAGGGGCCTACCGCTCCCAGAGAGGCCAACAAGCTGCCTGATGAGTGTTATCTCAGCACTTTTCTTGGTGTGAGTCTGGTGGGGAACATTGCCTAGCCGGGGAGGTTGGGGATGAACAGCAGTGGAAGTGGCAGATGATCTGCTTCCACCCCCCTCCTCCTCAGCTACAGGCACTAGGCCTACCCTGACTCTGCAGCACTTGACCTTCTGGGAGAGCTCATCTTGCCAGTGATTGAGCTCATTGGCCTGCTTTGCGATTGTGCCCTTAAGGTGTGGGTGTAACATGGTCACCATCATGTAGACCTTTTTCTGGGTGAAAGTCTGAAAGCAGGCCTCAAGCCCTTCCTGCAGCCTAACAACCAGGGCGTGCACCGCTGGAAGAATGTCTGCACGGTCTTGAGCTGGCACTAGAAATGAGGCCAGGTCCTCACAGGCCATGTCGACCATGGGGATGACCAGTGCGATGCTTGCCGTGTCAGATGAGAGCATTTTTGTGTGGGTCTTGAAGGGCCCAAGAACCTCCACAGTCTAAGGGCGTTTTCGCACTGACCTTCAAGTGGCGCGACCACCCTCTTCACACCGGAGGATCTGCCCGGATTTCGCACAAGAAGCGCCGGCGCACCCAAAAGAGCCGGCTACTTCCGTCGCGAAACCCGCTCAAACGTTTTCCTGCTTCTTGGCGGTTTCCGTTTGAGCGGGTTTTGCGACGGAAGTAGCTGGCTCTTTTGGGTGCACTGGCGCTTCTTGTGCGAAATCCGGGCAGATCCTCTGGTGTGAAAAGGGTGGTCGCGCTACTTGAAGGTCAGTGCGAAAACGCCCTAAGAAATGATCACCCAATCCTCTTGGGTGAGATGGTTCTCATCCTGAAAGACCCTTGTCTCAGAGACAAGGGAATCCAGGGCTGCTCTCTGCTTCATCAGACACTCCAGCATGGCACAGGTGGAGTTCCAGCATGTGCTGACGTCACTGATCAGGTGGTGCCCTGGCACGCCTCTCAGTGTCTGTTTTTCATGCAGCAGATATGAGTCCGTATTGCTGCATGAGAAGTGACCCACAATGTGCCGACACTTGTGGAGCAGAAGTTGGTACTCATGGGTTGTGGCTAGATACCTACGATCCTGGCTTTTCGTCTGGCTGAATGTGTCCTTAACCACGAGGTGGAGAAGGTGGGCTACGCAAGGAAGGCATTTTAGGCCCTGATGCTGGACAGCCACCTTGATGTTGGAGCCACCGTTAGTCACCATGAAGCCCGTGGCAACTTCCCCGCTGCCTACCCAGCCCTCTAACTGCCGTGAGAGAATGGCTCCAAGAGTGTCTGCTGTGTGCGGTGTGTCGACTACTTTGGCATGCAGCAAGGTCCAGTGATAGCTGGCCTGGCAGCCCTCACTCTACTTGCCGCTATTGCCACCCCCACCCTGCAGCTCACTGGGTTGCCACCAATGCACAGTCAGGGAGAGATACCCCTCAAACGCATATCTGAGGTGAAATGAACAGTCCCCCCAGCAGCACGGGACAAATGCTCCTTCACCACAGATCTGGTCGCCATGAAAACAGATGGCACAACGGTTCTGCTAATGGTGGTTCTAGCAGGAACTTTGTAGCAGGGCGCCAGGTACTCTAGCAACCCTAGCACCCCAGGATACTCGACCACTGAAAATGGAAGACCATGGGTGACCGACCTGGCAAGGTTTCAGGTGATCACCCTCCTGCCATACCTGATTCCCCCTCTGGGCACACAGGTGCCACCCTTACCAAACATCTCAGGCAGAGATGGCTGGAGTTCCTGCCTTGTCACAGAACTCTCCTGGAGAGCTTTGGAGGTAGTCACAATGGGACAGACCTCCTGGCTGTGTGGTGTTGGCCACTTGCGCTTCCCAGAACCAGCCTGCTTCTCTCCCTTAAGAAACACTGCCTGGTGTTGCTTCCGCAGGTGGTTCCGCATCCCCCCGGAGTCAGGTGGCCAAGGAAGGCTACTCTTGCTGCCCCTCCTCCGGCTGCTGAGGCCGAGTGACATCAGCTGGAGGAGAGACTGCCTGAGCAGCAGACCCCTGCTCTGTGCCAACACCTAATGGCACCTCTGCTGGGGGTGCCCCAGCAGCAGCCTTAATGAAGGGCCCAAGGAGGGCCTTCTTCTTCATCACACTCCGGCCAGAGATCAGAGTGCTGGAAGGTGGCCGTGGAGTGGCTCTACGCACAGGTGGGGGGGAAACCTGGGTCTTCCCCCTCCCCTCCACCCCTCTAGTCTTCTCCTTGGCCTGTCACTCATGTCACCCTTGGCCAGTCTCACACAACCTGAAATGAGAGTGGGTTTTTTTTACAAACCTAACTCACTACACTGTACCCTGAACCAACAGCTGCCCTGACTTTTTTTTTAAAAAAATCCTCCCACCAAGACTTGTTTGTTTGTTTGTTTGGTCCCTAACCTGTCCTTCTTTGGGTTGGGGTAGTAGTAGTCTGGTAAAATTTAGGAGACTAGGTGATCCTGCCTCTACCTGGCTACAGTTTTTAAAAGGCTACCTTGAGATGAAGGCAATCCTTATTATATCCTCCTAGTTAAACTTCTCCTAACTAGATCCTGGGACAAACTGGATTTCCTTGCAAACTAGAAATCAGGTGTCCCCTATAACTAGAAAGAAGCAGTGGTTTACCCTATAGAAATCTAAGGATACACCAACTTTCAGTGGCTGAAAGCAAGATGCACTGCAACCCTAGTCTCTTTAAAAGGGAGCCTGATGTGGCCTAGTAGTCACGCTGCCTTTATGAGAAACCTAAAATCTTTTTAAATTGCCCCTATCTGGCCTAGTTGAATTTTGAAAGAAGATAAAGCCCTAAACTGGATTATTATTTTTTTAATTTCAAAAAGCACAATCTCTAAAAACACCCTTATTAGTGGGGCAGCCTATTTAGTAGCCCTAGCCAAACTGAAAGCACCCTCAGGCTCCAAAAATGACTCTATAAAAACATGAAAGTGGCCCATCCCACACAGCCCACACACCAACCCCACACCAATGAGAGGTAATTTAAAGAAAACAAAATTTGACAGAACTTAACTTTTAACTCTCCCACCCCAAAAGCAGAACCAGGAAAAGGGACAACAGGACAGGATGCAAAACCAACTACGACAGCTCCAAACAGATCACTGAGAAAAGGACAAGAAACTCAACTGTTAAAAAAGTGACCTTTTAAACAATAAAAAACCTCAGGCCAAATGAGTCAACAACACCCGCCCCACCCCCCAAAAAACAGAACCAGGAAAAAGGACAACAGGACAGGATGCAAAACCAACAACAAGAGATCCAAACAGATCACTGAGAAAAGACCAAGAAAGTTAACTGTTAAAAAGTGACCTTTTCAACAATAAAAAACCTCTGGCCAAATCAGTCAACGACACCCCCCCACCCCCAAATCTAGAACCAGGAAAAGGAACAACCGGACACGATGCAAAACCAACAACAACAGATCCAAATCACTGAGAAAAGTCCAACAAACTCAACTGTTAAAAAGTGAACTTTTTAACAATAAAAATTAGGCCAAATAGCACCCCCCCCCAAGAACCAGAACCAGAAGAGAAAAGGAACAACAACAACACAACACAGCAGCAAAAAATCAAACACAGAATCCTTTTAAAACAGTAACAAACTTGACTTTTAACAATACAGGAACTTTACCAACCCCTCCCCACCAAAAAACCTTCACCCTAACCCCAAGAAATCCAAGCCACTCAAATCAGGAAAAGTAAAAGGACACTGCACTTTTAAAAGTCCTTTCACTAAAGTAAGATATGGGCAAATTGGCAACCCCCCAACCCCAGGCCCCTACCCGCAGCAGAACCCTCTAACCCCAAATAAGCTACCCAGTACCCACCCACCCAAATCTGGATAAGTAAAGGGACTCTGAGTCTTAAAAAGTCCTTTTACTTTTATCCTAACTAAAATAAAAACAAGAACCCCAAGGGCCAGCGCAACACAATTTCTCTCACACACCACCACACCAACACAGCAGCAATGGAATGGAGTCCAGCCAGGCAGACTCCTTAAAAAGGTTCTCTGGCCCTACACAAAGCAGTTTCAAAAAATACCACTGCTCTGTGATTGGCCAGAGAACACTGTTTACTTGGATACCCAAGTAAACAAAAGAACAACAATGTTGCTGATGGCTGGGGGATTAGCCCAACCACCCCAAACTGCCTGTCTGTTATAAGCTTATAACAGACAGGCAGTTTGGGGTGGTTGGGAGGCATCCTAAATTGGGACGGCTCAAAAAGAGCCATCCTGAAGCCTCCACATGCTCCCCCGCAAGGCGTCCCCATCCCATCCATGGGGCGACATGGGCATGTTAAGACAGCCATTGTGCACCATTCCTTTCCCCACTTTCAGTAGTCAAGCGCATGTGTGTGCATAAGTGCACACATGCACACATTCACTCATGCACACGTGTTCATGTGCACTGAACAGTTTTAATTTTTAAAAACCCAGATGCGACTTGCGGCGGCTTGTGTCCTTCCACTTCCAGACGCCATGGAGGTGACTGGCATGCGGCTCAAAACTTTGCTATCACTTTGGAAGTGGTAACTTTTTCAGTCACACTGAAGAGGCTGGAGGATGGGGTAAGGACGGGATGAGGATGGGTGGCAGATGTTTGCATATGGAGGGATTTTGGGGTTGATTTCAGAGGCGTCTCTGACTCAGCTTAAAGTGTTGGAGCAGGAACCACTAGAGAGAGTATAGGAAAGGAGCAGCCCTGCATTTGAACTTTCTCTTTTCCTTGAGTTACTGGGCACTATTTGTTAGGATTTGCCTTTGTTCAGAGAGCCAGTTTGGTGTCGTGGTTAAGTGTGCGGACTCTTATCTGGGAGAACCGGGTTTGATTCCCCACTCCTCCACTTGCACCTGCTAGCATGGCCTTGGGTCAGCCATAGCTCTGGCAGAGGTTGTCCTTGAAAGCGCAGCTGCTGTGAGAGCCCTCTCCAGCCCCACCCACCTCACAGGGTGTTTGTTGTGGGGGAGGAAGGTAAAGAAGATTGTGAGCCGCTCTGAGACTCTTTGGAGTGGAGGGCGGGATATAAATCCAATATCTTCTTCATCTTCTTCTTCTTCTTCTTCTTCCCCTTTCTGAAGGGCACTGAAGATCCTGTCTCTTCAAATGTTGCGATGTCCATAGCTATTTTGTTTCAGTTTATATTGAGTTGTAAAGTTGTTAGGTTTATGAGAGCCAGTTTAGTGTAGTGGTTAAATGCACGGACTCTTATCTTGGAGAACTGGGTTTGATTCCCCACTCCTCCACTTGCAGCTGCTGGAATGGCCTTGAGTCAGCCATACCTCTTGTATGGGCAGCTGCTGCAAGAGCCCTCTCAGCCCCACCTACCTCACAGGGTGTCTGTTGTGTGGTGGGGGGAAGGTAAAGAAGATTGTAAGCCACTCTGAGATTCAGAGTACAGGACGGGATATTAATCCAATATCATCATCGTTTTCTTCTTCTTCTTCTTCAAACTGTAAGATGTTGGATTTTTTTTTTTCTATTTGAAGCAATTTTACATTTGCTTACCAAGTCAGGATGCTGCTGTAATGTATTGATTTGAATCCCGCTGCACTTCCATTTGGAAAAGGTAATTTTGGAGAGGGATTTATGTAGCCAGGGTTTAGCTGGATTCCACTTTTTTATTTTATTTTAATATATTATAATCCAAAGTAATATACACACATATATAGAATGATTACTAAAATTACAGAAAGAGAAGGTATTACCAAACATTCGTTACAACTAAGAAAAAGTAATTAATTTTAAATTAACAATTATGTGGGAGAAAATCTTCTACTTTATATTTACCATAACTGAAGTGTTGTTACTATCTTAGGGATCTCACCATATTTCTGTAGGTATATCGGATACCAGATAGAAAAAATATATCTGAATCTGGGTCTATTAATCGTCCACTTGCATTCCAGGAGCAATCCACCATTGGTCCTCTTGATCCACCATTCAGTTGCTGGGGCAGACCAACCCTCCTGAATCATGCTGGCTGCTAGCATCTCCATACAACGTCACAGAGTTTCATGTCCCAGATGTCAGTGGGAAGGATAGGGTCCAGGCATGCTCCAGTTACTTGGCAAATGTCAGACAGTGAACAGAACTGCAATAGGTATGCTGAGAAATTAACAGTCAACATGGTCTCCAGACAAGCATACCTTGTTCGAATGTTGTTACCTACTATTGAGTTGAGCTATGGTTGCCATCTCTGAGTTGGAAAATTCCTGGAGATTTATGGATGGTGCTTAGGAAGGGTGGGGGATCCAGAAAAGTATGCACAAAAATTTGGCCAGTGTATATGACCTGAGAGTGCAATCCTAAACAAAATTACATCCTTTTATGGGTATTAACTTCAAGGAACTTGGAAGGTTGAAACTGTTGAATTTTTTATTGCTATTTCAGATGAGGCTTTTTAAAGAACCAACAAATAGGTTTCATTCCAAGCTGCAGATACATCAGTTTCATTCCAGTAGATTTTCTATTGTATTCTGAACATTTTGGAGTTGTAGTTGTTTTTTGAATAATAGTACAGTTTTGCATATCCCTATGGTAACACCTAGGTAATTACCAATTCCTGAAATTGTCTTTACTTAGAAACCCAATGTGATGTTTCACACAAATAATTCTTAACATATTTTTATGTTGCATAAACTTGATTCATTAGTTATAATTTTGGAGTTGGTTTGGCTTTAAAATTTTCTCTTTTTACCATTCAATGACGCATTCTACTTCTACTTACAGCAGTCTTTACCAGAGTTGCCAGATCAGTACTATCATCCAGTGCGAATTTAAAAGGGAGCAAAACACAAAAAGGCATTGGGCCTATATGATGACTTCACTTCCAGTGCAAACCCAAAAAATGACGCATTCTCCTTCTACTTACAGCAGTCTTTACTAGAGTTGCCAGATCAGTACTATCATCCAGTGCGAATTTAAAAGGGAGCAAAACACAAAAAGGCATTGGGCCTATATGATGACTTCACTTCCAGTGCGAACCCCAAAAATGATGTCATCAGGCTGGCAGGACACTCTAGGATTTATACAAAATGCTGCAGATTTACAGAGAGTTTTTGGACAATCCTAGAGCATTGCTCCAGTGCAACGACATCACTTCTCAGTTCAGGCCCGAAGTGATGTTACAGCCCCAGACTGACACCTGTTTTCCTCCATGCACCCACTTCCCCAAGGCAGCAGGAAACCTGGAGCAGAAAACCAGGCTGCCCTACATTGAAATGTACCTTACTTTTTCAGATACTAACATTATTTGTTTTACTTTTACTTTGTTTTAGCCTATTATTGACTGCAGACTTATGTTCAATCTTATTATCAACCACCACCAGCAGCAGCAACCTAAAGCAAATCCCAGCAAACATGAATGGCATAATGGACCTGTTTACTTGAGTAAACAGTCCCCTGTTTACTTGAGGGACCATCAGTCCCCACACATTCTCCAGAGAGCACTAAGATCTGGATCTCAACATCTCCTAGTGATCCCCAGGCTGAAAGAGGTGAGACTGTCAACCACCAGGGAGTGGGCCTTTTCAGTGGCAGCCCCCTCTTGGTGGAATCAATTGCCGGAAGAGGTTAGGGCTTTGCAGGACCTTGCTGAGTTCCCCAAGGCCTGTAAGACCGCTCTCTTCCAGCAAGTCTTGTCAACTGTAGGAGAATTCTGGAACAACTGTCATAATAATAATATAATAATAATAATAATAAAATTTTATTTATACCCCGCCCTCCCCACCGAGGTAGGCTCAGGGCGGCTTACAGAATGCGGCAAAAGCCATGTTAAACAATAAAACAATTATACATTCAGTACCATTTAAAATTACCATTAAATTTACATAATATAAAAATCTAAAATCAATCTAAAATAATCTTATCTTATTGCTAACTCAATTGTTGATGTTAGTGATGGCATGGTGTTCATTTCAGGTTTCATCTTGGAAGGCTAGCCGGAAGAAACATCTGATTCGTCATCCTGAGAAACATCTGATTCATTAGCACCAACTGCAGATTTTTTTAACTTGTACTGTTTAATGGTTTTATTGATTTTATGACTGCAATCATAGTTTACTATGATTTGATGTATGCCACCCTGAGCCCACCTCGATGGGGAGGGCGGGATATAAATTGAATTAAACATAAACATAATGAAACTGGCAAAGGGCATTTCCAGTCATCATAGTTAAACAAATTTTACATCAGAAAAGGATCCCCCCCCCAATAATTTTCTTTCTGCATTATTTTCACCTTACCAATTACAAATAGTTCAATTGGAACCTTTTCAGTTTTGTATAAATATTGTGCTCTGACCTGGAAAACTTAGGCTAGACTGATCTCTTTAAGTTTCAGAAGTTAAACAGGGTTGGTCCTGGCTAGTATTTGGATGGGAGACCTCCATGGAATATCAGGGTCATGATGCAGAGGCAGGCAATAGCAAACCACCTCTGAATGTCTCTTGCCTTGCAAACTGCACAAGGCAACTGTGGCTTGACAGCACTTTCTACCACCAACATAAGCATTGTACACCAATCAACACTGGAGGTTTCCTTCAGTGTAATGTGTCTTCCTTCAAATAAAGTAGCCAACAATCTTAAGGTTGCTCTGATTTTATCAGTGATATTGCTACTTTTCTTGTTTTCTGCTGGTTATATTTTCTATTAGCTTTTAAAAGGCTTTTTTGAAGTATGATTATTATGATTGCTGCTGCTTTTTAAAATTTCTTTTATTTACAGTTTGCCTTTCTCACTTGGACTTAAGGAAGATTGCATGGAATGAATCAATGGAATCAACAAGGTGGGACTTTCAATAAACCATTAAATAGGATTTGGGCTGTAGAACCAACCAGAAGTCTAAAAAATAGAACTGAAGAAAATGTTAAGTGCTAACATTGCACATTAAATAATGCAAAATTACCCAGTAGGATAAAACCCACAGCAAACTATAGGCAGTAGTATAAACCATAGTCTGCAATAATTTATGCAAGTAACTTTGTGAAGCCTTTTGTAACAGTGATACCCTATTGTTTGTATAGAAAAGCTCTCTTGAATAATTCAGTTTTGCATTGTTTGTGGAAAGTCAATTGTACTTTTATTGATATTTTTATTGTTTCTATTAATTTCTTTGGAAATTATTGTATTGTGAGCCCTGGGGTACAAATCTCCCAACTAAATACATAAACTAACTGTTGCACCCTGGGCGCCTCTCGCGGTTACCAGGTGTGGCCGTCACCCCCCTCAATGGGTCTGCTCCTCTTGGGCCCAGTGTGAGTGCCCTCCAGAGGTCTCAGAATTAGGGGTGGGAGCCAGGTTACTGCACCTCAGGCCCCCATTCCCCTCTGGCTGTGCACAGGCTCCTTTCTCTCTCTCAGGAGGCAGCCCCTCTGTGTACTTGCCAGTTTTCTCCCTGACCTTGTGCCTCCATCCCTTTTATGCCGCTGCCTGATTCCTCCCTCCTCCCTGGGTCCCACCCCCTTCTGGCTCCACCCCCATTCAAAAGCTCGGATGCCGCGGAGAGGCATTCCGGGGCTTGGCTTCTTGGGAGCATCTGGGTCATCCAGAGCTCCTGTAGCATGTTGGGGCATGGTGGTGCAAGCCACCGCAGCTCGGCCTGCCGGCTCCCCCTTCATCTGTTGCTGGGCTCTGTCTCATCCTCCCAGCCCAAGCTGCCTCTGATGCTCTGCTTCGGCCAAGCTCCCCAAACCTGTGGACAAGTGCGCTGGCTGTGGGGTGCTGTTGGGAACATCACTGGGGCTTCGGCATACCAGGTAGGTGGTGGGGCGGCTATAAGGGCTCGCGGCAGTGTGGGGAGCTCCCCGAATGTGGTGGGGGGAACGTCTGGCAAGCAGCCCGGGCCGGGTGGGACGATAACATTAGGACAAGTGTCTGTATCTATTATATCCCCTACCTTACTCTGGACACTTTCAGGGCACAGGGTGAGAGACAATATTAGATAATATTAAAAGTAATCATATATTAAATTAATTGAAACATATAATTAAAACAGGTAATTAAAATAGTTCAGCCAGAATTCAAGCTACCTCATAAGGTCTTTAAAATAATATTGCCTTGCGGTCCCAAAGGCCTGCCTTACCTGACAAGCTCTCCCAGCAGTGAGGCAGCAACAGAAAGTTCTGAACCTGGGCCATCAAAGACAGTATCCTCAAAAGCACAGAGACTATTTTCAGATCCTGTTGCGAGGATGCTGCATAGGTTCTTATCAGGCAGATAGTCCTTCAAGTATTTTTGTTTGTTTGTTTGTTTTTAAAGTCTGTCTTCCTCATTGAGATTCAAGATGGATTACACATCGTAAGTCAGTACAATCAGTAGAACAAAAATATCTGATATGTGAGCAGGGTTGGCCCTGCCACTGGGCAATTGCCTAGGGCACCAGCCTTCTGGGGGCACTGAATTGGGTGCACCCCATGTGACTTGGTGACATTATCAATGTGGGGCAGGGGGGCACCAGAAGTATTAGACATGATATGTTAGCAATGCCAAACCCACCCACCCCAACAACCTGAAACTATGCAGGTAATGAAAGCAAAACAATACATACAGGGAATATAAAGCATATACTATACACAGCAGGGTAGTCCATAGTTCTGTTCCCTTTATTAAACCACTTTCTTAAATTTTATTACCTTGTACTTTGTCTGGTTTTTTAGAGATCTGGTTGATGAGAGGGGAATGGGAGTTAGCTGCAGATTAAAAGATGCCCACACAGCAATTGGTGGGGAATCAATCACTTGAACTGGTTCAAATAGAATCCCAGGGGCAGAACAACTGTCAGTGTGGAATCAGTCCTAGGGCGTTTTCGCACTTACCTTAAGCTGGAGCGACGTCCCTCTTCACCGCGCAGTGTCTGCACAGTTTTCGCACTAATTGCTGCGGAGCACCTGGAAGAGCCGCAAAGTCCCGCGGCTTTTGCGGCGCAAATGTAAACCGCCAAAAACCGGCTTACATTTGCACCACAAAAGCCAGGGGACTTTGCGGCTCTTCCAGGTACTCCGCAGCAATTAGTGCGAAAACCGTGCAGACGCTGCGCAGTGAAGAGGGACGTCGCTTCGGCTTAAGGTAAGTGCGAAAACGCCCCTAGTCTCCAAATTGACTTCAAAGGCAGACCTACATAGAGTACATTACAGTACACTAGTTGTGATGTTACTGTGGCACATCTCCAGCCTCCAGATGGGCAGGACTGTCCAAGTCTATTGGAGGGGGATCATCTTCTGGGCTAAACAGAATTAGAATGAAAAAAAAAATTGCAGCTTCATTAGCTGTATCATGAAGGGTTCCAAAGGCCTGTCTTACCTTAAACTGGACTTGGAAATAAACAGGCAGCCAGTAAAGAGACCTCAAAATCAATATAATGTGGTCTTATTTTAGTATATGTGCTGCTGAAGCGAGCACTAATATAATGTGGTCTTGAAGAGTAAAGCCTGATAACAAATGGGCTGCTGTGTCTTCAAGGTCATCCTCAAGTGGAGTGTGTTACAGTAAGAGGCAATTAGTCCTGCATTGCCTCCTTCCATTGAATTGTCATGATATAGCTTTGGTAGTCATGACTATTGTTGGTTAAATGTAATTAGAGAGATGGATTTTTAGATATCTACTAAACTAAATCTGTGTTACAAAAACTACTTCACAAAGAAGCACTCTCTTTCACTGTGATTAGGCATCTAAATCTAAGAAATTACCCTCCTGTTGAAATCAATTCAGTGGCACTTGTTCTGGCCAACAAATATAAATGTGAAACAGATACTCAAATAGAATTTTGTCAAACTCCTATGGAGTGTAAAAAATAAAATAAAATACATTTTCCACAAACTGAGAGAGTAATCCTAAGCAGACCTATTGAGAATCCTACTCAGATATATTCAATGGGGAATATTTTTTAAAAGAATTGCACAGCAGTTGCAAAGCTTAAACTTTGAAATGCTTTGAATATGTGTGTTTTTTCCTCAATTAAAGAGTTAAGTAAAATTTTAATGCTCAACAAAACAAAACCAGACTTGGTTCATATGTTAATCAGCCAGGCTAATTGCAGCTTTCCCTGGGTAGTCTCAATGCCAATTATTCATGAATCACCTACAGCCAACATGACATTTCTGACAGCCTTCAATCCTTTATTTACAAGTTTGATGTGACTCAGATGAGAGAAGGATCAGAAGGAAAATGCATAGAAATTCAGAGTTTAAATAAACTAACTTGTCAATGCACTGAAATCCTTAGAAAGCTTTAGTTAAATATATAAAATTCCAGAGGGGTACTTGAGTTACAAGACTGTGACAAAAGCTTTTGTAGACTGAAGACCCCATACCACATTTTATGAAGAGGAGCTCTAGTTCACAAGAGTTTATACCACAATAATTCCAAATTCTTCAAAGATGCCACATGTGCCCTTTTACTATGTATAAAGTCATCCTTAGGGGGGAATATTTATTGCCTGTAATCTTTCAGTTCTGTAGCACCCCACCCCTGAAAAAGCCCCAAAACTATTTAAGTTTATTTGACATAAAAGCTTTAATAAGTACCAGAATACTAGCTAAGCCCCCCCCCCCCCCGAATACCTTATGGATGACAGTTCTTCCATACTGCAGTTTGCACAGCTGTTTGTGTACAGTTTTACAGAGACACAATGGTTTGTGAAAGAAGAGAATAAGGCAGCTGGTGGTAGAAATATGAAAGGTAGAAAGGGAATAAGGAGAAAAGGAAAAATAGAATAAGGTGATGCAGAAGCTTAAACGTAAGGCATGGAAAAGTGAACATGGAAGTTGACATGGAAAATGCCAGATTTAAAGAGCATGCATAGCAAGAAATAAATATTATGCTTATCAGAAGTAGCCTTCATTCACAGACGAGGTGAGTACATACAGTGATAAAGTAGTCTGTGATCATGTCTGCACCCATTCTTATGCTTGCAGACTGCATCGTAGCTGCTAGGCTGCATGAGCAGAGTTTGCTTCCTTGGATGGGAAGAGTCAGGGGGCGCCCGTTTCGGTGCACAGAGAAAAAGGCGGGATCTGACAGTCTAACTGTCAGAGCTGCGCTCCTCGTTGGCTCCTTCGTCTTGGCAGACGATTGGCTGAGGCTGAGGCTTTTCTTTTGTTTTTGGTTGGACGTCGGGGTTTGTTGGGGCAGTTGACTGGGCAGCGGCGGGTGAAGCATTGGGTGGAGCATCGGCATCGGCTGGAGCATCGGCTGCAGTGCTGCGGCATTGGAGGCGGTGGAGGACGTGGCATTGTCCTTTTTGTTGGCTGAGTCTGCCTAGGGTTTGGGGTCTGCTGGGGCAGGGGTTGTGGAGCCTAGGGGTTGGTCTTTCCCCTTTTAATTTTTTATTTTATTTTATTTTTTTGTTGTTTTATTTTCAGTCCTTCAGTTCATACATGTAATAAAAAATAACAAAAAAAATAGGATTAACACCATCCTATAACACTTAATTATTTACAGGAAGAGATGGATTGTGGTATTAAAACCCACATCGCAAATTAATATCAAACCACCATGCCTCATAGACAACAATATAATATAACAATTATTGATAGTATCAGATAAATTTCAGTTTTTATCCAACCACAAATATACTTTCTCCCATTTTTCTTTCGCTACGTTCTTAGGAATCCCTTTAAACAAATTAGCCAAAATATCCATTTCCGCCACTTGTAAAATTTTTTGAATTACATCTTCCTTCTGTGGGACCGCCTTTAGTTTCCAACACTTGGCAAATAAAATTCTGGCCGCCGTTAAAATATATACTGTAATATACTCATCTTCACGGGGTACAAAATCTCTAACTAACGAAAGTAACATAATTTCTGGTTTCAAAACAAAATTTACCTTGAGTATTTCTACTAATATTCCATGAATAACTTTCCAAAATCTCTTTGATAAATGACATGTCCACCATAGATGATAGAAGGATACTATCATTGTTTCACATTTCCAACATTTGGGTGGGATAGACTGATTAATTTTATTTAATTGCACCGGGGTAATGTACCATCTATGAAAAAGCTTAAAAAAATTTTCTCGAAAATTGACCGGCTTTATAATTTTATAATTATTTTTCCATAGTAACTCCCATTGTTCCAAGGTTATATTTATCTTTAAATTATTCGACCATTTTATCATCGTTTCTTTCACAGTTTCCTCCTCAAGCTTCATTTGCATCAAATAATTGTAAACCTTCTTAATAACTTTTTCCTGTCTTGTAGCTAATATCGTGTCAAAGTCAAAATTCTCCTTAGTAAAGCCTGCTATTTTATCTTTATTGTATTTCGATAAAATCTGCGTCATCACCCACCAATCGATTTTAACTCCCCTTGCTTCCAACTCATCTTTCTTTCTAATTTTACTGCTTTCATCCAGTAGATCTGAGTATCTAATCACCCTTTTGGAAGACCTTAACTGAGGCAGTATTGATGCGTCTACTGGTGATAGCCACCTAGGCGTTCTATCATATATTTTCCTCTTTACTTTTGTCCAAACTTCATAAAGAGACTTGCGTATTAAATGGTTTTTAAAATAACTTTGTGATTTATCAATATACCACAGATTTGCATGCCAGCCTGCCTGTAAATCAGATCCTTCTAGTGCTAGTAAACAAGTGTCCTCCAAAATTACCCAATCTTTCAACCATAGGATTGAACATGCTATATGGTATATCTCATAATCAGGAAGGCCCAGACCTCCGTTCTCTTTTTTATCTGTTAAAACCTTCCATCTGACTCTGGGTTTCTTTCCCTGCCAGATGAAAGTTCTGGACAGCTGATTTAACTTAATCAAGAACGGCTTCTTAACTGCAAAATTAGCCATTTGGAACAAAAATAAAACTTTGGGAAGTATATTCATTTTAAGTAATGCCACTCTCCCCATAAATGACAGTCTTAAATTGGCCCATTTTTTAAGTAACACTTCTATCTCCTTTAATAAGGGGGTGTAATTATCCTCAAATATTGTACTGCATTTGTCGGAAACTACTAAACCTAAATATCTTACTTTTTTATCCCTTTTAAATCGTGTCTTCCTCTCAAGGTCACCCACAGCCTGTAACGTCATATTTTTAGTTAAGATTTTTGATTTGTCTTTATTAATTTTCAAACCCGCAATCTCTCCATATTCATCTAAATGTTTCAGAACCACCTCCACCGAATCCACGGGATTTTGGAGGATAAGAACCATGTCATCTGCATAAGCCAACAGTTTATACTCTTCACCTTTAACTTTTAAACCCTCAACTTTAGGGTCAGTTCTTATTACCTCATTTAAAATTTCCAAAGAAAAAATAAATAGTAAAGGAGATAAAGGACAACCTTGCCTTGTACCCTTACTGAGAGTAATCTCCTCCGTCAAATCTCCGTTTACAATTATCTTAGCAAATTGTTTGTCATAGATCGCTCGGACATTATTTATGAAATTCTCTCCAAAATTTGATTTTTCTAGAAGTTCCAACAAAAAATTCCAGTCCAGATTGTCAAACGCTTTTTCTGCATCAAGAAATAAAAGCGCGAGTTGTTTATCTCTGTTAATCTCAAAATATTCCAAAACATTAAACAACATTCGAATGTTTGTTCTCATGTACCTTCTTGGTAAAAAGCCTGTTTGATCAGAGTGAATAATTTCTTTCAAAACCTTTTTTAATCTATTAGCTAATACTGAAGTGAATATTTTGTAATCTATATTAAGCAAAGATATTGGGCGGTAGTTCCCAATATCATCAGTATCTTTTCCCGATTTAGGAATAAGCACAACGTTACTATGTTTCCAGGACTCTGGTATTTTGGTGGAGAACCAAACCTCATCCATTAAATTTTTAAAAGCATCTATTAGATTTTCTTTAAGTTATGTAAAATTCCGGAGGAATGCCATCAGGTCCTGCAGCCTTGCCACTTTTTAATTTGGTCCATACTTCTTCAATTTCACACACCGTTATCGAATCACTTAACAAATTCCTTTGATCTTCATTTAATTTTATCCCGGCTTTGTTCAACAAATATTCTTCTTGTTTTGCCTTATTTCTCTCATCCTTCTTATATAGATTCGTATAAAAATCTTGAATTATTGATTTCATGTCCTCCAAAACGGAAATGTGTTTTCCATTTTTGTCTTTTAAGGTTTTTATCATTTTTCCTTCTCTCTCTTTCCTAACTCTATATGCAAGCCATTTTCCAGGTTTGTTTGCATTCTCAAAAAATTGTGACCTCGAATAAGCAATCTTTCTTTCCATCTGTTCTAAAAAAATTAACTGGATCTTATGTTGAAGATTTCTGATTTCGTTCCTAAGTTCCTTTAATGATGGTTTTATTTTTAACTGTCTTTCTTTGATCTTAATTAAGTCTGTCCATTTCAGCAAGTTTTTACTCTCTTCGCGCCGTTTATTTGCACTGTAACTAATGACTAACCCTCTGAGGAAAGCTTTACTAGTTTCCCAGATAGTTAACTGAGACATATCCTTCTGTATATTTATCAAAAAGAATTGTTTCAGCTCTTCCCTAATATACTGGATAAATTTCTTATCCTTCATCAAACTTAGATTCATTCTCCAACCTGTTTTTCTCCTAGTATTTCTCAACGTTAACATAATAGGAGAGTGATCAGCCATCGTTGAAGGTAAAATTTCCACATCTTCAACTAGTTTCATTAAACCTGTTGATATCCACGCCGAATCAATCCTTGACCAGGAAGAATGTCTATTCGAGAAAAAAGTATAATCTCTTCTTTTCGGGTTTAGTGTTCGCCAGACATCCACTAAAGTAAGTTCTTCCACCAATCTAAAAAAAACTTCTGGAAAAATATTACTTCCTTTCGCTTTACGTTTCTTATTATCACTTCTAGGACTCCTATCTAACTCTAAATCTTCAACCGCATTGAAATCACCAATAATGCAAAAAATTTTCATACTCAGTATCTACTACCTTGCGGTATAACTCTTTATAAAATAGTCCTTGTTTATCCTTGTTAGTCCTTGTTTATCATTAAATCTTGATGATAAAGTTGGTGAGACTAATAAAGATATAGCTGAGATGGTTAAAATAACCAAATCTATAGAAGACAAACTTAAATTTCCCCTTTTAATTTTTGAGGGTGTGGGCCTGTGGGGCAACCTGGGTTTTTTTATTATTGCCCTTGAGGTTGGCAGGTGACCATTTTGGAGAGCCTCCCCCTCCCCCCCATTTTTCTCCTACTGGAGACATTGGTGTGCAGCAGAGGCTTTTGTGGCCATTTTGAGTTCCCTTTCTTCTTCCAGGGGAAAGACATTTTAGAGTGGAGCTGCAGGAGGCCATTTTGTGGTCTTGTGCTTGCTATTTAGATGGCTGGTGGAAAAGGGTCAGGCAAGCCCAAAAGAAAAAAGCCAGCGCCTAAGGTGCCCAAGGCTCCTGCGAAAAGGCCACCACCGCCGTTATCCTCTTCTGATGAGGAAGGTGATATGGTGGTTGATTCCAATATTGCTTGTAGATTGAGAGCATTGGAACAGGCAGCGGGCATCCTTTCTCCAGGTGGGGAGGATGGTGTGAGGCAATCTAAGAAGGGTAAGCAGGTGAGTATTCTCACCAGGCTGTCTATTCTTGAGGGCAGGTCTGGTTGAGTTGTGCCTGGCAGGGATGCTGGCCTTTGCGGTCTGGATGTGGGTTTGATGGCAGCGGCTAGAGCATCGGGGTTCGGTTTGCCATTGGTTCCTGCTGGATTTGGAGGTAGGTCGGGTGATAATTTACAGGTGGGGCCTGGGCAGGTTTGGCCATGGGGAGCATGGAGGCCTGCTTTGGCGGCCGGGCAGGGCGCTTCCATGTCAAGCGTGGGGGCGCCTGCTTCCTTTGCATTGGGCACGTATCAGAATTGGGCTTGGCCATGTGCGCAAGATGTTCCTAGTGTGTACCCACGCGCAGGGCATCCTGGCATGGCTGGTTCCTTTATGGGAGCACCCTCAACATATGGGATGGTGCCTTTTGCTGCTTTGCTGTTTGGGGAGGTTGCCTTGCCTCTGGGGGACCACTTGCTTCCCACTACTAGGGAAAAAATATTAAAAGGGGAGTACATGGATTTTTTTCCCTTCTCTTTCGGGAGGTTGAAAAAAAAGACAAGGAAGAATTGGATGAGAAAGAGAAGGAAAAATTAAAAAAACGGAAGGTGGACAGGACTTGGGCTAATTGGCTTCCTGGGTTCTGTATTTATGCCAGGATGATTGCGAGGGCGCAGCCGTAGTGGGCAGCATCCCTGTTCTAGTATTTGGACATAATTTATAAAGGCTATATGGCCTTTAGTGGACCATCCTGGTTACAATATGACCAGGAATTTAGGGTGAGGGCTGCCCTGTATCCGTCCCTTCAGTGGGATTGGATCCATCAGCAGCTTTGGCTGCAGGTTATGTCCCCGGCTAGGCCTAATCTGGATGATCGCTCTGATAGTGGTCACTTGGTGAGTAGGTCATCCACATCTGCTGCTGGTTCATCAGACTCTCCCCATGGTGCAGCGTGGCAGGCAGTTCAACCCCGCATGTTCTGCTGGGAATTTGGATCCCTTGGGGTATGTAATAGGAAGGCGTGCCAGTTCAAGCATGAGTGCCCCATGTGTGGTGGTTCCCACTCATTTGACAACTGCCCTAGAGCCCGTGGGCATAAAAATACGAAGAAGCCTGGCGGGAACGGAGGTGCCTTTCCAGCTAAGAAAGGGCCCAGCCCGATAAGGGTGGGACCTCTTGAGCAGTGGCTGTCGAGGTACCCTCGAAGGGTTGATAGTTTGTATTTGTTAGAAGGTTTTAAAGTTGGGTTTAGGATCCCTTTTCAGGGTCCTTGAGTTCTGTTTATGTCAGGAAACCTTAAGTCAGTTCAGGGCTTGGAGCAGGTCGTTAGGGACAAGATTGCAAAACAGCTGGCTGAGGGAAGGATAGTGGGTCCTTTTTCACATCCTCCACTGAGTACTCTTAGAGTCTCACCTTTGGGTTTGGTGCCTAAAAAGGCGCCTGGTGAATTTTGTTTGATTCACCATTTGTCTTTTCCTAAGGGGAAGTCCTTGAATGATGGGATCCCGGAGCACTTATGCTCTGTTAGGTAAACCAGCTTTGACCAGGCTATTACCATGGTGAGGTGTTGCGGGCAGAATTGGCAAAATGTGACATTAAGTCTGCATTTCGCCTTTTACGTGTCCATCCCAATGATTTTGAACTTCTAGGGTTTTCTTTTGAGGGTCAATTTTACATGGATAGAGTATTGCCAATGGGCTGCTCTGTGTCGTGTTCGACTTCCGAGTATTTCAGCACATTTTTGGAATGGGCTGTGCGGGAGAAAGTGGGTTTGCAGGATGTCGTGACAGCATATGGCAGTTTAAGGGGCCATAATACTGTGTAAGCATTATGTAATTCCCACTATACAGCTGGAAAATGAGAAGCATGTGAGTGACATGTGTAGCTTGTTAGCTAATTAAGGTATGGGATTGGCTAACTGAAGTATATCTACAGAGGCCACACTCTCTGTATCTTGTGGGTGTGGGTGAATAGATGAGTGGATATCAGAGGAGAGGTGTGGAGAGAATTTGGAACGTGGCTTGTTACTCTGTTGGACTGCATAACTGTATTGACTTGATGGACTGGTATGTGACTATTCTTCTGGACTGTGATTTTGTACTACTGAACTGGCTGGACTGAATTTATGTGACCTGACCATTGGACTGACTTTGACTATTGCATTTTGCCTAAACACAAATATATTTGTTGAACCGGTTCTTCTTGAGTTTGTCTTCATTAGAACTACAGCTGGGGCTGAGTTTATCAGAGTGCTCTGCTCGAAGAACTTCCCACGCACTGACAATTTGGATGACTACCTTTTTGTGGGTCCCGAGGGGACTGGGCATTGTGGACAGTTGCTGTCTGGCTTTGTTGAGCTGGCAGTGGAGATTGGGGTTCCTTTAGCGCCTGAGAAAACTGAAGGTCCAACCCAGAGGCTGACTTTCTTGGGGATTGAGATTGACACTATTGCGCAGTTGTCTAGGGTGCCTCTTCAGAAAATAGTGGAGCTGAGGGCTAGGATTTCTACCTTTCTTTTTAAAAGGAAGGTTACTTTGTTGGAGTTGCAGCAGCTAGTTGGGCACCTCAACTTTGCTTGCAAAGTAGTTGCTCCTGGGAGGGCTTTTCTTAGAAGGCTGTGTGATGCTATGGCAGGGTTACACTTGCCTCAGCATAGAACTAGGGTAACTCTGCGCTGTTTGCAGCTTAACATTTTGTTTTTAGCCAAGCATGTTCCTGGTGTGAGAAATGGGGTGGCTGATGCTCTATCTTGTAAACAGATGGAGAGGTTTCGTCAGCTGGCCCCAGATGCCGACAGAGAGCCGGTGCCAATGCCCCAGGAGCTATTGCTGATTGGAAAGAGAAGGCCTGCAGAGCTATAGGTCTAGCCATTGCGCCCAGCACCAGGAAGTCTTACGAACAGGCTGTACGGCAGTTTGAAGACTTTAGGGCTGAGGTAGGGTATTGCAGGGTTTGGCTCCTCACAGTGGAGCAGTTGCTCCATGACTGTGTTTCTCTGCGAAGTAAGGGGTTGGCCGTGCGATCCATTAGGGGGCACCTGTCTGCATTGGCTTTTGTCAGTAAGGCGCTGGGTTATAGGGAAGAAACAGCTGACTTTTGTATTCGAAAGATGCTGGAGGGGTGGGCCAGAGAGGCCGGTCCCAGGGTTGATACGCAGAATCCTGTGTCTCCTTTGATTCTGCGGGGTTTGAAGAGGGTTTGGGACATGGTGTGTGCTTTGTCATTTGAAGCATGTTTGTTTCACGCTGCGTCTTTGTTAGCTTTGGGGGGGGCTCTTAGGATAAGTGAGCTGGTGGCAATCTAGAAATGATGTTTCTGGTAAGGCTCTGTTGTTAAGGGATCTGCAGCTATTTGCGGGTAAGGCAGTCATCACTGTCTGTCGCTCTAAGACAGATCAGTTGCAGAAGGGTATGGTGCTCGAGTTGGGTAGTTGTTCAGAGCTTGAGCTGTGTCCAGTTACTGCGTTGGCTGCTTATTTGGCAGTTAGGGGGCCCATGGAGGGGGTTTTATTTATACATTCGAATGGTAGCTCGTTGATGAAGCATCAGTTTTGGGCAGTAACATCATGGGCTTTGGGTGAGTTGGGGTTGTCTGGAGTGCGGTTTGGGACCCACTCCTTTAGAATTGGGGCAGCCTCAACAGTGGCTGTCATGGTGTATGCTTCCACTTCCATTCAGAGATTGGGCAGGTGGCATTCCTTGGCCTATAAGGCTTACGTGCAACCTTTTATTAGGCCGTGAGTGACTTGGTGTCTGTTTATTGTTGGTTCTGTTCTTGTTTAACTGTTTTTTCTCTTTAGATGCTGTTGTTCCTGGCCAGACGAGCCGAATTCTCATATGCGGCCATAGCCACGTGTTTTGGGCCGCTCATCAGGCTCAGAGAACTGCGGTTGGCTCTCAGCTGGGACTCAGCCAGCATGTGAGTATTGAATGGCGGGGGCGCCGGGGCCTTCAGTGGCCAGGCCTGCTGCCTTTGTTGTTTAAAGATTGTGTGGGTCCTCCTCCTCAGGTTTTAATTGTTCACCTGGGAGGTAACGATCTGGAACTCTTAAAGGGCAAGGCCTTAGTTTGGCAGGCCCGGGATGATTTCCAGCACATTCGGGAGCGATGGCCTGGAACCACCATAATTTGGTCAGCCATGCTGCCCCGTCTGTTGTGGCGTTGTGCTTGGGACCCTGCAGCTATAGAAAGGGCCTGGTATAAGGCTAATAAGGAGATCAGGAAGGTGCTGGAAAAGGGGTTGGACCATTATTTGCCCCATCCGGACATTTTGTTGAAATTTCCTGACCTCTACAGAGGGGATGGGGTCCATCTCTCGGAAAAGGGTAATATGCTTTTCCTGAGAGATTTGCAGCAAGGGTTGCGGGTGGCTTTGGGCCTCCCGGTGGGCGCTAAGCCCTAAGTAGAGACTTGGCCTTAGTAGTGGCAGGTTTTTTGGGGTTAGGGCACTATGCGGCTAGGGGAGGACTGTGCAGCATCCCCCTTTTGGGGAATTTGGGGTCTGGCATGATCAGCCTTCAGGTTTGAAGACCCAAGTTTGGAGAATGCAGACTGTCCAGGAGGCTCGGCTAGAGGGTGCCTTTCTGGCAAGACGTGCGTCTGGGTTTGGGCCCTCTGGTGCATGCCTCCCTGCTGGGCTTGCCTGGAGGGAGCTGAGTAACACTCAGCTCCAGCTGGAGGGCTGGGTCTCTCACCCGTTAATGGCAGGGGAACGGTTGCAGTGACCCCTAGCCCTGGCCAGGCCGCTGGTGGGGTACCCTTGCTGTTTATTAGAATATTGAATAAAGTGGCTCAATTTTATACCAATACTCTTTGTCTGACTCTTTATTCCATCCTTGGGGAGCAATCTTATGCTTGCAGACTGCAGCGTAGCTTCTAGGTTGTATGAGCAGAGTTTGCTTCCCTGGATGGGAAGAGTCAGGGGGCACTTGTTTCGGCACGCAGAGAAAAAAGGCAGGATCTGACAGTCTAACTATCAGATCTGCACTCCTCTTCGGCTCCTTCGTCTTGGCAGACGATCGGCCCTTCTGCCCGCCCTGCATGTTATGTGGGCAATTTGCTGGTTGCCTCCTTGGAGGAGCCTGGTAGGAATTTTTTACACCTTGGCTGATTGGCAGTGGTTGGGGTGCATTTTTTGCCTGCTCTACATAGCAATGCAGTGGATTGAGGATTTGACTATCGGGAGGCGCTGTTAAATAGGTGGTCTTTTTAGTGGCAGGTTTTTGGGGTTTAGGGCATTATGTGGCTAGGGGAGGACTGTGAAGCATCCTCCTTTTGGGGAATTTGGGGTCTGGCATGATCAGCCTTCAGGTTTGAAGACCCGGGTTTGGAGAATGCAGACTGTCCGGGAGGCTCGGCTAGAGGGTGTCTTCTGGTGAGACGTGCATCTGGGTTTGGGCCCTGTGGTGCGTGCCTCCTTGCTGGGCCTTCCTGGAGGGGCTGAGGGGCTGGGTCTCTCACCTATTAATGGCAGGGGAGCGGTTGTGGTGTCCCCTAGCCCTGGCCAGGC
Organism: Heteronotia binoei; assembly: GCF_032191835.1. Lineage (NCBI taxonomy): Eukaryota > Metazoa > Chordata > Lepidosauria > Squamata > Gekkonidae > Heteronotia > Heteronotia binoei. The sequence goes on from NC_083231.1 coordinate 68,331,561, forward strand.
CGCTGGTGGGGTACCCTTGCTGTTTATTAGAATATTGAATAAAGTGGCCCAATTTTATACCAATACTCTGTGTCTGACTCTTTATTCCATCCTTGGGGAGCAACCATCTCATGCAACACCAAAATATGTATCATAAGAAGAGTACTATAGGATGTCATCCAAAGTCATGCAGATCTAAGGTATAGTAACTCTACTAAAATGCTATTTATATTCTCTAGTTCTTTTTTAGTTTTGAAGTGGTTTAAAAGACAACTGTGTGTGATAACATGTCACTGCAGAACTGACCTGTGCAAATGTCTATGTTTGAATATGTCCTATGGCAAAGTATTATACCATGAAAGAATTTGAAAATAAGTGCAAAGTAGAATGGGTGAGTAATGGGAATATTACAGATTAAGAAGCATCAGATAGAGATGTGCAAATGGACCTTAACCAATTAACCTTGAATAATTTGGAAAATTAGTAGCAGTTAGTAATATTATGGAACATTAGGGTTTGTCTATAATTCTAGTGCCTGGCCATCTGGTTCAGAATTCAAGAAGACTGAGGGTTCGGTGGAGAAAGAAAGTTAGGAAGTGACTCAGTAGGGTTATGTAAAAAATGATTCTGTTGATATGTACATCATTCTGATGTATAGTTTACATTAATCATACTGTTGACTAAATGGCTTGGTGGCAAGGCCTTTTCTTTATAAGCTCCATGGTTTTTTTTCCTATTTGGTTGCTATTCTGCTTTTTCTGAGTTATGCCTACAAAACATATGTGCAACTATTTTGTTTGAATATGCAGATAAATAGCAGACTACAAAAAGATAGGAAATGTCTGCTTTGCCATCTTCTCTAAATGTATACTGAGATATGTAACAGAAAAAGAAAGAAACAGATTTAAGGCTAAAACAAGCAAAAGTTCAATAATCAAGGAATAGCCATGAGAGCTGTCTCCAAGGCTTTATGACATTATTTAAAAGAAGACCCATTAATTCAGCAAAACACATTACCTCACCCAGATGGGGGAGGGGGGAGCAGAAGAGGCAACATTCAGTCTGTGGAAAGAAAGTGATGGGTGGAGTAATCTCTTTTAAAATTAAAAAAATGAGCAAACCCATATGAAATGAGCAAACCCAGTTCACGTACTGACACACAATGAAGTGTATTTACCTCCTGTACAGTCTGCTATTCTTTCAAAATACCTTCCTATATATTTTCAGTATGAATATATAGGCTCATTAGTATGCAATATTTTATGATGTCCTATGATGTTTTAATTCTGATGTTTGTTTTTTACTGCTGTAATCTGCTCTGAGCCCGCTGATGGGATAGGGTGGGGTATAATTTTTTTAAAAAATAAATTAAATTATTTGCTCCTGTGTGCTTTCTTGAGATGACAAATATCTGCCCATTGAACTATTGAAGACTTGAAAATTGCTTATAAAAGAAGGACACTTTGCCCTATCTGCTTGAATTTGCAATTGAAGTTCTCTTGGCAGGAGTTAGAAATCTTGGACTATAAATTTGTTTCCCACTGAAACCCAAAGTTATAAACTCAAATAATAAAAAAAGTAAAAATGTAGTAATTGTGATTTTTAAAAGAATAATTTTCAGCTAAAATGAATCAAAATGGAGTAAAAAATGTATGAGTTATACCAAGTTTTTGTAAAAGTCATTGTTGTATAAGTCTTTGCAGCATCATTGGCTGTGTGCCTTTCGGGGCTTCGCTGTTCAGGTCAAGAAGACCAGCAGAAAAGCCCACTTTTTGCCATTGTAGAATATCATCTCTCTCTAGCTTCCAAGAGATCCAGATCTGGATTGTCTTTAATAGCTTGTTTCATTCTCAGAACACATCTAATCTTATACTAGGGACAAAATCCATTATGAATGAATGGCTGCAGTCTTTAATTAATGCATGATTTGCAGGTGTGAAAATACATTTTATTAAGATTTTATAATGAATTTTATAATAAAGTGCATACTGTGGTAGCAATAAATATTCATTTTATTTCAAAGAGAATTCACTTAAGATTGCATAATGATTTTTAAAAGTTCAAGTACATTTGTATAAAGTGCTTTGTATTAATAAATTGAACAATAAATAGTTTTATAAAAAAAGGAAAAAAATAGGGTACTTTAAATATTTTAAATAGAAATAAAGAGCAGAATACAGCTACAATCAATTAACGCTATAAGATTGTGAGCATCACAAGAGCTTTGTCTGAGTGCTGGAGATGCCAGCGGTCCATGCTGAGCTCGAATATGTGTGCAAATATTGATGACAATATTAGGTAAGAACATTGTAAGCAGGATAAAGTTTCTCTCAAAATTGTGAATTTATTGTGATGGATTTTGAAATTATGTCTATAATTTTAGTCCCTTGGAACAGGTAGCTTGGAGCTCGTAAGCGCCTGAGGAAGCAATCCCGGGAAATGGGGTCTTAACAGTGTCCTGTCGCGCAAGACATCTATCAAATGAGACTCTGGATCTTTTTTGGACTCTGAATCAATCACTGGGGACTCTACGGAGCCGGTAGAAATTATCTCCAGAACTTATTATGTACCTTTAAGGGTTTGCGCAAGTCGAAGTGAGAGCTCCGCATGTATTGTGCCAAGTGTTTTCAATAGGTCAGCACATATGAGTTATGCATTTATAAATATATCAAGTTTTTGTAAAAGTCATTGTTGTATAAGTCTTTGCAGTATCATTGGTTGTGCGCCTTTCGGGGCTTCGCTGTTCAGGTCTTCTTGACCTAGTAGGAGAAAACAGCAGGTGTCCATAGACTCATATAGCCATTTCTTGTATCAAATGCACACAGAACCTACATTGATGTGGACTGAAGAAAATGTTGTGACTTCATTTATTACTGCAAAATGCAAGGAAATGTATTGATCAGCTGAATCATAATATTCCTTATTTCTCTATTAATTGCAGATTCCACTTGAAATCGGAACATCTCAAATTGTTTTAATTGTCATTCTGTGTAATTATAGCACTGAACTCAATATCTTAAGATTGTGAGTGTGTGTGTGTGTGTGCATGTTTGTGTATTTAAAAATCCTAAATGTAAAGCATATCTATAGTTTCTGTTGCTTGGTAATACTAGTCTAGATATAAAAGTATGTATGTTATATATAGACAAAAACACATTTATCTACTAAACTGAAAGAAATATTACACTTTATAAAGACTTCCTTATGTTTGTCAATAGAGTATGACATTATACAGAATGGGAAACTATAGGACCTGCTTCAATTGTGATTTGATAAGAAAGTAAAGGTACAAAATCAGATGAATATTCCTGTGTCAATACTTCAATGGAATCAAATAATTCAGATGGCCTGGAAGAACATACAATAAATGCTTAATGTGATAGGTTTTTTTGGAGTTAGAACCACACCAAAAGATTTTCTATCAGTTTTCCAACTATTCCAATGCAGCAGAGTGTCAGAGGAATTGAGAGGGGAAAAGATCGGGGATAGGTCAGCTATCCCACCAGCAACCCATTTTTTCCACCACTGCTCCAGGTGGTGATGAGAGAAAAAGAAATAAAAAATTCACCATCAGGTCAGAAGCATAATGTCACTTCTGTGGGAAACCCAGACATGATGCCATGCCTCTGTAGGAATCACTGGAAACTAGAGTTTCTGGTGATCCATAGAGAGGCTTGATGTCTCTTCTGGGTTTTCTTCAGAATAGCATTATACTTATGGTGCCCATGCCCTGCCCCACCCAAACAATGATGTGCTTATTATTATTCTATTCATTTTTGGCCCTTACAGAGAAAGGCCATTTCACTGTTTCAGCATTTTTAGAAACCCTTTTGTATTTATCTTATCAATACACGATAGCATTTCTGCTCTGACATGTTGCACTCTAGCCATCTGGTTATTTATCAGTTGTGAATGATAACTATCTTGTCCTTGCACCTCATCATTTACAAAGAATATCAATAAAACCTGCACATTGTTTGTTTATAAAGTTAGAAGGCAAATTTATATTGGCGGCACTTTAAGAAATTTGGAACTTATTGATATTTCATGAATGATGAGCCCATAGAACTGCAGTTTATTATTCAAAGCATATCAATATAAAATATTTATATTCTGTTCTTCGTTTCAGAATGAAAATAAAAATACTAGATGCAGTTCTCTGAACATTCTGTGCGTAGAATGGAGAAAGATCTTCCAGATTGCAGTCTCACTTTAAAAAAAAATGGTCCCAGAGGTCCTGGGAAATGATATAGTATCCATCAAACATAGATAACACTGCTGTTTTAAGAGAGACACATAGAGACAATCCACATAGTTTACATTGATCATTTCAGTCTGGCTTATACTTTCAGTATATCTTCCTTGAACCACAAGTGAGTGTTTAATGAAATGTGGCTGGTCAAAGAGAGCAGTGCTTGGAATGTCATGGACATTCACCAATAAGTCATCGGGCTAATAAGCCTCCATAAACTTCTTGCAATAGCATCTTGCTAATGATGACATCCAGGTATCCTCATTTAAAATGCAGGTGTTAAAATGCAGATTTGAGCTGTACTTTTAGCTGAATAATGTAGGAATTAGGAATTCTATTTTTGTCTGTTTCAACCTGCAATGCTATTTCAATTTTACTGTTTCTTTACGCAAATCATACCTGTACTTCCTTAATTTCTCCTTTATTCCATGCAATTATTTTGTAAAATGTATACATTTTCAACAATTAATATTATATTACACTTACAAAACATAATATGTGGATAAGTCCATTATTAGTGCATGTTAACATGTGTGCTATCTATAATACATCATTTCCAGCCATAATATTTAGTTCTGGGTGAATTTGCCCATGCCTCAGTCAGGAAGGAAAACAGGGTTCTGTTCAGCCAAGGCTGGGCCGGCACTTTATGAGAACAGAGATACAGGAATGGCTATCCAGCCCTATTCCTCTCATTATGGGGTGCTAGCACACAAGTAAAGGTAATCACAGCACAACAATCAGTAGCTAACCTTTTGCATCAGAAGAAGAAGAGTTGGATTTACTCAGAGTGGCTTACAATCTCTTTCCATCCCTGTCCCCACAATAGACTCCTTGTGGCTAAGAGAGCTCTGAGAGAACTGCTCTTGAGAGAAAAGCTCTGAGAGAACTTTGACTGACCCAAGGTCACCCAGCTGGCTGCATGTGGAGAACTGGGAAACTGAACCTGGTTCTCCAGATTTAAGTCCACCACTCTTAACCATTACACCATACTGGCTCTCAAGAACATATGAACATATGAAGCTGCTTTATACTGAATCAGACCCTTGGTCCATCAAAGTCAGTATTGTCTACTCAGATTGGCAGCAGCTCTCCAGGGTCTCAAGCTGAGGTTTTTCATGCCTATTTGCCTGGACTCTTTATAGTTGGAGATGCCGAGGATTGAACCTGGGACCTTCTGCTTACCAAGCAGATGCTCTGCCACTGAGCCACCAAACTATTTTGCACTCTGGAGCTGCATCTGCCATAACCTGGAGCAGGACAAAGGCTTTGTTCTGTAAATAATGTAAGGCAGAACATAAGGACAAGGTCTCATCCCTCATTTTCCCACACACAGAGACCCACCCAGAGATACAAAGCCTGCATACAGGAAGAGAAAAAGACTGTGGTTGGGTATGGGTTCAGAAATAGGCAATGAATAGACAGAGATTCCTGGGATCCCTGCTATTTCAGTTTGTTGTTGATGATGGATCATGGAGAATGCTTACATCCAAAACTGAGGAAGTAAGGGGGCCAATACTAGGCTTTTTAAACATTGTTTTGCAAATTGGATTTATGACAAATGTCATCTCCAGATCTGCAAAAAAGGAAAACTAGAAAATGGTTTTGAAAATTACACAGAGAAATGACACAACTCATTATGATTGCATGCATCTGTGACATGATATGTCCAGTCAACAATAATACACAATAGTACTATCTATTCCCGGACCAAGACAGGCCAGACTGTGCTTTACACGGGCTAGGGTCTTCTCAGTGGCAGTACCAGCAATGTGGAATGCCCTCCTGGAAGCCATAAGAACCCTGCGGGATCTCTCCCAGTTCCACAGGACCTGTAAAACTGAACTATGCTGAACTAAAACAACAGGTCTTTAACACTTAAATGGTAGAAAACTGCCACCCTATGCTGCTGAGCGATATCACTCATGAGGAAATACTATCACCATAGGATCACTGTCAGAAGAAAGTTATGATCCTGTCTATACTGAAATTTTGAGCAGCACCATGAAATATATTTTAATTGTTATTTTATTGTTTTAAAGTATTATTTTAAATTGTTTTGAATTGACTGTTAGCTGCCCTGAGTCCGCTTGCAGAGAGGGTGGGATAGAAAACTAAAGTAATAACAGTTGTTTAGATCTTTGGCCCTTTCTGTGATCAAATTGATAGTAAACTGTCATTTTGCAAATCCAATTTGCAAAACAATGTTTTAAAAAGCCCAGTATTGCCCCCCTTACTTCCTCAATTTTGGATATAAGCATTCTCCATGATCCATCATCAACAACAAACTGAAATAGCAGGGAACCTAGGATGCAACTCTCTCTTTTACTTGTGAGACACACAGAGGTGTCCTGCAAGTTCTTTGCTCCCCAATAAGCAGGAAAAGTGCCAGGGAAGGCTCCTGCATCAGTTAATTTTGGTGGCCTGTGGTTAGGCACCTAATAGTGCAGGAAAACCAGCCCTGCAAGTAAAGTTAGGACTTTGAGAGGAACTAAAGTGTAAGCTATGGCATTGGCCAAGAAAGAACAGGAGCTTCCCAAGCTAGAGAAGTGGCTTGTGAAGAAGGGAGACAACCCTTGGAAAGCAGGAGTTTTTAAGAACCCTGACCCCCTCCAATTCTTTCGAGACACGTTTGAGGACCAATGTGCTCAGAAAAAGATCAAGCCAGGAAAAAGAGATCTTTTCGCATCATGGGGTCTGTTCCTAGCCTTGCAGGAAAGCTCCAATGTGAACAGACAGCTTAGGGAACAAGTTAAGAAACAAGAGCAACAGTTAGAATTAAAGGAACAAGAACTAGAACAAACTCTTAAAAGCCATGCATCAGTGCTGAAGCAGGAGTTTCAAAGCCATGTGGCAGAGAAGGAACTCATGCTCCAGGCCTATGCAGCAGAGAAAGAGCAGATTCTCATGAGTCATGAGGCCAAAGTAAAGCAAATGCTGGAAACTCATGAGGAAGAAAGGACAAGATTGAGAGAAGAACAGCAAAAACAGGTATCCTCTGAGCTTAGAAAGACAGAAGCTAGGTTAAAAACTTATGAGAAGGAGGTAGAAAGGTTCAGGGCTGAGAGATATGAGTACCTAATAGACAAGCAAATTTAACCCACTCTCTCCATGAGGTCAAATGGAGACTGGAGAATGCTTTAAAGCATGCCCAAGTCTCTGAACAAAGAGTTGCTGTTTTAGAAACACAGCTCACTCAGGCACAATATAATCAAGAGCAGGGTGGGCATGGAAAAGAGAGCCAGAACTGGAAGTTCCAAAACACTGGCTTTGGTTCCAGCTCTTCTTGCCATCCCCAGCTTGCCCCAAGGGTTCCCCTCTACAAGCAGGCTTATGCTCCTAGGCGACCCTGTCCTCACTTAGCCCAGTGGACCCCTCGAGACAAAGTCAGAATGGCAGCCTGGTCCCAGCTTAGAGCCACTGGAGCAGACATGAGGCAGTTTGATAAGCAGCCCACACATGTGCTACTTGCTGCACTTTCAGAAGCCATGAAGCCACCAGGGCACATGGCTCCCAATGCCACAGGGTTTGCAGAAAATGGAGATAGCTTCCCCAAAGCTACTGCTTTGGAAAATTTCCCTAATAAGGAAGGGGTAGGGAAACTTACAAATCCTACTCAGGAAAAAGATTTAGAAATCCAAAAGCTTGCTGAGAAAAATCAGGAACTTCAGCAAAGGTTAGAAGCTAGGAAAGAAAAGGAAACTGCCAGTCTCCTTCAAAATGTTCTGGAGTCTTGCAGGGCCACAGAGAGGAGACTAGAAATTCTGGAAGTGCAGGATAAAAGGAAATATGGCGGGGCAAACCCAGCTGTGCAGCCCCAGACTTCTTTCCCCCATGAAAATGAGAGAACAGTCCCTGTTTCAGTTCTCTTACCCCAGAATCATGAAGGAAATGTGGTCTCTGAGCCTATGCAGAGTTCCACAATCATGGCACAAGGTATTCATTTTAGCAAGGACTTGCTCCAGACACTCCTACATGAGCAAGTCTCAGCCCTTTACGCTAGAAATTTACTGTCTTTAGCTCATCCCATTTGGGGAATTTGAAAGCCAGAATTCTGTGGAACTCAGAGAATGGTAATCCCACATGGGCAGGCAAGGTTCCTTTGTCTCTGAACCTCCCCCCACCCAAAGGAAAATCTAACTCCTAGACTTGAATGTCTCTTAAAACAGAGAGATCTGGCCTTATTTAGGTTTAAAGGTAACAAGGGCACCCTTTCCCTTGACTAAATAAGAAAACATACAAGCAATGACTTGGACTACAATTAGACCAGGCCATTTCTCCAGGTGAGGCCTGGAGATCTCCTGGAATCCCAGCAAGGGTTCCAGCCTGCAGTTAGTTTCTCTGCAGGGTAATGGGAGCTTGATGTAGTATGTATTTAGTCTAACCCTTTAAAAATGCCAGCATCAAGTACCTGAGAAAGAGAGGTTGAACTAACTTTTGTCAAATCAAAGCATTTAGAGCAAAATGTAAGAAACTGACCATTTTTAACTTTCAAATTGGCTGAATGAAAATCTGTGAAACTCCCAAGTTCATCTTCCTCTCTCTTGCTTATAAAGTCAAAAAAATATTTATTCCCTCGGTTCTATGAATTTTGAATGGTATAGCCTCTGAGCTTGTACAGAGTGCCTGCAGATTGGCCCAAATAGAACTGGCTAAAGTATTGCAAATGCTCAGCACTCCTGCCATCAGGAAGAAATGCTAATTGTTCTCCCTCTTGCTCAATGGAAATCTGTAGCAGCAAAGATTTGATAAGCAACTAAGGCAAAGGAATAGAATTTTAAATGCATTGCCCTGAGAAATTAAATTTTTGTTTATCTCAGGTCTCCTTAAGGCACAAGCAACTCAGTGTCTTTGAGAGAGAGAGCCTCATTGTCTTATAAGAGGTGTTGCCTCTCCTTCTCAAAGGTCACAGCAACACAAGACAGCTAACCTCAAATGGGCAAGTCTGTCATTTAAATTTGAAAGTACAGAAAGGAGAACCTCCAGCTGCAGGAGCAGCAACAACTAATGTAGTACTGATTGGCAAATCTCATGCAGACCCTCTTGAAATAAACTCAGCCAAATTCAGCTTGAGTTAAAGAAACTGGAAAAGAGTTACAATTTTGAGCCCCACCCAGGCAGTAAGCTCAGTATTTTCCTCTTCTTCACCTTTCTTTGTAAAAACTTATCAGGATTAGATAAGAGTACTGGCCAAATCCATTGTGTCTGATTTAGCCTTTTGTTAAGGTAAGCATTCACTTAAATCCAAGAGGGAAGGAATTTTGGTTTGTCTGTTCAAACCTTCCCCTCCTTTCACATCTAGGGGAGGGGGGGGGGGAGGTAGTGTGGAAATACAGTTGAGGTATTTTGTGCTATTTTGAATTCCCATCTCCTGATTTTGGGTCTAAAAAGATATAGTTTCAAAAGTTTTTCATTACCAAACTTTTTATATGCAGTCTCTCACAGAGACAGCCTCTTCCCAGCCAGAGAAATACCTGGATGGAAGATGTGCATACTGCTTTGTTTTTTGTAAGGTTGCCTGTCTCCAGGTGGGACCTGGAGGTCTCTCCCAAAATCATAGCCTTTCCCCCAGTACGTTGAGGCTAAGCCTCTGGAGGAAATAAGTGTCCAAGGAAATGGACTGCATGCCTTGTGATCTTCAAATTTGATTCAAAATTTCTAGAAATCTCCAGTCTGGAGCTGGCATCCCAAAGCTCTACTTACAGCCAATCCTTCTCTGCTAGAGAAAATCCCCTGCCTGTAAACTGCCCTAATACTAAGAGTTCTCCTAGATAGAAGCTTTCTTTCTGTTATTTATTTTTGCTGCACCTTTTAAGTCTTAAAATATTTTTTTTTTCTTCTAGTGACTGGTACCAATCTCTTCTATACTTAGATTTTGTAGCTTTAATTTTAAGGGAAACACTTTTAAGAAATTGCTCCTCAAAGTCTATTGGGCATTCCCAGTGCTTTGTAGTAAAAGGAAAATGCTTTACAATCTATAGGCCCTCTGCTAAACATTAGAGCTAAGAATTTTTTTTTTTGCTCTCTGAATGTCATTTATAGCTATGTTCCATCTATGATCAATCTTCCCTTTTAGCTATTTGGTGAAGCTCGAGTTTTAATTTTAGTTTAATCCTGTCTGCCTGTGGAAAGAGGCATCCACATGTTCTTAAGAGGCCCCACTTTGTGGGCTCAATGTCTTTGTTTGGTTTTAAGCAATATAATGACCACTGAATGGTCCTGCCTCCACCTATATCTTGTTAGGACTAGACTTTTTCTGAGTGAAAACCCTTTTCTATTTTCCCATGTTCTCAAGGAAATGAGCAATAACCTGTTAGATTCTTAATGTAGATTCCTCAGGGTTCATTTCTAATCATGATTTTCTTCTTGCTACTAAATGTCTTTTGTGTTATTTCTGCATCTATAACCAGTTGGCTGAGCCTATTAATGCTCCCCAATTCAAGTCTTGTTGTATCATGTTCAAATGTTGGTCTACTTGGTATTCCTGACAGGATGTTGCCTTCCAGCAACACATTCTTTGCACTCTGTGTATGCACAGAGGAAAATCGTTTTCTGGCACAAGCCTTAAACCTGGAGCATTGTGTCATCATCCTAGTTCTCCCTTTTACTCCATGAAAGGCTTCTTCTTCAAGGGATATGCTTTCGTGCTTCAAGTCTTTCTTTTGACTTGTCCTTGCAACAACTAAGCATTTTTCTCGTGGTACTACAGATGCCTTGCCCATCTTTTCTCTTTTTATGAATTGTTTAATGTGTTTGTCAAGGTGAATTAACCATAATTTGATTTCTAGGATTTTGTAACTGTTTTGTTAAGTTTGTTCATCTTTTCTTTCAATATAGATGTGCAGGGAATCTGGACCTGCAAATCAAGTCTAATGCATGCTCAGTAGTTCTAATTGTTGATAGTCCTGTTAAGAATTGTTTTATGTATGTGTAACCCTTATGTTGCTTTTCAGAATTCTTGTTTGTTAAGTTTTTGTTGAAATCTATGCTCACATGTGAGACCCCCTTACCAAGATCGTTTTAGCTGAACTAGCCCAGAGAAAAACTGGATTTAGTGGGACCTGATCACCTCACTTAGGTCCAGGTTTTTAATTTCTCTGCTCTAGCTCACCTGTCATTTTAGGTATGATCCCTCTCATATAAAGCTAGCTAGCATTGTTCTATTGAGGCCTCAGTTTTTGTTTTTGAAGTTTTTATATTGTTTTGACAATTTATTATATTCCAAAGCTATAGCAAAGGTTTTCTTTTGTCTCTTCTTTATGGAACTATTTTCATCATATGGGGGACGCCCCAAACTATGGTCATTTTCCTGGATTGTGCACAATGTTTTATTTTAAGTTTTATGTTGCAACAAAGAATATTTTGGGTTGTGTTTTCTGAATTGTGTATGTTACTTCCCTTCCTTGACAAGGAAAAAGCCTCCTAAAGTCCTGAATGATTAGTGTAATAGGCAAACCTGCCCAATGCAGGCCCCTAACATGACATATGTAAGCTTGTGACGTAAAAGCTCACTGGTCACCATACTCTGGACAGGAGGACACTTCACTAATAGCTTTTTAAGACTCCTTTCTTCATGGTTGAATGTATGCGTTTTTGATCTGCTTTCACTGCTCCCTACAATGGTACAGAATCATCTCCATGTTGTCATGTGTGAATGTTTTTGGTTCCTTTTTGGTTCTTTCCTCAAAGCCCACTGTTGCTCTATGAACCATCGGTGATACAGGCAGAAAAGCACCATTGCCAATTACATGCTGGGTTACAGGAAGAATTCCCTTTTAGCAACAATAAAGACAGATTTTGCTGGGTGCTAGGGGGGGTGGGAAGACTCTTTAGTTCACCCTCCACTAGGACTTTCACATACCCAATAGGTACATGGAAGAAGATCCTCTTCAAACCCCAGTATAAGAAGCTTATCAAGGGGGGGAGAAGAAGAAAAGAAGACTCAAGATTAAGATATGGATTCACTTGTAACCATGAACTCTAATGTACCTGTGTGTTTTCCTAATCAATTATTGTCATGATTGTGTGTGATTTATAGATCAATTCTTGTTATTTATCTGGTTTAAATGGCAGTAATGATTTTATGAACTCAACTTTTATTTCAATGATTGTAACCCTGTGTTTTAATACTGTATGCCCTACAACGTTGCCAATGCCTGTTATCCCTGTATCGTAGTATTCAAAGGAAGGAACCTTTGGCCTATTGGAATATTTTTCCAAATTGATTTTTGAGTAGTTTAGATAGTGGCTCCAACCTTTTTAGATAGACGGTACACCCCGGTAGACAATTGAAGCTACGTGGACTCGCCGCCTGTCAACTACAGATATGGACATTGTGTTATTGCAAGACCTCGCCACCAGATGGTGACATAGGTCTTGAGGGGGGGAACTGTGAGGAAAAGCCCCCTACTTTTCATGCATGTGGACATCGTGATCGCCAGTGTGGTTGCCAGGGTGCCTGGAGATTTGACTCTCACACCTCTGCTCTAAGAAGTGGACTTTGCTTGCAGTTTCTGGCTTATGTGGATACCATAAGCCTCAGCTTTGCATTCTACGTCTCTGAAGACATGCTCCAGCTGCTCCTTGTGTGCCCAGTCTTGGCCACTGCAGTGGAAGAAGCCACCATGTTTCCAGCCTGGCTCCATGGACCTAGAGCTAACAACAGCAGAATCCAGCTTGCTTTCCTGACCCAAGCTTACCCTGCCAGGCTGAACTCATTCCTTCTTAGTGGGAAAGTCACACGTACACACCCTGAGCCTGCAAGCAACCCATCTGTTTTAAGAATGGATTAATAGCTCCACTGTTGATCCTAATTGCTCAGCAATGCCAGAACAATAAATCTTGCCCAGCAGAAGATGAGAAAGAGGAAGGACATCTCCTGTCTTCATCAAGTCTTTTGTCTAACCCGGGTGGTACCTAGGCCAGCATTTGATTACCTATTGTCACCCTCCTAGTTAATCCCATTTAAACTTAAGTATCCAGCCATTCCCATTCTTACTCCAGTCTAAGTACCCTGGGGCCAACCCAGGCAACATTGCAGCTTGGAAATTTCCAGGTTCACTGGACTAAGGTGAAGTTCATTGGCCAAAGCAGGCATCCAATTAGGTGTCAGTAAGGAATGTCCAGCCTTCTTGAACCTCCCATCTCTCCTCCCTTGGACCTCCCAGCACCTGAGGGGTCTAAGAGAGTCTATTTAACCTCTGACCCAACTCCACTCATGTGTGCTTTCTATTCAGCAACCCCTATTACCCGCTGTCTAGATCCATCCCCAATTCTGGCCACAGTGTTGGGTCCATTTCCCCTGTCCTCTTAAGTCGCCATTGGAAACCTTCCTGGAAGACTACGATGGTAAATATTACCCTGTCTGTTTATCCATATATGTTCCCCTATTGATCTATCTATATTTCCTAGACCTGTGTGAATGTGTGAGTGTTTTGTATTTTTACCTTGTATGAAAGAAATATTATTCTAAATAAATTACAATTGATTTTTACTAAATTAGAGTCTCTTATTGAGCATTGACTCTCTGAGCGGTTGAGCCTGGTATACAATTGATAACAAAGATTCCTATTGGGCTAGCTGTCTCTCAGTCTAATTCCCCAACTTTATTTTGAGAGCAGTTTCCCTAACAAGGAATCTTTGTCTATTCTTTGCCTATTTCTGAACCCATATGCAACTACAATCTTTTCTCTGCCTGTATGCAGGCTTTGTATCTCTGGGTGGGTCTCTGTGTGGGGGAAAATGGAGGATGAGGCTTTGTCCTTATGTTCTGCCTTACATAATTTACAGAACAAAGCCTTTGTCATGCTCCAGGTTATGGCAGATGCAGCTCCAGAGTGCAAAATAGTTCATGCAAACATTGGATCGGTGCGATGCCAGAATAACTCCCATATTGAAACTATTCAAGCTGCTTCTAAATGTAAAGAGAAGCTATGTTGGATCAGGCCAATGGTTTAGTCAGACATACATTCTGTGTTACACAGTGGACAAAACCCAGACGTCAATAGGACATCCACCAGCAGGGCCAGAACTCCAGAAGCTTTCTCACTGTTGCTCCCAAGCACCAAGAATGCGGAGCATCACTGTCTCAGAGATAGTGTTTCATCTATACTTTGTGACTAATAGCCACTGAGGGACTTTTGCTCCTTAAGTTTATCCAATCCCTCCTTGAAGCTAGCTATGCTTGTATCCACCATCAGTTTTGGTGGCAGTGAATTCCACAAGTTAATTACTCATTGGATGAAGAAGTACTTTTATTCTGTTCTAAACCTACTGTTCATTAATTTTGTTGAGTGATCACAAGTTCTTATATTGTGAGAAAAGGAAAAAAAGTACTTCTTTCTCTACATTTTCTATAATTCTGTTAACCTCTGTCATGTCACCCTTCAATCATTGTTTCTCTAAGTTAAAGAGGCCTAAGCTCTTTAACCTTTCTTCATATGGAAGGTAGCCCATCCCCTTAATCATTTTAGTTGCCCTTTTCTGCACTTTTTCCAGTGCTGTAATACCTTTTTTGAGATCCGGTGACAAGAACTATACACAATATTCCAAATGAGGCTGCACCACAGGGACATTATCATACTAGCTGATTTGTTTTCAGTCCCCTTCCTAATAATCCCCAACATAGCATTTGCCTTTTTTATTGCAGTTGCACACTGAGTTGACATTTTCAGTGAGTTATCTACCATGACTTCAAGATCTCTCTCCTGGTCAGTTACCACCAGTTCAGACCCCATCAACATATATTTATAGTTAGGATTTTTATTTTATTTTTTTTGCTCTAGTGTGCATTACTTTGCAATTGCCTATGTTGAACCCAGACCAGTGTGTTCATTAAGCCTTGGGGTGAGCAGGGCTAAAACAGCCCTTGAAAAAGTCCTATCCCCTTTTCCTGTCATGTTCATGATAGAAAGGAACTTGCTGGGAAAAGGCCCAGCAGTGCTCACCAAAATTTCACTACCCACAAAACCTGACCTGACCCAGCAGTTGCAGATTGTACAACTCAGCCCAGCCCAGTCCAATGGCAGTGGCCACCATGACACTAGAACAAACTTTTCCTAGGGGGAAGCCGCCAAGGGAGGGAAGGAGGGAATGCTGAAATCAAGGGAGCAGGTAAACTTAGGTTGGTTGATGTACAGGAAGTGGAGAAAGAAGCAGGAAAAATAATAGAGGCTACCAGGAAATGGGGAAGTGAAAGGAAGTGCCCTCCACAAGTCTTTGTGGGCCCCCTGCTTCCCATACTTATATAGGCCCTTCATTCTAACTTTATCATTTTCTTGCATCACTTTACCATGGTTCTCTCCTAATTCTGAAAGCTTTCACTAATGTGAAATAAGAGTTTCTTAAGTTGAATTGCTGAAAACTTTGTTTTTAGAAGTCATATTAATCCTCTATTTATATCCAAAATGCTATTGCATTTTATACTCACTGACTGATTTCAGCTATCACTGACATCACTGGACAAAGGGAGAAAATGTTGAGTTGTATATAATGTTACATTGATCGAGGGGGGGGGGGAGGGAATGAGACTTTCCTTTTTGTTTTTCCCTCAGTGTGTAAAAAAAAATGGGGATTTAATTTTTTTTTTAAAGTGACACTCTGGACACTGGAAGTTAATTGAGCCAACTGTATAGCCATTTCACCATGAATCATGAAAGCATCTTTCTCTGTATACATTTATTTTTATTAGGAACTGCAACAGAAATACAACTTGTAATTACTACACTCTGTAATACAACTTGTAATTACTACACTCTGATTGTAAAGTTCTTGCTTCTATTCATATAATCTATAAAATTGTTCAGAATATGTTACAATTTGCCCATTGTCAAGCTGAAGCACATGTAACTTTTTTATTCACTTAAAACTTTCTAAGAGTTTGAACAGAAACATAGTATAGCAACATTTCATTCAGTTATATAGAGGCAATATTCTGTCCTTGTAAGTAAGAAAATAAAACATACACTTACTCTGAAAGGTTTAGGATCCAATTCACTTTATTATAACATAAATATGTGGGGTTTTTTTAAAAAAAGTATTACTCCAAAGTGTGTACAATTTAATGCAGCAGAAGGCATTCTATCGATTATAAGAGTTTCTTTGGATCTCTTGTACATGCTGTAAACAGCTTGTGGCTTGAAAGAAGGTAATATAATATCTAGTTATTTTTAAAACATAACACATGGAGGGTGCTTCCATAATTTTACAGTCCTGGCAAATTATAACAAAGTCTAAACAATTTTATAGGTTATTAACCTTCCATATGCCTAAAAGTAAGACTCATACGATGAACTACTATAAAGTATCACATTATGGAGTGAGTCCATAAACTTCTTCAAATTGCTGTTATAAAGGCAATAACGATAGATCATGATTGATTGATCTAAGTTGTTGATCTTTAAGAGATGTGATGATCTTTTCGCTATTTATCTTTGCACCAAATGAGAGATGGACAGTTTTATCACAAAGTTAATAATGACAGTGTCATTTTATTTCCAAACAATGCTGCATCATAGACCTCCACATGGAATAGGATATAGTGTATTGTGATTTTCTTTTCTCCTCAAAGGGTATCCTAAACTTCTGGACTGCAGATACGTTAATCTGTGTTTGACAGTACCTGTCCAAAGATTCCCTTACTGCAAGCAATCACAGTGGGAAAGAAAAGTGCAGTGCCCGCTGCTAGAATATGTCTGAAACAACACAACACCAAATAGCCCCTCATAATTCTGAACAACATCCTAGTTCATATAATTACTAGGTCTATGAGTGATGGGTTTACATCTTCTCTCTTCTGTGTATATATTTGTTTCTTACCTAGGTTTCCCCCCTCCCAATTATTTCATGGTTTTGCAATCCACCCCACCCACAAAAGGAAATTAAAAAAAAAACCCAAAAGAAAGCTACTTGACATTGAGACTTGGTAGTGATTAAATGATAAGAAATTTTAAAATATCTTTGGCTATGTTATAAGAATAATGTTAAATTGTGATATGTAATGTGTGTGTCTGTATTTAAAGTGATATTAAGTCACAGCTGATTTATGGCAACCCCATAGGGTTTTTAAGTCAAGATACTAACAGAAGTGATGTGCCATTGCCTTCCTCTGCTTAGTGACCCTGGAATTCCTTGGTTGTCTCCCATTAAGCTACTAAGCAGAAACAACACTGCTTAGCCTCCAAGAGCTGATGAGATTGGTTTGCCCTGGGGCATCTAAGGCAGTGCTTATATATAAAAGCAAGCCCCCCCCCCCATGGACTTGTGGTATAATAGCCCCTGAATACCCCATAATGGAACACCTCTACAACCATGGTAATGGACAATGTCTATGTTCACTTTTAGCTGCAGAATAATACAAGGAATTGGGTATCTGGTGTGTGGGTGTGTTTCAATGATACAGATATAGACAAAGAGGCTGAGAACAGACAGGCATTCTGGTGTGGCTTGGAGGTGGCTGAAAGCAGGACAGCTCAAAAAGAGCCATCTCGGAGCCTCTGCATGTTCCCTGTCAAGGCAGTCCCATCTTGTCTGTGAGGCAGCTGGGCGCCTCCACATGGGGAGATGCCCTAGAAGCTGGATTCTCTTTTTTCCCATTGGGAGGGGAGAAGCGCTGGTATGCATCAGTGCACCAGCGCTTTGATAGGTTCCATTAAAAAAAAACGGAACAGCTTGGGTCCAGACTGCCAAGTCGCCTCACGTGCGCCCTTCCCCGTCCAGACAGCAGGGAGGCAACTGAAGACTAGCTCAACTGAACTATGCCAGCTCAAATATTTGCTGCCACTTTGGAAGTGGTAGCTTTTTGAGCTGGTCAACGGAGCCTGGAGGACAGTGTGAGGATGGGAGGAGGATGCCCAGCAGATGTTGCCATCTGCAGGGATTTTTTGGGGACGACTTCAGAGGCGTCTCTGAGTCAGCCCAAAGTATCAGTCTGTAATCAGCCATATAACCTGGGCCCTGAGAGGAAATGAAGAAAGAGACCTGATCTATGTGACCTGGCCCTGACCTCCCCCCCCAACTTCATAAGTGCGAAAAAGGCCAGCTAAGTCCAGTTCTCTGGAGTGTGAAAAGCTCCCTAAAATATATTGTTCTGTGACTCCAATCAGGGGTCAATGGGGTGCCATTAGGATTGTCAGTTTACCCATTATGGCAGGTGATATCCTGATGCTGCTGCCTCCCTCCCCCTGCTGCAGGTTAAATGGGTAGTGTGGGGATGGGAGAGATGTCAGTGCATATTTACTGAGAAAGTTTCTATGCCACCTCTTCAGAGTCCTGTTTTTTGCCAAAACCTGCAAGGCACTTCACTGATGCTCTATAACGTTGCTGATCTCACAAAAAGCAAAATTCGAGTGTGCTGATGAAGTCAATATATTGACATATTGAGAATATCTTTTTTCCCCTATGCCCACCCCTCAAAGTCTCCTCAAGTGCCAGGCATTCACCTGGCAACCCAGGTGTCATATATATAGGTGCTTACTGTCTAACTCCTCTTCTTTCATTTTCTTCCTCTCTACTTTTTCTCAAAATACTGAGACAAAAGAGGAAACAGAAAAGACAGTTGTAGTGTTGAGAAGCTATTTTCTAAAAACTCCAGCTGAAAAATCAAAGTAAAAATCAGTTGGAAGCCTAGTGCAGAGAACAAGCTTCATTATCCTAAGAGACGCTAAATCAACAGTTAAAAACCAGTCTCTTTCCTCTCCATTATATGGGGAAATAAAGCCAGAAGATTAAAATGTGGCCAGTTTTAACTTTAAACTACATACTGGTAAGTATTTGTTTGTACTTGTACTTCTAAGCTTTACCTGGATGTCCCAGAATTTGTGGTTAATAAATATTTCATAGTGAAGCCCCAAAGTCTTCATTGTTATGCTGTTCTCATAACAAAGCAAACCAATCTCTAGCCAGTCTCAAGTCCTTAAAGATGAAGAAGAATTGCAAATACACAAAATTAGATGGCAAAAAAAGTATGTTTCTTGTATATTTTACTAATCTCTGAGAAACACCTTGGCAGGCTAAATTGTTCTGAAATTCAACAGAGAGTTAATAGCTGTGCTGATTGAAGGGTAAAATAAAGCAACATATTGTTTGTAGGGAAATGCAGAACTTGGTGGAGGGACTTGTTATATCATCCCATTATTAACAATGCAGTGCTTCACTTAGGAAACTAATGATGCAAATGAGGATTACAAAAGGCTAATCACACAACAAAAAGTGTTTCTTTTTAGAAACACAGTACATTTTCTTATGAACATTTTGGTACTTATCAGTATTATTTGAAATGTCACACAAGTCATGTAACTCTACTGTAATAATATCGATTCTTCTAAGCTATGCATAGAAGAATAGCTTAGATTCTTCTAAGCTATGCATAGTTCCATGTTTAAATTTTCAGATCTCTAGGCAAATAGATTACATTACTGAACCTTCCTGACTATTTAAACAAAATTTGGGCTATCAATGTATAGAATTTGTACATGTCAAAACAAAATTCCTGTGAGTTGGGTTTTTTTTTATCACCATTATCACATATATGAAACAAATACATTATAGCATTAGCTCAAGAATAAATTCCTTTTCACCCAGCATCTTTTATATAGGTATGTCAGTTCCTTACACCTAAAGGACCAAAAACTTCAACACATATTGCTATATAATGTAGTATGTGTTTGTGGTAGAGATATGGCTGCTGAGGTCAGAGGAGGTCCAGCCTAATGGTCCAAAGACAACAGCTGCTTTATTAAAGGATGAGGCAGCCTCTAGGATAGCAGTAGCAATGTGATGGCCCCAGCAGCAAAAGGGGGTGTCTAACTGCTGAGATCTGATATAAATGTACTAAAGGCTGCTTGAGCAGAAGCACGATGATGATGATGACGACGATGACGATTCAAATTCTGCCTCTACAAGCCTGTTTTTTCTCCTTTGTAGGGCTGAGGCTTTGGCTGGTGGCAAGGTTGACAGTATATGTCTCTTGCTAGCCCTATGCAAACCCAGTAGAAGTGGGACAAGGCAGGGAAGGGGTTATGGTGAAGAACAGAAAGAAGAAAGGAACAGAGCCGGCTTGGCCAGCATGGAGAGGGGGAGGTGTCAAGGGAGAAAGAGGAGTAGAGAGAGATGGAGAAGAAGGCAAGCTAGCTGGGAAAGGCTGAAAATACACAGATAAAGGAAGAAGAGGAATCTAGAGGAGGAGCTGTGGTCTTGAGCAAAGTAAGACATCAGACATCAGGGGGCTGAGTGGGTGTATAAAGGGAACTGGGCTTGTATGGAGACCAATTTAGACTTGGTTCATGGCAATAAAGGGAGCCATAACCAGTGTTATCTGTAAGCTGTGCTAGCACACAAATGTTTAGCCCTTAGTGCAGAGATTGTCTCAGTGCAGGGCTTGTGGGGAGCAAGCAGCCATGAAGTCACATAAGAACATAAGAGAAGCCATGTTGGATCAGGCCAACAGCCCAGTCCAACACTCTGTGTCACACAGTGGCAAAAAATTTTATATACACACATACACTGTGGCTAATAGCCACTGATGGACCTGTGCTCCATATTTTTATCTAAACCCTTCTTGAAGGTGGCTATACTTGTGGCCGCCACCACCTCCTGTGGCAGTGAATTCCACATGTTAATCACCCTTTGGGTGAAGAAGTACTTCCTTTTATCCGTTTTAACCTGTCTGCTCAGCAATTTCATCGAATGCCCACGAGTTCTTGTATTGTGAGAAAGGGAGAAAAGTACCTCTTTCTCTACTTTCTCCATCCCATGCATTATCTTGTAAACCTCTATCATGTCACCCCGCAGTCGACGTTTCTCCAAGCTAAAGAGTCCCAAGCGTTTCAACCTTTCTTCATAGGGAAAGTGCTCCAGCCCTTTAATCATTCTAGTTGCCCTTCTCTGGACTATCTCCAATGCTATAATATCCTTTTTGAGGTGCGGCGACCAGAACTGCACACAGTACTCCAAATGAGACTGCACCATCGATTTATACAGGGGCATTATGATACTGGCTGATTTGTTTTCAATTCCCTTCCTAATAATTCCCAGCATGGCGTTGGCCTTTTTTATTGCAGTCGCACACTGTCTTGACATTTTCAGTGAGTTATCTACCACGACCCCAAGATCTCTCTCTTGGTCAGTCTCTGCCAGTTCACACCCCATCAACTTGTATTTGTAGCTGGGATTCTTGGCCCCAATGTGCATTACTTTGCACTTGGCCACATTGAACCGCATCTGCCACGTTGACGCCCACTCACCCAGCCTCAACAGATCCCTTTGGAGTTCCTCATAATCCTCTCTGGTTCTCACCACCCTGAACAATTTAGTGTCATCCGCAAACTTGGCCACTTCACTGCTCACTCCCAACTCTAAATCATTTATGAACAAGTTAAAGAGCATGGGACCCAGTACCGAGCCCTGCGGCACCCCACTGCTTACCGTCCTCCACTGCGAAGATTGCCCATTTATACTCACTCTCTGCTTCCTATTACTCAGCCAGTTTTTGATCCACATGGCTTCGATGTGCCTGGTGGACGGGAAGTGAACCCTGCAGCAAGGAGGACAAGTCCAATGAAGTAAACTCTCACAAAGCCAAGGTGCTGCATCATGCTGCCTTCCTTTATCTCATGTCATTTGGATGCTCCTCAAAGCCTTGGAATGGACAGAGAGAGGCTCAAAACACCTGCTTGCCCCTTCCCTTATTGATCCCACCCTACCCCCTTTCCTTTCGTCTCTCTTCCATCCTTGTTAGCATTCCCAGCTGTCCTTCATATAAGCCCTGACTTGCCTCTCAGCATTGCCTAGGTCTGCCCTACCAGGTTTTCCTCAATCTTTGTGTGGCTCTGTGCAAACAAAAGCGGATATTTGGTTTTAAACAAAATGGATTATCGTTTAACTTTCTTTGTAGAATGATGACTTATAGAGACTTTGCCCTACATCATAGCTCATTCATAATAAAGTAAATAATAATAATGCGCTCACCACCACTGTACTCATTTGCCCTTGCCTCCATCATTCTTTTTTCTGGCTATGGGCCAGACTTTGAAAATATGACCCCCTTGAATTAATAAAAATGTCAACATGTTTCTTAGGATAACTTAAATTATTCACCCTTTATCCAGTAGAAATTGTCCGTGTACTCCTAACATCTGGACAGTTCAAACCCATTGGCCAGGGGTGGCGAAACTGTGGCTCAGCAGCCACATGTGGCTCTTTCACATGTGCTGTGTGGCTCTTGAAGCCATCATTTCCCTGTCTGCTGACTTGGAGAATGCATTTAAAGTTAAGAACATAACATAAAATAAGAGAAGCCATGTTGGATCAGATCAATGGCCCATCCAGTCTAACACTCTGTCACACAGTGGTCAAAAAACCCAGGTGCCATCAAGAGGTCCATCAGTGGGGCCAGGACACCAGAAGCCCTCACACTGTTACCCTTCCCAAGAACCAAGAATATAGAGCATCACTTGCCCCAGACAGGGAGTTCCAACAATACACTGTGGCTAATGGCCACTGATGGACCTCTGCTCCATATGTTTATCCAATCCCCTCTTGAAACTGCTGATGCTTGTAGCCACCACCACCTCCTGTGACAGTGAATTCCATGTGTTAATCACCCTTTAGGTGAAGAAGTACTTCCTTTTATCCGTTCTAACCCGAGTGTTCAGCAATTTCATTGAGTGCCCATGAGTTCTCATATTGTGAGAAAGGGAGAAAAGTATTTCTTTCTCTGCCTTCTCTATCCCATGCATAATCTTGTAAATCTCTATCATGTCACCCCTCAGTCGACGTTTCTCCAAGCTAAAGAGCCCCAAGTGTTTTAACCTTTCTTCATAGGGAAAGTGTTCCAAACCTTTAATCATTCTAGTTGCCCTTTTCTGGTCTTTTCCCAATGCTATAATATCTTTTTTGAGGTGCAGTGACCAGAATTGTACACAGTACTCCAAATGCGGCTGCAGCATCGATTTATACAGGGGCATTATTATACTGGCTGATTTGTTTTCAATTTGCTTCCTAATAATTCCCAGCATAGTGTTGGCCTTTTTTATTGTAGTCTTGCACTGTCTCGACATTTTCAGTGAATTATCTACCACAACCCCAAGATCTCTCTCTTTGCCAATCTCCTCCAGTTCACACCCCCATCAACTTGTGTTTATAGTTAGGATTTTTGGCCCCAAGTGCATTACCTTGTACTTAGCCACGTTGAACCTCATCTGCCATGTTGACACCCAATAACCCAACCTCCACAGATCCCTTTGGAGTGCCTCACAATCCTCTCTGGTTCTCACCACCCTGAACAATTTAGTGTCATCTGAAAACTTAGCCTTTTCACTGCTTACTCCCAACTCCAAATCATGAGTGAACTGAGCCTTGTGGCACCCCACTGCTTACCACCCTCCACTGAGAAAATTGCCCATTTATACTCACTCTCTGTTTCTTATTAATTAACCAGTTTTTGATCCACAAGAGGACTTGTCCTCTTATGCCATGAGTCTTGAGCTTACTTAGGAGCCTTTGATGAGGAACTTTATCAAAAGTTTTCTGGAAGTCAAGGTAAACAACATCTACTGAGTCTCCTTTATTCACATGTTTTTTCACCCCCTCAAAGAATACTAACAGGTTAGTGAGACAAGATCTTCCCTTACAGAACCCATCCTGAGGCTTCCTCAGTAGCTTTTGTTCATCAATTGGCCCACTAGTTCTCTTTAATAACCATTTCCATTTCCACCAACTTACCCAGTATTGACTTCTGACTGACTGGTTCATAATTTCCCAGATCTCCTCTGGAACCCTTTTTAAAGATGGGGGTGACATTAGCTACCTTTGAGTCCTCAAGAATGGAGGCAAATTTTAAGGAAAGATTACATACTTTTGTCAGGAGATCCAAAGTTCACCTTTGAATTATTTCAGAACTCTTGGATCTATGCCATCCGGACCTGGTGACTTATCAGTTTTAAAATTGTCTATCAGTCATAGGACCTCCTCTCTCGTCACCTCAATCTGACTCAGGTCTTTCAACACCCTTTCCAAAATCAGCAGTTCTGGAGTGAGCAAACATTTCTTATCTTCCTCGATGAAGATGGAGGCAAAAAATGCATTCAGCTTCTCAGCCATTTCCCTATCATCCTTCAGTAATCCTTTTACCTCTTTGTCATCCAAGGGCACACTGCTTCCCTGGCTGGCTTCCTGCTTCTAAGGTATTTGAAGAAATTTTTATTATTGGTCTTTATATTTTTTGCAATATGCTCTTCATAATCCCTATTTGCCTGCCTGATAACAGACTTGCATTTGATTTGCCACAGTCTGTGTTCCCTTTTATTGATCTCACTTTGACTAGCTTTCTACCGCTTAAAGGAATTCTTACCTTTTACAGCTTCCATTACTTTGTTTGTTAATCATGCAAGTCTTTTTCTATACCTATTTGTGCCTTTCCTGACCTGCAGTATATATTTCATCTGACCTTCTAGGATCATAGTTTTAAATAGCCTCCAAGCTTCCCCAAGGGTTTTGACGCTATTTACCTTTCCTTTCAGTTTCTTCCTCACATGCCTCCTCATCTCAATGAAGTTATCCCTTTTAAAGTTAAAAGTGGTTGTGTTGCTCTTTTTGGGCAACTCCCTATTTATACAAATTGTGAATTCAATAACATTATGGTCACTGCTTCCAAGTGGTGCAATCACTTTTACATCTCTCACCAGGTCTTGGGCATTACTTAGAACCAAGTCCAGGATCGCTTCTCCCCTGATAGATTCCATGACCATCTGCTCCATAGCACAGTCATTGAGTATGCCTAGAAACTCAATCTCTTTCTCGCGACCTGAACACATATGGACCCAATCAATGTGTGGATAGTTAAAACCACCTATTATGACCCGGTTTTTATGTCTAGCCACTATCTTGAATTCTTTCATCATTTTATAATCATCCTCTATCTTTTGATCCAGTGGGCAATAACAAATTCCCAGAGTTAAGCTTCCTTTGGGCCCACTATTTCAACCCAAAGCATTTCTTGAAGGGAATCTAATTCTCTGACCTTCTCAATCTTACTGGTCTGCATATCCTCTCTGACATACAGAGCCACCCCACCTCCAGCTCTTCCCTCCCTATCCTTCTGATATAATTTATATCCAGGAATCAGCATATCCCATTGATTTTCCTCATTCCACCAGGTTTCTGAAATACCCACAATGTCTATGTTTTCTCCCAACACTAAGCATTCCAACTCCCCGATTTTACCTTGGACACTTCTAACATTTGTATATAAACATCTATAATTTCCCTGGCAAGTTAGGCCTGTAACCTTTCTCCTGCTGACTTGAGCCTCCTTGAGACTTTACCAGGCAGGTTATGCTGTTTGTCACCATCTCAGCGGACAACTCTATTCCATTGCCCGGTAGAAAAGTAATAGCTAACCTTCATCTCTTTGAGAGGAATCATCCAAAACCAGAGATATTTAATCTCCTGTTGGCTTTCCCCCAAGATTCAGTTTAAAAACTGCTATGTCACCTTTTTGATTTTAAGTACCAGCAGCCTGGTTCCCTCTTGGGACAAGTGGAGACTGTCTCTTTTTTACAGTTCCCACTTGTTCCAAAAAACATCCCAGTGCCTAACAAACTCGAACCCTTCCTCTCTACACTGTCATCTCATCCATGCATTGAGACTCCTAATTTGTGCCTATCTCTCCTGCCCTGCATGTGGAACAGGTAGTGTGTGGAAGGCTACCTTGGAGGTCCTGGCCTTGAGTCTCCTACCTAGCAGCCTAAATTTTTCCTCCAGGACCTCATGGCTGCATTTCCCCATATCGTTGGTGCTGACATGTACCATGATCACTGCTTCCTCCCCAGCACAGTCAATCAGCCTATCTACAACATGCATAATGTCCGCTCCCTTCACACCAGGCAGGCAAGTCATCATATGGTCAGTACGTGCTTTTGCCACCCAGAGGTCTACTTGCCTAAGGATCAAATCACCAACTACCAAGAGCCTCATTCCTTCCCTGACCAGGGATGGTTCCTTGGTGTGAAAGGATACCCATTCACCTACTGGAGATAAGATCCCTACTGAGGGCACATTTCCCTTATGCTCAGCATGGTGCTCTGTTCCCTCTCGACCCTCATGCTCCCTGGCAGCAGTGGGGCTACAATTTTCAGATTGGGACACGTCTAACACATCTCCAAGAGTCTTCTCCGAGTGCCTATCTGACTGTCTCTGCTTCTCCAGGTCAACCACCTCAGCCTCAAGGGTGTGAACTCATTCTCTGAGGACCAGGAGCTCCTTGCATCAAGCACACACCCAAGACTTCTGTCCAGTGGGCAGATAGTTGTACATGTGACACTCAGTGCAATACATTGGATAGCCCCAACCCCGCTGCTGGCATTCTGCCTTCATAATTTATTATTATTATTTTAAATATACAATCCCCCTTTTAATACCTTTTGTGTTTATGTGGATCTCCTTGTGGAAAGTCTACTTACCCTATTGGGAACACAAGGAGACCAAGACCCCCCTCTGGCAAGCTGCAGTCTTATAATTGCAAAGAGGGTGGGGCCAGCAGTCAGCCCCAATCAACACAGACATTCCCAATCAGCAAAAATCACTTGCTGAAATCACCTATAGCCCACTCAAAACTAACAAACAGCAGTTCCCCAGCAACCACACAAACTCAGACTCTCTTCTCCCACAGAGAAGTACCCAGCTGATCACCCCAGCTGCTAAGAAAAGGCAAACACTCACCCTTTCAGCAGCACACCTGTCCCGCTCTCTCCCAGAGCTCAACTGCTTTATTTGCTTTCTTTCCCCCTCTCCCTCCATTCTCCTCCCTCTATTTTCCTTCTTTCCTTCTTCCTTCCAACATCTGACACTCATGTCTTGAGGCTCTCAAACACCTGACATTTTTTCTATGTGGCTCTTATGTTAAGCAAGTTTGGCTACCTCTGCCGTTGGCTATCAAAAGTGAGGGATGGATATTTTTGTCATATCCCTAATGAGGTAAGCTCTCCCAAATACTATTATTAAGAAGGAGGCTTTTTGTATAGTATCTAACTTGGTCCTTAATTACAGTGATGTGATCTACATGGGGCTGCCCAATGGGGCTGTATGGCTTAGGGCCAGTGTACTTCCATATGAACTGACCTGGTCATTACAGTCATCTTCAGGGACCCTACTTGAGAGGCCCCTGTCATCTGAGACTAGATGAGTAGCATCCCAAGAAACTGTAAAATTCTTTCATATGGAGATTTGTCTGTTCCCTCTAACATTGTCTTCCATCTGTGGATATTTTTTTAAAAAAATTATTTGGCACTCCTTTATTGACCCTCCTTCCTGTTTATGTTATAATTGTTGTTTTACTGTATATATACCTGTATCATTTTTCAACTTTATTTTAGTGTCTCTGTAACTGGTCACCACTTTGAGAGCTTTAACCAGATGGAAAGGCAGGATAAAAATGTTTTAGATAAATATTAATCGCCATAAATGTTAATTTCAGTGGTCTATTAGTTTGACCTTCATGAAAATTTGAATGTTCTGTTTTAAAAATATCACAATGTGCAAAACACAACTAGCTGTGTGTTGGATGTTAGCACAACTGTCAGCATTTTGTAACTCACTTCCCACTTCTCCAGTTTGGTGTAGTGGTTTTGCCCCCCAAGTCGGAATGAAGAGTCGGACACAAGGTATTGGTATAACTAAGGGTCACTTTATTAAGTATAATAATAAATGGAAAGGGCAACAAGAATTGCAGCCTGGTCAGGGCCAGGGGTCTCAACAGACTGCTGCCCTGCCATTAGCGGGTGAGACACCCAGCCCCCCAGCTCCAGCCATGCCGGCCCAGCAAGGAGGCAAGCCCCAGAGGGCCCAACCACCAGACGCACATCTCAATGGAAGGCATCCTCTAGTCAAGCCTCCAGGACAGTCTGCATTCTCACACCCCAGGTCATCAAACCCTAAGGTTGATCCAGCCAGACCCCTAACTCCCCAAAAGGGGATGCTTTCTGGTCCTTCCCTAGCTGCATAGAACCATAAACCCATTAACAACCTGCCATTAGTAAGGCCAAGTCTCTACTTAGGGCTTAGCACCCACTGGGAGGCCCAAGGCCACCCGCAGCCCTTGCCGGAGATCTCTCAAGAAAAGCATATTACCTTTTTCAGAGAAATGCACTCCATCCCTCTGTAGAGGTCAGGAAATTTCATAGAAAGAAGAAGAAGAAGATATTGGATTTATATCCCGCCCTCCACTTCGAAGAGTCTCAAAGCAGCTCACAATCTCCTTTACCTTCCTCCCCCACAACAGACACCCTGTGAGGTGGGTGAGGCTGGAGAGGGCTCTCACAGCAGCTGCCCTTTCAAGGACAACCTCTGCCAGAGCTATGGCTGACCCAAGGCCATGCCAGCAGGTGCAAGTGGAGGAGTGGGGAATCAAACCCGGTTCTCCCAGATAAGAGTCTGCACACTTAACCACTACACCAAACTGGCTCGCCACACCAAACTGGCTCTCCAGGTGGGGCAGAAAGTGGCCCAACCCCCCTTTCAATGCCTTCCTAATTTCTTTGTTAGCTTTATAACGGGCCCTCTCTTTACCTGCAGGGTCCCAAGCACTAAGCCAAACAAGGCGGGGGATCATGGCTGACCAAATTATAGTGGTCCTGGGCCATCTCTCCCTAATGTGCCAAAAATCCTCACAGGCCTGCAAGACCAAAGCCTTGCCTTTTACTAGACCTAGATCATTCACTCCCAGGTGGATGATTAAAACCTCAGGAGGAGGGCCCGCATTCCCATGAAATAACAATGGCAGCAGGCCAGGCCACTGAAAACCCTGGCGGCCCCGCCATTCGACAGTAACATATTGGCTGAGTCCCAGCTAAGAGCCGACCAAAGTTCTCTGAGCCTAATGTGCAGACCAAAACACATAGCTGTATCCACAGACAAGAACTCGGCTCCTCTGGTCAGGAACAACAGCATCTAAAAAAAAAAAAAAACAGTCAAACTAGAACCAAGAACCATACCATCTCAATTACAAACAACGAAGCTAGGAACTGAGCAGAGGTTGAACATTAGATTTATAGGCCAATGACCACCAATGGCCCAGGCGCTGAATGGAGGAAGAAGGATATCCCAAGGCAGCAGCTGTAGAGGCTGCCCCAATTCTAAAGGAGTGGATACCAAACCGCACCCCGGACAACCCCAGATTAGCTAAAGCCCGGGAAGTCACAGCCCAAAACTGATGCTTTGTCAGTGGGCTGCCGTTAAGGTGACAAAACAAAAACCCATCCTATGTCCCCTGAACTGCCAAATAAGAAGCCAAAGTGGAACCTGGGCACAATTCAATCTCAGAGCACGTGCCTAGCTCCAACACAATTCCTTTGCGCCACTGGTCAGTCTTAGAGCGTCGAACGGTAATGACCGCCTTACCCTCAGCTAAACTCAGGTCCCATAGCAACAAACCATTACCAGAAACATCATTTCTGGAGCCCCCCACTAACTCTAAGGGCTCCAAAAAAGGCAACCAAGGAAGCAGCATGGAACAGTGCGGACTCAAAATAAGATGCACACACTGTACCCCAAACCCCCTTCAAACCCTTAAGAATCAGAGGAAATAGGCTTCCTAGTATCGAGATTAGTCCCAGCCTCTCTGACCCATCCCTCCAGCATCTTTCGAAGCCGACAGTCTGCTGATTTGTCCTTGTATCCCAACGCTTTGCTAGCAAAGCCAGAGCAGACAGGCGTCCCCTAATGGATCGCATGGCCAATCCCTTACCTTTGAGAGAAACACAGTTGTGGAGCAACTGCTCCACTGGGAGGGGCCAAATAATGTGATATGCTACCTCAGCCCTAAAGTCCTCAAACTTCCGCACAGCACATTTGTGATACTTCCTGGTGCTAGGCACAATGGCTAGGCCTATCGCTCTGCAGGCCTCGGCTCTCCAATCAGCCATAGCTCCTGGGACATTGGTGCCAGCTTTCGATCAGCATCTGGGGCCAGTTGATGAAACCTCTCCATCTGTTTACGAGAGAGAGTGTCAGCTACCCCGTTATCTACCCCAGCAACATGCTTGGCTAAAAACATTATGTTAAGCTGCAGACAGCGCAGAGTAAAGGCCCTCACCAATTCCATAACCTTTTGAGATTTGGATGAAAGGGAATTAATGACATGGACCACTGCCATATTATCGCACCAAAAATGAATTGTGTGATTGGCCATATAATTCCCCCGCAGCCAAATTGCAACAAGAATGGGAAAAAACTCGAGAAACGTTAAATCTCGGTTCAAACCTGCCTGAGCCCATGACTCTGGTCATGCATCCGCGGACATTGAGAAATAAACCTCAAAACCTAAAGACCCAGCAACATCAGACATGACCTGACGCTCCGCCTCAAGCCTCATGTCATCTCTACAAAAAGAAATCCCATTAAAGGACTCCACAAATTCTTGCCATACCCTTAAATCCTCCCTCATGCTGCTGGTAACCCGTGTTCTATGTTGGGGCAGGCAGAGGCCTGCCATAGCATCACATAGTTTACGAAGAAAAGCTCGTCAGGGAGCAACCACTTTGCAAGCAAAGTTAAGATGCCCAACCAGCTGCTGGAGTTCAAGCAATGTGACCTTTTTCTTAAGAAGGAAGGAATTAATCCTACTACTCAAATCTTCCACTTTTTGAATTGGAATTCTGGACAATTGCACCAGGGTATTCAGTTCAGTCTCTAAAAAAAAAAAATAAGTTTTTGAGCTGGACCTTCTGTTTTTTCCTGCGCCAACAGAACCCCCAGTTCTGCAGCCTGCTCAATGAAGCCAGACAGCAGCCATGCACAATGCCCAGTCTCTGCAGAACCCAAAAAGAGGTAGTCATCCAAATAATCAACATCTCAAGATCCAACTTTTTCCACAAACAGCCCATTCCAAGAACGTTCTG
This sequence comes from Heteronotia binoei, assembly GCF_032191835.1. NCBI lineage: Eukaryota > Metazoa > Chordata > Lepidosauria > Squamata > Gekkonidae > Heteronotia > Heteronotia binoei. The sequence goes on from NC_083231.1 coordinate 68,362,683, forward strand.
AAACATTCAAAAGCTGCACATGAGACAGAACGGCCCATTGGCAAAGCTCTGTCCATGTAAAACTGCCCCTCAAAGAAAAATCCTAAAAGCTCAAAATCAGCCAGATGGACAGGTAGAAGGCAAAATGCAGACTTAATATCACATTTAGCAATCTCTGCCCCCTTTCCACAGCGTTGTACAACGCCCACGGCTTGATCAAAGTTGGTATACCTAACTGAGCATAAATACTCAGGAATCCCATCATTAACTGACACACCTTTGGGGCAGGAAAGGTGGTGAATCAATTGAAATTCATCAGGCACCTTCTTTGGTACCACTCCCAAGGGGGAAACCCTAAGGTTGGGCACTGGAGGATTAAGAAATGGGCCCAAAATCCTGCCCTCTGCTAACTCCATGGTAATCTTATCCTTAACTACATGCTCTAAACCTTTAAAAGAACTAAGGTTCCCAGACCGAAATGCAACCCGGGGACCCTGAAAAGGAATTCTAAAACCGAACCATTTAACAAGGGTAGGCCACCACACATGGGGCATTCATGCTTAAACTGACAAGCTTTCCTACTGCATACTCCTTGGGAGTCAAACTCCCAGCATAGCAAGCGGTGTTGAACCGCCTGTCCTGCAAAACTGCGGGAAGAGAATGATGAAGCAGAAGTAGCCGATGTCCTAGCCACCAAATGACCACTGTCAGAGCGGTCACCCAAATCTGGTCGTGCCGGGTACATGACCTGAAGCCACAACTGCTTGTGGATGCAATCCCACTGAAGGGAAGGGTACAAAGCGGACTTGGTCCTGAATTCTTCATCATATTGAATCCAGGCGGGCCCACTAACATTGTGTACCCCTTATAAATGATATCTATATACTGGATGAGCACAGCCACCCGCCAAGGCTAGGCACGTGCAACCGCAACAGCATATATAAAAAACCCAGGCAGCCAATTGGCCCACGTCCGGTCCACTTTGCGCTTCTTCAATTTCTCTTTTTCTTTGTCATTCAACTCCTCTTTATCTTTCTTCTCCAACTCATGGAAGAGTTGGAGAACAAATGATCACCTAAAGGTAACGCTACATCCCCAAAAGGCATGGCAATAAATGGGACTGACCCATATGCAGCACCAAACTGAAGGGAGCAGCCCCATTCTCCTGAAAAGGGGCATGGCATTCCAGGGTCCATAGGGGCCAAACTGGCCCATTGGCCATGACCAAGCTTGCTGCAGACCAGTGCCCATGGAGGGAGAGGTACCTGAAGCCCCAGCAGCAGCACCTGGCACTACCTGAGAAGCAGGGGCCCAAGGACCCCCATGGCCAAGCCATGCCCATGCATGACTATGTAGTGCCCCCAGCCTTACCCCCGAATCCAATCAGCACCAGTGCTGATCCTGCTTCAGCATCCGCTAGAAACAAAGCTGCACCTCCATCTGCACCGCCCGTGCCCTCGACTCCTCCAGCGCCAAGTCCTGCAGACTTGCCCTCAAGGGTAGACAACCTAGTCAATATATCAGCCTGCAATGCCACCTTAGAGTTTTTTTTCCCAAGCCCAAACCTGACCTCTGCGAGGAAGGAATGCCCACCACCTTTTCCAATGATGAAAGCCTTTGTGGAATAGCTGTATTAACCCCCTCATCACCCTCCTCATTGGAAGAAGATGAAAGGGGGGCTGGCCTTTTTGGCGGGGCCTCAGGGGCCTTGGGTGCCTGCTGCTTGCCTTTAGGCTTCCCAGACCCTTTCTTCCCTGGCATTTTGCAACCGAGATAAAAATAAAAACTAACAAAATGCCCCTAAAAATGGTTGCTGTTGAATTCACTGAAACTGACCTAAACTGACTGCTGCCAGGCACCACTTAAAATGGCTGCCTACACCTTCCCAAAGAACAACCACCGGAAGCTGATACTGGGTGCCTATATGAAGCGGCCTTATACTGAAACAGACCCCCAAAATGGCTTCTGCTCCACTGCCTCCAAAATGGTCGCTGTCCCTATGAAGAAGAAGCAAATATGGCTGACGCAGCCTGAAGCAGGCCAGAAAACAAAATTTTGGCCCCATACAAAATCCCCCTCCCCTTGGTCAAACTAAAAGGGAAAGGTGCACATAAAAACACCACCACCCTGAGAACCCTCAAATCCTTAGTTGGGGAGGAAAAAGGGGCAGAAGAAGGGAAGAAATAACAGGCCATGAAATGGAGCTCCTCGACCAAAATGCCACCAGTCCAATACTGAGAAACAGCCAGCCTCAGGGCCTTATCAGAGGCCTGATGGCAGCAGCTAAACTTGAGACAAGCCCCTACAGCCTCCGTCCAGGCCGCTCTTCAGGAGCGCGCCTTATCTACGATCCGATCAGGCAGCAGAGGAGCAAGCGAATGCGCTGCTCAGCCTCCCAGCCCTAAACTGACAAACGCAACAGAGCTGCCAAAGGAGTTCCATTTGCCCTGATCTCAGCCTGGAGACTGAGGTAGGGGGCAGATGGTGCTGCTGCTGTCACAGCAAGCCCCGCCCCTTCAAAAGCACGCCCAAATGGGCTGCAAAAGTCCTCCCTTTCCTCCCAGGGAGGAAAAGATGTTCCAGCAACCTAGCAGCATGCTGCTGGCTGCTAGAAATGAAAAGTGTGTGGACTCTTATTTGAGAGAACCAGGTTTGATTCCCCACTCCACTTACAGCTGCTGGAATGGCCTTGGGTCAGCCATAGCTCTTGTAGGAGTTGTCCTTGAGAGGCAAGCTGCTTTAAGAGCTCTCTATGAGATTTTAAATTTTTATCGATTTTAGGTATAAAAAGAGAAAGGACATGCATAGGTACAGAAACAACAATAAGAAGGAGGGGGGGATACAGAATGGGAAACCAGAAACAAAGAAAGCAGCAAATAAATCAGTTACATTTCTACCTCAAAACAAAATGCCCAATTCTTTCTACTTGTAAGTACTGAATTTTCCCCTTATATAACCATTATATTCTATAGTCTTCATTTTTCATTATACACTTTTTACTAATCTGTTGCTTAAGATACGAGTCTAAATTATTATTCTTCAGCACATATAGATGTAAAAGGTCAGAGAGGTTGCAACACAGAACTAACTGGCTAGATTTAACCATATTAAAAGTACAAGCTAACTAGTTATTTTAGCGATGTCATCATTTGGATAAGCATAAAAAACAAATATCATTTCTTTATCCTTCTAACTTGCTTATTTCAAATGGAGAGAAAGAAAACAAATTTAAAATAACATAAAAAGTAGAGAGATAAAAAAGTGGAGAACAAAAAACATAATAGTTTATCTGTCTCAATATAAACAGTTTCTCCAATCAAACATATTAAGAGCAGATCTACAAGATTACAAAACAGTTGTGTTGTCTGTCTTATTAAAAATTGACCCAAGTTAATTGTTTATTTATGTAAAATTCTTTTTAAAGCTTTTGGAGACTATAACTCCTTTATCCATATTACTCTGAGAGGCACAAACCTAATATACCATAATAGCCACAACTCCCACACTTATTTATTTTTAGCTTAAAAAAATGAACAAAAAAGGCATCTATTGTCTCTATAGCCCCTTCTTTAATACATAGTTCAATTTAACTTTTTTTTAAAAAAAAAACGTAGAAAATAACAGACAGAAGAGAAGCATCCATGTCCCAAGAGTCTCACTTGGCCTTTTGAAATCACATGCCAGTTCTTGTTAAGAGTTCCATATTAGCCAATTACCTACAGAGGGAAAAAAATTAAAATCCCTTCTTCTTGAAAGTTTTCCACATCTTGATTTTGTTGCTGAAGTGTACCTCTTCTCTCCTTAATACGTTCACCCATCTTGGTAAAAATAATAAGGACCCCATGTCATCACTTCCTCTCAGAAGAGCTTTAGTCGGTGTTGATTTCCAGTCCTTCTTAATCACTCCATTTTAATTTTATTCGGCTCCTTCCCCAACGAATCTTTATCCATTTGTCTCAACTCAACAGACTTCACCAGGATCTTTTTAACACTCTGCTCATGTAGATTTATGGTTTCGCAGCCTTTCAAAATAAGAGCTTCCATTTCCTTTTTTAATCAACTCTGTTAATGAACCAAGGTCCTGCTTTAAAGAAATTATGGTATCCATTATATCTTTTTTAATGAAACATTTTGCTTTGCAATGCCATTTTTCGCCACAGAATAACTCAGTCTAATGATCAAAGTTGAAAAGTAACTCAGAAACCCAGTTAGCATATCCTTTCAAATCTCCTCCAGCTGTGTGTTTTGATTGTTGTCATTTCAGTCCCGCTCAAGCAACCAATATAAATCTCTCTAAAATACATCTTGTTTTTGTTCAGACAAAATTATAACTGGGTAATTGTCTCCTTGTCAGTTATTAAATCATGATTTAGTTATTAAATCATGATTTAGATATTTATATTCGGTCTAATTCAGATTGTTGGAAATGCTCGAAGTAGTTCTTTGTCTTTTTGAAGCCACACTTGCAGAAAAGTGGGGGGGGGGGAATCCACCTCTTTCCCTTCCTTTGAACTTTCCCATTTGTCGTTATGTAAAATGACCCATTCACCGATAGTATTGAAAAGCAAACTTACTTGCAAAGTAGAATTTCAGTGCCTAAGGTAGAAGAGTGATGCATCAGAAGCTTGTTAAAAAAAAAAAGCAAGCGGTAGGGTGTTCACCTCTTTCTGCCATAATGACGGTCGTGGTGGCAGAGCACCGAAGCAAACAAGAAGGACAGGGAATAGCTGCCACTATTTCCCTGGCTCCCTGTGAGTCCCTTGCTGACAGGAGAGCCCCTCCAAGGTCTCCCTAGAGATGCTGTGGCTGTGGCACCTCTCTAACTGCCCGGTTTGGGGGGGTCACTAGAGATGAGCTCCGTGGATCCCCACCAAACTTGAGGCGCCGAAACCCAGAAACCCCGTTGAAACCCGGAAACCCTGCTGTAAGAGCTCTCTCAGCCCCTGCTGTAAGAGCTCTCTTTACAGGGTGTTTGTTGGGGTGGGGAGGTAAAGGAGATTGTGACTGCTCTGAGATTCAGAGTATAGGGTAGAATATAAATCCAATAATCATTATCTTCTCCTCCTTCTCCTCCTCCTCCCTCTTCCAAGGTTTTCACTACCTAGGAGAGTTCCTTTTGGAGAAGAAAGCCCTGGAAAATTATAACATTTTTGTAATATTTGCTTTATTTATAAATATGCAACTAGGTCACAATGTGAGATAAACAGATATTCCTGTAAATTCAGACTTACCAGCACATGTCAGAGAATGAGAGAACCTGCACTCTAAACTGCTTCCACTAACTTATGTGCTTCTTTCTCTCTTCCAAATTCAAAGCCTGCTATAACTTCACACAGAGATACCTACATCTTCTTTCTTCTTCAGGCATTCTTGCAGTACATTTCTGTGCAGCATTAATCCCATCTACATCTGTAGACTTCAGCGGGCTTAGACTGGAATGACTTCATAGGACTGTACAGTTAATATTCAGCAGAGCTATCAGGAGATCCTCTTAACAGTTAGCACCCATTGAGGAAACATCATATTACCAATCTGAGCCATTATCCACTGACAACTATAGCTATAGTCTATATACAGTTTTGTGTCATTTGCTGTTTTGGTTTCATGGAAGACAGAGGCTGTAGTCCATGGAAGTGCATGAAATAACAAGCTAATCACCAAGCTGATCCATTTTAAAACTGACATGTTTCTTGCTCAAGTGAGACTGGCAGATCGTTGAACATTCATAGGTTAGAGCGTTCTATCAGATAACTCCAGTCTGAAGTGCTTGTATAAAACAATCCATCACAGGCCCTCCCATCTGAAGCACCGTTGGCAAGAAGGAGTTGGGATTTTTGGGAACTTAATTTAGTATACAGAATTTTATTTCATACAGCTTGAACTTCCTGCTTCACAAATTAGTTAACTCAGTGTTGTCTTAGTCTTTATTTTTTATTTTTTTGTTAATTTGCTTGCCCATCAGGATGATTAACAGAGTAGACAATAACTATCTGGAAACAGTACGGAACGTTGCAGTAAACTTTACCAAATGCATTCATACATTTTGCCCCCCAAGTCGGAATAAAGAGATGGACACAATTAGATTGGTGAAACTATGGGCCACTTTTATTAAAATAACCAGCAACTGCAAGGGCAACCGAACTGCGGCCAGGTCAGGGCCAGGGGTCTCCTCAGACCGCTCCCCTGCCTTTTTCAGCGGGCGAGAGACCCGGCCCCCCAGCCGGAGCTGTGAGCCACAGCTCCCGTTAGGCAGACCCAGCAGGGAGGCTCGCACCGGAGGGCCCAAACACCAGACGCGAGTCTCAGCGAAAGGCACCCATCCAATCGAGTCTCCAGGACAGTCTGCATTCACATACCTTGGGCCACACCCAAGGTTGATCCTGCCAGACCCCTAACTCCCAAAAAGGGAGAGGCTAACCGGTCCTCCCCAGGCCACATGGTGCCATAAACCCCATAAAACCTGCCCTAAAAAGTGACCAAACTCTACCAAGGCACCAACCCAAAGCCAATTCCTCAATCCACTGAAATGCTATGCAGGGTAGGCAAAAAACACCCCCCAGTCACGTGCCAAATAGCCGGGGAGTAAAAAATTCCTACCCGGCCCCTCCAAACGGAAGCGACCAGCAATTGCCTGCATAACAAACAGCGCGGGCAGGTGGGCCAAAAACGCCGAGAGGACTGCCGCGGTGTTAAACGGGGCTTCAGCAATAGCGCTGAAGCCCCGCCCCCTCAGGACACGCTCGAAAGCGTACCGAAGAGTCCACTCTCCCTCCAGGGGGGGCAAAACTTCCCCTTTAGCCACACTGTGATGCAGCGGGCTCCAGGAGGCTTCGTTGCCCCCCAAGTCGGAATAAAGAGATGGACACAATTAGATTGGTGAAATATGGGCCACTTTTATTAAAATAACCAGCAACGGCAAGGGCAACTGAACTGCAGCCAGGTCAGGGCCAGGGGTCTCCTTAGACCGCTCCCCTGCCTTTTTCAGCGGGCGAGAGACCTGGCCCCCCAGCCGGAGCTGTGAGCTACGGCTCCCGTTAGGCAGGCCCAGCAGGGAGGCTCACACCAGAGGGCCCAGACACGAGTCTCAGCGAAAGGCACCCATCCAATCGAGTCTCCAGGACAGTCTGCATTCACATACCTCAGGCCACACCCAAGGTTGATCCTGCCAGACCCCTAACTCCCCAAAAGAGGGAGGCTAACCGGTCCTCCCCAGGCCACATGGTGCCATAAACCCCATAAAACCTGCCACAACTAAGGCCAAGTCTCTACTTAGGGCTTAGCACCCATAGAAAGGCCCAAAACCAACAAAAGCCCTTGCCGTAAATCTCTCAGGAAAAGCATATTACCCTTTTCCGAGAGACACACACCATCCCCTCTGTAGAGGTCGGGACATTCCTTAGAAATATCTGGATGGGGCAAATAGTGGCCCAAACCACCCTCCAAAACCTTGCGAATCTCCTTATTCACTCTATAACGAGTCCTTTCTAACCCAGCTGGGTTCCAGGCACTGTGCCACACCAAGCGCGGAATCATGGCCGACCAAACTATAATGGTACCAGGCCCTCTGTTCCTTATGTACCTGAAATCATCTCGGGCCTGCAAGATCAACGCCTTGCCCTTAATCAGCCCGAGATCATTTCCTCCCAGGTGAACAATCAATACCTGTGGAGGAGGGCCCCCAGACCCATGAAACAAAAGGGGAAGCAAGCCAGGCCACTGAAGACCCCGGCGCCCCTTCCATTCTATCATAACATGTTTGCTGAGCCCCAGCTGAGAGCCAACAGCAGTTCTCCGAGCTTGATGTGCCACCCAAAACACATAACTGTGCCCGCAGATGAGAACTCTGCTCCTCTGGCCAGGAACAACAGCATCTAAAAGGAAGAAGCAGACAAGTTATACAACCCGAACCTTAAACTACCCTAGCTCCTAATCAAAACTTATTAGCGGAGCAAAGGGTGAATATAACCTTTGTAAGCCTGAGAACGCCAACGGCCAAGGCGTTGAATGGACGAAGTAGGATAACCCAAGGCAGCAGCCGTAGAGGCTGCACCGATTCTAAAGGAATGGGTACCAAACCTCAATCCAGACAAACCTAACAAGCCTTTGACGTCACAGCCCAAAATTGATGCTTTGTCAGAGGACTGCCTCCAGCGTGACAAAACAGCAATCCTTCGCAGCCCCCCTGCACAGCCAAATAGTCGGCCAATGAGGAAACTGGGCAAAGCTCCACTTCCGAACTCGGACCCAACTCTAGCACAGTCCCTGTGCCCTCTTGGTCAGTTTTAGATCGCCGGATAGTAAGGACCGCCTTACCCCCCAGCAACGTGATATCCTTCAATAACAACGTCCTACCTGAAACATCACTCTTGGAGCTTGCCACCAGTTCACTAACCCTCAGAGCCCCAAAAAAGGCCACTAAAGAGGCTGCTTGGAACAAAACTGCTTCGAAATGAGATGCACACACTGTGCTCCAAACCCCTTTCAAACCCCGAAGAATCTCAGGAGACAAAGGGGCCCTAGTGTCAGGCATAGGCCCAGCCTCCCTGGACCACCCTTCCAGCATCTTTCGAATATGAAAATCTGCTGTTTCCTCTTTAAATCCCAAGGCCTTGATAGCAAAGGCCAGTGAAGACATGCGTCCCCAAATTGATCGCACGGCCAATCCCTTACCTCTCAAGGAAACACAATAATGGAGCAACTGCTCCACTGGGAGGGGCCAAACAATGCGATACTCTACCTCAGCCCTAAAGTCCTCAAACTGCCGCACTGCACGCTCATAAGACTTCCTGGTGCTAGGTGCACTGGCTAAGCCTATCGCTCTGCAGGCCTCGGCTCTCCAATCAGCCATAGTTCCTGGGGCATTGGCGCCGCATCCAGATCGGCGTCTGGGGCCAGCTGACGAAACCTCTCAATCTGTTTACAAGAGAGAGCATCAGCCACCCCGTTATTCACCCCAGGAACATGCTTGGCCAAAAACAAAATATTAAGCCGCAGGCAACGCAAAGTGAAGGCCCTCACCAACCTCATAACCCGCTGCGATTTGGACGAAAGGGAATTAATAACATGAACAACTGCCATGTTATCACACCAAAAATGAACAGTGCAATTAACCATATCACTCCCCCACAGCCAAACAGCTACTAAAATGGGAAAAAATTCCAAAAACGTGAGGTCCTGGCTCAAACCGGCCTGCACCCACGACTCTGGCCACTCTTCCATGCACCAATGTCAACGGAAGTAGACTCCAAAACCCAATGACCCAGCAGCATCTGACATGACCTGAAGCTCAGCCTTGAGCCTCATGTCCTCTCTCCAAAAAGAAATCCCATTAAAGGATTCCAAAAACTCCTGCCACATCCTGAGATCTTCCCTCATGCTGCTAGTAACCCTGGTCCTGTGCTGTGGATTCCAAAAACTCCTGCCACATCCTGAGATCTTCTCTCATGCTGCTAGTAACCCTGGTCCTGTGCTGTGGCGAGTGAAGGCCCGCCATGGCGTCACAGAACCTGCGAAAAAAAGGCCTACCCGGGGCAACCACTTTGCAGGCAAAGTTAAGGTGCACCACCAGCTGCTGCAGCTCAAGCAATGAAACCTTCTTTCTGCACAGGAAGGAATTAATCCTTTCCTTCAAGTCCTGCAGCTTCTGATCAGGAATCCTAGATGACTGCTCTAAAGTATCTAGCTTGATTCCCAGAAACACAAGGCATTGGGCCGGGCCCTCAGTTTTTTCCTCAGCCAATGGCACACCCAACTCAGTGGCCAACTCAATAAAGCCGGCTAACAACTGAGCACAATGACCCGAGCCAGCAGGGCCCACAAACAGTAGTCGTCCAGATAATGAATGACATCCTGCAAACCCACTTTCTCGCGCACAGCCCATTCCGAAAAGGTGCTGAAACACTCGAAAGCGGCACAAGATACAGAGCAACCCATAGGCAATGCCCTGTCCATGTAAAATTGCCCTGCAAACGAAAAACCCAGCAGCTCAAAATCATCCGGGTGGACAGGGAGAAGGCGAAATGCCGACTTGATATCGCATTTCACCAACTCAGCCCCCTGACCACAATGTCGCACTACTCCCACGGCCTGATCAAATGAGGTGTACCTAAAGGAACATAGCTCCTCAGGTATGCCATCATTGACAGAGGAACCCCTGGGGTAAGAAAGATGGTGAATCAAACAAAATTCACCAGGTGCTTTCTTCAGCACAACCCCCAACGGGGAAACCCTAAGATTAAACATAGGAGGACTGGCGAATGGGCCCAAAATCCTGCCCTCCACCAACTCCTTGGCAATTTTTGCTTCAACTATATGCTCTAAACCCACAACTGACTTAAGGTTTCTGGACCAAGTTGGTACTCGAGAACCTTGAAAAGAAATTCTAAAACCCAACGTAAAACCGTTCAACAAGTAAAAACTGTCTTCCCTACATGGGTACCTGCAAAGCCATTCTTTAAGAGGCCCCACCTTTATCGGGCTGGGACCCTTTTCCAGTTTGAAAAGGGCCCCCGCCTGATCTTTTCTGACCCTTACGTGGTTGAACTCTAGGGCAGTTGTTGAAGGAATGTGGGCCAGCACACAGGGGGCATTCGTGCTTAAAGTGGCAGTCTTTACGACTGCACGCCCCCTGGGACCCTAACTCCCAGCAAAGCAAGCAGGGTTGAACCGCCTGCCCCGCAACACTGCGGGAGGAGGAGGACACACCAGAAGGAGAAGAGGAAGCCCTAGTCACTAGGTGACCACTGTCAGATCGGTCCCCCAAATTGGGCCGAGCAGGTGACATCACCTGCAGCCACAACTGTTGGTGAATCAGATCCCAAGGGAGTGAAGGGTACAAAGCAGCCCTCATCCTGAACTCCTGGTCATATTGGATCCAGGCCGGGCCGCTGAACATCGTATACCCCTTGTATATGATGTCCATATATTGAATCAACGCGGCGGCCCGCCAGGGCTGCGCACGTGCTATCACTCCCGCATATATGAAAACCCCCAGAAGCCAATTGGCCCAGGTCCAATCAACCTTCCTCTTCCTCAGCTTCTCCTTCTCTTTATCATCCAGCTCCTCCTTGTCCTTCTTCTCCAATTCCCTAAATAAAAGGGAGAATACGTCTACGTATTCCCCTTTTAAGATTTTCTCCCTCGTGGCAGGCAGCAGGTGATCACCCAGCGGCAAAGCCACTTCCCCAAAAGGCATAGCACTAAAGGGGACCGCCCCCTACGGAGATGGGAAACCCCAGCCTCCAGACCAAGTCGCTGCCGACCCCTGCTGCGCACCCCGGGCCAATTACCAAACGGACCGAATTGACCCTGTGGCCACATCCAGTTGCTCTGCTGCTCTAAGCCTAGAGTAGAAGGAGCCCCAGCACCGCCTAACGAAGCACCCACCCCACTAGGACGAGCAGACCCCCAAGCCCCCCAAGGCCACACAGGCTCAGTATGAGGCAAAGAGCCGTCCCCCGACTTACTAGAAGGTAAAGCAGGCACCAAAGCTGATCCGGTACCACCCGCACCGGATGACGGGCCCGCTCCAACATCAGAGCCAGCAGGCCCCACAGCTCCTCCAGCAGCAACCGCAGCAGATCTGCCCTCCAAAAGAGATAAGCGGGTCAATATATCTGCCTGCGAAGCACGCTTAGACAACCGCCCCTTCTTGGGCAACTGGGAAGGTGGAAACCCCGATGCCCGCTCCAATGCCTGCAGTCGCTGAAGAATGACTGCATTAACGTCATCGTCCCCCTCCTCACCAGAAGATGAGGGAGGCGGCGGGCGCTTGGGTGGCGGCTTAGGGGCCTTAGGGGCAGGATGCTTCTCCTTTGATTTTCCAGCACCTTTATGGCCCGACATGCTTGCTAAAGAGCGCAGCACCAATCAAAATCAAAAGGGGAAATGGACCACTTTAATGCAGCTAGCCCCTCAAAACCAACAGGCCAGTCACCAGAACCCCAAAATCTTTAATAGCTTAACAATACAAAAAAGGGGGAGGGTGGAGGATAGAAGGGCCAAAGCCTGCCTCTAAAATGGCCGCCACCCCACAGCACTCTAAAATGGCCGCCGCCTCACACCTCAGAAAATGGCTGCCAAAGAACAAGGTGTGGGGAAGAAGAAGCAAGCCAAAATGGCCACCGAGCCCCAGGGAGAAGTAAAAGTACAACCACCCCAGAACCTATACCAAATGGCCGCCGTTGAAAATGGCTGCCCCTCTGTGGTAATCACTTCAGCCTCGCTCAAATGGCCACCTAACACCCTTAACAATACACAGGGCACAAACAAATGATCTGCTCCCCCAAAAAAGCGCTGGCAACCGGGGCCCCTGGAAAGAAAAACCTCCCACTGCCCCAATGGCGTCCCTGTAACCAGACACAAAATTAAGGCAGAAAAATGAGGAGAATGTTCGAGGGCACACAACAACACCCTCCTATAGTACAATGCAGCAGACTACGACGTCCCACGACGCTCCCTGCTTCCCTCCAACACGATCCACAATGACGCACCAGCCTCTCAGCCCACATAGCCCCGTTTGACTAAGAGTGTGCAAGCACGCTCCCTGCAGTCCGAAAACACTGACAGGACTGTCGCGGCGTCAAACGGGGCTTCAGCAATAGCGCTGAAGCCCCGCCCCCTCAGGACGCACTCGAAAGCGCGCCGAAGAGTCTGCTCTCCCTCCAGGAGGGGAAAAACTTCCCCTTTAGCCACGCTGCGATGCAGCGGGCTCCAGGAGGCTTTGTTCTCTAAAAAAATAAGTTGGCAAAGCTGGCTCTGATCAAGAGATGTGAGCATGCCTCTTTGTGCTTGTAGCCAGAATTTTTCAGTCATGTTAACTTTCAGCAGCTCCCTTCATTGAAGCTACAAACTGAGCCTCCCAGTCGAGTTTTACAAGCAGTTTGGGATGTGACTGCATATGAATTCATCCATTGCTCAGTAGTCACTATTGCAGGCAGACCATCCATTTTAATATTATGAAAAGAGCACTTCAGAAATTGTTATAAGGAAGAAACAAAGCCCTTTTCATTAAACACTTGGGAATTAAGTAGCACATATCAAAGTCTTCAAAATATGCATACTATGAAATACAGAGAAATGCATATATTAGAAATAGAAAATAAAGTCCAACTTCCATGCTTATTTTTGAGATGGTAAGTATCACAAACAATTCATACTGGTAATGTATTTCTTATAGAATTATATCATTGACAGCTATAATTGCCTTATGAAGAAGTTTATCACTTCTTAAGCCTTTATCTTAAAAAGGATCAGCTTTGGTATACCGATCAGTAAAATTTGCCAAGTGCATTTGCTTTACAGTATCTACCGATCACCTGAGGGAGAATGTGAGACCCTTCTATGCTTATGGCTTGGCTAGAAAAAAGCGCCTTCTTAGAGGGCTAACACATGCACCTTCTGTACAATCGCAACTGTCCTTTTTAGTTGTCTTGCTTGCACAGATAGTTTGTATAAGAAGATGCAGATCAATATAGTTGGTGGAGCAACATGATTTCTGCCAGGCTACAAGTTCACTGATCATCCCACATATTCCTGCACTGATCATACAGGAGTTGCTGAAAATATGAATGGGTACGTGTTGCTCTAGATACTGAAATATTATTCAGCTTGAAAGGAGAATACACTGAAAGTCTGAATCCTGAAATACAGATTTTTAAAATATACCATAATTTGTTGCAGGATCTGGCTCTGGCAAAATGCAGGTCTGTAGCTATGGTGGGGGGGGCTGCGGGGGCACAGTCATATAGGCCCCCTAACCTTCCAAATCCTGGCCATGGCCCTAGCAAAATGGATCACGGCATATGTGAAATGGAATCAGCTAACCTAGGTTTCCAGCTGTATTTCATACCTCCAAACACAAACACAATTATTTTGGGGGTGATACCATTTAATAATTAATTGATGTAGTTATCTGGACCTAGAATAATGTTTTAATTTTAATATACTCTAAAATTAAGCTCTCCAGGCTTTTCTTGGCAGCAAGCATCATAAATATAGATCAAGGCAACTGTCTCTATGCCTTTTCTTTTTGTTTTGGTAAGTGTGGACCAGGGTTCAGAGACAGACCACAATAATACCAAATGTAGGAAAGGGGAAAACAAAAAACTTTACTTATATTTGTAGTCATGAATATAAAAAAGAAAATAAATAAATAAAAACATACAGTTCAGCAATAGCAGGTACTGAACAAAAGGGAAATAAAATAAGCAACAAATGCATTTCTGCTTCCTTAGGTCTGGAACTTACTGTCTATTCTAGTAAATTAAGCAAAGCACAAAATAAAATGGCAAATGGGGCCCCCCAGAAGGAGGGTGAAGAAAGCAAGAACTTGCAACGGACAGAATTAGAGACAGTGTGAAATAGAGTTGCCAAGTCCAATTCAAGAAATATCTGGGGACTTTGGGGTGGAGCCAGGAGCAAGGTTGTGACAAGCATAATTGAACTTTAAAGGGAGTTCTGGCCATCACATTTAAAAGGACACATACCTTTTAAGTGACTTTCCTCAATTGAAAATAATGGATAGGGGCACCTTCTTTGGGAGCTCATAGAATTGGAACCCCTGATTCAATCCTTTTGAAACCTGGATGAAATTTTGGGGAGAGGTACTGGATGCTATACTGAAAATGTGGTGCTTCTACCTCAAAAAACAGCCCCACCAGAACCCGAGATACCTGTGGATCAATTCTTCATTGTACCATATGGGAATTGGTCTCTATAGGGAATGCACAGCAGACATCCCCCCACTTTCTGATGACCCTGAAGTGGGGGAGGGCCTCCAAACTGGGGGATCCCCTGCCCCCATCTGGGGTTTGGCAACCCTAATGTGAAAAGCAGGCCAATGTGAGATTCGTAGTCCTCTTCCTCACAAGTCGTTGTTGGTTCCCTGCTTATAAGAAAACAAATAGGTATTGGAATGAATAAATATTTCCTGTATCAGATTTACTCACATGAAGTTTGGTTCTAATTGGAAATGCCATGGTTTGGGAACTACATGATGGCATTACTTTATGTGGTTGTTGCCTATTTTTTATTTACTGAAGGATTTCATTTACAATTTATTTTTTAAATAAACTTATAATAAAATACACTTATTTTCCTGGTGCTACTTCTTGAAAAAGTAAAGTGTGGTAAAAAACAACCAGAAAACTGTAACATATGGTATTTGAATTTCATAGCTTCACAAAAATCAGTCATTGTATACGTATGCATCCAGTTCACATGCTGGTTTGTGACTGACAAACACCTAGGAAGATTCTTCAACCATAAAGCTTGCATTAAAAATCTCAGCATCCTTGGTGCCATGATGAACTATGCAGGCTGGTTATCAGGAAAGTTGAGAGTTGTGTATTTTGCTGTTATGTACCTTTGCTAATACAAATGCCCAGCCTCTTCAATCCAAAACATGGAAAAATGGACAGCTGGTGCACTGCTGCCAGTGTCTGCTTAAATAAAGAGTGAACACACACACCGCACGTGCACATTCTATTTTGACTTCACTTAAATCCATATTATCAATAATATTTCTTAGATGCACATTTTTGTACAGTTTTATGGTAATAATAATCCCTGCTCCCCACCGTCACTTGACAGAATATCCATGGCCTGGGGAAGAGTCAATTTACCTACATAAGAGATTCAAATACAGCCACAGAGTAAAAAGTCTCAAACTTCACTACCACAGGTAGTATGCAGCTGCAAAGCTGTTTGACAGCTACTTGAGTTAGAAAGCAATAAGACAAGGAGATCTGAGGTTTGGCTCACAATCAACCATGGTTATGGAAAATGGCCTGCTGAAAAAAATTGCCACAAAGTTACCAGGGACAAGAGTTCAGAAGTCAGGCTTCTCTTTTTCATACTGAAATGGTAAAGATGATTCAGAATCATCATGGAAGCTGCTTGAGCATGCCTCTTTCATACTCCATGAATAAAGACATACATTTGGATATTTGGAAATTAATCAAAATCTAATGGAATAAATAGTAGGGTTAGATCCCATTGAAAAGATCCATGCATCCCCCTCTTCAGCAACCAGTGCCCCCAGTGCTGCTTCTGCAGTCAACTGTCCCCTGTGAACAGTATTTGACATGGCATTGTCAACTTTTGTGCAAGGAAATCTTTCCATACATGGAAATGACATGCAGGATCCAGCCCCTAATCATTAATGTAGCAATCATAGCTAATTAAAATATCAAAATCGGGTACATTATGAAAGAATGAGGAGGGATAAATAATGATCTATGTTTTCTGGCATCTTGCTAACATTCCATGAGGCACAGGCTAACAGAGAGGGGAGAAGAGAAAGTTATAGGAGAGAATGTGTGCCTGACAGGGACCATCATGGATACTGATCTACCTACAGGTGACCCTATCATCCATTCCTTTCCTACTCTTTCAGCCACAACAATGTTCAACTATCCCTGGAAACTGTAGTTTGAAGTATTTGCAAATGAATCAAGAAAATCTGACCAGAGAAAATGGTCAGAGCCTTTGTGTATTAAACTTAGAAGACAAGAAAATCATAATTATTCGTTGTTTGCTAAGTAACACCGATAAAACCATATGAAATACTGGTTGATAGGCTTGAGTTCTCAAAAAGTTTGTATTGCTTCATGTTTGCTGTTTGTCCTATCACAATAAAAACTGCAATCACAGACAACAAAAGTTGGATGCATAGAAATTGGTACTTTCTTCTTTTTCTTTAAAGACCACTTCTACCCTGATCTTTTTCTGGAAGCTGATTTTGATTTGGCTTTTTCCTCAAGCGTAATGTTTCTGCTGGTTTTCGTTGTCCCACCACTCCCATCCACTTTCAACTCGCTTTTCAATCACTGGATTGTATGCACTGTCAAACTACCCTGTCTCCTCTTCCCCCACCACCCTGATGATGAGTGGTTTCAGTTTTGTTGTTGTTGTTGAAACAATGGATGTGATAGGTCTTTCTTCCCATTAGTGGATCCACACAGCCTCTTATGATTTCAGAGAACAAGGTTTAGTTTAAACTGTGAACCTTCCCCTCAGTTGCCAGATGTTCTTAACATAGCAAATACACAGGCTTTGGGTTCAGTGCCATGAGGTCAGCTTTGTAGTGAGCAAGTAGGACACTGAGATCACTGAGGCAAGAGTTGTGAGTAAATAATAAAGAATATTAATTTATTTGCAGCTAGATTTCAAACAACAGATCATCAGCACAGGTCTCCAGATAGTCAGAGGAGAAATCTGGCTGAAACACATAAATTTAAGGTAGTTATGGCTTCAGAGGATAATTTGAATTTAATGCTTGCAGATACAAACAGGCTTTTATTGACCAGCATGAGGATTGTTCCTTTCACACACAGAGAGAATTCCACCCCCCTTTCTCAAGAGGCAGACTAAGTGGTGCTAGGTCTGTTTATTATCAGAGATAAGCTTAACAATCAGGTTCTGTATTCTCTCCTAGAGGTAGAGAATATATATATATATACACACACACACACACACACTGTGGCTAATTGCCACTGATGGACCTCTGCTCCATATTTTTATCTAACCTCTTCTTGAAGGTGGCTATGCTTGTGGCCGCCACCACCTCCTGTGGCAGTGAATTCCACATGTTAATCACCCTTTGGGTGAAGAAGTACTTCCTTTTATCCGTGTTAACCTTTCTGCTCAGCAATTTCATGGAATGCCCACGAGTTCTTGTATTGTGAGAAAGGGAGAAAAGTATTTCTTTCTCTACTTTCTCCATCCCATGCATTATCTTGTAAACCTCTATCATGTCACCCCGCAGTCGACGTTTCTCCAAGCTAAAGAGCCCTAAGCGTTTCAACCTTTCTTCATAGGGAAAGTGTTCCAGCCCTTTAATCATTCTAGTTGCCCTTTTCTGGACTTTCTCCAATGCTATAATATCCTTTTTGAGGTGCGGCGACCAGAACTGCACACAGTACTCCAAATGAGACCGCACCATCGATTTATACAGGGGCATTATGATACTGGCTGATTTGTTTTCAATTCCCTTCCTAATAATTCCCAGCATGGCGTTGGCCTTTTTTATTGCAAATGCACACTGTCTTGACATTTTCAGTGAATTATCTACCACGACCCCAAGATCTTTCTCATGGTCAGTCTTTGCCAGTTCACACCCCATCAAATTGTATTTGTAGCTGGGATTCTTGGCACCAATGTGCATTACTTTGCACTTGGCCACATTGAACTGCATCTGCCACGATGACGCCCACTCACCCAGCCTCAAGAGATCCCTTTGGAGTTCCTCACAATCCTCTCTGGTTCTCACCACCCTGAACAATTTTGTGTCATCCGCAAACTTGGCCACTTCACTGCTCACTCTCAACTCTAAATCATTTATGAACAAGTTAAAGAGCATGGTACCCAGTACCGAGCCCTGCGGCACCCCACTGCTTACCGTCCTCCACTGTGAAGACTGCCCATACTCACTCTCTGCTTCCTATTACTCAGCCAGTTTTTGATCCACAAGAGGACCTGTCCTTTTACTCCATGACTCTCAAGCTTTCTAAGGAGCCTTTGATGAGGAACTTTATCAAAAGCTTTCTGGAAGTCAAGGTAAACAACATCTATCGGGTCTCCTTTGTCCACATGTTTGTTCACCCCCTCAAAGAAATGTAACAGTTTAGTGAGGCATGATCTTCCCCTACAGAACCCATGCTGAGTCTTCCTCAATAACTCGTGTTCATCAATGTGCCTACTCATTCTGTTCTTAATAATGGTTTCTACCAACTTCCCCGGTATTGAAGTCAGACTGACTGGCCTGTAATTTCCTGGATCTCCTCTGGAACCCTTTTTAAAGATGGGGGTGACATTTGCTACCTTCCAGTCCTCAGGAACGGAGGCAGATTTCAATGAAAGATTACAGATTTTTGTTAGAAGATCCACAAGTTCAACTTTGAGTTCTTTCAGAACTCTCGGATGTATGCCATCCGGACCCGTGACTTATTAGTTTTTAATTTGTCTATTAGTTGTAGGACCTCCTCTTTTGTCACTTCAATCTGACTCAGGTCTTTCAACACCCCTTCCAAAATAAGTGGTTCAGGGGTGGGCAAAAAGTTCTCATCTTCCACAGTGAAGACGGAGGCAAAAAATGCATTCAGCTTCTCAGCCATTTCCCTATCCTCCTTCAGTAATCCTTTTACCCTATAGTCATCCAAAGGCCCCACTGCCTCCCTGGCTGGTTTCCTACTTCTAATATATTTGAAGAAATTTTTATTGTTGGTCTTTATGTTATTTGCAATATGCTCCTCATAGTCCCTCTTTGCCTGCCTGATCACAGTCTTGCATTTGATTTGCCACAGCCTGTGTTCCCTTTCATTAATCTCACTTGGACTGGTTTTCCACCATTTAAAGGAGTCTTTCTTACCTTTTACAGCTTCCATTACTTTGTTTGTTAACCATGCAGGCCTTTTCTTATACCTGTTTGTGCCTTTCCTAACTTGTGGTATGTATTTTATCTGAGCTTCCTGGATTATAGTTTTAAATAGTGTCCAAGCTTCCCGAAGGGTTTTGACCGAATTTACCTTTCCTTTCAGTTTCCTCTTCACATGCCTCCTCATCTCAGAGAATTTACCCCTTTTAAAGTTAAACGTGGTTGTGGCAGTCTTTTTGGGCAACTCCCTATTTATACAAACGGTGAAATCAATAACATTATGGTCACTGCTCCCAAGCGGCGCGATCACTTTTACATCTCTCACCAAGTCTTGGGCATTACTTAGGACCAAATCCAGGATCGCCCCACCCCTAGTAGGTTCTGAGACCATCTGCTCCATAGCACAGTCATTGAGAGCATCAAGAAACTCTAGAGCTAAACCACTGTCACACTATCAGGCAGAAATATCCTTCAAGCTGTCTGCTCTTTTGCTGAGCCAGACCTGAACTATCTGAGCCAGACCTGAACTGCCCTCTCCCTGAGGCAAACTAAGATAAAGGTATGTTAAAGAGGAGATAATCATGGCAGAATGTTATCCAACCAACTTATGGTCCTGACAAACAAGACCACTCCCAAAGTATTTTCTGTGTACTATGAGGAAGAGACAAGTAAAACAGTGGGAGGCAGCCTTCTCCAGAATGGGCATATCCCCTTGCTCATTGTCACAGCTGCTGCCTCCCAGTCTCAGTACTTGGTCCCTCAATGGTTCTTAAACTGACAGCTATCTCCAGGTTGCCTTCCCCAACTGCCAATGCAGTTTGGCCCAAGGATGTCCACTTTGCCACTTGACTCTAGTTTAACTCAGTATTGAATCTTGTGTCTCCATATACCTTTGTTGCTTGGAAAGATTACACTGACATAGGCATTTGTTTTTCATTCATTCCACCCTGTGCTCCTTCTGCACTATGCTGCTTTCACTACTTCCCCCCTACCTCCTATGGACCTCCAGTTGGTCCCTTCCCCTAGTCCTGAGTGTCATTGTTCCTTCAGCAGGAGGATTCTGGGAAGCACAGAAGGCTACACTAGGAAGAAGGAGGTGTGAAAGATGAATTGAACAACCACTGCTTGGCACATGCTGCGTAGTATCCCATTATCTTTATGGTATAGAAGGAGCCTCGTTGCAGCTGCTGATGCACCACAGAATGGACATCAGAAGGAAACATAAGGATGGCACCCTCGGTTCATTCTCCAAACACATGACTGGTTGTGTCAAACTGACTGCACCTGCCATTTTCATGAGGACAATTCCTAATCTGCAGTAACTGGTTTCAGGGATTCATTACTGATAGCTACACTTGCAATATCTTTTTACAAATCCCCATCTAGAAAGTGATAACAGCATGAAAGCTTGTCGCTACTCATGTTGTCCTTGCTGCTTCTGTGCTTATATATCTCTTCATGTGCATCAGTGTCTCTAATGCATTTGGTAACCTTTTAAATGAAAGTCATCCACTACTGTATGTTTTTTAAAAATATAATTATAACACCTCAAAGTGCCTTCAGGTTTTATTCATAATAGCTTCTAGGGAAACTAATATATTCACATTAATAAAAAAGAAACTCTAATTTTCTTATTTTGTCAAAGTGATGTATTAATTTGTGACAGTCTTTTCTGTACTAAATTAATTATTAGTCCTTCACTCAAGAGAAATATTCTGAATAAGTAATTAAACTTGTTTGAAAGGGTTTCCCATTTCTTTCTAATGGTTACTTTCTTCATTTAAAAGCAGAAAATTGATAACTGTCAATTCTATGGTATGAAGGCATTCTTAGAAACTAGGTTTTTGAAATGTTGTATTCTATTGCAGATTATTTTAATTTTCTTGTACTTGTGTATGCATTGCAATGATGCACAATCTGGTTTGTTATTCAGGTACTGGGCTGAGATCCTAAACTGGGTTGAACTCCATAGAAGCAAGTCACTTTTAAAGATTCTTCTTAATTTCCCATCTGAATTTCTCCCTGGATTTGAAGTTATTAGCTGCTCCTGTTTCCAAAGTGGAAACAATGGAATAGGAATATTCCAGTGTTCTATTTTTTTGTATTTTTTAAAAAAATCAAAGTTGTGTATAGAGGGCACATAATTGTACCTTTCAGTTCCTTTATGCCTTTTTTGTCTTGAAAAAACAAAGCCCTCTCCAAAAATCAAAACCTACCATCATCCATCTAAACATAACGTGTGATTGAATCATGATTCTTCTGGCACATACATGGGAACTTGGGTGCATTGATAAATCAATGCAAAATAATCAGCTCCAATGTGATTGTATTATGATTGCTTTGAGATTCTTTTCTGCACAGGAATAAATGTTCACATCAGTAAAACTCCACACAAAAAGAATCATGCATGCAATCAAATCAAAATTGTTTTTTGCCCCCCCCCCCCCTATTTTATCAGTGCTCATATACAAGCCGGTTACATCAAGGTGGGAAAGAAACAGATAAAAATGAATAAAAGAACTAATAGCTGTGACAATGGGTAATTACATGCTCTAATTTCATAAGTCTGTTTAGGATTCTCCCAGTTAGGCAAGAGTTTAGGATGAGCGGAATGCCATGAGGAGTAGCTTTCCAAGAAATAAAGGATCAAATGTAAGCAAATGCATTTATCCCTAGAACACCATGGAACAACTGTTAACTAAACATGTTCATCATCTAACCTGACCATTTGTTGGAATGGATGCAACTGTTTTATCTGCTGACATAAATGAAAGAAGGGCTCCTTCTTGACCACCATAGAGTCTGCATATACAAAGCCATGTGAGATGGGGTCTTTAATAAAAAAGGAATTGTACAAGTTTGTACAAGATTAAAGGGGGGGATGGTAGCTGAATCCTATCCATTGTCTTTTCTTTTTCTTCCCTGTAATTGTATTTCCCTCTGGGTGTTTCTGTGCTTGGGATTTTATATTTTTTTATTATAGTGTCCATTTTGTATTCATTTTATTTATTCAGTTTAGTTACTTATAAAACACAGAAGCTTGTATCCAGCCATGAAAGTCCAAAAGGAACTTTTCTGAGAGTTCCACATCCTCCTTCTGAGAGTTCCATCTCCTTCTACATTGAATAGTATTGCAGCTGCATAACAATCCCTGGATGAGCTCCACCACCTATTTTTCTACAAAATGATTGCTGACTGGAATGCTTAAAGGGTTGGAACACTTTCCCTTTGAAGAAATGTTAAAATGCTTGGGGCTCTTTAGCTTGGAGAAACGTTGACTGAAAGGTGACATGATAGAGGTTTACAAGATTATGCATGGGATAGAGAAGGTAGAGAAAGAAGTACTTTTCTCCATTTCTCACAATATGAGAACTTGTGGGCATTCAATGAAATTGCTGAGCAGTTGGGTTAGAATGGATAAAAGGAAGTACTTCTTCACCCAAAGGGTGATTAACGTGAGAAATTCACTGTCACAGGAGGTGGCAGCGGCTACAAGCATAGACAGCTTCAAGAGGGGAATGGATAAGCATATGGAGCAGAGGTCCATCAGTGGCTATTAGCCACAGTTTATTGGTGGAACTCTCTGTCTGGGGCAGTGATGCTCTGTATTTTTGTGCTTGGGGGGCACAGTGGAAGGGCTTCTAGCCCCACTGGTGGACCTCTTGGTGGCACTTGGGTTTTTTTCGCCACTGTGTGACACAGAGTGTTGGACTGGATGGGCCACTGGCCTGATCCAGCATGGATTCTCTTATGTTCTTACTCAAAAACAGCATGGGGCAAAGTGGGAACAGAGAAATCAGCAGATATGACCCTCTCTTCCTTCATCAGTGGAAGGAACATGGAGAGAATAGCACCTTCAGATACTTACACTAACTGTCAAAGAAGACTGCCTCAAAGCAAATGGCTGCTCTTTGTGTGTTCCTGTACATTTTAAGATTAGCTAAATCTTGGTTACCAGGAGAAGCAGTTTTTCTCTGCCCCTACTAATATGAGCAAGAGGCCTAAATTCATCTGAGATGCATTTCTTGTTTAATGAGATACTTATAACCTCTGGTTTTCTTTCATTACAAAGGTTCATCAGCGCAGATCATTATTAGTCCTAAAACCCTTAAGGCATTGGCTAAGAACAATCAAATGAGTTGCTTAGGGAAAATTCCTTCTACAAGTATGTTTGATAGTTAATATTGAAAACATAATCTAATAATCTATTATTCCATAGAGATTTATATTTTAATTGAGCTAGGCTAATTAGACATACAGGCTTAAGAATTTGCAGTCATCCACTAATGCTTTGGGTAGTAGAAATAAGCCTGCAAATAAGAGGGTAAGATATTAATTTGTCATAAGATATGTATGTTCTTTGTCTATAAATATTTAAAGAAAAAAGCTTCAAATCCTTTGACTGGTTTTCCTTTTTAGCAATTATAAAATCTGGTCTCTGCAGGTCCAGATTTCTAAGAGGAATACGTAAATGTGTTTCAAAATATACTTATACCCCAGTAATGTGAGTCTCTTCAAGGCATGCAAAATCACTTGCTTATGTTCTCATTGAAGAGTCTGACTTTTCTAGATATTACAGCAGGTTCCTATGCAATGATGGAAGTACCTTCAGAGCTTCTTCCATTTCTGAGGTAGCTTTTTGCACTGCTTTGGGTGAGGGGAAAAGGGAATTTGGAAGCCTACTTAGTATGTTAGGCTCACTTAGTGACCTTCTGAATAAGAGACTTTACAACAAAGCCATAAATGCTATGTATTACCATATTAAAAAAAATAGCACTCTACTATATATTTTGCAGATGGATAATAAGAGTATAAAACAATTCAATATTGTTTCAGTGATTAATGTAGGATGACTGGGGAATGTAGGATGACTGGGGAAGGCAATGAAAACCCACTCCATAAAAAGTCTGCCAAAAAAACATTGTGATGTGACATCACTCCATGGGTCTGTAATGACTCAGTACTTGCATAGAGAACTACCAATGGAATGGAGTAATGGGGGTAAAGTGTAGATGACTGAAAGAGGCAGTGGCAAACCACCCCATAAAAAGTCTGCCAAGAAAATGTTGTGATGTTATGTCATGGTAATGACTCGATGTTTGCACAGGGGACTACCTTTACCTTTTTAATGGTTTGAGATCTCTGTGGAAGGGGTGGATTAGCCAGCAATGTAATTTTCAGTACAACTGGGATGTGTCAGAAGTGACATTATGGCATTATTTTTGCTGCAGATTTCCATTCACCATTACCCTCCCACTGACAGCCAGTAGAGGGCAGGACGTCTCCCACAGAAATCAATTACCTATAATAATAGTGTATTAAAAAAACAACAACACTTGTTTTACATTTCAAAACAAGGGACACTGGATTCTTGCTCAGAGAGGCCAAGCATTCTTCCTTATGCGTATTTAATGGGTACATTAGCAATTCATAGACATTTTTCATACAGGTTATTTGCCTTGAGTTCAATGCAGATGGAAAGTGGGTTGATCTCCTACTTCCCCATAGCATGGTGCATTTCCTTAGCTTTTTTCCAATCATTATCAAACCTTTGCTGCACAGTTCTGGTAAAGATACCAGCAAAGCCCAGATGGCTGTGATATGGGAAGGAAAGTTGGGATCTTCCTGGTCCCACACACACCATTTTCCCTCCCCATCACCCAGGGGGATTTTTTAAAGTAGGCAATTCAATATTATTATATCACTATTATGTTATACTTCTCTGATTTTTTTTAATTAAGTCTTTAATTCCCCCCCCCCTTTTTGGCAGAGATGTAATGGGGAAGACATATCTCTACAATGAGTGAGGGGAGGCAGGTTCTTTTTAAAAACAAACAAACAAAAGCTGGGAATGTAGACACCAGATATATGGATGGTTTTACTGCTGTTCAGGATCAGGTTGGCCCCTCCTCACCTATATGAGACCTCCAGCAGTGGCCTCATCAAGAGACCTGCCAGCCAAGTTGATCTTGCTGCAGAACATGTCAGGTGCTACAATTACACTTGAACAAAGAGACAAGATCAGTGTGAATGCACTGAAGAAGTTGACTGTATCCCTGCATACTAACCCTGAAGATGGTGGAAGAGTTCCCGGGCATGCAGCAATGTGGACTTCATTTAAATGGTGGTCTTTGCATACAACATATAGCTCAATCCAGAGCTTCCTACAGGGAAACCTATGTATGCAACTAGAAATAGTCTCTTTCTATATAAGTATTCACAGGAGCCAGTGTGGCTGCTGAAAAAAAAATCATATGTGTAATTGTAATTGTGTATGTAACCAATTAGTGCCTTTTGTATTTTGAACCATTATTGATGGTGTTGGTAGAGAATTTGCAATAGAACTTGAATAACGGTTGGCTACTATAAATAAGAACAAAAGACCAGTTAAAAGTCAATATTTTATTGGTTCTACAGTCATTGTGTAATTTTCATAGCAGAACTTGTCAGGAGCAGCTAATGACTTCACCTCCATGGCACAGCTAACAGAAATACAGCCACTAGAAATGAGAGTGGCCTAGTTTGGCCATAGAATGAAGCCTAAACAGCATAGCTAGTTCGCTAGGAAATACTGCAAGCTCCAGCCAGCAGAGGGTGAGGAAAGCCCCACAAGGCCAATCAGACCTGAGAGAGAGGAAGGAGAGGGGAGGGGCATGCAGTGAGTGTGAGGGACTATTTAAACCCTCATAGCCAGGCCAAGGAGGAGGTGGTCAGGACTGTGCCCATCACAACAGATACAGAAAAAGAGCATGAAAAGGAAAAAGAAGGGCACATCCTAATGACAGGGGAAGGACTAAGGTGAACTCAAACCCCCTCCCCTCCCTAGCTGAATTCTTGAGTATAAAAATGCAAAGATCCCCCAGCCAGTGATACAGGGTCTCTCTTCTGTTGCTTCCAAAGCACATTGCAAGGTGAACCAACAATGATGCTTTTACAAATGACCTTCACTGTGGTAGGCTAGCACAGAGCTCTCTCTCCCCACAAATTTGATAAAAGATCATAGAATCCTAGAGTTTGATGCGACTCCCAGGCTAATCTAGTCCAATCTCCTGCACAATGCAGGAAATTCATAAATACCTTCCCCTAAAATCACAGGATCAACATTGCTGACAAATGGCCATCTAAAAACCTCCAAGGAAGGAGAGCCCACCACCTCCCAAGGAACCCTGTTCCACTGAGGAATGGCTCTCTCAGGAAGTTATTTCTTATGTTGAGCTGGAAACTCTTCTGATTTAATTTCAATCTGTTGGTTCTGGTTCTACCTTTAGGGCAACAGAAAACAATTCTGCACCATCCTCTATATGACAGCTCTTCAAGTACATGAAGATGGTGATCATATCACAGCCACCTCCTCAGGCTAAACATACCCAGCTCCTTCAACCTTTCTCCATAGGACTTGGTCTCCAGACCTCTCACCATCTTTGTCACCCTCCTCTGGACCTGTTCCAGATTTTCTATATCCTTCTTAAAATGTGGAACACAATACTCCAGGTGAGGTCTTACCAGAGCTGAATTAAGAGATGCCATCACTTCATGTGATCTGGACACTACACTGTTGACTCATATTCAGTGTACGGTCCACTAAGGCACCTAGATCCTTTTCGCACATACTACTACCAAGACAAGTCTCCCCCATCCAATAATGATGCATTGAATTTTTCCTACCTAAATGCTGAACTTTGCATTTATCCATGTTAAAATTCATTTAATTGGTTTTAGCCCAATTTTCCAGCCTGCTAAAATAATCCTATATCCTGTCTCTGTCTTCTACTGTATTTGCAACCCCTCCCAATTTAGTATCATCTGCAAATTTAATAAGCATTCCATTTATTTCTTCATCCAAATCATTTATAAAATGTTGAACAAAACAGGTCCCAGGACAGATCCTTGAGAGACTCCACTTGTCACTCCTTTCCAAGAGGATGAGGAGCCATTCACAAGCACTCTTAGGGTGCAATCTGTCAACCAGTTACAGATCCACCTAACAGTAACAGGATCCAAAACACATTTTACAATCTTGTCAACAAGGATAGTATGTGGAACCTTATTAAAAGTCTTACTGAAAGCAAGATAAACTATGTTTATCTTATCCAGCAAGGTAGTAACTTTCTCAAAAAAAGAGATAAGGTTAGTCTGACATGACTTGTTCTTGAAAATCCAATGCTGGCTCTTAGTAATCACAGCCATCCTTTCTATATGTTCCAGGACTGAGTGTTTGATGATTTGTTCTAAAACTTTTCCAGGTATAGATGTCAAGCTGACGGATTGGTATTTTCCCGGATCCTCCTTTCCCCCCTTCTTGAAGATGGGGAAAACATTTTCCCATCTCCAGTCTTTCTGCATCTCACCTGTTCTCCAAGAATTCTCAAAAATAATTGCCAGAGGCTCAGAAATTACATTTGTAAGTTCTTTTAGTACCCTTGGATGCAGTTCATCTGGCCCTGAGGACTTAGTTTCATTTGAAGAAACTAGGTGTTTATGTACTACCCCCATTCTGATCCTAGGGTGCAAGTCTCTTCCCTCGTTATATGTTCTGTTTTTGCCATGTTGAGCACCGTTTCCCTCAGAAGAGAAGACTGAAAAAAGTAGGAACTTAGCAGTTCTGCCCTCTATTCATCACCTGTTACAATTTCACTTCCCTGTCTCCACAATGGGCCTACCATGTCCTTCTCTTTTTCATACTTTGTACATAAGAAAATAACCCTCTGTTGTTTTTGGCATCTCTTGCTAGCTAAGCTTTCCTAACTCTTTCTCTACAAGTACTGTTAACTTGTTTATATTCATCCTTGGTTATAAGCTCCTCCCATTTCTTAAATTAGTCTTTCTTTATATCTCAAGTCTTTAGAGAGCTGTTTATGGAGCCAAGTTGGCTTCTTTAGGCTCCTCCCATTTTTTCCTTCTTGCAGAAATAATTTGTGATTGTGTTTTTAATATTTTGCTTTTAAGAAATGCCCATTCCTCTTCAGCTCCCTTCTTCTTAAGTATTTCTGATCATGGGATTTTACCCAGCATCACTTTAAGCTTGTCAAAGATTGCTTTTCTGAAGTCCAACCTATACATCTATCTTCAGTTTTCCCTTCCCTAAGACTGCAAATTCCAAAATCACATGGTCACTACTGTCCAGGGTGCTCACTATTTCCACCTCATCAACCAGTTCTTCCTTGTTGGTGAGAATCAAGTCCAAGGCAGTAGATCCCCTTGTTTCCTTCTCCACTTTCTGGAAAAAAAGGAGTTGTCAACAAGACAAGTCAGAAATTTATTGACCTTTTGTTTTTAGCAGAGTTGAACTTCCAACAGATATCTAGGTAGTTGAAATCTCACATGACAACTGTGTCCCTTCTCTTTTAGAACTTTGCAATCTATTGTAGGAGTATCTCATCCAAGTCTTCTGCCTGGCTTGGTGGTCTATAGCAGACCTCCATCATAATAGCACTGTTATTTCTTTTATTTTTACCCAGAGACTCTCAACTGAGCCGCCATGCTCAGATCCATGTATTTCCTCACAACTATATACCTCCTTCACATATAATGCTAAGCCTCCCACCTTCCTTATTTGTCCCTTTTAAATAAATTGTTCCTCTCAATCCTAATATTCCAATTGTGAGTGTCATCCCACCAAATTTCAGTAAGACCTATTATGTCATAGTTTCTGTATTAGGACTTCCATTTCCTCCTGCTTGTGTCCTTTACTCTGCACCAATGCTTTTTTTGAAGCAGGAACTCCTTTGCATATTAGGCCACACACCTCTGATGTAGCCAATCTTCCAAGAGCTTACAGGACTCTTAGGAAAGGGTCTAAGGTTTGCTACATCAGGGGTGTGTGGCCTACTATATGAAGGAATTTCTGCCATACAGAAAAAGCTCTGCTCTGTGCATTAGTCAGACATCAGAATCCATGTTTTATGCATTCTGAGGGTTTCGTTTCCATACCTACCTGCAAGTTAATGTTACCTAGCATATGTGCCACTCTCTGCAATGCTTTAGTATTCTTATCTCTAGTTATTGGCATCATACTAGATTTTGAATTATTGTCTCACTTCCCATACCATTTAGTTTAAAGCCCTCCTTATTAGGTTAGCAAGGTTCTTACCAAACACCCTTTTCCCTGTCTTCATAAGCTGCAAACCACCTCCTGATAGAGGGCCACCATCTTGAAAGTTGTAAGCTATGGTCCAGAAATCCAAATCTTTCCTGATGACACCATCAATGTAGCCAGTCATTTATGGCAGAGATCAGGTCCCCTGGAGAAAATGGATGCTTTGCAGGGTGGACTGCTGCACCCTGCAAAGCACCCTGCTGAGGTTTCTTTCCCCCTTTGGTTCGTGCTGTGATTTTGATCTGCACCTATCTCACACGGGTGTTGTGCAGATCAAAAGTTGGAGAGGAGAATGATGTGAGCTGCTTTGGTCCACACTTTTCCTAGGTAGAAGTTGTAGGGATGGGGGAGAAGATGGAAAGCTGAAGTCAGATCAGTTCCCCTAGAGAAAATGACCACCTTGGGTGGGCAGGAAGACACAAAGGTTAGGAGGAATGAATGCCTTCACTTAGGTGAGTGCAGCCTCTTTCTAGAACCTATTGTATTTTCCATCACAATCAGCTTTATTCCTAGTATGAAATAATTTTATACATCACATTTTCTTCAAATTATCTTTCTTCAAACTACAAGACTTTCTTTAGAACAATTTTCTTCAGAGACAAGGCAACAGACTACCTCTTCCTAGGACCTCATGAGAACATCAAGCCATCTCCAGCATAAGTAGGTAAGTATGATGTGTGTGTGGAGGTGTGTCCTTCTGTTCTTCTCCCATACTATTTATTATTCCATAATAAACATTACATGAATGGTGAAGTAAACTAAAAGGCACATGGCCCTCTCACTCATTTCTTACATTAAAAGATCTGTAAATTTCTGACACTGCTGATTAAGGTGATCAACGACAGAAGTGCAAAAACAAACATATAATTAAAAAAAAAAAGATGCTTTAGAATGATACACAAGCCATCCAGAATAAGCCTGGGATTTATGCATTTCAAGTAAATCAGCAGAATGTAAGCATGCAAAACATTGTCTACCTGACCAGTCACAATACTGAGCACCAATAGCAGGACACATGCAAAACTATTTGAAGTGTGAAAATTAAATCAATGAGACTGTGCCACATACTCAAGTTGAGAGGGAATGGCCTTTGAAATTTGTTTTGAGAGTCTTATTGAGAGGAAATAAATCATCATTGACAATATTCATTACTCAGATATCCGTAGTATATATGTGGTAAGACACGGCACAAAAGGAAATAAAAACAAACTGAAAAATTGCAAGATATCACAAATAAATTCAGATAAGGAAATAACTGTGCTTAATTGTCTTGAACTTAGAGATCATAGTCGACAGATGGTCACACATGCAGACACACATGCAGACACACATGAACACACACGAAAGGTGTGGAAGCCAGTGTGGTATGGTGGTTAGTGTGTCATTCTAGGGATCTGGTAGACCCAAGTTTTAATTTCCATGCTGCCACGGAAAGTCACTGGGTGACCTTGGGTCAATCAACTAATCTAATCCACAGAGCTGTTGTGAGAATAAAATGGAGAACAGGGGAACAATTTAAGCCACGTGGGGTTCCCATTGAGGAGAAAGGCAGCTAATGAATGAATGAAAGGGGAAATAAAATTTGAGTCCAGAAGTAAGTAGTAGCTAGGGGAGCCCCATCATCATCAAAGTGACAGCTGCCCTCCCACACATGTGTGCACACAAAAAAAAATGAAAGCCGTATGTTTCCTTATGGGGGAGTGATGCAACAGTCCCCCATGGAGGGGCTAGGGATCCACCCCCACCACAAGGAATGCCTGATGTTTCCTAAGGGGGGAGGGGGAAGGAGGGTCAGCCACTGGTGTAGCAGGCTTCATATTGTTTGGGGAAAGTGTGTTTTGCATCACAGATGTTATTTAGAGAATTGTGGAGATACAACAGTTCTAAGTGGACATAGTTTGGAGAGGAGACATACCCAAAGGATAAAATGATGGCCTTAAAACTGAGCACTGCTAACCTTATATGTGTAACACATCCCTTTAACATCAGATTGCATCAGGTTGCGTGTTGATACAACTCATGCTTTTTAACTTGTTCATTAATGATTTGGAGTCAGGAGTAAGCAGCGAAGTGGCCAAGTTTGCAGATGACACTAATTATTGTAACTATCTGCATATTATAAATGGTATTATTGCATCAATTTTTAATTTTGTATTAATGTTGATATCTCACCCCTTGAAATGAAAAATAATCAGTGTGTCTGGTCACAGCTATATAGTTTAAAACCCATGCCTGCCTTCATTGTTGGGGATAAAAATTGCCTCTTCTCCATGTAGGGGGAATGAAAACTGTCTGTCATCTTCTGCAAGCACAGGGAGGTTACCAGTTTCCAGACTGGAGAATCTAGCTCTGGCTGTCAAAACATAAGAGTTCTCGCAGAACCATGTCTGGGAAAGTGATTTCTTCCAAAGTATAGTTTTCAGCTTCTAATTTGATCGATCTTATATATTGCTAATTGTGAGACAAAAGTATTTGACCCGCAAACGGTCCTAAAAGGTCAACTGCTCTAGTCCAGTGGTTTTATGGTGAGAAGCGCAGAAATGTATATCTCTCAGACGTAGGAGAGTACACACATGTGCATCAACAAGAATCTTAACAAAATATGGATATTATTAAAGCTGACACAGCTTAGACTGGACAAGATAAACGGAGAGAACTGAGGAAATTAGGTTCTCACGCAATATATTTTCAGAGTCAAGTTGCCATATATTTTCTGAGTCCCCCACCCAAACAGATATATTAAGGATGGATGAAGAACTGTCTTTAATGCAGCAAAACTTTTAAGATCAGCTGTTAGCATACAATTTTCATTATCATGGCATCCTTAATGCACAGCATTTGTGGGTGTGCAAAAAAGGTGTGCGGTGCTGTGTCTGTTACATGTTTTAAAATAATTAGTTTCCCTCACACTTCAAAGCAATGGACATTTATTAAAATTTTTAGTTCTGTGGTCCGAGAGTGCCAGTCACAATATGAATCATCCAACAAAGAAATTTTATTTTTGACACAATGTATAGTATGCATTAAGCAGTTAGGCATTCATAACACTACCTTAGTAATATCTGCTTATAACATTGCAAATTATTGTGACTATCTGCATATTATAAATGGTGTTACAGCTTCAGTTTTTAATTTTGTATTAATGTAGGCTTCTCCCCCTTTAAATGAAAAATGACCAGTGTGTCTGGTCACAACTATATAGCTATATATCATTATATATCAAAATCATTGCTTAAAACAACAATAATGTGTATTTTAAAAAAGAATGATATGAATACAGAAAGAAAAATAGAGAACACAGAGAGAGAGAGGTCATTATATAAAAACTTTACATTTTAACAAGCAGATTCTCAGCATTATTGTAAGGTACAATTATCATAAACTGTAGAGCTGAGGTAAAAGTTAAGATTTAAAGTGAGAATTTCACAAAGATGATTATTGACTGGATGACTGTTCCCCCAGCCTGGAACACTTCCTCTGTAGCTTCAAATAGTTAAGCAAACTTGGTTTGGTCGAAAGATTAGATTTTGCCACTTTTTGCAGTATTTATCAGAGGCATCAGATGCATAATTAGTTTCTGAGGAGACTGTAGGTTTATACAGGGGCATTATGATACCGACTGCTTTGTTTTCAATTCCCTTCCTAATAATTCCCAGCATGGCACTGGCCTTTTTTATTGCAATCGCACACTGTCTTGACATTTTCACTGAGTTATCTACCACGACCCCAAGATTTCTCTCTTGGTCAGTCTCTGCCAGTTCACAACCCTTCAACTTGTATTTATAGCTGGGATTCTTGGCCCCGATGTGCATTACTTTGCACTTGGCCACACTGAACCTCATCCGCCACATTGACGCCCACTCACCCAGCCTCAACAGACCCCCTTGGAGTTCCTCACAATCCTCTCTGGTTCTCACCACCCTGAACAATTTAGTGTCATCTGCAAACTTGGCCACTTCGCTGCTTACTCCCAAATCCAAATAATTAATGAACAAGTTAAAAAGCATGAGTTGTATCGACACACATCTTGATGCAACCTGATGTTAAAGGGATGTGTTACACCTATAAGGTTAGCAGTGCTCAGTTTTAGGGCCATCATTTTATCCGTTGGGTATGTCTCTTCTCCAAACTATGTCTTCTTATAACTGTTGCATCTCCACAATTCTCTAAATAATGTCTGTGTTGCAAAAGACGTTTCCCCCAAACAATATGAAGCCCCCCCCCCAATCAGGGACTATTGCATCACTCCCCCATAAGGAAACATACGGCTTTCATTTTTGTGTGTGTGATGATGGGGTTCCCCTAGCTACTACTGTAGTACCTTAAAAACTAACAACATTTTCCCGGGTGAATCTCAGCTTTCACGAGTCAGTGCTCACTTTGTCAGACAGTATTCTTTGTCCCTTATGCATAACACCTGTTCTTTTGCACTGGGGAAGAAAAATAATGTCTGTATGCATCTGTACAAGCTTTTAATTTTTTTATTTTAATAGGTTGATGGATTTCCACTCTAGAGGAAATGAGAAGGCAGAGATTCATCACAAGATCCATGGAAATGTGCATCTTCACCAAATGACATGCACTGCCATTGGGGATCATACACATGCAGAAGGAGAGCTCAATTATGGTAGGTTCCAATGTCAGCCTTGCTATAATGTTCCATTACTAAAGAATGAGAGTCCTATGCAGACCTACCATCCACATGTTCACATACCAAATGGGGAGGAAGAGTAGGCACGATACCTCTTGCCCTGTCCCTGCTCCCACATGATCACAAAGTGGTCTGCATGAGGCAAATGTGCAGAGGAAGTGCTAGGGTGTATTCCCCTGATTATGGAGACATAGAATGTATGCAGACATTTCCTCCAAGTGTTTGACCCATGCAGACCACACAGGAGGTGATGGGTGAGGTCAATATACTTGTGCCTGCTCTACCTCTCCAGGTGGTAAGTGAACTTGGGGATGGGACACCAGCATAGGGTAGTATAAACAGTACAATGTCAGCCCCTGCTTTGGTGGTTAGAACAGAATAGCCTGGGGCTAAGTAGAGTGATAGTTGGAAACAGTGAAGGTTGGAGGTATTCCTGTTACATTATTACTATTACTGTAATCTCTTATTTGTGGCAATTTTGTTTTTTTTAAAAACCTACCTATTGTACTAACACTGCATCCCTAAATAGAATTACACCCCTCTAAGCCCAAAGTGTATTAGAAATGCATACTTTCCACCACACTTGTATTATCTGCACACGTAGGCTTGCTTTTATTCTCAGTGTTACCTTTCTGGACCAAGATGTATATGTTTTGTTGCTGTGTACTAAACAAGTTATTGGGGGGGGGGGATCGTATTCTTGGATGCTATATGTATAATTATATTTAATTTAAAAAGTCAAAGTTCTTAAAAGATGTTTAAAAACACCATCATAGAAGTAGTGCAAAGGTTTTAAAAATTAAAAAAGGAAGAGTAAACTGTGTCTGATATTAAAGAATAAAAACCCCATAGTTTGAGTAGCTATGAGTGATGATTAATATACTAAGTATTTTAAGTAAATGAGCAGTCTAATGTCCAGTGATTGAAGCAGGAAAAATAATGGTCTAAAAGGGCTGCAATTTTTTAGATGTAATTGAAATTCTGAAAATCATCACTTTTCTACTAAGAAGTATCTCATTATTATTGCATGTTATACATTTGTCAAGGTCTAGATGCCTTCACAGTATTATTTAATTTTGCCATTTTTATTAGGTGTCCCTTAACATAACGCTTCTTTTTAAAACCTCATTTTCTCCCTTTATTTCCTTACCTGTGAGAATATACTTCGTCATATTCAATTCATGTAACCTATTAATTATTGCCTGATTTGTAGCTTTCCCTTTTTGTTTTGAAGTCTGTGTTCCCTCCCTCTTTTGTTTCTTGCAATATACATATTTTAGAAGGGGGAAAAAAGGAAGATACTGTTCACGTGTGGAAAAACTAAGGGAAAGCTGCATTCTGTGTACTAAACAAGTTATCGGGGGGGGGGGAATCATATTCTTGTAGGACTAAAACTGTTACTTATAATAATAATAATAATAATAATAATAATAAATTTTATTTCTATCCCGCCCTCCCCACCTCGGCAGGCTCAGGGCGGTTAACAACATTTCATAAAAACATATAATGGTTAAAACTTTTACATTTAACAATATAAAACAGTAACATTAACTTAATAACATTAAAACAATCCAGTAAGTGCAGTTATTCAGCGGTGTGGTCTTAACCGCATTGGCGGGTGCTTAATTGCCGATCTTCTTAACAGTCCAGGTATGCAAGTTTAAAAAGGGCGGTCTTGCAGGCCCTGCGGAACTGGTCAAGGTTCCGCAGGGCCCGCACCTCCTCGGGGAGTCGGTTCCATAGGGTAGGGGCCGCGACTGAAAATGTCTGTACCCTAGTATTCTGATATTTAGTCTCCCTCGGCCCGGGGATGGTCATTAGATTTTTCCCAACTGATCTCAGTGCCCTCTGGGGTTCATACGGGGAGAGACGGTCCCTCAGGTAGGTAGGTCCTCGGCCATATAAGGCTTTAAAGGTAATGACCAACACTTTGTACTGGACCCGGTATATGATCGGCAGCCAGTGCAGTTCACGTAGCCTCGGCTGTATATGTTCCCGTTTTGGGAGTCCCAACAACAGCCTGGCCGCCGCGTTCTGCACTAACTGCAGTCTTCGAGTCCGGCACAAAGGTAGCCCCAAGTAGAGGGCATTACAGTAGTCCAATCTTGAGGTGACCGTTGCATGGATCACTGTTGCGAGGTCCCGGCGCTCAAGGAAAGGGGCCAACTGCCTTGCCCGCTTCAGATGGAAGAATGCTGACTTGGCAGTGGCTGCTATCTGGGCCTCCATCGATAGTGAAGGCTCCAGTAAAACACCCAGGCTCTTTACCTGGCGCGCTGCTTTCAATGGCGCGCCATCGAAGACCGGGAGAGCTATTTCCCCTCCCAGAGCGCCGCGACCCACGCAAAGGACCTCTGTCTTCGCTGGGTTCAGCTTCAGCCCACTCAGCCTGAGCCATGTCGCAACAGCCTGTAAGGCCCGGTCGAGATTCCCTGGTGCGGGGTCGGGCCAGCCGTCCATTAGTAGATAGAGCTGGGTGTCATCCGCATATTGATGGCAACCCAGCCCAAACCGCCGGGCAATCTGGGCGAGGGGGCGCATATAGATGTTGAACAACATCGGGGAGAGCACTGCTCCCTGGGGCACCCCACACTGAAACTGAAACTTACACTGAAACTGAATATTACGTAGTCTAAAAGTCAGTTGTATTTCCAGAAGAACTCCAGAACCCTTCTGGAGGTTGAGAGCCCTACTGTGGAGAAAATGTGGGAAAGGTAGAGCATTCTTCATTCATGTGCATATCCTCTGTTGTTGTGGTGGTTTTAGAAAAATGTGAAAAAAATTCTAACACACTTTGTATTCGGGGTGTATTTACTACCCTAATCTAAATTCTGCTGTAGTTTAGGATAGTAAAATGTTGCAGAAAAATAAATCATTGGTGAAAGAAGTCAGTGTGCTTCTCAATACCCAGCTCCTATTTTTTTTAAAAAAACTTTTATTATTAATAACTTTTTAATATAGTTGTACAGGAGGTTTGTCTGCGTGGAACACATACATTTCTGTTTTTAGGTAAGTGTGCTGCATCGAATCCCATTGTTTGTGCCAACCTACAGACAACTAAAACACTTTGTGTTAATGCTTCCCTGGATCAGTTTTTCTTTGTAAAAAACAAATGGGGCATTTTTTTTTTATCCCAATATGTCACATTAGGATCACTTAGGTTTGCCAGCCCCCATGTCCCAGCAAGGGTTCCCCTGGTTTTTGGGGTTTCTCCTGCTGCTGGCCAGCTGACTGAGGGAGGGAACCCCACTCCCAAACAGCATCATCACTGTGCAATGCCCGCAATGCAATGACATCACATAGAAGTGGCATCACATTGGGGACATTGCACAGTGATGCTCTAGTTTGAGGGCAAAACTCTATTAGTTTAAATCTGGTTTTATCATAGATTTTTGCCCAAAAACCCAGAACGTCGCCGCATGACATCCCTGATGTGATTATGTCACTTCTGGATGATGTCATCACATCGAGGACATCCTGGAATGTCCCTCAAATCCCTTCACTTGTGTGATGAGGGACCTAGCAACCGTAGGATAGCTTTATACCCCAGGTGCTTTTCATTCTAGGAGGGGACACAGTGACCCAAGAATAACACAAACAGAGAAACAAATTTCAGAGAGTGACAGACTGAGAACTATATAATGTCCAGTGTCTTTTAAGAATTCCGCACAGGTCTGTTCAGTGGGATTTACTCCCAGGAAAGCATTCTTAAGATTGAATATTGTTGTAGCATGAACTATGGGAGCCAATATTTGAGTCTAGATCTCCTCAATCCTAATCTGACAGTCTAACAACTAGGTCACAGCAGCCTAGAGAAGAGGCATGGCAAGGCTATATGAGGGACTTTACTAGCTTAAATTCTGGTAATCATATTGCTTTTCAAAATCATAGTAAATACAATAAATTACATTTGTGATGTATTTTAGACTTTTAAAAGAAAAATGGCAACATTATTAGGGTTGACAACAACCTGGAGGAGGGGGGGATG
The DNA here is from genome assembly GCF_032191835.1 of Heteronotia binoei. NCBI lineage: Eukaryota > Metazoa > Chordata > Lepidosauria > Squamata > Gekkonidae > Heteronotia > Heteronotia binoei. Next base: position 68,400,772 of record NC_083231.1, read on the forward strand.
TTCCTTTCTAATAATAAATTCTCAATGGGATGTAGTTTACCAGGAGATTTCATTACATGAAAAGCTTCAGTTGCCCATTTCTGCATATTATGTCTGTATTAAAGGTGCAGGACATTACGCCACTCTAGGCTGGCAACTCTGACAACTTCATGAAAATGCATAGAACTAAACTTTTTATATGGTTATTGGTGAGATTTCATCTTGTGTTCTCTTGGACACCTTTAAATCAAAAAGTATGCCTTAAATCATGTAGGAAATTTCAGGGAAAAAAATGATAAAACCAGGGCTGTTTTTTGAGCAGGAACACACAGGAATGCAGTTCCAGATGGCTTGGTGTCATGGGGGTGTGGCCTAATATGTAAATGAATGCATGCTGGGCTTTTCCTGCAAAAAAGCCCTATGTGAAACAATGGTGACATCAGGGGGTGTGGCCTAATATGCAAAGGAGTTCCTGCTGGGCTTTTTCTACAAAAAAAGCCCTGGATAAAACATATATTTTATATCATCTGAGATGTGCAAATTTTTTGTCGAATAAGTTTTGAATTATCCTTGAACCATTCTCGAATAAAGACAGAATAATCATACTTGGGTTTAACTAATTAATTTAAATGGCTGACATCAGATATTTTGTCCAGTGTCTTTTAAGAATACTACACAGGTCTGTTCAGTGGAACCTACTCCCAGGAAAGTACATCCTACTTTTAACTGTGGGATGTGCTAGTAGCCCATGGCTACCATTAGAAAATATCCATCCAAACTTGTCCCAGCAATTACACCATGCTGGTTTATCTTTTCGTGCATGTAAAATGTGACCAGTCAGCACCAAGAAGTGCCAAGCTTCATCACTCCTCCTCAGGGGTCGTTTTGTAGAAAAATAGGTGGTGGAGCTCATCCAAGGACTGTTATGCAGCTGCACCTACTGTTCAATGGACAAGGTGGAACTCTCAGAAAGGTTCAGGAGCTGTGCTCCTGTGAGCTTCTTCTGAATCCGAGGCCTGCTCCTCCTCAATGTGTGTCACAGAGACCACTAAGGTACTGCTCAGCTCTAAGGCTGTTTCCTTCCAAACCCACCCAATGGATTATTACAGGAACTGCCCTTCATCAAGACATGATGTCTCAGGATGCTAGGCAATTCATCCTACCTATCATGTGCAACCCACCCTATTACTACCATCTTTAATTATGGCGTACTTCATTACAAGACTATGCCCCTTGAGGATTAACTGCTCCAGACGATATGGTCCTGTGCCTTATTTAAATTACAGAAGGGGCTGGGACAATAGCATCTTACAGCCTCAGTGGCCATGAATGAATTTGTTGTACTAAACCTTGAAGAGTTAATCCCATTGCATTTTGATCAATTTAGGCTGGCAACGAATTTAAAAAAAAAAATCATGACTAGCCTCTCATGACAGCCAATTTGCTGATGAAAATGTATATTAATTTAAAAGTCATCTCATTTACAGTATCCACTTTTAAAGAGTACTAAGGGTGAAGATTCACATTACATTAGTGTGCGTACTGATTAGATCACTGGTAAAATATAATCATTTTCTTCATAAAGTGCTGAAGTGTTTATTAGCTACAAAGGTGTGCAGATTTCCAATACCGTTAGCTAACATTTGTCCAATTATCCTAATGGAGAACCTGCACCTAAATACATAATGGCTGTGGAACAATGTAATGCAGCTTGGGGGAGAAAATGTCAGCTTTTCCTTCATCAGCAAAAGTAAATATCATTCTTGTGGCACAGCCAGGTAAATATCATTTCATTTATCAGAACAGGAAGGTAAAAAACATACACGGTGACCTATTTTCTTTTTCATTTTATCCAACAGTTGCATTAAATCAAATGGCACATATTAAAACTACTACTACAAAAACTAGATAATAGCCTTTTCTCATATTGCTTCACTCAGCCCTGGTAATGCTGCAAGTTATAAAACTCATTTGTATCAGCTCATTACAGTGTCATCTCATTTTTTTTTTGTCTTTACAAAGGTAAAGGTGGCAATAAACTCCAGGATTACCACAGATCGTGCCAATAGGTATTTGAGCAGCATCCAGCTGTTGAAAGTTATTATTACATTCACCAGGTGCTGAAAATAAAAAGGAACTGTTTTACCTTATTTTTCTCACCATCAGATGTTACAACCACAGCATTCACACAGGGCCTTCCTAAACTGCTGGGGCTGGCCAAAAGTAAGCCTGGTTAGCTAGAAGTGCTAGGGGATGGACAGTGGCATGGCATAGCATAGACTAATCTTATCAGATTGCGGAAACTAAGCAGGATTGGTACTTGGATGGGAGACCACAAAGCAATGCTCAGCAGAGAAAGACAATGGCACAAGTCTCACATGCCTTGAAAACTTATTGCTGGGAACATTATGAGAAGGTTGTCCCTTGACCACATTTGCATATGTAGAAGTAGTAAGGGACATGCCAGCAACAGGACACAGTGACTAAGATATGAAGTTAGAACTTTACAAGCTCAGTGACTTTGGGAAGATTTTGAACATTGCATTTGTCTAGACATTTTAGTTTCCTTTTGAACGTTATTTGTATCAGTTTCAGGTTGCCAGTTTGGTGTAGTGGTTAACTGTGTGGACTCTTATCTGGGAGAAATGGGTTTGATTCCCCACTCCTTCACTTGCAGCTGCTGGAATGGCCTTGGGTTAGCCATAGCTCTCGTAGGAGTTGTCCTTGAAAGGGCAGCTGCTGTGAGAGCCCTCTTGGCCCCACCCACCTCACAGGGTTTCTGTTGTGGGGGGAGAAGATATAGGATATTGTAAGCCGCTTTGAGTCTCTGTTTCAGAGAGAAGGGCGGGGTATAAATCTGCAGTCTTCTTCTTTCATTGTTTTATTTTTATTTATATACTATTATTCTCCACATTGGGACTTAGCAAATATGAATGATGGTGATAATGAATACACAACATTAATGTGACTAAATGAGGAGCAGAGCCACACATGCTTAGTCTTGAAAAAGTCCAAGGTTGACTAGACAGGCAGGTTAATGAGGAGAGGGAAAGAGCTGGTCCAGTAATATAAGTTTAGATACCAATATAAATTAACACTGACAGAAAGATTTCTATGAATGGAGCATGACCTTCTGTCACTATAGGCAAAAATACCTCCCTGTTACTCCATAGGGCGAGGGACCACTAGAAACTGAACAAAAGGGCAGTCAGAGGTCTGCCACAAGAGGGGAAAATTGACAAAAGTTGTTCTCTTTTCTGTCAGCAGAAATGTTTGTTGGGGGGCGTGACTTTGGCGCTGAAGATGATGGCCGCCTAAGAGAAGTGCTCCTTCCCTCGAATACCCTCTGAACCACAACTATCATCATTTTAATCGGAACTTTTATTTTTTGGGGCATGGGAAACAAAAGTGGAGACAAGGCAGCTTCAAACTCAGCAAGTGGTAAGGACATTTCTAGGCTTTTCGCCAAATCCCACCCAGACAAAAATCAAGACCCCAATCCACTTGCTGCTAATAATATAGCCACTGCTGAGGCTTCTGCTGCTCCTGTTTTCCTGCCATCTACTGATCCAGTGTTAATCTCGCTTTTAGCCTCCATGGAGATTAGATTTAAAGAGACTATGACGGCGCTAATTCAGCCTCTCACTGACCAGTTTTCCGATGTTAAACAAGCCCTACAAGCAGTCCATCAAACAGCAGAAGGGGCTAAAGAAATGGGGCTCTCTCTGAAGGAGGACGTAACTTCCCTTCAACAAGGAAATGGCGCCATGCAGGATAGAGTACTCCACTTAGAGTCACAGGTGCGTCAATCTCACCTCAAATTCCATGTCTTCAATGAGCAATTAACACTGAATGCTGATTTGGTAGCTTTTGTTTTGGACTGACTAGAAAGTACTATAGAATTGCCTGAAGTTATGACTCCATATCTTTCTAAAGCTTTCCGTTTGGGTCACCTGCATAATCCCTCACGACAGGGCCCCTGTGACATTGTTGCTGTTATCCTTGATATTGGGATCCAAAAAAGTAATTTTATAAAGGAGACAGGATTTTAGTTTTCCAAGATAGACCTCCTGCAGTACTCAGCAAGCATCGGACCCTCAAGACCATTACCGAAGCCCTGCAGCAAGTGTGAGTTTGCTACAAGTGGAAAAATTTGACGCGCCTCCAGATTTCCTTCAAAGATAAACTTTATTTTGTGGATGATCTGGCTTCAGGAATGAAGTTGTTTCAAACTCTTAACATTAAACCTCCGGCCGATGCTGTAAAAGCCAACTCGAAACAGCGTCGCCCTTCTACATCGTCATCCAATAATTAAATAAACTAAAGAACAACACTACCATGTTTTTGGTTCCATATTATGTTTTCATGACTCATGTAATCTATATACACTGATGGTTCGTTGATGTTGCTACATATTTGCTTTAGAGATTTGTATTGTTCTATGCTAGTTATTGTCATGGCTTAGGGGGAGAGAGGGGGTGTTTCTCAGGTTTGCCTCTGTGATTGATAGTCTCTGGTATAGGACTTTGTCCTTTTAATTCCAGGTTGGGTTTTATTGTTATTTCTTTTTTTTCCTGGGATTCATGAGACTGTCACTTCTTTGTTATAACTTGTTACTTACGTTTTCAGAGTTGCTGCAGTAGTAGCCATCATTTAGATTTCAGTTAAATTTCTGTGTGTTATTGTTGGAGCATCACTTGGCATCTGACAGTCAACTCTGGTTTATATAGAGCTTTGCTTACCATGTGGTGTTGATTTCTGTATATTTCATCTCACAGTATTTGTATATTTTGTTTTTCTTGTGCTGAGCTTATAGTTTTGTGAGGCATTCTAAAATTCTAATTGTTAACAAAATTGACACTACAATTTAGCTTTTAATTTGTTTTTATAATAGTTTTCTCTGGAGACCTACATTCCTTTTGCTTTAGAGATTTTTGACAGGTTGCAAAACCTTCTTGTAAGATAGTTTTTTACAAGCTCACTTGTGCTGTTTTTGTAAATTTTTACTAATATTCTAGGAAAATCAAATTGACTGATTATTCATAATTAATTCAATACTATTTGTCATTGTATTTATAGTTAATCAAACTTTTTAAGGGAAAACTTTTATCTCTCTGATTATCAACAATTAATTCATTACAACGTGATCAACCTTTCAAAATTTATTGTTTTTTACATGGAGTAACTGTTCTCTCTTTGCAAATATAAACAATAGTTTTCTAAGGTAAAATTTGTGATTAACTATCTGAATATAATTAATTAATTATATTGTGATTTTATTTGAGTGGGTTAGCTTTCTCATTAATTTGTATAGTTTTAATTTAAAGGGAAAGGGGGATTACTCATTAGACTTTTGAGCGCTACTTTTTATCTGTTGCTGCTTTTTCCATTCCGTGTATCTAGCTTTTTAACCAAGTCTGAGTATACATAATAGATTTCTTCCTTCATTACCTCCATTTCTAGCTCACTAATCTTGCCCAGTCTTTTTTGTCTCTCTTTGTAACAGTTTTGGGGTGTGTCTGTTTAATTACCTGTCTACTGGTTCTGCTTTAGTTCTTTCATTGTTCCACTCCCGTGTCTTCTGCACTTACAGTTTATTCTTTACTTTGTCTGTAACTTATCTTATACCTCTGTGTCTCAGTTCTGTCCAATCTTTTCCTACTTCATGCCTATCTGACACTAAGCCATGAGCCACACCTGGAACATCACCTCTCTAAATGTCAGAGGTCTGCATAATCCCATTAAAAGAAACGAATATTGACTAATCTTTCTAAATTACACTCTGATATCTGTTTGCTCCAGGAAACTCACCTCAGAAAGCCATCTGTTGCCTCTCTGAAAGCTTCATGGACCCAGTTTCAATACCATGCTGCGGGGAGCTCCAACTCTTGAGGTGTTTCGCTCTTATTCTCTAAACGTGTACAATTTCAACCACAAGCCACACAGCAAGATCCCTGTGGTTGTTTTATATTTATTAAAGGCATCCTAGATGACTCACAGGTCACCATCGTCTCAATTTATGTGCTGAACAGTGACCAATTGCCCTTAGAAGAGACTTTTGCTGTTTTATAAGAATTTCAAGCTGGTGAGCTTATCATCAGGGGTGATTTCAACTTCATCAATGACTACAATCTGGATCATTCACATCACAATCCTCGATTCTCTCTTCAATGTGGATGCCAAGCCAAACTGTTGGAGCTCTTTAGAAGATTCCATCTGTCAGAGATGTCTGGCACCTTTAACATGGCACAGAAAGGAACTATACTTACTACTTATCTCAGTTTGATGTGCATACAAGAATTGACTACATCTTACTATCTGATTCTCTTTTGAAAATAGCTATGAAATCTGACATTGGCCCTATTGCTTGATGGGATCATGCTTGGGTCTACTGTTCCATAAATCCTGACGGCTATCAATCAAAACCAAAACATTGGACTCTAAATAAATCTTTACTACTGAATGAGGAATGTGCACAACAAATTGAATCTCATATTAAGCAGTATTTAGACAATAATGGTGCCTCAGACACTTCTGCATCAATGCGATGGGTGGCTCTCAAAGCAGTGTTCAGAGGCCACTTGATTTCTTTATCATCATCCTTAAAGAAATGCCATGAAGCTCTTAAAAGTGAAGTTCTTTCTAGAATTTTTCAGTTAGAGATCCTTCACAAAGAGTGTGTGTGTGTGTGGGGGGGGAAGCTATACAAAAAACTTACTATGGAATGGAAAATTTTAGAATCGCTTGAGAGTTCCCAGATCTCAAAGAATCTTCTTTACATGAAGCAACAACATTGGTTTAACTCGATCACTGAAGCTACTCTCATGGAGAGTTATGGACAAATTTGCATCTAAATTTATCCATGCATCATGTACTGGTGATGGTCAGCTATGTAACAAGACCTCAGAAATCATTAAAACATTTATGCACTACTTTAAACATTTATACTCTTCCAGGAAACCCTCATCCTCTTTAATCTCTGAGTTTTTGTCTCAACACCCTAAAATAGAGCATTTATCTACCAAACATCAAGACTTCCTTGATCACTCTTTTGCTCCATCTGAAATGTTGAATACCATAAACAATATAAAGACTAATAAGTCCCCAGGTATGGATGGTTATTCGTCCAAATTCTATAAAAAATATGCTCATATCCTAGCTGAACCCTTGACTGCTGCCTGTAACGAAGTTCTTCAAACTGGTTCTCTTCCTTCTATGTGGAATAATGCTTCAATCATGGTGCTACCTAAAGCGGGTAAAGATCTTATGCTTCCAGCCTCCTACTATCCCATATTATTGCTAAGCTCTGATTATAAGATCTTCACAGTAGAACCTGAAAGACACCTTAACTCTCTAATAACCAACTATATCCATCCAGTTTTTATAATTTTTATTGATTTTAACTACAAAAAGGTAAAGCAGTGCAAAAGATACATAAAAGAGGGACAGGAACATTTACAGAATGGGAAAAGCAGAAACAGAAAAAAGTACAAATATATCAATTCTACCTCCAAATACTCAGATCATTCTACCTGCAAGTATAGAGATCTCTATATATTTTACCATCCTTTTTTTCATTACAGAAATGTTTTAATAAACTAATACTAGCAATATGAATCTAAACAATTTTTCTTGAACAAAAATAAGTATATAAAGTTAAGAAAGAAAAACTTCAAAACCATCTCAGCACCAATTTTTACCTGATTTAGGTTAACCCTATTGTAAGCACAAATTAAATTGTTGGTTTAACAAAATTCTTATTAAAATAATCACATAGAAATCATATCTTTATCTTTAACAAATTACAAAAAAATACAACTTAATATTTTGTCTATCTCAGTCTGAACAGTTTCTCCACAGAGGCATGTTAGAAACAAATCTACCAGATTACAAAACAATTGTACTATCTACCTTTTCAGCAATTAATCCAACTCTTACATCAATATGAGCATTTTCACCAATTAAACATACTATAAATAAATCTGCTATTTTAAAAAAAGTGTTGTCTGCACTCTTTAGCATTAATCCAAATTAACTATATATATATAATTGAAGTTTTAACAACTCCCTTCCTTCTTTAGGATCTCCCATGTTCTTTTAAGATCACATATCTATTCATAATTAATAATTTCATATTTGTTTACCACCAAAAAAGAAAGAAAAATCAGATTTGAGGAATCCTTCTTCCCAATATTTAAACACTTTTAGATTTAAATGCGACCCAAACATCACACTTTGCCTTTTAAAATCACATGTCGCTTCTTTTTTTTTTTTAAGTTTAAACAAATTTTATTAGGATAGTCAAAGTCATACAAACGTAAGATGACTGTTATAACAACAATAAGCTATGAATAGGAATACATATTGAAGAATGTCTTCGGTAAAACACAGCATATATCGACGAATAATACAAAATGAAAAAATAAAAAATTATAAAAATTCAAATAATAATATAACCACAACAACGTCGGGAAGAAGAAAAGCAGGAAGGACATATACGCAGGGCGAACTGAGTGAATTAGGACCTTAGGTATCTCAAGAGGAGAGGCAATCACTAATAGAGAGACTTAAAATAGCAGGAGATCTTTATATATAGTGCATTTGGTTAGCGAGTTAATGTAAAATGGGTCAGTATCCAGTTTCTCCAGCACAGGTAACCAGGTTGCGACATAGTTAGTGTGAGCTTGAATGGGGTCTGACTGGTCTAGTGAGGCTTGGATTCTGTCCATTGCGATATGCTCCCAAATTTTGAGAACCCATATCCAGCAATCCACAAGAATGAGAAAAGTTCAAAATCCTTCTTCCTGAAAGCTTTCCACATATTAATTTGCTGGTCGGGATGTACCTTTTCTCTTTTCAGTGTGGCCTGCCCCATCGATAATAGGAGGAAGAATTCAACATCATTTTTCCCTCTCCGCATGACTTCACTGAGTCTTAATTTCCGGTCTTGTTTTACTGCTGTGACATAGGGATCCATCTTGGTTTTCTTTTGTTGGTTTCGGAGCGTAATACTTTCCATTTCCATAGACATTGGCAGAATCTCTAGCACTCAACTCTTGTAGATTTTCAATTTGCTAGCTTTCAGTATAAGAATACCAATTTGCTCTTTAACAAACTGCATTAATAAGCCAACATCCTGTCTCAGAGAAGTGATATTGGAAAAAAAAAAACTTTTTTCTAAGACGTTTTGCTAGGCAGTGCCATTTTTCTCTGTCAGCAAACTCAGTCTTTTAATCCAAGTTGAAAAGTAGCTTCAGGGTCCTGTTAAATCCACATTCCACAACAGCTCCAGCTGAGATTTCAAATGCTATCATTTCAAATACAGACAGGTGACAGAAACAGATCTTTCTAAAAATTATCTCTTTTATGTTCAGATCATATTGCAGCCTAATGATAGTCTCTTTTGCATATGTCCAATAATAATCTGGGTCGATTTTAGTATTTGTATTCAATCCAGTTTAAATAGTTAACGATACTTAAGATTGCTCGCAGACTTTTCGAGGCCTCGCTTCTCTTCCTTTGAGCTAGCCTCTCATTGTTATGCAAAATGACCCATTAGCCAGCGGTATTGAAAAATCACTTACTTGGCAAGTAGAATTGCCACATTAGGAGTAGAAAGACACTACATCAAAGGCGTACTGAGAAAAGCAAAAGAAAGAGAGCAGTTGGGCGTTCATCTTTTTCTGATGGTACACCAGCTTTCATGGTTGCAGAGCCTCGGGACATGCAGGAGGCACAGGGGCAGCCACTGCTGAACCCCTAGCTCCCCGCAAAAATCCCATGCTGAAGAAAAAACCCTTCCAGGGCCTTTCTATGGGGGTATCACTTCCGTAATACCGCCCCAACAGTCAGAATCAGAGGCACCACAGGAGAACGATCTGCGGATACCTTTGAAGGCAAGATGACGGAGCCCGGAAGTCCAACAACTATATCCATCCAGACCAAGCTGACATTATGCCTGGCAGGGAAATCACCGATAATGTGCACAAGACCTTGCACATCATATCCTCTTGTCAATCTTCCAAGTCAACAGCAGTTTTGCTTTCTCTCAACATCGAGAAGACATTTGATTCCTTGGAATCATCATACTTGCTATACCTGCTAGAGCACATGTCCTTTGGAGAATTTTTCCTTAATGCCATCAGAGCAATCTACTCGAATCCATCAGCCCAAATCAACATAAATGGTCAATCATTGGACAATTTTAATTTGCAATGGGGTACGAGGCAAGGCTGTCCCCTGTCTCTATTTGCATTAGCAATAGAACCTCTGGCAACACTGATAGGAAACGACAAGAAATTACTTGTGGTACCCATAACATGAAACTCAGCATGTTCACAGATGATATGTTGCTGTACATTTCCAAACCTGAATAATCTCTTCCTCCTCTTCAAGATTTAATAGCTTCCTTCTGCCTTGTGTCAGGTCTGCAAATCAACCAGTCCAAATCAAATATTCTTCCTCTGAACTTGCCTGCTGCAAGTTATTTCTCTGACAGCATTACGCATTCCAATGGTCTCAATCTTCAATTCCGTACTTAGGCATTCAACTACCTAATGACCTCTCACAACTACGTACTTCATCTTAACTTCAAAGCAACGTTTCAAGAGATTTATTCAGACTTTATCAAGTGGGATGAATTAGCTGTCTCTTTCACTGACAGGTTACATCTCCTGAAATTCTTTGCATTCCCAAAACTTTTATATTTATTTCACACCATCCTAATATTCATTCCTTTGACACTTCTTTGAAAACGGCAAGCATCTTTTAATTCTTTTTTTATGGAGTAATAAAAAACCAAGAGTTGGTTTTCACGTCATACAGCATCGCAGCTCCAATGGAGGACTTAATATTCCTGATTTAACACTATACTACAGAATGGCGTTATTAACCAATGTGGTAAAATTGGCTTGTTATGGCAATGCTGCTGATTGGTTTTAACCAATCAAATCTATATTATTACCATTCTCTCCACAAGAGTCAGTTTGGGTGGACTCTAACCATAGATCTGCTGGAATCAAAAGAAATCCTATGTTAGCCGTAATTTTCAAAGCATGGGACTCCCACCGTAAACATTTGGTACCAGAATTTTCCTGATTCACTTCCATCTCCAATCAGACTTGATTTTCTCCTGGCTACTCCTCCCCTCTTCTTCATGCATGGAAAGCAGCACGTATCTCCTGAATCTAAGATGTTTCCTGTGCATCAGGTCTCTTTTCAAAGTCCATATTGGAAAAGAAAACTGGTCAACCTGTACTCTGGTTTTTCAACCTACAGCTGAAACACGCCTTCAGTACTCTAGATGTTCATACAATCCACCATTCTCCACTTACTGACTTTGAATGTTTACTTCAATGCTCATCTTCCAACAACAAAGGACTTATTTCTGCAATCTATGATATTTTACCCCACCTGGATATTTCTAAGCCTTTGTGGCACCAGATGTTGTGGCATCAAGATTGTAATATCTCCCTATCTCCAGAACAGTGGGTTGGAATATATTCTTCTCCCCTATGTTCCTCATCAGTGATCAATACTAGGTTACAAACATTTAAAATTCTTAATCGTTGGTATCTCATACCTGTCTGGATAGCTGACTTCTTGAAATCTACCTCTCCTCTTTGTTGGAAGAAGTGTGGCCAAGCAGGTACATTTGCCCACTGCTGGTGGAAATGTCCATGGATAGAAAAATTTTGGACTGACATTTTACGTGTTAAAACAATTTTATTTGGTAACATATGGTAACAAATTATATTTCTTCCATCATTTATAACTTCTTTTATCTATCCCATATACTACCCACCCCTCCCCCTCTTACTTGACCCCCGCCAATGTTATTTACTTAAAATACTAATATTTAAAGGTACCTTTAACTAATAAAAACAAAAATTAGTACTCTTCTTTTTTCTAAAACTTAATCATTATCAAAAATTGTCCAGTGTCCTTTTATTTTCCACTCTTTTTCTACATATCTTCTGAACTTTTCCCACTCCATCTTAAAAACTTCTAAATCATAGTCTCTTAAAGTTCTTGTTAATTTGTCCATTTCACTCCATGTCATAACTTTTACAATCCAATCCCGTTTCTCTGATATTTTTTCTTGCTTCCACAACTGCACATATAATGTCCTAGCAGCTGAAAGCAAGTACCAAATTATAGTTCTATCTTCTTTTGGAAATTTTTCCATTTGTAATCCCAACAGAAAAGTCTCTGCAACTTTCTTAAATTCATATCCCAAGATCTTAGAAATTTCTTATTGAATCATCTGCCAATACTTTTTTGCTCTTTCATAAGTCCACCACATATGGTAGAAAGAACCTTCATGTTTTTTACTTTTCCAACATCTATCTGGCATCTTGTTGCTCATCTTTGCCAATTTTTTAGGAGTCATATACCATCTATACATCATTTTAAAACAGTTCTCTTTAATACTATGACACATCAAAAGCTTCATAGAATTCTTCCACAAATATTCCCAAGTTTCCATCTGTATTTCTTTATTTACATTAATTGCCCATTTAATCATTTGAGATTTCACTACTTCATCCTCCATAGACCATTTTAAAAGTAATTTATATATTTTTGAAAATAATTTTTCATTGTCTCCAAGCAGAACTTTTCCCATTTCTGTTTGTTCTTTTCTTATTCCTTCAGTTTTGATATCATTATCCACCAAACTCTTTATTTGTTGCATTTGAAACCAATCATATTTATTATTTAGCTCTTCAGCAGTTTTCAGTTCTATTTTACCACCTTGTATTTTTAATAATTTTAAAAATTTTGGACTGACATTTTAAACATGATTAATCATATCACAATTTATCAGATTCCTTTTAACCCCACTCTTGTTTTCTTAAATTTTTGGGACTTCCTCTCTAGTCCCAGAGTTCGACAGGAACTAATTGTTAGCTTGTTGGTAGCTATCAAAGCGTCAATTGCTTCTTTTGGAAGGCATCCACAGCTCCTTCTGTTACCACCTGGCTTTCTAAAGTATGGCAGCATTTTATCATGGAAAAAATCCAGTCCAATCTACAACAATCCAGCTCCTCTAATTTCTCTGCTAAGTGGTTTCCTTTTGTTGATTACATTACTTCTCAAGAAATTCCTCTTTACACCTCTTCACAAATGTCTATGCTTTACTTTTAGTCTGTGAGTTTCATGTCTTTATCTCTTTCATCTCTTTCTTGACACAGGAGTGGTTCATACTGTCTTATAACTTTGTTTGTTTTCTTCTTCTTTCTATTGGTTTATCTGATCTTATTAACTGTTTATTTGCCCCTTCCCCAAGTTCTTCTTCTACTGTTATAACTTTATATCTAAAACAATTACTTCTGATTAATTCCCTTAAAAGGTCTCCTACTGAATTATTTCATAAAGTTTATAAGGCTTTATATCATGCAAAGCCTCTATATCTGGTTTTAGAAGTTGTAACTAGACTCACTTTACTATGCTATTTGTCATATTAATTGCATTTTATAACTCTTCTTATAAATCACTCAGTCGTTTTATTCTCATATATGTAATTATCTGAAATATTTTAATAAAATTGTTTTAAACTTAAAAAAAATGTTTGTTGGGATCCAACCCATGATCTCCAGCCTCAGTAGCTGAGGCAGCAGTGTTATGCTTATCTGTTCACATTACTAAGTGGAGTGATTGGAGGTAGGCAAAGCTTTCTTTGTAGAAAAAGCCCAGCAGGAACTAATTTGCATATTATTTATTCCTGATTTTTTTTCCTACACCACTGTTTGTCCCAGTTCAAATTGTCTGCTTGTCCTGGATTATTAATTCTACATTCAAGCTCCTAGTCATCAACAGAGGGGAAGGTGGAAGGGGGAGAGAGAAACAGCTTTCCTTTTAGGAGATCCAGAGGTTGAGTGAGGGGAGAACCTTCTCAATTTGCTACCAGGCCCAGAGTACCAGCACTCAAAAACCCTGGGGATCAACACAGGAGAAAGCGAGGCAGGAGAACTTAATGGGGCAAGGCATTCTCCTTCCAATGGGAGAAAAAGAATATCCTGGCAGTTTGATATATGCTACAGTGACAGACAGCAAGCAGAGGCATGCTCATAGGTAGTGCTGTTTGGATGAGAGTGTGCTAATTGACCTGATTGACAGCTAATGGAACTCAATCTGATTGGGGAATGGCAGCTAACTGTAGGGAAGAGAGTGACAGGGAGTTGGAGAGTGGATGAAGAAGAGAGTGTGGCTTGTTGAGAGACTCTCTAGTGTGAGAAGAGTCTAAAAAGCAAAGTCTGTTTCAGAGCCAGTGTAGTGTGGCTTTGGAAAAAGAATAGACTCTGGAGGAGACTGTTCCAATCATTTAAACAGTCTCTCTCTGTGTGAAACAAATAATCACTTGAGAGGAGAATTAGCTCTCCAGTTTTAAGCTTAATATCCAGTGTGAGAAGACTGACAATCTGGAAGATAAGGATTTAGCAACTTGTTTGAAGTGACACTGAAAGGTCCTAAACATACCAAAAAGCCTAGGTTATTGGTCTTAAGAAAACAACAATCTTGCCAGAGAAAAGGGTCTAGTAGGAAAACCCTACTCTTAAACAGAGGGATAAAGCTGAGTTCATTCTCAAGATTGTGTGATTAACCAGTGTGAGTTCAGAAGGAAATCTAGAATAACATCTGTTATACTTTCAGTGAAAGCCAAACACCTAAAAACATCTCTTGCTTATTCAGCAGCATAAAATGCAGTTTTGTGATTATATGCAACTTTCTGTCTACCAATTCTAAATCCCAAACACTGTGTAAATATTGATTCCCTTGCCTGCCAGTTTGTTCAAATAAACTTAAGAAACTGTTTAAATCTTTAAGAGTGCCTAACATGCCATTTCTGTATGGAAATTTTTGCAAATTGAAGCAATATCAAGGTGATCATTTTATAGAGGTGACTGAGATGGTCACCTTATCACAGCTGCCTACTCAGCTCTATCCTCCACAATCAAGAAAGTGGGAGGCATCTGTACCACAGAATATATAGAATATCATTTCAGGGACAGGGTTGAATCCAGATTAAAGTCCTAGTAGGGAATCACGCTTTATGAGTGTTTGGGTGCAGCCACATAAGTCTGATTGCTATGCTAAAAAAGGTAAAGGTGTTTTCGTTTTCGACTTTGGGGTGACGTTGCTTTCACAATGTTTTCATGGCAGACTTTTTACAGGGTGCTTTGTCATTGTCTTCTCCAGTCATCTACACTTTCCCTCCAGCAAGCTGGGTACTCATTTTACCGACCTTGGAAGGATGGAAGGTTGAGTCAACCTGGAGCCGGCTACCTGAACCAGCTTTCACCGGGTTCCAACTCAAGTTGTGAGCAGAAAGCTCTAGGGCTATCTATATCTCCGATGTCACTTCTCAGGTCAAACAGCAGGATGTTTTTTTCTTTCTTTCCCTGAACTAGAATAGTTCTGCTCCTTAAGAATTTCTTTCATATTGGATGCCATAATGCTCTCAGTAGACTGTTATTATGGTACTTTAATTCAAATTAATGATGTTGCATTTTAGGTTGGCACTTAAAATACCATTTAATGTCATGGTGGTTGTCAAATTTCCTGCATGAATTCCAAAGTGTCATGCCTGCACCAGACCCAGCCCTTGCTAACCCAGAGCAGGAGCCACCTGAAACTGATCAGGCCACACCAGGCCCTAGCTCATCCCCTCCTGAAACTGATCAGGCCACACCGGGCCCTAGTGCATCACCTCCTGAATCCCCGCCACCTGTGAGCCGGCTCCGTGAAAGGAGACGGCAGGAGTTCAAAGACAGACGGAAAGAAGCACGCATGCGTGGGAGGAGAGATCTAAGCCCGGAGTACTAACGAGTTAACAAGCCAGCACAGTATATCTGTAGTCCTGGCCTTAGGGCAAACTGTGCTGGCAACGAACGATCCTCCTCGGACGTGACCACGCCCTGCACCCTCTTGCCTGCTGAGAGAACCCGTTTGCTCCTGACCCGGCTTGAATCTTGGACTTGGAACTGGACTCTGCTTTTGCTCTGTGGACTGGCTTAGGTACTTTCGGCTTGCTTCCTCTGGCTTTTGACCTACTGCATTCCTGTGACGACGCGCCCTGCTTCTCCCTTTGGCTGGACTGATTTATGGTAGGGACTAATTAGGACTGCTAGATAACGCTTGTGCTGCTCCTTGAAAGCACCGTAGCCGGCTGCCAGCGTCCTGGCCGATTGCCAGGGCAACATCAGCCGCCCGTCTCTACCTGAAGGTCCGGGTCGTGACACAAAGTAATTAAATTTCCTGTGGGAAGAGAACTAAGGACTGTGTGGTTTTAATGTATCAGAATATTTTTTAAAACCTTCCCATTGAAAAGATAATCCATACTTCTTACAGTTTGAGGAAATTCATTTTTTCAAGTCTTACCATCAGCTGAATCCGAGCAGACAGTCCTCTCAGCACATTTTATGGAATATTGCTTTTTTTTAAAAAAAAAAAATGAAATAAAAATAATCTGTTAGTATCTCCAGCTGATAACTTTTTTTTTTAAACTTTAAATTTTTATTAATTTTAACAACAATTAATAATTCAAATACACTTTTAACATTTAAACATTTCAACATTTCTTGAAAGATGAACAACTATGTAACAGTTATACGTAGATTATTGTAAGTCTCCTCTTATTCTTTATAACAGTAAATGTCCATAAATCCAAACAATAAGTTATCATTCTTTTAAATATAATACTCAATAATATGAAAAATCAATATATTTTTTTGGTACATATTTTTGAGGATCCTCTTCTAAATTTATATAAGTAAAAAACGGAAACCATTTTTTAATAAAATTATTATTCTTCCTTTGTGTCTCCATTGCTTTTATTTGTATTGCCAGTTTATCCAAAGCTGCTACCTCCCATATTTTTGTCAGCCATTGTTGTGTTGTAGGGGACGCATCTCTTTTCCAAAATTGAGCAATCAGTAACTTTGCCGCCATTATCAAAAGACTTATTAATTCCTTTCTCAAGTTAGAAAGTTTTGAGTTGGGCCAGAAATTCAAAAGGAACGATTCTGGAGTGAAGGGGATATCTTCAGCTGCAATAATATCAACTATGTGTTTAATTTCTCTCCAAAATTTATTAATTTCTGGACACAGCCACCAACAATGTAAAAACGACCCTTCCTGCTTACAGCCCTTCCAACAGTCTGGAGTTGGTTTTATGTGAGCCAAAAAAAGCTTTTTAGGTGTCAAGTACCATCTTGCAAACAGCTTGTAGTTTTGGAGTTTCACATTTAATGAATAGGTGGTGTAAAGTGGAGATTCCCAAATGGATTGAGCTGATAACTTTTGAAAGCAATTCCCAGTATTAAATGAACAGTTAATGCATTTCATTCGGATACGCTGCACATCCCCCCAGATTCAGAGGACATGGCCCCATCCTTTGCTGAGAAGCCTGCTGGGTGCCCTAAGCTCTTCTGCATGGAATAGTATGGAATGGAATGGCAGTTTATTTCATCAGCAGCCTGAGGAAGTTGTATGGTCTTGGTATCTGCCTGACATGCAGGATACTTCTGCTGAATATTGCTGGGGTGGGGCAATCAACCACCTAAGTTGTGTAACTTTTGACCAAAGGTACATTGCCATGCTAGAGGCAAAGTGTAGATGACTGGGAAAGGCAATGGAAACCACCCTGTAAAAAGTCTGCCATGAAAACATCATGATGCGACATCACCTCAGAATTGGAAATGACTGGTGCTTGCACAGGGAACTACCTTTACCTTTACATCACCATGATCTTAGGTGATGGCCCAATTATTAGCCAAAAATGGCCCAGTTAGTAGCCACACATTAGTTGCCTGTTTCCTTTGCAAGTTTTTTTTTTCCAAATGCAGGGCACTGTTTTGATTTCAGCAATTTCGTTATCAAACTGACTGAGATGGAACTTCTAAAGAGTTTTACGCAACATTTCTTAAGCCTTTGAATTATTCTGCCAGAAACTTCTGTGCTAAACAGGCTATTTGTTCTATGCAGAATACATGATTCCCAAAATTGTCCAGAAATCTTGCATGAAAAAATATAGAACATTTATGAATGGAGCTTGCAAGTATTTATGGGACAAAATTTGTCATATCCCAAATTAGCAGAATTGTTCTCTTTGATCTCCAGCATTTCCACAATGTTCATGGATCTGCTTAAATAATTTATTTACCAGATAAGAGAATGCATTATAGCAAGTGCTTGATTTAAGACATGTTCATTTTATTGCTCATAACAGAAATATGGTTTCAAATATAATTCCATGTTTTACCACATAATAAAAGTGATAATATATTAATCATTAGATGAGTGTTAAACTTACACAGCTCATTCTTCTAAATATTCAACAGTGGTGACATTTTTATTCCTTACATAGATTTATTGTTGACTTCTTCCTCTTGAATTGAAGTGGTTATATTTGTATCCAAAAGTTGTTTCCAAAGGCTGAGTTCCAACCCATATCAACAATATTTCTTCCTTTTTTTGCCATTCATGTATTCATCGTATACTATAGATATACAAAGCATTAATTATTTTATAAGAAAAAAAGCAAGGCAAATCTATATATGATCACTGTGGACCTAAAACAAACTCTTTGAAGTCCCTAAAAGTGTGATGTACTGCCATCTTCTTCCTTCAGGATGTGAGCATGAGTTATGAAAGGCCTTGGGGGGCCTTGAACAACAAAGTGATCAATATCAACTCTTAGGAGCTAGTAGGGTTGACATATGGTTTCAACAAACATATTGGAGATACTTGATTTAAAAAATTATCACATACAAGTGGGAACCTGCAAGAATTTGCAGGGTGAATTTCTTTCTCCCCCACTATTTCCTCTTGACCTTCCCTGAAAGTTTTCTTCCATCTCATAATCAGGTTCTAGCTAACTCTTTCTTATCCATTTTACTATATAAACAACTTCTGAAGTGATTGCAAAACAGAGGGACTTTTCTCTGCCTTTCCAGAGGAGGGTGACGAAGATGGTGAGGGGTCTGGAGACCAAGTCCTATGAGGAAAGGTTGAAGGAGCTGGGGATGTTTAGCCTGGAGAGGTGGTGGCTGAGAGGTGATATGATCACCAAGTACTTGAAGGGCTGTCATATAGAGGGTGGTCTGGAATTGTTTTCTGTGGCCCCAGAAGGTGGGACCAGAACCAATGGGTTGAAATTAAATCAAAAGAGTTTCTGGCTCAACATTAGGAAGAACTTCCTGACTGTTTGTAATGTACTGAGTACCGAGACGGTTTGAAGGCAACACAATTTATTCCATAGCACATTACAAGCGAGGGAACAAGTGGGCCGGGCCCCACTTATATACATTACCCAAAACAGCCCCCTCATCCGACCTGGCCAATCCTGGTTGGTCAAACTTCCCGCCACAGATCTTAATGGGCGGGGCGACAGGTGAGCTCCATCCGGGGACCCAGGGGTCGCCTTCAGTAGCGATCGCCATGCGGCCTGGTCCCTTATGTTCAATACATAACACTCCTCCCCCCTAGCTCAGGACACATAGTCTCGCAAGTACGCGGGGGCTGTGCGCTCCCAGGTAGATCACCTTGGGATGGCCGGTGGAGTCGGAGCGGTCACCGGAGCGGCCAGGGCCGCGGCTACTGCCTCAGATGGGGCAACTGTTTCCCCTTGTGGGAGATCCACTGGTCTGGGGTTGTTTGCACCAAGCGCCTTGTCTGGTGACCCTGTTTCCTGGGAGTCGCCCTCGCTACGGTCAAGCTCTACCTCTTGATTGGGTGGAGCGGTCCGCGGTGTTGGGGTAGATCTCTGTGGGGGCACGGCCATGAGCTCCTCTTCGCTCCGTATTGCGGCCGGTTCTTCCGGCAAGGTGCGGCGACGTATCTGGTCTATATACCGCCGCAACACACTGCCTCCTGCTGTGGACACCTCATATTGGCGGGACCCTATTACTCGCAACACCCGGCCTTCTACCCACTCGGGGCCGCACCCATAGTTCCTAGCATATACTGGGTCCCCTGGGAAAAATCCTCGGGCTGCTTCTCTGACCTCCAGGGAATTGCGGACGTCGGTGGCTCGGTCGGGGTGCAGTCGATCTAACCTAGTGATTAGCTTCTGCCCCATTAGAAGCTCGGCTGGGCTGACCCCCGTGACTGGGTTGGGAGTTATCCGATTATCGAATAGGAAGGCTGCAAGGCAGTGGTCCCAATCCCCCTGCATAATGCGACCCAGGGCTTCCTTTGTGGTGCGCACCATCCACTCGGCTTGGCTGTTGGTGGCCGGATGGAAAGGGGCAGACCTGATGTGTTGTATCAGGTATCTCTGCATGAACTTCCAGAATTCCCAGGAGGTGAAGGCGGTCCCGTTGTCTGAGACTATGGTGTCCGAAATGCTGTGTGTGCTCAGGGCCCTTCGCAGCACCCAGATGGCTGCCGCCGTCGAGGTTGAAGCGACCGGGATGACTTCTAGCCACTTGGTGTATGTGTCCACCAAGATGAAGAATATTTGGCCCTGGAAGGACCCTGCATAGTCTATGTGAAGTCTTGACCACGGCTTCCTGTGTGCTTCTCAGCATTGCACGGGGGCGCTGGGCGGTTCGGGTCGGGACTCCTGGCATGTTTTGCACCTCCGGACCCACCACTCTATTTCCTCGTCCATCCCCGGCCACCATACATAGCTGCGGGCTAAGGCCTTCATTCGTACAATTCCTGGATGTATTTCATGAAGGGCCCCCAGCACTTGTTTCTGCAGCGGGGGGGGGGGGGAACCACCACCCTGCTCCCCCATAACAGACATCCCTTGTGGGCTGATAGTTCTTCCTTGCATGTTGTGTATGCCCTGAACTCTTCGCCCTGTTTTCCCTCTGGCCAGCCCTCACCACCCAGTCGAGGATCCGCGCGAGTACTTTGTCTCACCCCATGGCTTTCGCTACCTCTGCTGCATGTAGGGGTATTTTCGGTAGCGTTTCAATGAGCATCACATGGTGGGCTGGAGCCAGGTCGGGGTCTGTGGAGGGCAGCAGTAGGCGACTGAGAGCGTCTGCGTGTCGCATCGCCTTGCCCGGCCGGTGGACCAGGGCATATGTGTTGGAATTGAGGAACTGGTTCCACCGCAAAACGCATTGGGAAAGGATCTGGGGCGTTTGGCGGTCCGGGGCTAGGAGGCCCAGTAGCGGTTTGTGGTCAGTAGCTATGGTGAAACGCCTCCCGTACAGGTAATCGTTAAACTTATGCACCCCTGCCACGATTGCTAAGGCCTCCTTGTCTATTTGGGCATAATTCCGCTCCGCTGGGGTCAGGATCCTCGAGTAGTAGGCTACTGGGACCTCCCTCCCGTCCGGGAGTTGGTGACCCAGGACCGCGCCCACCCCATACGGTGACGCATCACATGCTAAAATCACCGGTAGGCTCTCATCAAAATGGTGGAGCAGATTGTTGGATACGAGCAGCCCTTTGACTGCTTGGAATGCTGCGTCCTGCTTCTTCCCCCATACCCAAGGGGCATTTTTGTCTAGGAGTCTGTGGAGGGGTTCAGCCAGGGCGGCTTTTTGGGGTAAGAATGAATGATAGAAATTTAATAACCCCAAGAATCTTTGTAGTTCCACCTTGCTCTTGGGGGTAGGGGCTTCCACTATGGCCTGGGTTTTGTCCGGCGTCGGGTGGATTTCCACAGCGTCCACTGCGAACCCCAAAAACTCCACCCTCGGTACCCCCAGGGAACACTTTTCACGATTGACTTTCAGAGCGGCCTCTTGGAAACGGCAGAGGACTTCTCGCAGCCAGTTGCTCAATACCTCTCCTTCCAGTGCGGCGATCAAAACGTCGTTGAAAAACGGTTGCACCCCGGGAATCCCTTTGAGGAGGGAATCCATCAGGTTCTGAAACACCCCTGGGGCCACACTTACCCCGAACTGCAACCGCCGCACCTTAAATGCCCCCCTGTGGGTTACTATGGTCTGCGCTTCTGCCGTGGCGGCGACCACAGGTAGCTGCTGGTACGCCTGGGCCAAGTCAAGTTTCCCAAAGATCTTGGACCCCGCTAGTGCTGCCAGGACATGACTGATTACTGGAACTGGGTAGGGGTTGTCCTGTAGTGCCCTGTTAATGGTGCATTTGTAATCGGCGCATATACACACCTCCCCGTTCAGCTTCACCAGGGTTACTATTGGGGTCTCCCACGTGGCGTAGGCCACGGGCTCCATCACTCCCTGGGCTGTGAGGCGGTCCAGCTCTGCTTCGATTTTGGGTTTCAGAGCGAATGGAACCCGCCAGGCCTTCAGCCTCACGGGTCGCACATGGGGATCTAGAGGTAGGGATATGGGAGGCCCCTTGTAGCATCCCAGGGCCCCGTAAAACACCTCCAGGAACTCCCGGCACATGTTTTCAAATCCCCTTGTCCCCAGCTGATGTACCCCCACAATCTTTATTCCCAGCGGTCGGAACCAGGCCAGGCCTAACAAGGTGGTGAGCTGACTCCTTTTAACCACCAAGATGTCGAGTTTATCCTTAAACCCGTTGTACTCGACCCCCACCGTCGCCCACCCCAGGATTTCCATGGGATTTTTTTGAAAGTCCCGAAGCACGAAGCTTGCCGGGCGCAGTCTAAGCAGGCCACGTGAGCACAGCTTCCTTAAAGATTCCTCCGAAATTATGGAGTTGGAGGAACCTGAGTCCAGTTCCATCAGGCAGGGGTTGCCCTCGATCCTGACCGAAACCTTGACCTTTTGGGGGCTATCGTTGGGTAAGTTCATTACCTGCACGGAGGTTGAGGTGATCGAGTGGTCCTCGGTCGATTCCTGGTGGTTGGTCTGGCGACGGCGGTTGCTCTTGGCCCTGCAGGCCCTCGTGATGTGGCCCATCTTGCCGCAGCCCCTGCAGACCACGTTGCGGTAGGGGCAGTCCCGTCGCTCGTGTTGGTCTCCACAGCTGGCGCACTTGGTGGCAGCTGGTCCGTCGGTCACTCAGGGTCGCTGGGGTGCTCGTGGGCCTGTCCCCATCTGGTGGCGTAGCTGGAGTGCCTCTTCCTTGTCTGGTCGGCTGGGGCCCCTCTCTTCCTGATGGACGGCCTTGGCCCTCATTTTAGGGAAGGTCTTCGTGGTCCGCTCGAACACAATGGCCTCATTGAAGGCACTCTGGAGGGTGAGCTCTTCCCTCGCGAAGAGCTTCTGTTGCAGTCTTTCGTCCCTCAGGCCCCAGGCGAAGTGGTCTCTTCCAGCTTTTCGTAGCTGCAGTTGCCCGCGATTTGGCGGAGGGCGGCCAGGTAGTCCGCTGCCGATTCCTTCGCCTCTTGATCCCTCTTGTGGAAGAGGAACCTGCGGGCAACAAGTGAGGGTTGGGGCAAGAAGTGCCCAGTGAGGAGTCTGATTATCTCCTCGTAGGTCTTCTCCGTGATCCTTGTGGGGGCGGAGAGACCCTTGGCAATCTCGAACGTGGCCTCTTTACAGACTCTCAGGAGGATGTCCCTCTTCAAGCTGTCCTTTGTTATCCGGTTCACTCGCAGGTAGCACGTGACCCGCTCCGTGTAGTTCTCTCACCTCTCCGGGGTAGCGGGGTTGAATTCTTCGAGCCGGCCCGTGGTTCCGCTCTGGTTAGCCATGGTGGCTGTGGTGGCGGGCGCGTCGGTCTACAACCGCTTGCCTTCGACGTCTCCGGCCGGATCTGCGAAGCCCCTCTGGAATGGGCTCGCTAGCATCCCATCCTCGTCGCCACTGTAATGTACTGAGGACTGAGACGGTTTGAAGGCAACATAGTTTATTCCGTAGCACATTACAAGAGAGGGAACACGCGAGCTGGGCCCCGCTTATATACATTACCTGGAACAGCCCCCTCATCCGACCTGGCCAGTCCTGGTCGGTCAAACTTCCCGCCACAGATCTTAATGGGTGGAGCAACAGGCGAGCTCCATCCGGGGACCTGGGGGTCGCCTTCAGTAGCGATTGCCATGCGGCCTGGTCCCTTATGTTCAATACATAACACCGTTAGAGCGATTCCTCAGTGGAACAGGCTTCCTCGGGAGGTGGTGGGCTCTCCTTCCTTGGAGGTTTTTAAACAGAGGCTAGATGGCCATCTGACAGCAATGGAGATCCTGTGAATTTAGGGGGAGGTGTTTGTGATTTTCCTGCATTATGCAGGGGATTGGACTAAATGACCCTAGAGGTCCCTTCCAACTCTATGATTCTATGATTCTCACAGCTTCATACACTCATGGCTTTGCTTGCTCACACTGACCCCTGCTTTCCTGCTGCTGAAATTTAAAGACATACATATGTTCCAAAATACAAACAGCTGCAAGCGTCTTCTAAGCCTGTCAAGGTTTAAAGGCACATAGTAGCTACTGGGGTAGGGCCTTCCCCTGCTGGCCAGCTGGTTGCTGGTGGGAAGAACCCTACAAAAACCACCTGGGGACTGGCAAAACTGTGCAAACCTGAACTATTCACAAAGGTTTTTCTGTGCAAACAATAGGGTTCACAAAATTGTTGCACAAACTTACTTGGATAAATGATTAGGGACTGTGACCTATCCTGCTGTGTATAGTTGTAAGCAAGATCCTATTTATGTAAGTATTGTACTATGTAATGTGCCATGTGAATACTTAAGCTATGCTTCAGTTCTTTCTGGTGCTTCCAGACTTCTAAAATACTAATGCATCGGTTATTGAATGTCTTTTTTTATTTGCAATAGTATTGTTTACTATGTGCAATCTGCCTTGAGTCCCTGTGAGAGAGGCAGACCATACATAATGTAAACAAAACAACATAAATAAATGACACAGGAATTGAATGAGACTGTTGAACCAGTTTTAACAAATTTGGAGCAGAAGGTTCCTTGCTGAAAATAATATTCCCAATTATCAAGAAACGTCGTTCACTCAAGGAAAATGAACATCATGTCCAAGACAGTGACTTTCTCATATAGAAAATTTGGAAGGACTTCTTTTTTCAATGGTGACAACATTCAGATTTGAAGTATTTAATCAAAAATGCGGCCCCTTCCCGCCCGCGCCGCTTTACAGTGGCTTAGGGCGGGGGCCATTTTTGCCACCCCGGATGTGCGAGGGTGTGTGTGTGTGGAGTGGGTTTAAAAGCCCGGACACGCCTCTTGTGGTGCACTTGCGTCCGGGCTTTTTGTGGCGAGGGATCTAATATTGTCATGGGTACAAAAAGGCTGGCAAATATCTAATTTAGCCAAACTAACTGGTATGTTTGAAGGAGGATATGGAATTTAATATAGCTCTAGAAGAAGGGGCTTCTCATGTTTTGTCTTGCCCCTTTTAAATATGGTTTCTTTGCAAGATGCAACACATAGAACAGCTGCGGGGGGAGAGGTATAGGAGAATACGAATAAGCTCAAGGAAGGAGAATAAAAGTTTCTCCTCCACTAATATAAAGAACTAATCCTCATAATTTGGAGGGATCTCTCTCTCTCTCTCTCTCTCTCTCTCTCTCTCTCTCTCACTCTTTCTCTCTGACTCACACACACATATGCATACAGAAGAGGGGGGAGAAAAGGCATCAAAGTCCAGCTTGTTTGAAATGATTTTATGGATGTTCTGACAGAGGGGAAGGAAGAGGGTGTTTTGTAGAATCTCTGACCCTTCTTAATTTATCATAAATAAAACCTTTAGATATATGAAGGAGGGGAGGAACACTCCTGAAGAGAGAGGAGAGTGGGGGTAATCATAAAGCAAAGATTATCACAAAGCGGACATACATTCCCACCCTTCCCCTCATGTGAAGAAATGTCTACATATTATACCTCTCAGGCATAATGTGTAGATTATCAAAGAGAGACTTCCTTGAGATATTTTGGTGAGGACAAGAGGAGGAATTATTACCTCCCATTTTTAATTAATTTCCTTACAAGTTACTCTAATTGGAACACATTAGGTTTATGCAGTAAAGGCAAGGGCTTTTTTTTCTGGGGGAACATGGTGCAACAGAGTTCTGGAACCTCTTTACGGAAACAAAATTCTCAAAAAAAATGTTTTAAAGCTCATGATGGGCATTCCTCCTTCATTTCCCTCTTGAGACTTCTAGCACCTCTTTTTCCAGAACAAAAACACTGAGTAGAACAGGTTTGCATTATCTACGGTTGCCAAGGCAGATTCAAGAAATATCTGGGGACTTTGGGAGTGGAGCCAGGAGACTTTGGGGGTGGAGCCAGGAGACATTGGGGCGGAGCCAGGAACAAGGGTGTGACAAGCATAATTGAACTCCAAGGGAGTTCTGGCCATCACATTTAAAGGGACAGCACACCTTTTTAAATAGGAAATAATGAAGGATAGGGGCACCATCTTTTGGGGCACATAGAATTGGACCCCCTGGTCTAATCATTTTGAAACTTGGGGGTATTTTGGGGAGAGGCACTAGATACTATACTGAAAATTTGGTGCCTCTACCTCAAAAAACAGCTTCCCCAGAGCCTCCGAAACCTCCAGATCAATTCCCCATTATACCCTATGAGAATCGATCTCCACATAGGGAATAATGAAGTGCTCAGCAGACATTTCCCTCCCCCACCCCGTTTCTGGTGACTCTGAAGTGAGGGATTGGCCTCTCTACTCATGAGTTGCTGCCAACTTCTTCAAAGTAACACAGACACACCATCCCAAGAGTAAACCTTTAAATCGGAGACTGAAGCCTCTGGAGGTGGAAAGGCACATGATCCTCTGGGAGCGGGGCTTCCCTCTGCCGGCCAGCTGACTGGGGGGAGGAAGGAGCCTGGGAAAGTGGAAGAATCCCCACTGGGACTTGGGGATTGGCAAGCCTAGCATTATCCCATGGACTGGCTTCAGGGGGAATAAGCAGTCCCTTAGCAGTCGGGCTTCCTTGAGAAGATTTTGGTGGCAGCTGGATAGGAAAATGGACTGTTCTCTAATTTTCCAAGACACTCTAATTACAAAACATTAGATTTATGGGGGAGGATAAGGGGACAAATATAATGCAGACTAGATATATAAGATCACTGTGAATAAGTGGCCCCCACATTATGAAGAGAGTCCCCCTCTCTTCCTGAGGCACAGGGCGGAAGAAGGAGGCATTGCAGTGGGGCTTTTCCAAGGGAAATTTGAAGAAGGGCTCTTCAATCCTCCTCTTCTCCCCTCTTTTTCCTTCTGCTCCTCCCCACCTGCATTCTTCAGAGCTCTCCAAGCCAGCTTGCGGAGGCTCACAGAAGGTAGTTTAGAACAGGAGTAGCACTGTCCTTACCCATGTGCTACCAGACCAGTTTCTCTTGGGATGTGGATCTAAAGACCTCAGCAGCCAAGTCTTCTGTGCCAGCAGCCAGCAGCTTTAAATCAGCTGAAAGTGGCTGCAGTAGTAAAAGCCACCAGGCTTGCACTTCCTTGGGGCTTTGAGTGCTTGCATGATCAAAAGCAGTGTCAGCTTGTGGCAACATCTTAACAGGGCAGAGTTTCTCCAACTTGCTATGCTGCTTTTTTTACTGGAGATACTTAACTAGAAAATACCAGTTTTTAATATGTCTGGTCTATTCTCTATATTTTTCCCTGGACAGAAAGTGAAAAAATTGGACACTGGCAACCATACTAGTAAATTAAGAGCTGATAGTAAGAAATGAAAACAGTGCCTTTGGCCCATGAGAAGACAGAGGGCCCAGCGACTCATATTACATTTTTAGGCATCGAGCTGGACACTATCCAACAGGTCTCTCGGCTGCCAAAGGAGAAGGTTCAGCAGCTCAGAGGAAGGCTAGCAGCTTTAAAGGTGAAATGAAAGGTTTCACTCCTGGAGTTACAGCAATTCGTGGGGCATCTCAATTTCGCTTGTAGAGTTGTCGCCCCAGGCAGGGCATTCCTACGGCAGCTTTGCGACGCCATGGGGAACCTGCATTTACCTCACCACAGAGCACGCATAACAGCATCTATGCGTAGCAATTTGGAAGTGTGGGAAAATTTCTTGGAGTCATTTAATGGGGTTTCCTTTCGGTGGGAGGATATAAAGGTCAAAGCCGACCTTCAAATTTCCTCGGACGCTGCCGGGTCATCCGGCTTTGGCGTCTTGTTTAGGAGACAGTGGTGTGCGGAGCAATGGCCGCATGACTGGTTTGTCAGCAGCATTTGTAAAAATTTGGCCTTTTTGGAATTCTTTCTGATCGTGGTGGCAGTCTGTATATGGGGAGAGCAGTTAGCCAACCATGTCATACATTTTTGGTGCGACAACCTGTTGGTTGTGCACGTGATTAATTCATTTTCCTCCAAGTCTAAACCAGTTATGACACTGGTCAGGGTTTTTACCTTGTGTTGCCTCCGTTTAAATATTCTGTTCTTAGCTAAACATGTGCCGGGAGTTAATAATGGGGTGGCGGACGCTCTGTCTTGCTGGCAGATGGAGCAATTTCAGCAGTTGGCCCCGGAGGCCGATCCTTACCCATTCCAGATGCCGCCCGACCTGTGGCAGCTTGGCAGGCAGAAGCAGGTAGGGCAATCCTCTTAGCATTGGCCCCAAGTACCCGGAGGGCTTATGAGCGTGCCGCTTCTCAGTTCAAGGTATTCCTGAATTCTGCAGGGCTGGGTGATATTTGGCCCATCCCGGTTGCACATTTGATGCAATTTTGCGTGCAGCAAAAAACTAAGGGTATGATGGTTAAATCCATTCGGGGTCAGTTGGCGGCTTTGGCGTTTATCAGTAAGGCGCAGGGCTACCCAGCCACTGGGGATGACTTTAGGGTTAAAAAGATGCTTGAGGGCTGGTCCACAGAGCAGGGGCGAGGGCGGATGCTAGGCAGCCTATCTCCCCTTCTATTCTCCGAGGTCTGGGCGGAGTTTGGCCCGACATATGTAGCTCAGATTATGAGGTCATTCTGTTTCATGCAGTGGCACTCACGGCATTTTTCGGAGCTCTACGGGTCGGCGAGCTGGTACAGTCATCACGTAGGGACCTGTCTGACAGTGCTTTGCAGAAGGGTGATGTGACATTCAAAGATGAGCACGTTTTGCTGCATGTACGCCGGTCCAAAACGGATCAGTGGCAGAAGGGCACTACGATTAAGCTCGGCCCCTGTTCAGAGCCTGGTTTGTGTCCGGTTCAAGCTTTACAGGAATATGTAAAGGTCCGTGGGACCATGCAGGGGCTGTTTTTCTGCCATTTAGGCGGGTCCCCCCTTACAAAGTAACAATTCTGGACAGTGACCGCCCAGGCACTGGGTAAGCTGGGATTGAGTGGATTTAAGTTTGGGACCCATTCCTTTCGGATTGGGGCTGCATCGACTGCTGCAGCTATGGGATATCCAGGACCAACCATCCAACGTGTGGGACGGTGGAGGTCTGCGGCTTATCACACCTATGTGCATCCATTGTTGTTTCCTTAATGGGTTTCTGTTTTGTTGGTTCAGTATTTGACTGTTTTTCATTCCAGGTGCTGTGGCTCATCATGGGAGGCTGCGGATCCTCATATGTGGGCACAGCATGATTTTTTGGGCAGCCCACTTTGCCAGAAGATCATCGGTTGGCTTACAGTTGGGGCTGAGCGAGTGCACTGTGGTTGACTGGCTGGGGTGACGGGGGCTCAGATGGTCTGGGCTGCTGCCGTTGCTGTTTTGTGGAAGGGCCTGTCCCCCACCCCACATATTGGTCATCCACCTTGGTGGGAATGACCTGGGCCTGTTGAAGGGGAAGGCCTTGTCCTCGCAGGTGATTGCGGATCTGCGGGCCATCGTGCGGAGGTGGCCTGGGGTCCGGATCATCTGGTCTGATATCTTGCCTCGGAGAGTCTGGCGTGCTGCTTGGGATCTGGCTGGGATCAAGCGGGCCAGAAGAAAGGCGAATTGGGCCCTGCGGTTGGCCTTGGAAGGTGGTCTGGGTACTTTCCTTCCCCACCCTGGAATTAGGGTGGATAGGGTGGAATTTTACCGGCCAGATGGTGTCCATCTGTCCGATGTGGGAAATCGGGCCTTCCTGACAGACTTGCAGCAAGGTCTTTGGGAGGCTCTGGGCCTCCTGGGGGTTGCGAATGCCTAAGCAGAGGCTTGGCATTGGCGTTGGCAGACTAAGCAAGGGGTTTAGATCTTGCCGGTGAGCACCCAGGCCTATGCACCTGTGTTGTGCAGGCGATCCATAGGAAAGGCAGATGGGCTTTACGGCTCAATGTCATGGAATACGGATTGGGTTGTATGCCTCCCCTTGGTCGCCCCCTTCTGGTGATCGGGGCGGGGGTTAAGGGGAGGGCATGTGTGGTCTGCCGGCCTGGTTCTAGCCACATTAATATGGCTTGGGCTGGGGGTAGGGTGGCTTGCCCTTTTGTAGGACTTGGCGGGGTCAGGAGAAGACCTCAGGGCTCGTCCTATTACAGTTTACCTTGCCATGTTGTGTTATAGTTAATAAAGTGGCCCGTTTTCCCCAATATTCTTGTCTGCCTCTTTATTCTGAATGGGGGTGCAATAAAGCTCAGTTGCTTAAAAGACCTGATGAAGACATGATGATTTTCCAAGACCCACTCATCAACTGAGCATTGAAAGGAAATTAATGGAACAATTCTGTACCTTGAATGTTGTGCTGCTGCAGAGCTAGTACTGTGTAGATATTCCTTTATGTCATCTCAGACACAAGCAGGGCTTTTTTTTTTAGAAAAAGCGCAGCAGGAACTAATTTGCATACTATACCACATCCCCTGACATCACCATTGTTTCACGCAGGGTTTTTTGGGAGAAATCTCATTAGCATATTAAGCCATACCCCCTGGCACCAAGCCAGCCAGAACTATGTTCCTGTCTGTTCCTGCTCAAAAAAGCCCTGTATTGTTGGAACTCGCTGTCTGAGGCAGTGATGCTCTGTATTCTTGGTGCTTGGGGTGGGGGGCACAGTGGGAGGATGGCACCTGGTGTCCTGGCCCCACTGATGGACCTCCTGATGGCACCTGGGTTTTTTGGCCACTGTGTGCTCTGTGTGGGACTGGATGGATCATATTCTTGTGGACATAAGTCTATCAGAATGTGAGGGGACTGGCAAATGGGCTCAAGATTTGCTCTGGGAGGACTCAGAGCAAAAATGCCCGCTAGCATATGTAACCCATGTCATTTTCTCTTTAACAAGTTGTTTCTATGAAAAAGGTTTAGAATTTAGGGCCTAGGGAGCAAAAGATCATAGAGCAGTTAGTAAAGTTCCTTCTGTATTACCCACTGGAAGGGCCCAATCCCTTCAGTCAGTCTGGGCAGCAGCAGGATAGAGAAGGCCTAAAGCCTAGCTGATGGAACAACTAATTTATTTGCAGATATGAGATGGGCCCCACCAGGGGAAAAATATATAGCAGAATTTCCGTTTTAGAAGATATTATAAAGGAAGGATTTGTCATGCTGTTAGTTGAGTTGTGGTTAAGATAATAGTTTAAAACTCTACCCCCTGAGTCAACCCAGTCTGCAGCAGGAGAGAGAATGCCTAGAGCTTGACTGAGGGAACTGCTAATTACTTTGCAGGCCCAAACCAGAAATGCCATGGAGAGTAGGAGTCACCAAAGAGCAGACCTGCACTTCTCCAAGTGAACATTTTGGACTTGCTGTTTTCTTTGTGCTATTAGGCACCATTTGTTAGGACTTGCCTTTGTTCAGAGAGCCCTTTCTGAAGAGCACTTAAGATCCTGTCTCTGAAAATATTGTCATGTTCATAGCAATTATGACTCAGTTATACCTGTGGTTGTGAAGCTATTCAGTTTATGATTAACGTTTGTTACCCTAAAAATGATAATACCTTGAATATTTTCTTTTTGAAGCAATTTCATGATTGCTTGTTAAGCCACAATGGTGCTCTCATTTATTGACTTCATTATCCCCCACCCCAAGTCTCCAATTCGAGGGAAAAAAAATGAAGGATCTACGTAGCCAGGCTTCTGCTGGGTTACCTACACACACACCTTATGATTCTTTCACTTCAAGAGCAAGTGGTGGCAGAAAGACTGATTTTCTCCCTGCTTATTTATAAAAATGGTTGCTGAACTGCCAATGACAAGAGATCTGGGGTGGAAGGGGGTGAGGGGAGTTGGAGTCCCACTGGGCTGTCAGAATGACCACATTACAATTGGCAACATCCTTTGTGTCATACAGTCTGACTATTTGGGGGAAATTATGTAATTGTAGCTCTGAAAGTGACAAGTTACTTCAGAAACTACAAGAGATATACTGAAGTATATTAGAAGCACACTTTAGCTCCTGTCAAGCATAGATTTTAATTCAAAGGACCTCAGCAGCAAAACCCTCAAAACATGTGAAATAGTCCGTGGCATTTAATTTTATATAAGAATGTATTGGCCAGTGTTTATCTTTCATAATGCATGAATACATTGTTAGATGTGAGCTTCTCTGACCATTTCACCAATGCATTTGATGAATATTATTTTTACACACACACACACACACACACACACACAGCCTGTATCACAATGGTGCAAGAGCAAAGCAGAATTCCACTTTTGAATTTGCTGTAATGCACTTCAGCATCACTTCATGTCTGCAATTAATATATATTTACCATGTGGATGTTACCCAAAGGCACTTGTCTATATTGGAACTTCATACAAGTATAAATCTAAAAGACTTTTAGTTCTTTGAATGCAAATGGTGCATCTTCACACTACTACCAAGAAATGTGGGGGAGATGACAATAATTATATTGTCAAATGCATTTACTTATGTACTGTTTCTCTAAGATGACTTAACCCCACAAGACATGCCAGCTATCTATCAAAGGAAAAGGTAATTTACCAACACCTACACCCAAACAAAATATACCCACCAAGTTTTCACCGCCTCCTCCTGCTTCTGCCTGAAAAAATATCTATATGAAATATAGGAATACCTCTAGGAGCTACCAAGAAAGGATAGGAAACCTCTGATTAACAGGAAAAAAGGGGTACTGAGTACTAGAGGTTTGATATGGATAGTATAGGAAAAAAACATATTAATGGTTCATGTAAAATGAATATATTATAAATATCAAAATTGCAAAAATATGAATGACTGTAATTATAAATCATAAAAACATCAAAATGTGCCACAATAACCATGAATAAGATCACAATAATGATTTTCTACATAAAATAACAATTGCAAAAACCTGTACAAAAATTCTTGCAATTAAAAATAGGTTGCAAATAATGAACAAACTGAAAAGGGAGCCACAAAAAGGCAGGATGCTGCTTAATTCCTGTTTCTTCTTCTTCTTCTTCTTCTTCTTCTTCTTCTTCTTCTTCTTCTTCTTCTTCTTCTTCTTCTTCTTCTTCTTCTTCTTCTTCTTCTCTTAATTCCTCTTTCAGTATAAATCTTCATCAGGCATGGACTGGTCCACTGACTAAATTTCATCATGGACTGGGGTCTGGTTCATGATCTATTTGCCTAGTCTGTGCATTTGCTGTTTTGATGGACTACCCACGGACCATATTTTTTAGGTAGTCCATTTGGTCTGTTGGAGTAGTCTGTGGGAATGAGACAGGGCAGCACAACTTCTGGGTCCCCACAGACCTTACAGACCACAAACTGGTTCATAAATTCATAAACCAGGAAAGTAATGAAATTCACGAACCTCTATGGACCTGAATTTTCTATTCCATGCCCATTCCTAGCCATAACATCAGTTGTAAAAAAAACCTTTTTGACCTGATGCAGCTGCCTAAGGAGGTGGGTGAACTCACTGCTCTGGAGCTGACTCACACATGGCACAACTTGCAAAAGCCATTTAAAAGCAACACATTTCCTTTAAATGGTTTCCCCCTCTGTCAAGAAATTGAGATCCCAAGACATAAGTCTTGGTAGAATCTGTGTTGTAATGTCTTAACTTTGGTCTGTGAGTTTTTGTTTGGGTAGTATTTACGCCCATGTTAATGAGATTCCTGGGTTAAGGACAACCACCTGGCTAAATAGCAACACCTGGTGCTGTCAACCCCCTATTGACAGTGCTCCATCTAGCCAGCCAGGGTGACAGCTTAGATCTAGATCGGGGGGGGGAGGGGGGGGGCTAAATTGCATGCCAGCTGCTATTGGCTAATTGTATGACAGCTAGCCAAGGATAAGCAAGCTAGGAGTTAGTACAATAATTCAGCAAGAAGATGAGGAGACATCAGAATCTTCAGGAAGGAGATGACGTCTGATATAAGAGTATTTCCAGTTTACTCCAAGGACAAGAAGTCAAGTTTCTTTGTATGAAGGTCTGTGCAATTTGCCTCGGAACTCTCCATTCTTTTAACCCCTAAAGTATTTTTGTAAATAAACTCTGTTTTTATATTTTAATTGGAATCTCGTTAATATAACACCTACCACCTGGAGGACTCTATGCCGGCGTCCCGGCTTACTGGGCCATGGCAGATGACCCCAAGGTGAAAGGGTGGTGCCAGTACCGCGCACACTGTGCTTCACCTAAAAATTCCTCTGCGCAGGCCTGAAGGGCATATCCACATCCACAACCCACAACACATCAAGTCCTGCAGCGATGGGCAAGGGGCGAAACGGCAGGTGGAAGATGCCACTGGAAGCCGCAGTCCCGATCCTGCATGTAGGCGGTTCAGGGTATAGGTCGCCTGATGCTGACCCGGAGACGAAAGCATTTTTCGGCAGCACCTTGAACGACCAAGCAGCCTTATCTAGGGACAGCACTGCTTGCTCCGCATGGAGAGGGGCCTAGAAAAGGTGGCCTAAACAAAGCTCGTCTCCCCCCCCCCCAGTTGGCTAGCCGCGGTCAACGGGCATCCTTACTTGCGGTCAAAAAATAACAACAAAGAAAAGGCATGCACCTGCCTCACAAAGTGTGCAAAGACTAAAGCTTGCGTGTTGGAACATCAGAACCATGCTTGACACAGTAGACAGTGGTCGCCCTGAACAACGCTCTGCTCTAGTTGCCCACGAACTTCTCAGGTTGAATATTGACATAGCAGCTCTCAGTGAGGTCCGTTTCCCTGAGGAAGGTAGTCTTCAAGAACATGGTGCTGGTTATACCCTCTACTGGTCGGGTAAGTCAAAGGCTGAGAGCCGCCTTTCTGGCGTTGGCTTCATGGTCAGGAACTCCATTGCCTCCAAACTCGAAAACCTGCCAACAGGTCACTCAGATCGCATCAGGTCGATGCGCCTCCCACTTCAAAACAAGCAGCATGCAACACTCTTCAGTGTGTATGCCCCAATCCTATAAGCAGATCCTGCAGAAAAGAACAAGTTCTATGCTGATCTACGCAACCTCGTACGGAAGACCCCTACAGAGGACAAGGTGATCATCCTTGGCGACTTCAATGCTAGAGTAGGTAAAGACTCGGAAGCCTGGAAAGGAGTACTTGGCAAACATGGCATTGGCAACTGCAATGATAACGGGTGCCTCCTGCTAGAATTCTGCACAGAGCACCAGCTCACCATCACCAACACTATCTTTCAGCAGAAGAACAGCCTGAAGACAACCTGGATGCACCCACGGTCCAAGCACTGGCACCTTATCGACTACATTGTGGTGCGCCAGAGAGACCTTCGAGATGTCTTACACACCCGAGTAATGCCCAGTGCAGAATGTCATACGGATCATCGTCTTGTATGCTGCAATCTCTGTCTTCACTTTAAACCCACACCCAGGAGATTAGGTATCCCTCAGAGGAAGCTTCAGGTTGGCAGCCTTCAGTCAGCCGAAGTTAAAGTTGCCTTCCAGGCAAAACTCCAGTCAAGAATTGAGGACCCCAGTTGTCCCACAGACCCTTCTCCAGAAGCACTCTGGGAACACCTAAGAACTACCATCCTGTTGATCTCTGAAGAAGTCCTCGGGTTCTCCACAAGGAAGAACAAGGACTGGTTTGACGAGAACAATCATGAGATCCAAGAATTACTAGCAAAAAAGAGATCTGCCTACCAAGCACATCTTGCTCAGCCCTCCTGTCCCGGGAAAAAAAGCAATCTTTCGCGCTGCATGTAGCAACCTCCAGCGCAAGCTTCGAGACATTCAGAACGAGTGGTGGACCAAGCTTGCAGAGAGAACCCAGCTGTGTGCAGACACTGGTGATTTAAGAGGGTTCTACGAAGCCCTGAAGGCAGTATATGGCCCATCATATCAGGCTCAGAGTCCCTTGCATAGTGCAGACGGCCAAGTGCTCCTCACAGACAAGGCATCCATACTGAACCGGTGGTCGGAGTATTTTCAGGTTCTCTTCAGTGCCAACCGCGTAGTTCAAGATTCAGCAATCCACCTCACCCCACTTCAACCAGTGAAAACAGAGGTGGATGAGATCCCCACCCTAGAAGAGACTGTTAAAGCCATCAAGCAACTGAAAAGTGGCAAGGCAGTGGGAGTTGATGGAATCCCACCAGCGATCTGAAAGCATGGGGGTACAGTACTACATAGCACACTTCACAAAGTACTTGTCACTTGCTGGGAACAAGGCAAACTACCACAGGACTTTCGCGATGCAATCATCATTACTCTACACAAGAACAAAGGGGAAAAGTCAGACTGCTCCAACTACCGGGGGATAACCCTGCTCTCCATCGCAGGCAAAATCCTTGCCAGAATACTCCTGAACAGACTGGTGCCCACCATTGCAGAAGAACTCCTCCCAGAGAGCCAGTGTGTCTTCAGAGCTAACAGGAGCACCACCGACATGGTATTTGTTCTCAGGCAGCTCCAAGAGAAATGCAGGGAACAGAACAAGGGTCTATATGTGATTTTTGTTGACCTTACCAAAGCTTTCGATACAGTTAGCAGGAAAGGCCTGTGGCAAATCTTGGAACGTTTATGATGTCCCCCAAGGTTCCTCAGCATGATCATCCAGCTACATGAAGACCAGCGAGGCCAAGTCAGACACTGCAACGACCTCTTGGAGCCCTTCCCAATAGGCACAGGTGTAAAGCAAGGCTGTGTTCTCGCGCCAACTCTCTTTACGATCTTCTTTAGCATGATGCTTCAAAGAGCCGCAGTAGATCTAGATGATGACGATGGTGTCTACATCCGCTATCGCACCGATGGCAGCCTGTTCAACCTGAGGCGTCTAAAGGCTCACTCCAAGACAATGGAAAAACTTATCCGAGAGCTACTATTTGCTGATGATGCTGCACTCGTCTCCCACTCGGTATCAGCTCTGCAGCATATGACGTCCTGCTTTGGAGAGGCTGCCAAGCTATTCAGCCTAGAAGTTAGTCTGAAGAAGACAGAAGTTCTCCACCAGCCTGCACCCCAGGAATATTATCACCCTCCCTGCATCACTGTGGGTGAATCAGTTCTGAAGACAGTCCAGCAGTTCAGCTACCTGGGGTGCATCATCTCCTCAGATGCCAGATCAACAAGGAGATTGACAACAGGCTGGCAAAGGCAAACCGTGCATTTGGCCAACTGCACAAAAGAGTGTGGAGCAACAAGCATCTGAAAAAAGGCACAAAGATCAATGTTTACAAAGCGGTTGTGATGACAACCCTCATCTACGGCTCCGAATCGTGGTTTTTATACCGTCATCACCTGCGACTCCTTGAGTGCTTTCATCAGCGCTGCCTTCGCACCATCCTCAACATCCACTGGAGTGACTTTGTGACCAACACTGAAATCCTCAAGAGGGCGGAGGTTACAAGCATCGAGGCACTGCTGTTGAAGATGCAGCTGCGCTGGGCAGGGCATATTTCTAGGATGGAAAACCACCGCCTTCCCAAGATTGCTCTGTATGGTGAACTTTCCACCGGCCATCGAAGTAGAGGGGCACCAAAGAAGAGGTACAAGGACTCCTTGAAGAAATCCCTTGGCACCTGTCGCATCAACCATCACCAGTGTTCTGACCTAGCCTCAGATCGCAAAGCATGGAGGCACACCATCCACCAGGCTGTCTCTTCCTTTGAGAACGCACGCATAGCTGGTCTTGAGGACAAAAGGAGATTGAGGAAGAATCGCACTGCTACAGCACCAACCCCAAATCAGACTTTTCCCTGCAGCAACTGTGGCCGGATCTGCCTGTCCCGCATTGGTCTTGTCAGCCACCAGCGAGCCTGCAGCAGACGTGGACTACTGCACCCTTCTTAAATCTTTGTTCACGAAGTCAAGCCGAGAGAGAGAGAGGAATCTCTCCTTAAGTACTGGCAGAAAGTTTAGCTACCGGATATTAAATGCATCACCAAATGAAAGAACCCAGTTACTTAGCTTATTCAGTGCAATCCAGTTTTATTCATTTTTCTGTGGGTTGGTCTGAGGATAAATTAGGTAACCCTCCAGGACAGGGAGAGGTCCTGTTTCAATATCAGTAGCTGCTGGGGTTCGGACGTGGCAGCAAGTAGCATAATGTGTAGATATAATGACAGCAGCTGCTTGATATTTTCAATTGAAAATAATGGAGGGTTGGTGCACCCCTGGTCCAATCTTTTTTAAACTTGGTGGGGCTTTGAGGAGAGACATCAGCAGCTATGTTGCAAATTTAGTGCCTCTACCTAAAAAAAAATAGCCCCCACAAAGCCCTTGGGTCAATTTTCCATTTTACCTTATGGGATGGTCCCAATAGGGTATAATAGAGCCAAATAAATTCAAGTTTCCTGAACATTTACTGAATCCCAGTACCATAACAATATTTGGGAAGAATAGGAAATATCAATATTTTTCAGCTCTAATAGACCCGAATATATTTTTTCCCTTGAACACCCCTAGCAGAAACCTCAGTGTTCCTTGACTGGTGTTGCTATCATCTTGGCAAAGGAGGGAAGCAGGGGCAACAACAAAGACAATAGATTTTGGCTGTCTATGTGATTTTTTTTTGTCTATGTTCTTCTGTAGCACAATCAGATACTTTGTGGGGAGGGGATAATATGCTAACAGTAGGAAAAGTGGGCAAGGTAAAGGAAGCTGGTACATTGGGAAGGCTGCAGGAATTTTTTTTGGCTTCCCTGAGGCACTGTTTGAGTAAGAGAAAATTGCAGACTGCAGTCCACACTACAGGGCATGCTATGCTTCAGATTGTTGCCTCCTCCTGCTGTCCCTTCTGCTTGTCCTACTACTCCCCTACTATGCTCACTCATTGAACTGTGCTGCACCTTGCTCTGTTGGGGTAGTTCCCACGCACGCATCCACCCATCACTTTCTGTCTGCTGCTCCAGTCTGCCTGCCAGTGCTGCCTAGGACTGCCTATCCCCTGCACCAGCTGCCCTATCCTCTACTGTGCCTTGCCCAATACTGCCCTGGTGGCATTTGCACTGTTCAGGGTTAATGCCCAGATTGCAGCCATTTTCTAATGCCTGTCACTGCTGCACAGCAGCAACAGTAGCTGTTGCTGTGTGCATTTGCTACCTCTTTTCCACTCCTTGTGGTTGGCATAGTATGGTGGAAAATGCTGTTAAGTCACAACTGATTTATGGTGACCCCATGGGGTTCTCAAGGCAAGAGATGTTCAGAGGTGGTTTGCCATTGCCTGGCTCCATGTCACAGCCCAGATATTCCATGAAGGTCTGCTATCCTCATACTTGCCAGGGTTGACCTTGCTTAGCTTCTGAAATCTTACAAGGTCAGGCTAGCCTGGACTATCCATCTCAGGGCTGTGGTTGGCATAGGCACTGGGAAAGATATATAAGATACAAATTTCAGAAAAAGAAATCCCATTACTTTTAACAATGCAACACCAAAACCTTTAAAAAACCACCCAGCAATACCTTAAAACATTTTAACTCCTAATATGTCCTTCATTTTCTGTACACTATGTACTGTTGTGACTTTTTAGTCACTTCTGGAATAATGTGTTAAGAGAGAAAAACCCACACACATCTAGACAGCCTTGTTAAGAGGGTATTCTTGATCTAACAAATCTGATTGAACTGAGAAGTATCATCTTAGATACAGAACTGTGCTGATGGTTTCTATAAAAAACATGACAAAGGTAGTATCATTTTGTAACAACTATGTCTTGATCACCATTAAGAACAAACTTTTTAAATAGCTTCATGTGTTAAATTGCTGGATTAATGTGATTGCTCGTTTCTATGTAAATCAGGCCTGAAGATCTCTGTATTCGACCTTTCCTGGAATAATTAAAAATATGGTTTGTGAGCAATTCATGTATATTAAAGAATAAACAACTTAGCATTTGTACTTGCTGTAGGCTCCCCGTTCATAAGTATCTGAAGAAGATAAAACAAAAATACTAGGTGATTTATATTCAAGAGTGCCCTATTAATGGGTTCAGTACTTTGACTTAGATAGATTAGCCCATATAAATGATGCATCAAAAATCTTGAGTTATTTTGCATATGGGTCTCCTGTTTGCAGCTTTTTAACACCCAAGGTATAGTAACCATGCTAAGGCAAAACTATATCCCTGCTACCCAAGAACAAAATATATGTTACATAGGAGATCTGCAATTAGATGTCCTAACATTTTACTTTATAATTAAAAAAAATATTGCTGGGTAATATGAACTAGATAAAGGTAACACCACCCTTTCCCCTGACCATTTCCCTATTACCCCTAGCTGTTGTGTGTGTGTGTGTGTGTGGGGGGGGGAGATTTCCAAGTAGGGCTTTGTTTTTAAAAGCTGGTGATTTCATTATAAGAAGCCCTGTTGTGAAACCTAAGCATCTAAATCTATTTTACTGCTACAAATTACAAATACTGCAAAAACCATATTAGGCAACAGGAATGTATATTCCCATTGAGGCTATTCACCCATGAGCTCCTACACCCCTGCCAGTATTTCACTTAGCTCCCCATCCCATACTTCAGTTAATAGTGGCATTGAAAATGTGATATCTATTAAAGATATGCAAATGAAAGATGGTCAGGCCAATCCAAAATTCCACAAATTCTCCCCTATACTATCAGGACTTTTATAAGCAAAGAGGCTTTGTAATTCACTGCAGTGGCAGACAGACCTTTGGGAAACACATGGGGAATGTACCTAAATGGGAAATGAACCCAATGGGAATCTTTTGCATGCATATAAGGGTTATGGATGCAGATAGATGTGCCATACTATCTTTGCATTATGGCAAATCTGAGTCTGGTCTTGCCTCAAAATGAACCCTTTTAAAAAAACTAACATTGGTCATGAATAAGGAGCTGCTTTTAAAATTATTATTATTGGTTGGAACATTCATCAGTCTGTTTGCAGCTTTTTGGCATGCTGCTTCATTGCATTCTGTCACAGGCATGCAGTACTGTGAAACTGTCTTTTTGCACATGTGCTTTTTCACACAGCCCAGTGGAGTTCAACTATACCACCAAACCTTGCTGTGTAACTGCTCAGCAGACAAAGCTGAAAGTCAATTAAAACAGTAACAAGTCATATAACTGTCATAAATAAATGCTGTGCTTTAATAAAATTCTACCTCCTTACCACCCCCCATAGCCCCGAATGTAAGCCAAAATGCCCTCAAAACGAGGTTGGGGAATAGTCAGGTGGGCACCTGGCTCACTAGGGATCTTTTACCTATGTATACAAGATGAACCATCTAGAAAGGTAATGCGTAAGAATATAGGGACTCTAATTAAGTAAAATCAGGTAAAATTTATTGGGAAAAATATAGACTTCCATACAAGATAAAATACTCATCAAAACACACATTCAGTCCTAGGATGGATGGATGGATGGATGGATGGATGGATGGATAGATAGATAGATAGATAGATAGATAGATAGATAGATAGATAGATAGATAGATAGATAGATAGATAGATAGATAGATAGATAGATAGATAGATAGATAGATAGAGGAACACATGGGTAGACAAACAGGGTGATATTTACCTATCGTAGTCTTCAAGGAAGGCTCCAATGGCAACAAGTGAGGAAGTGGGAGAAGGGACCCGAAACTGATCAGGAATCGGGGATGGATCTATGCAGCGGAAGTTGGGATACTGATAGAAGCACACCTGTGGGTAGCTAGTCCACAGATTATAAGGACTCTCTTGAGCCCTTAGGGGATGGGAGGTACGAGGGAGGAGAAAGGTGGTCAGCTGGTGCGTGACCTCATGAAAAGGGGAGGTTTCACAGTGACCATAAGGGCTGGACTACTGTGACAACCAATAGAAAGTGCATTGGTGACACCTAATTGTGTGCTTGCACTTGACCAATGGACTTGCCTGGATCCTGGATACCTGAGAGAACTTTCAGGTTGAAACGGACCAGGGGGCGGCTCCAAAGTGACAGCTGGAAAAAAGAATAGACGTGACTACTGGGTGGGGAACACTCCAGATTAGGGAATTTATCTGAAAGGGTGACAATAGAGAGTCAAATTGTGGCCTAGGTAACACCCAACACATACAAAGGAACTTGGCTCAGGCTGAAGATGGTATTCCTCTTCTTCTGTCTTCTTCTGGGCACCAGTCTTTGTCTAGAGTTCCATTAAACAAAGAAAGTGGCAGTTGGACGATTAACCACTCTGGAGTGGGTAGGTTGCTTGTAGGCCAAAGGTGACATCTGGTGTGTACATGAGCCTTTTGCTGGGATGAACTGGAGTCAAGCCTGGCAGGAAGATGGCTACGTGTGGTGTTAGCCCTCCACGGTGGATTCCATGGTCAGCGCTTCATAACAGTTCGCCTGGATAGCTCCTGGCGGCGCAGTCTCTTCTGCTCCATGTCTGGTATACGAAACGACGGGAAGATGTTCATGCTGCTGGTAGGCACTCTTATACCGGTCTAGAGTGCTTATGTAGTTTATGGCTGCTTGTACAGCATAAGTCCCTTTTGCCTCTGGATAGGTTTACCCACACTCTCTGGCCAGTCATGTGCGAGTCACTTCTCCAGGTGCTCTGGCAACCAAGCTGGTAATCACAATGTTCTGTAAGGGGGCTTTTCCTCACATTAATGATGCTATTGGTTGCTGATTGGTCTGAATAATCAGCAGCTTTGTGCATGCACATTTTTAAAAAAAGTGCAAGCTTGTTCAGAAAATATTTACAGCTGTTTGGTATAAAGAAAACAGGCTAGTGATTGACACATATCTGATGGACACTTTCAAACACAGTAAATTCAGCTATTGCACATAATAGATTCAGTGGGTAGCTGTGTTGGTCTGAAGCAACAGAACAAAGTTTGACTCCAGTGGCACAAAATTGAATTCTGGGTATAAGCTTTTATACCCAGAATTAAACTTTGTTAGCCTTAAAGGTACCATTGGACTCAAACAGTGTTCTAATACACAAAATAGTGAAAATCACAGCATCCCTTAATAATGCATGTCTATACATCTGTTTCATTTGCAGATATACATCTGATGAATCTGAAGACATGTTATGCAATCCAGTAACATAAATGAATTATTAAGGACTGGTTGAAGCACATGATA
This sequence comes from Heteronotia binoei, assembly GCF_032191835.1. NCBI lineage: Eukaryota > Metazoa > Chordata > Lepidosauria > Squamata > Gekkonidae > Heteronotia > Heteronotia binoei. The sequence continues at coordinate 68,443,912 of NC_083231.1, forward strand.
CCCTGCTGTATTATCAGGTCACAGGGTTTTTTTCTTTCATCGAAGGTGAAGTGCCCAGTAGAGTGCTCTGTGAGAGATAATAAACCATGAAGCAGCACCTCATTGCTTGAAATAGGTCATCCCATACTAAAAAATGAGGGCATACATATTAAAAAAGCAGGCTTTCATGCATGATTCACTTTGCTAAATCCAGAATCACATGGACAATTGGGGTTTCAGTATGTAGCTCCCTTGGGTTCATTGCTGTATCTAACACTTTAACAGTGCAATGCTAACCACAGTTATATCCTTCTGAGTCCATTGAAGTTAATGGCTTAGAAGTATGTATCTCTTCTTAGGATTGCAGTGGAAAAATTAGTTCTTCCAATTTCCACTCTCAAAGCTGGATTTGCTCATTAAAAGTAGCCTTGGGGCACTGTTATAAGCATTGCATGTGTGTAGCATGTAGTTACCCAGCCAGAATTGTGTTTACTATAGCAGAAAGTCCAATCCTATTTGACTACCCCATTAAAGTGAACTAATTAAGCTCTTCATGTAACTAAGCCCTTCATGTAACTCCAGAGTTCAGAAGCACAAGCCAAAACAGCTGTATCCAAGGGTTTTTTTCTCTTGTTTGCAGTTTTAGTTAAGACCACCTGGCTTTTCAAAATTCATACAACACTTTATAAAATGCAGCATCAAAATATAGCCATATATTTCCATAACCTAAATCCTTCTGTCCAGGGATATAAGGAGGCTTTTGAGCATAACTAATGTGACATAGCAATTCTATGTGTGATTTCTCATCTATTACTCAGTTTATGCTTAAAATGATAAGATAACCTGGCAGATTCAAATACTACCCCCAGAAGACTAGGACACTGTGCTACAGAGCACATTAGCAGCAGATGTGAGACAAAAGCCTTGCTATTCTCTACCATAGAGAACTGTTAAAGGATGTGTATAGAGGAACAGCGTTTCACATTAAAATTAGTATCACAATAAACGACTATGTTCATAGATACAAAAATCAGCATTTCTTGCTGAGTGAATGCTATGGGCTCTATCATGCTGGATTAGAGTGCAAAGGAAGCTGGGACTTACCCCTGCACTGTCTTTGTGTGCTCTGGGGCTGGGGGGCAGATCAGTGAACATTTGTGTAGTCTCTGGTGGTTGTTGATATTTATTTGCACCAGTATCCCCCTTTTTGGTTCCTCTCTCCTTGGGTGGAACTAGTCACACTTACTGGGTTCTTTGTACTTATTTAGAGGGACTTGTTTATTTCCCCAGAACCCTTGATTGCTCTGGCATTGCAGGGGGTCCCATGTTGGAGGACTTCTTCTTAGTGGCAGGGGGACCAGGTGGTTTTTACAGCATGGTTTACCTGTCCTTTAGGCTTGCTTGATAAATAGTTAGGTTTATAGATCTCTGGTAGGTAGGTGGATGGATGGATGGGTTATTGGGCAGTTTAAATAATTTGGTAATATAGTAGTGTATAAATTAAATTATAAAGCACAACTAATGGGGGAATACATCCCATTGCTATTGACTGCTTAATAACAACAATACATTTGTTTAGAGTAGTGAGCTTTCGATTTGGATTTAGCACTGATTAAGTATGCCGAACCAGGAGTCATTACTGTTTTTCCTTTGGGGCCAGTTAGCCAGTCCATTTGGATCCTGTGCACACAAGTAGTAGAAGAAGAAGAATTGCACATTTATACCTCGCCCTTCTCTCTGAATCAGAGACTCAGAGTGGCTTACAATCTCCTATATCTTCTCCCCCCAAAACAGACACCCTGTGAGGTGGGTGGGGCTGAGAGGACTCTCACAGCAGCTGCCCTTTCAAGGACAACCTCTGTCAGAGCTATGGCTAACCCAAAGTCATTCCAGCAGGTGCAAGTGGAGGAGTGGGGAATCAAACCCGGTTATCCCAGATAAGAGTCCACGCACTTAACCACTACACCAAGCTGGTATATACAGGTCAAATTGACATGACTACCAAAAAGACTCTGTCAAGGGGTATGCTGGCCATACTCATGAGCTCTCTGGCTTGATATACCAAAAAGACTCAGTCAAGGGGTTAGCTGGCCTCAGCAGGCTCTGAACCAGGGCATACCTTCTACAGAAGGGCTGTGGCTCAATGGTAGAGCATCTGGTTGGCATTGCAGAAAGTCCCAGGTTCAATCCTTGGTAGCTCCAGTTAAAAGACTGGGCTTTAGGTGATGTGAAAGATCTCTGCATAAGTCTTTGGAGAGCTGCTGCTCTCTGAGTAGGCAATACTGACTTGATGGACCAAGGGTCTGATTCAGTATATGGCAGTTTCACCATGCACCATACAGGCTACTTGATCATATTGCTGTTTTATAGGAAAAGCCATTGTCCAGCTTTTTGAAAGGACTGACCAGCAAGGTACTGTTCCAGTGGCTCTGGAGGTGCTGAAAGCCTCCTGTACACAGGACAGGAGATGGCAGCATTCAACCAACTGAAACAGATCAATCCAGAGCCTCAAGAGGCAGCACTCCACAGAGGTCTTCCCCCACCTGGAGTAGTCACACACAACTGTGAAAAGTACTAGAGGGACACCAAGGTACAGGACACATCCAGCAGATGAGTCTTCCTCAGAGGAGGATTCCACTTATATGTCAGGTAATTTCTGGGTAGCTGGTGCATATGTCCCTGGCCTTCCAACATGGCTTTGATGTATTTACCCTTTTGAGGCCAGAAGGCGAGGCTGGCATGATGGTCCCAATTTGATACATGCAACACCCCAAGGACAACTGTGTGCACGTTTCAGAATTTGTTGTTGGGATATTCCATATTATGAACACTGTACAGTCCGCTTACCTGGATTGAGACTGGTATTTATCCAGCCACCTGGGAAAAGGTTCTACGGGTCCAGTCACTGGCAGGGGATGCTCCAAACAATTAATGTGATGAGGCTTTCAGGAAGATGGTCCTGCATAATGGGATAATTAGATGGGACTTTTTGGACCAAGAACCCAAAAAGTTTAGCTGTAAACCAACATAGGGCCAATTACTAGAAACAATATATGAAACCTAAATATTATCAAAAACACATGCATTTGTTACCTAATGGTTAAAAACATTTATGGGCCCAATAATAGTTTTTTGTCAGGTTGCAATAGTTCCCTTTTGTATAAATTGTATTTTTATGCTGCACTCAGGCTATAATATACTTTCCTTTATACTTTAAAATATAGTTAATTCTCTAAAAGGACAGCCCTCATAGCCTACTCTTTTCCCCCTTTCCAACAGTCTTCAGACAGGAGGGGCTATAGTGGACTGCTCACCATCACATTTCATTGACGCAAAAGTACCTTATGGGAATGATTCTCACTGAGGCCAAGTCTTCCTCAGAACTAAGAAGTTGAAGCTAATCTTCCATTGGAAGAGACTTTGGGGTATCCATGACCATGTGCCTCTTCCCACACATTGTCCTAGTTAGTGCAGCCTTCCCTCCCTCATGACATTCTGGGCTTTTGAGGGTTTTCAGCCTGAAAAATTCCTGCAGACATCAGATTTCTGTGCCCAGCTTAGTTGAATATAGACTCTTGCACCTGATGCTCTGATTGGTTCAGCTAATTAACAGGTGGTGCCCACAATGGCATGAGTGTCAAAGCATTGATGAACCACTAGCTGCTTTAACTTACATAGTAGCACTAGAGGGTGAAGAGGCTGCACTAGGATTGGTTGGTCTACAATCAGAGGTGTCAAACTCATTTTTTATGAGGACTGGATCTGATATAATTGAGACTTTGTCAGGCTGGGTCATGTATGTCAAAAATGTAATGACAGGTAGCAGAGATATAAACTCTATAAAGCACACAGACAAACACAATTAAAGATTTTTTTTAAAAAAAAAAGACTTAAAACATTAGCACTTAAAACATTAGGTGCTTTCTTTGTACCTCTCCTATGCTATCCAGGGAACTGGGCAAAGGAAGCTCTGGCCCTTTCCTTCCTTCCCCAGGTGACAAGGAGGGGCAAGAGCCTCAGCCAATAGAAGGAAGAGAAGCTTGGCTCAGTAGCTCTGCTGTGCAATTGAGAGAGCCTGGCAAAGCAAGCTATCCCTTCCCCATCCTTCCTAAGTAAGGAGCCTCAGTCAATGGAGAAAATAGAGGCTTTGCTCTGTAGTTCCTGTGTGACTTAGCAAGTCTGGCAAAGTAAGCTGTGATGCAAAAGGAAGCAAGAGAGGGAGAAGGAAGCAGATGACAGCCAGTTGCTTGGGGGGGTCTGATAGAAGTTCTCTAGGGGGGGATTCAGCCCTTGGGCCACATATTTGACACCCATGCTCTACATATCATAATTTGTGAAGGGAAGGGGGAAAAAGATGAACACATAACAAACTGGATTTAAACAAGCTCATAGCAAGTAAGTCAAATTAGCAGTTGCAAAGATAGGCACAACACCCAACAAAAACTTAAAACTAATATCTTATGCCAGCTTACTTGCATGAGCAAAAATGGTGAAATGAAGTGAATTTGTGAGGCTGATTAGATTGTAGAGCAACTTAAGAATATAAGACCATAAGAGAAGCCATGTTGGATCAGGCCAATGGTCCATCCAGTCCAACACTGTCACACAGTGGCCAAAAAACCCAAGTGCCATCAAGAGGTCCACCAGTGGGGCTAGAAGCCCTTCCACTGGGCCCCTAATGTGCGCTCTCTCTCTCTCTCATATAAATATTATATATATATATATATATATATATATATATTTACTGCTCCCTGGACAAAGGAAGAGGACAGCCAAGGCTTGCCTGCAGATCCCTTCTGATCCACATAGAAATATACGGCATAAAATACTGCAAAAAGAATTTTACAAAGCAGAGATAAAAATGTCATAGCCATCATGTGAGAGATGAATACTATCAGGCCTGACAAGGTGACATATATGGGTGAAAGATGACAATGGTTCCATCATCCATAACTCAATTGCTAATATTACAGTTGGCCTTATTCACTTGTACTGGGTCAGTGAATTCATTGTGCAACTTACCCATAATGGACCAAACACACAGTACTATTAGAAATGCAATAACAGCCAAATCAGAAGTTGCAGTCTTTAGAGAATTTTAAATTCTGATTAGGAATTTATGAATAGGAATAATTATCTCTCCCCCCCCCCCAAAAAAAAATAGCAAAAATAATTTGAGGGTGATAAAACTGGCATTTAGATGTTAGCAGAAATAAAAATTGATCTCAGCACAAATGCCAAACTTAAATGATCTGCTGATCACCTGTCCTAGAGCAAAGAGGGAACTGAAAGCAAGGGGAGGGGAGGGGGGAGAGAACAGTAAATTCAAGAGTTATTTCAGCAAGCAGAAGCACAAAACACAACACATCAGTATGCGAAATAGTTTAGGAATCAGTCCAATGCGCTGTTTGTTTATACGTGCAGGGCGACCAGTTGCCCCTCCCAGTCGGAATAAAGAGGCTGACACAATGGTCGTTTTCACACTCACCTCCAGCCAGCACGACCCCCCTCTTCACCGCGCAGGATCTGCGCGGATTTCGCACTAAATGCCGCGGAGCAGCCTTTTGCGCCGGAAACTCCCGTCGCAAAAGCCGCGCAAACGCCAAACTGCTTTTTGGCGATTTACGTTTGAGCGGCTTTTGCGACGGGAGTTTCCGGCACAAAAGGCTGCTCCGCGGCATTTAGTGCGAAATCCGCGCAGATCCTGCGCGGTGAAGAGGGGGGTCGCGCCGGCTGGAGGTGAGTGCGAAAACGACCTATATGTTGGATAAACCGGGCCGCTTTATTAAAGATAACTTAACAACTAGAACGGCAAGGGGTATAGGCCTAACAGGACAAGCCCTGGGGTCAATCACTGGACCCCGCCTTGTCCTTAGAGGCAAGCCACCCTGCCCCCAGCACAAGACCACTATTCTGGCCGGTGCTGAGTGGCCAGGCCCAAACGCCACCTCCACCTAGGCCAGTATCAATTCCTCTGTAAAGATCTGCCCCAGTGAGGCTTTGCCGTGATCTGCACTCCCCGCATTGAGCCGTACAGCCCATCTGCAGTTCATACAGACCACCTGCACCTGCTGGTGCAGGGCCATAGGTGCTCCCCTGAACAAACACTGTAGCCCATACCTCATCCTGCCAATGCCAAGCCTCTGCTTAGGCATTAGCGCCTACCAGACGGTCCAGAGCCGACCGCAACCCCAGCCTAATCTCTTCCAAAAAGGCCCAGTTACCCAATTCGGATAAATGCACCCCATCTGGCCTATACAAGGCAGCATCCTCGACTCGTATGGCCAGATGGGGGAGAAACGTCCCTAAGCCCCCTTCCATGACTTTCTGCAAGGCCCTATTGGCCTTGCGCCTGGTGCGTTCAATCCCAGCAGGGGACAAGGCATACCGCCAGACTTGGCACGGAAGAATTGCTGACCACACCAACATAACTCCTGGCCATCTCTGCTTAATGGCCCGCATATCATCCTGTGCCTATAACGAAAGGGCCCTCCCTTTCATAAATCCAAGGTCGTTACCACCCAGGTGGATGACCAGAATGTGTGGAGGAGGCGCACTCCTCTCACAAAACAACAGTGGCATGATCCCTGGCCAACGCAGGCCACGGCGACCCAGCCACTCCACAGTCGCCCATTCACTGAGACCCAGCTGGGAACCACATGGCGATCTCCTGGTTTGGTGGGCAGCCCAAAATATCATACTGTGCCCACAAATGAGGATTCGACGCCTCTCCCTGCAAGCCACAGCATCTGAAAAACAAAAAATAAGTCAAAAACCCAGGAAAGACATGCCAACAGGCAACATAGCTACTACCTGCCCACCCCCCATGACTTACTGAAAGGCCAACGGGCGAACATATGACCAATAGGCCGCCGACCGTCAACCCAACCGCTGTATGGCCAGAGGGGAGTAGCCATAGCTGCCGCAGTAGATGTGGTGCCAATTCGAAATGAATGTGTGGCGAATTTAACCCCCCCTAATCCCAACTTCGACAGTGCCTTACTGGTCACTGCCCGAAATTGGTATTTAGTTAGGGGGGAACCCCCACTATGGCAAAACAAGGGGCCATCACCCTCTTCCCTGAGCGATATATACCGCTCCAATGCAGTAACCAGACACAGCTTCGATGAAGCACACCGCCCAATTGTAATTACTGTGCCTCTCTGATGCTGGTCTGTCTTGGACCGCCTAACTGTCACCCAAGCTTGCCCCTCCTCAAATTTGATGTCCTTGGCCTGAAGCGCCCGTTCAGAGGTATCCTTCTTCGACTGCATGTCCAGCTCACTGATTTGCAGTGCACCGAAAAAGGCCACCAGAGAGGCCGCATGAAAAAGCATGGCCTCAAAGGAAGAAGAACATACGTCAGGCCAAACCCTGTAAAGCTCCTTCAACACTGAAGGAGATATGGGCTGTCGGGCATCCACCCGCAGCCCCCGTTCCCTTGCCCAACCTTCCAGCATCTTCCTCACTCTAAAGTCACCAGTGCCCTCAGCAAGGCCCTGCAATTTACTTATAAATGAAAGTGCAGCCAATTGTGCCTTAATTGACTTGAGCCCCAACCCTATGCCCTTCTGATGAATGCAGAATTGCAATATATGAGCCACCGGGACCGGCCAGCTATCCGGAAGCCAAGCTACATTCCTAAATACCCGGAATTGCACCACCACCCTATCATAAGCTTTCCTAGTGCTCGGTGCAAGAGCTAATCGAATTGCCCTACAGGCTTCAGCTTCCCAAGCTGCCAAAGGTCCAGTGGTATGCGCGCTGGCTGCAGATCCACTTCCGGAACAAGCTGGCGAAAACGCTCGATCTATTGATGAGATAGAGCATTCGCCACCCTATTGTACACTCCCGGAATATGCCTTGCCAGAAACAGAATGTTCAAACGAAGGCATCGCAACGTGAAAGCCCGTACCAGATTGATGACTGCTGAAGACTTAGATGACAGGGAGTTGATAACATGTACAATCGCCATGTTATCACACCAGAAATGAACTGTATGGTTGGCCAGCTGCTCTCTCCAAAGCCAAACCACCACTACAATGGGGAAGAACTCCAAAAAGGTGAGGTCTCGACAGAGTCCACTGGCCAACCACGCAGCGGGCCACTGCTCAGCGCACCATTGTCTCCGGAAGTATACTCCAAAACCAGTGGCCCCCACTGCATCAGAGGAAATTTGAAGCTCTGCTTCTATCTTCAATTCCTCCTGCCAGAATGAAATCCCATTAAAGGATTCCAAAAACTTTTCCCAAACCTCCATGTCCCTCAGCATACCCATGGTCATCCGAATCCTATGATGAAGAAGTCACAGGGACCCCATGGCGTCACACAGCCGCCTCAAGAAAGCCCTACCAGGCGCGACAACCTTGCATGCAAAGTTGAGGTGCCCCACTACCTGCTGCAGCTCTAAGAGCGACACCTTGCGCTGCTTCTTAAGAGATGCTAAACGATCCCTCAGCCCCACAACTTTATCTGCAGGCAGCTGTGAAGCTTGCCGAATCGTGTCCAGCTCGATGCCTAAAAAGATAATCACTGAGCTGGGCCCCTCTGTTTTTTCATGGGCCAACGGGACCCCTAGTTCCCCTGCCAGGTCCTCAAATGACCGTAACAACCTGGTGCATTGCCCGGACCCAGCCGGGCCCACAAAAAAGGTAGTCATCCAGGTAATGCACCGTGTTATTCAGCCCAGACTTAATCTGCAGTGCCCATTCCACAAAGGAACTAAAACGCTCAAAAGCAGCGCAAGATACTGAGCATCCCATGGGTAAGGACCTATCCATGTAATATTTTCCCTCAAAGGAAAAGCCCAGAAGATCAAAGTCTTCTGGGTGTACTGGCAACAGGCGAAATGACTTAATGTCGCATTTTGCCATTTCAGCCTCTACACCACAACCCTGTACCACTTTGACCGCTTGGTCAAAGGAAGTATACCTGATTGAACAGAGAACGTCCAGAATGGCATCATTTACTGAGCTGCCCTTGGGATATGACAAGTGGTGTATCAAATGGTACTCCTCCGGCAACTTTTTTGCCACCACCCCTAAAGGGGACACCCTTAAATTCGGCACTGGTGGAGCATCAAAAGGGCCAAGTACCCTCCCTTCCGAACATTCTTTGGCTATTTTTGCCCTGACCACGTGTTCCATCCCAACCACTGAACGCAGTTTAGGGGCCATACAAGGGACTCTAGGTCCCTGATACAGAATCCTAAAACCAAGACTAAATCCCTCCCATAAACATGCCCTGTCAACAACCAAAGGATAGTTATCCAACCACCGCCTAAATACCCTCAGATGTATGGGGCTAGGTCCCTTTTCCAGGCAGCTGTGGATTGCACCCCCCCCCGGGGCGCTTGGCATTCCCCTTGGTTTTTGATCTGCTGCAGGCTGTAAAAGCATGCAACCCTCCACATAGAGGGCACTCATGCTTAAATTTGCAGGCTTTTCTAGCACACACACCCTTGGAGGTAAATTCCCAGCATAACAGCCAGGGTTGAACCAACTGGCCCGCCGTACTGTGGGCACCAACCGTATTCTGCTGCCTGTGCACCAAATGCCCGCCATCTGCCCTATCACCTGTATTGGGCTTCACTGGGGACATCAACTGCAGTCAGAGCTGCTGATTAATTTGATCCCAAGGCAGACCGGGATTGACTGCGGCCCTCATTCTGAAGGCCTTGTCATACTGCAACCATGCAGCCCCGGCGAAATCCGTATATGCGTGGTGCACTATGTCGCAATATTGGAAAAGGGGTGCCGCCCATAAAGGTTGTGTCCTTGCTATCACTCCCACATAGATAAGGAAACTTGGAAGCCCATTGGCCCAAGTCCTGTCCACCTTTCTACGTTTCAGCTTCTCCTTTTCCTTATCGTCTAGCTCCGCTGTTTCTTTCTTCTCTAGTTCTCTGAATAGGAGACTGAAAACAAGCACATATTCACCCCTCAGTATTTTTCCCAAGTGGCCACTGCCAAGTGATCACCCAACGGCAATGCGGTATCGCCATATGGCAAGACTTGGAACGGTATGGACCCATAAGGATTCAGTGGATAATGCCACATACCCCAAGGATGCCCTGGACATGCCCCTTGTTGCAGCAACTGCTGCTGCCCGCCCCACGGCAGCACCCCCAGTGTTGCCTGTGAAGTGGAAGCGCTCTGTGATGCCAGCATAGCCCTCGACTGCAAAGGAGGCTGCGAGGCCGGCCCCGCCCCATACTGGCTTTGAAGAGGAGTACAAGGTGCACCCCAAGCCCAAGAAGGTCTCACCTGACTGAATTGCCCTGCAGGAGCCAATTGCCCAGGTGATGACACCACTGAACACAGTGCATTGTGGGTAACCAATGGCTGGGGGAGGTCCCATGGCCAGTCGGAAGCTGATGCTGCAAAGGGGACTTACCCGCTACCCCCAAAGGGGTAACAGCAACCGCCACCGCCGGGGTTGCCTCCACCACCACTCCTACTGTGCCAGAATCCACAGGCTCCCCGCCTTCTGGCTCTGATTCCTGCTGCACATCTGAGCCAACAACCACGCCCTGTAATGCAGAAAGGTGAACCAGCACCTCCTTTTCAAAAGTCAACCTGGCTGAGCAGCCTGTTGCCCTACGGTGCCCTCCCATGTGGGAGCCCCTACAGCACCCCCTGCTACTCCAAAGCGTCAAGCTGACCAATGACGGCTTGCCGTAGCTGAGCCTCCTCACCCAAATCACCAGGCGGCCTAGCTTGTTGCCCCCTTTTTTTAGCGGGTTGTTTTCCCTTGCAGGGGCCCTGACCCTTCTTGGGAGCCATCCTTCCCCTATTAAACACCCCTCCACTCAACCACCCTTTGAGTAACCTGGTTCACCACACGCAAGCAACCAACACTCTGAACTTATGAGAACGAGAACCTAGGCCTGGCTTCTGGAACCCGGCTTCTCCCGGGATCAACTCAGGGCGTAAGGGGGTTTAAGACTGCAGGCCTGCAGCTTAACTCCAATACAAGAAAGAGCTGTTATATGTGTGCTGAGCCGCACCACCCCATTAATCAACAAGAGGGGGGAGTGAGTACACCCTCCTGCCCCCTAGAGAAGGAGGGAGGGGGTTAGGCCTCTGCCCTGGGTGTCCGTGCACCCCGACCCCTCTCCTGCCCTCCCAAACACACACCCCCCAACTTGCCAAGCCCCTGAAACTCCTGCCCACATGGAGGGGAGGGGGGGTAACTGACCCGTCTGCCGACATCCGCACCCAACAACCCCCCTATTCGCCCAGAAGACACCCCCACTTGCATCCGGCTGGAGCCCCAGCCCGAGGAAAAAATCATCCACCGCTCGCATGTAGAAGCCAGCTGTGGCTCACAAGTGTCCTGACATCTCTGCGCCTCGCTCGCACCGCTGCGCCATGGCCCCCACCCAATAAGCTGCCGACGAGCTGCTCTCTCCCTGAGAGCCATAAAACAACTGCATTGAGCAGGGCAGGGCCAGTGCCTTTATAGCCCTGATGCCATGCCCTGCAGAAATCCCTGGATGCCGGAGATGATGGGGGACAGCCTTCCCTCCTTCCAGGAGGGCAACAGCGGCCCACAGCCTCTAGCCGGCAAAGCCGGCCCGGTTGGGGAGGGGCCGATCTAACTGATGCATTTATTCAGACAGTTTGCAAGCCAAAAGAGGTAGTGGTACTAGCAGCACTAATGCAGAAGGAATTAATGTTGTTGTTTTTAAAGAAACACACACACACACACACACACAAGGGAAAAAATTGATAAGTTTAGCAAAGAACCTTCATACATTGAAATAAGACAAGAAGGGAACAATCAGAATGTCAGAAAAAAGACCCTTTCATTCCAGGAGTAACAGAGACATTCAATCAACAGCATTGACAAGAGGACAGGTGTCTACAGGGTGATGAAGTGCTGATCTGTTTTAAAAGCAGGGATTCAAAGCTAGTGTTGTTGGTGAAGAGGAATCAACATCAGTTAAAGCCGGTGTGCTGTTAGGTAAGTTAAATTTAGACCTAGGGAACAGCTCACCCTTAAGGTACCAAAAAGTCAATGACTATAACCTTGAATAATAAATAGTAATAACAGCAGAGCTTTTTTTGAGGAAGAACACACAGGAACACAGTGTTGGCTGGCTTGATGTCAGGGGTGTAGCCTAATATGCAAATGAGTTCCTGGTGGGCTTTTTCTACAAAAAGAACCCTAGATAACAGAATAGCATATTTACCTGTCTGTCAATCAATCAACCAGTCAGTCAACATATATACTGATAGTTGTGGGAGGTGCTAATGTGAGATGGATTTGTATAAGAAGAGATTGGATTTATACCCCACTCTTCACTACCCATCAGAGTCTCAGAGTGGCTTACCATCTCCTCTCCCTTCCCCTTCCCACAACAGACACCCTGTGAGGTAGGTGGGACTGAGAGAGCTCTCCCATAACTACTTTTGAGAAGAATAGCTCTGAGAGAACTTGTGGCTGACCCAAGGTCACATCAGCAGATGCATGTGAAGAAGTAGGGAATCAAACTCAGTTCTTCTAGATAAGAGTCTGCACATTTAACCACTACACCAAACTGACAGTGCAATCCCAGGTACACTTTCTGGGAGCAAGTCCCATTTAATAGACCTAAGTGGATTCTGGGTAGATTGCTCTCTGAGTTACCTGAGTGGCAACTGTTATTAGTACCTGGCAACAGTAGGCCAGGAGTCAGGTAGATCATCTTGACCTGATTATATTTCCAGAGAAATCTACACAATAAGGGAGTTTCCTGAGTGGTGTAGGAGAGTATTGCCCAGAAAACCAAAACTGTTAATTGGGGCCGGAAAGTTGATGAGCCACAGAGAGTCAAAGAAAGGAGTTTCAATTAAGGGAAGCAGCATTCTCATGGGAGCCAGGCTACTTTATCTTGTAAGCATATAGCCTGATCTTAATCCCTTGGATTTAGTATCACATGCAAGCCTTCTCCTGCAGCATTATGTCATCTAAGAAGTCAGTGGGGTCTAAAAGCATGCTTTCTGACCAAAGGGGTATCAGATGGGGGTATCAGAGGTGACTTTTCTTTCATTTAATAGTGAAGAAAAGCATATAGAAATGTAGTAAATAAATACATACTAATAATCTTCACTTTGAAAATTCAATTTAGTATGAGTAGAATACATACACTATATTGGTGATGAACAGTGCCTACCTCTAAGATCATACTGTGCAAAATCTGTATTTTTTTTTAAAGATTCACCTCTGACTGAAGAATTAAGAGTTTGATGCCTAATATGCAAATGTCAATTGAGCAATATTGTCAATATTGTCAATTGAGCAATATTGTTTTAATGTGTTGGAACAATTCTGTACTGGAATGGAAAAAGTGTTTTCACATAAATTCAATATCAATTTTGAACAGCACTCTAATACAAAACATATTTGATTTTTCTTCTACAGTTTGACAAATGTGTCTTAAGAGACTAAAAAAGGAGAAAGAAAAGCATTACATTGCTTAATAGAAAACCAGTGAAGTCCTGTTTTAAGTTTATTGTTTAACATAATGTATTGTGAGCTATAGATTATATACATTTTCTAATATCTTGTAAAGAAATCTGCATTTATTGTACACTTGCCAAGATCCAGCTTCTAAATCTGGGCATGTTTCATATGTTAAAATGAAGTCATATATATATATATATATATATATATATTTGCTTTTCTGGAGTTCAGCTATTAGAATTTGCAGCACTGATGCTGCCACACCATTCTTGATTGGCTGGCTCAGCCAATTGCTTGACTTGGCAAGTCTGAGCCATAAAGAAGCCTGCTGGAAGACAGGAGGCTGGCTTCTCATCAGATGTGCACAAATTCACTTGATTGTTTGTTGTTAATTCATTGCCCAAGAGGTTCCACAGAAATAGATGCTGCACACAATTTAAAATCTAGTGGTGCTTAAATGTCAATCAAGCAAAAGCCATCTACGCTGCAGGTAGGATTTGAAATTTCTGTTATCAGGTCCAATGCCACAGAAGGAATGAGCTATGGTGGCTAGTGGCTGGGACCATGAAAGAGGAATTGACAAGGAATAGAGAAGCTGATCACCCAGTCTTTGGGTACAGTGGCAGTATCCTATATATTTCACTTGAGGATGTCTTTTTCTTAGAAGAGCTTCCATATGCTGTGATAACATTACAACCAAAATATCATTATTTTTCTTCTAAAAACAAAGCATCATTATGGCCACAAAATCAGTCAGAATGTACCTCTATATTTCTGTATATGAAGTATCAGAAGGACCATCTTCTCCCATTTGTTCCTGCTCAAAATTATGATCATAGGGAGAGGTCTACATTTGCTTGGTGGGTACAGGAGACAGGGCCGTTTTCATGGCAGCTTCACAATTATGGAATGATCTCCCCAAGAAGGCGTGCCTGGCTCCCTCATTGTCAACCTTTAGGAGGCAATTGAAAACCATTTTATAGGACTGCACTTTGATTGATTTAGGGTTTTTTTTTAATTAATGGCAGCCCTAATTGAAGTTTTTTAAGCTGTGACTTTTATTGGCTTTGTAATTTTTTGTGTTTTTATAATGTCTTATTTATTTATTTATTTATTCGCATTTCTATCTTGCTCTTCCCAAATGGACTGAGGGTGGGTCACATCATAGATAAAACAATTACAGAGATTTAAAAAAAAACAACACATACAATCAAACAGACCAATTCACAATTAAAATTTGATAATTACAGTTTCAGATAGCATCCATTTCAAAAATCTAGTCCCTGTTTGAACAATGGATAGATTGATAGATGATAATGATCAAAACAGTCCTAAGTGGGCTAGTATGTGGCAGGGAGGCCATATTGATGGTTGGTGATGCCCACTGCCTCAATTAAAGGCCTGGTGGGATAGCTCAGTTTTACAGGCCCTGCGGAATTGCAAAAGATTCCACTAGGGTTGCCAACCCCCGGTTGGGGGCAGGGGATCCCCCAGTTTTGAGGTCCTCCCAAAGGGAAGGGGGAGGGAAATGTCAGCTGGGCACTCCATTATACTCTATAACTCTATAAAGACTGATTCCCATATGGAATAATGGAGAATTGATCCGTGGATGTCAAGGGCTGTGGGGGAGGCTGTTTTTTTAAATGTAAAGGCACCAAATTATCAGCATAGCATCTGGTGCCTCTCCTCAAAACACACACCCCCTGAAGTTTCAAAAAGATTGAACCAGGAAGTCCAATTCTATGAGACCCAAAGAAGGCACCCCTATCCTTCATTATTCCAAATGGAGAAAAGGCATTTAAAAGGTGCATGGTTACTTTAAATGGGATGACCAGAACTCCCTTCAGAGTTCAATCATGTTTATCACACCCTTGCTCCTGGCTCCACCCCTAAAGTCCCCAGGTATTTCTTGAGTCGGACTGGCAACCATAGATTCCTCAGGGTCCAGCTCTACAGTGGCAGCTTGTTCCTCCAGGCAAGGGCCAGGACAGAAAAAGCCCTGACACTTATTTATATTGTAAGTTGCGTTGAATTCTGTAAAGGAGAAAGGCACAACATACAAAATATACCATACAAAGAATGTCAAATCCCATAATTTATACAAAAATATGTTATCACACAGCAAATTATGCACAGCACTCATAATATTATAAAGAAGACAATTCATAAAAAGCATGTCAAATCATTGGTCATATTCAGTCCATATGGAGAAATGCAATTCAAGTGGTGTATCCAGTATGCCTCTTTTTGCAGCAGGAGCTTGTGCACGTCTTCATTTCAATCTGTTTGTTCATATTTGTATAAGGTGAACAAACAAAAATCTTCACAGTCATGATTCTTTTGCATAAAATGGCTCACCATAGGAGCTTCAATCACATGGTTCCTAAGTCTGCTCCTGTGTTCCAGGGCTTGAGTAGTGCTCCCAACATAGTTTAGGCCACTGCTGCAAAAAGAGGCATACTGGATACACCAGTTGAATTGGATTTCTCCATATGGACTGAATATGACCAACGATTTGACATGCTTTTTATGAATGGTCTTCTTTATAATATTATGAGTGCTGTGCATAATTTGCCTGTGTGATAACATATTTTTGTATAAATTATGGGATTTGGCATTCTTTGTATGGAATATTTTGTATGTTGTATCTGCTGTGATATAGTTTGTGGTGTTTGTGTCTTTTAGCATGTTGCATTAGAAATATGTTACTTTACCTTTAAGAGGTTTGTGTAATGGCAGCTGTAAATGAGATGTTTGCCTTTTTAAACATGTTAGTTGCACCATTAGAGTGCGCAAGAAGACACATACTGAGCTGTAGCTGATGTGAAATTGCTGCTGGAGATGCTCTGCATCCCTCTTTTTTGAAAATTGTGTAAATAATCTATATAATTGAATTAATATGTAAGTATGATATATTTTTTCACTGGAAGAGGGTTGGTGGTGTCTGAATGTCCTTCTGATATTTTTGTATAATATTTTCTTTTGTTAGTGGTCCCAGGTCTGATGAAGACTGGAAAGAAACAAGTACTTAATCGATTGGCTTGTCACCACATTACTTTGGGACTTGAATATACATGTTTTGGACATTTGGACTCATTTCTATATACTTCTTAGTAAATTGGTCACTAGCTTGCATTTTTTGTTGTGTTATCCATTATAGTGACCTCTCTCGGATTGTATTCTATTTTACCTGGGGGTTGGCTACCCTAGACCTTGCAGCACCCTCTGGGTGACTTGATGCCACATGGCTGGCATGATTTAACCAGCCTGGCTAGAGATCACCAAGAATCTGCAGATGGCAGATATCAGTGCCCCTGAAAGAATGTATGGGGGGAGTGAATGCCTTCACTTGGGTGGGTGGGAAGGCAGCAAGGAGGGGCACTCACCCACAGCCCTTTTCTAGAGTCCATTGTAATTTCCTTCACAACAGGCCTTATTCCTTGTAAATATACAAGCGCAGTGCACATGGATATAATGCTAACTTATTGATGCTCAAATAATATTGAGAAATAAGTACATTATAGAGGAAATTATTAAAATTAAAGGAAAAATGTTAAAATAAGGTGCTGAGGGTTCTACTCACACAAGGGATAGGTGAGATCAAAATAGGAATGCTGGCTCAGAGAATTAGAGAAGAGAAATTCCATTCCCTCCCCCAATAACGTCAACAATCTATTGGTGCATTATTAATGGCATTGCACACCTGAAGCAGTACACCAACTGGTTTGTTTTTGCTATTAACTGAAATTACACTTGAAAACTAAAGCTATTCCTAGAGCAGCTTTCCATACGTTTTCCTACTGTGTGCATGTTTTCTTTCCCCAGAGGAATAATTTTTGCTACACATTGCTGAAGTAGAAAGACATATATGGTATATATATCCTGCCCTCCAATTAGTAGATGCACATGCTGACAACCAGGAATATCAAAATACATTGTATCACATTTTTATTTCAAAACAAAAGATAATACTGGAATTAATATGCTGCCAGATAAATAAAACTTGAGAGGGAAACCTGAGCAGTTTATCTTTTCTTCAACACTTAGAAAAAAACTTGTACATTTCCAAATCTTCTCTATGCAGAAAACCACCTGTTTTACAGGGCTCTAGTTCTCCATAAAGATGAGTCGCCAACAGCCTTATAAATTGTTTACAGTCTGTACAGTCTCAGTCGCAGAACCCCACAGGACCATGCACAAATACTCACAGACTCCAAGAATTGTAAATCATCACTTTACAGGAATTGTGCATGAGGCAGACAGGAAGGGAAAAAGCCAGTTGCTTTAATTATTTAATTTGGGAAGTATTTTGTGGAGACTTTAGCAACTCATGCAGAAGATCACAAGAGAGAAAGAGATATAAGGGTCAAATGCACTGGTGCAACAATAATATTAAAAGAAGGAAGATAGAACAATGTTTACTTAGGGTCACTATTAATGTCTGAATGAATCTATTTCAGGTTGATAGGCATGCTGGCCTGCAATTGAAGAGCAAGATTCAAATCCATGATAACTTAAAGATAAATAAAATTACCAGGGTATAATTTACAATAGTCAAAGCTTCCTTTGTCAGAACTAATCTGAACTGATTCCATTTTGTGTTTAACAGAAGTTTTGCATTGTGTTCCTGTTCAAGTTCCTTAAATACCAGGGAGAGGGATGTTTGTGCAGCCCCCCTGCCCCAAAATGAGTGAAGTTACAGTTGTAATCAACATATTGTAATGTTGTAACCTACTTATTTAGCACATTTAGCAGATTTCTCAGGTTTGCAGAAAAATCAGAAACTGTAACATACACACACACACACACACACACACACAGAGATGCAGGGACAATGCCACTATATAATAGGACAGCCTATAGCTTTATGAAACAAATGCCCTCTCCATGGTTTGATTTCTGTCGATAGAAGCAGGAGGAAGGGAGAGACCTTTCCAGGGCTTTTTCAGCCTTTGAGGGAGGACTCATCAGTTGATGGTAAGGCCTGACAGCAACTACCAGGCAACTTGATACCACACAACTTGCATGACTCACTCAGGACTGGCTTCTTGCTGCTATTCAATGGCAGCCACCCCACATAAACCAGTGTGGTGTTAATAGTTAGATTCTCAGACCATATTGAATCCTCACTCTGCCATGGAAGAGTGCTGTGCTGTAGTTTCGCATTGTAGAGAAAGTCAGGACATAATAATAATATAACTGAAGATGAGGCACAGAAAAAAATGTACCTTGGTGGATAGGGGAGGGGAATAAGGGGAGAATAAAGCAGCAAAAGGAGAGGCTATGGAGGTACCCAGGGAGAAGGAAAAAGATAACCATCATAAGGCAGGTCACCATAAGACATTTGTTACTTGACAGCACTTTACACACAGACATGATGGCATGATGATTGTGAGTATGGTAGATATCAAAAGCCAGGCTTGGCCTTTGAGAAAGTCATCATAACCTCACCTCAATTTCTCATCTATAAATTAATAATGAAAAAAAACTCACCTGCACTAATAATTAGGGATGGGCATGAACCGGCTCAGAAACTACAGTCTTTGACAAATTTTGGCCAGTTCCTGGTTCACAAACTGAAGTTTGGGGCAGCTAAACTGGCATGAACTTTCCATTCACTTTGTGGAGGTTTGTACCCATTGAATACATTTCCAGACAGACTGCCTCCACTCAAAATGTTTACCAAACTTCAGAGCAACAGGGGGCATGGAATTCTCCAGCTTTGGAAACACTGTTTTCAGTTTCAAACAAGTTGTGTTAATTTCAAGAAGGTTCTCTCCACCTTTGCTTGCATTCCTTTATGTTTCTCATTTTCTTGCACAGATCTTGCAAAATCTCCCCTCCCCAACTTGGATTTGTAGCTCTGTGCTTTGAGATCAGTCCTTTTAAACTTGCAGTGCCACTGGCAATGAGTTCAGCTGGGCACCCCATAGATTGTACTGGTTCTACTGGGGTTGCAGAAATGCCTACCCTTTGCTTGGATTGTGATTGAGCTGGTGTTGTCACATTGGCACTGAATTTTGCTGGGCTTCCAACCCCTCCCTATACTTGGATTATGACTCTGCTTGACATCAGTCCTGCTGAGCTGGCACTGGGTTCTGCTGGGCACTCTGTGATTTCACTGGTACTGCTGGGCACTGTGCATTGTTCTGGTTCTGCTGGGCTTGCAGAAATGTACTTTCTTGCTGGAGGGTTGAGTAGGAATTGCCACATTGATGCTGGGTTCTGCTAGGCACTAGTACATTGGACTGGGTCTGATAGGCTTCCAACCCGCCCCCCCCCCCTGCCCTTGTTTGGAGTGTGATTCTGCACTAGGCATCAGTCCTGTTGAACTGGCATTGCCATAAGGGCACTGGGTTCTGCTGGGCACTAGTACATTGCACTGTTTCTGATGGACTTGCAAAAATCCCCCCCACGCACACACATCTTCAGTTTCTGCTGCAGAGCCTTTCAGGGACTTTGATTTTGTTCTGCTGGATTTCTATACCCTCCTCGTTTTTTGCTGTTTCCCCCCTCCATTGTTTCCAAAGATGCGAGTGCCTTTTTTTTGGGGGGGGGGGACACAATACAGACCTGTAAATCCAATCATCATCAAACTTGAAGGACAGGTAGAGGAGAGTGAGCCAGAGATCCCCTGTGATTTTGGTATTTCTAGCATAAGAACATAAGAGAAATCATGTTGGATCAGGCCAATTGTCCATCCAGTCCAACACTCTGTGTCACACAGTGGCCAAAAAAAAGGAGGTTCACAAGTGGGGCTAGAAGCCCTTCCACTTTGCCCCCCCTTCCAAGCACCAAAAATACAGAGCATCACTGCCCCAGACAGTTCCAATAATATGCTGTGGCTAATAGCCACTGATGGACCTCTGCTCCATATTTTTATACAAACCCCTCTTGAAGCTGGCTATGCTTGTAGCTGCCACCACATCCTGTGGCAGTGAATTCCACATGTTAATCACCCTTTGGGTGAAGAAGTACTTCTTTTTATCCGTTCTAACCCTACTGCTCAGCAATTTCATTGAATACCTACGAGTTCTTGTATTGTGAGAAAGGGAGAAAAATACTTCTTTCTCTGCTTTCTCCATTCCATGCAAAATCTTGTAAACCTCTATCATGTCACCCTACAGTCAACGTTTCTCCAAGCTAAAGAGCCCCAAGTGTTTTAACCTTTCTTCACAGGGAAACTGTTCCAAAACTTTAATCATTCTAGTTGCCCTTTTCTGGACTTTTTCCAATGCTATAATATCCTTTTTGAGGTGCAGTGACCAGAATTGTACACAGTATTCCAAATGAGACCACACCATCAATTTATACAGGGGCAACATGATATTGGCTGTTTTGTTTTCAATTCCCTTCCTAATAATTCCCAGCATGATGTTGGCCTTTTTTATTGCAATCGCACACTGTCTTGACATTTTCAGTGAGTTATCTACAACAACCCCAAGATCTCTCTTTTGGTCAGTCTCTTCCAGTTCACACCCCATCAACTTGTATTTGTAGCTGGGATTTTTGGCCCCAATGTGCATTACTTTGCACTTGTCCACACTGAACCTTAACTTCCACGTTGATGCCCACTCACCCAGCCTCAACAGATCCCTTTGGAGTACCTCACAACCCTCTCTGGTTTTCACCACCCTGAACAATTTAGTGTCATCTGCAAACTTAGCCACTTCACTGCTTTCTCTCAACTCCAAATCATTAATGAATGGGTTAAAGAGCATGGGACCCAGTACTGAGCCCTGCGGCACCCCACTGCTTACTGTCTTCCACTTCAAAGATTGCCCATTTATATTCACTCTCTGTTTCCTATGAATTAGCCAGTTTTTAATCCACAATAAGACTTGTCCTTTTACTCCATGACTCTTGAGCTTACTAAGGAGCCTTTGATGAGGAACTTTATCAAAAGCTTTCTGGAAGTCAAGGTAAACAACATCTATTGGGTCTCCTTTGTCCACATGTTTGTTCACCCCCTCAAAGAACTGTAACAGGTTACTGAGGCAAGATCTTCCCTTACAGAAGCCATGCTGAGTCTACCTCAATAACTTGTGTTCATCAATGTGCCTACTCATTCTGTCCTTGATAATGGTTTCTACCAACTTTCTCGGTATTGAAGTCAGACTGACTGGTCTGTAATTTCCCAGATCTCCTCTGGAACCCTTTTTAAAGATGGGGGTGACATTAGCTACCTTCCAGTCCTCAGGAACGGAGGCAGATTTCGATGAAAGATTACATATTTTTGTCAGGAGACCCACAAGTTCACCTTTGAGTTCTTTCAGAACTCTTGGATGTATGCCATCCAGATCTGGTGACATTAGTTTTTAATTCATCTATCAGTTGTAGGACCTGTCAAATCGGCAGATTCAATAACGAGTCGTTATTGAAACAAAATAACTAGTTTATTGATGCTGTTGTTCTCGACTAGGCTAAGATTGAAAGACTTAGGATCATACAGTAGAATGCAATCATATAGGTATACTTTAAAGAGATTCTTCAGGGAGGGGGGACTATGCAGGGCACATTCACACATTGATGTTACCAATTCATTCTCAGGCCTACTTTGGCCTTGAGCGTTGCTGGCTCCAGACTCCCCCTGAGCCAAGCCTGAGAAGGCACAGATAAAACTTTCACATATTCCCATTTCAAAGCAACATTACATAACAAAGGAAAGGAGGGGGGTTAGGGAGAGTTTAAGCTAGCAGCAACTGAATACAGTTTGGCTTTACCCAGGATGCTCTTCGCCTGAGCCAAAGTTAGCTACAGATACATACTTGACCAGAGTTTTACACAGACTTGACAGGACCTCCTCTCTTGTCACCTCAATCTGACTCAGGTCTTTCAACACCTCTTCCAAAATTAGTGTGTCCCACTGATTCTCCTCATTCCACCAAGTTTCTGAAATGTCTATGTTTCCCCCCAACACTAAACATTCCAACTCCCCGATTTTACTTCGAACACCTCTAGCATTTGTATACAAACCTCTATAATTTCCCAGGCAAGTTAGGCTTGCAACCTTCCTTCTGCTGCCTCAAGACTTTGGCAGACAGTCCATACTGTTTGTCACCATCTCAGTGGACAACTCTGATCCATTACTTGGTAGAAAAGTAACAGCTAATTGCATACTGAGGGGGGGTATTCTACTGCATCATGAACCTCACAAACCAACCTGGTTCATTTAGCTCTTAAAAGTCTGTGACGGTTTGTAGCTCACAAACCAGGCACACCACGGACCACTAACCAAAATGAACCACATTTTCCCAGTTTATGCCCATCCCTACTAATAATAGCTCATTTGCCTGGCAGTATTGTTCTGCAAATATTAATAGCACTGGTTTTATTTTGCATACCATAAAATGAGAGAGCCAGTTTGATGTAGTGGTTAAGTGTGTGGATTCTTATCTGGGAGAACTGGATTTGATTCCCCACTCCTCCACATACATCTGCTGATGTGACCTTGAGTCAGTCACAAGTTCTCACAGAGCTGCTCTTCTCAAGAGCAGTTTCTGTCAGAGCTCTCTCAGCTCTACCTACCTCACAAGGTGTCTGTTGTGGGCTGGGGAAGGGAAGGGAAAGAAGATTGTAAGCCACTCTGAGAACTCTTCAGGTAGTGAAGGGTGGGGTATAAATTTGATCTCCTCCTTCTCCTCGTATCAACAAGCTGATCAAATCAGATACAGTGGCATTTTTGTACATCAATTGCCCAAGTATGATTTTAACTTTCACACTTTGCTAAAAGAGATGACACTGAGACTTGCTTGAAGAAATACACATCTCATTTCAGCTTATTTCAACTTGCATACTTTGGAGGCTGTGACTAGAGCTTTCAGTTGATATCCTTTACATTGGAAAGAAAATCAGATCCACAGGCATGAACAGAGGCAATGGCTGCCACATGATGATACAGGATTAGAGTGGCAGAGGAGTTCAAAGCTTGTCATGTAAAGTGTGCCAGTGCAGTATACTCTGTCAGGTAAGTCAACAGGACTTGTAACAAAATGCTCAGAATGAAAATTGAAATATTAGAAGTTTATTTGGGGAGGGGAGTTTGGCACACATTCACTTCCTGATGGGTTCCAAATGGAACCCTTGACTGTTTTTCTCTAATCCATTCCAGAGCCAACAGAGGTGCAAGTTGCAAGCTGCCGTTTGCCTGCTATGCTGAAAGATGACAAAGCTCAATAAAAAAACAATTATTTCAAAGCCTCCATCTCATCTATTATTAAACCTGTGAAAATAGTTTTAATTTCCTCTTCAATTACACCACAGAATATTATATGAGAGAAAAACTAAAAAGCATTTTTGGATCAAAAACATATGATAATCTTTAACATGGGGGGGGGGGGGGTGTATAATTCAGGAGGCTATTTAATGTCAATAACAATTTTTCTTTCTCCAAAGAAGGGGTAGTTATGTTGCAAAGGGGTAGTTATGTTGCTATTATTATTGTTTGGGACCATACAGGAGATAGAATGAAATATTAATGCTTTGTAGCATATGTGTCACAAGTAAACATATTAGATAGTACTGTGATAGTATTATATCTTTTGCAAATATATAATAGCAGACAGTGATTTATGTCTTTTTCTCTCCAAGAGTTTCACCAAATTACTTTGATGAATGTTTATGTTGTGTCATCTGTAATACAAATCAAAATGTTCATTACTTTTATGTGACTTTTACTAACTAAGGTTTATTAAGCAATCCATTACATTGACCAATCACTCTTCTCCTTGTACAAATATTTTAGGTTTTATCAGAATAAGCTATCAGCAAATGAATCCATGAATCCCTCCACAATGAATTCCCAGTCCCTCCCCAGTCTCAGTCAAATTTTTATAGCATTTTGCTGCATCCAGTCCAAACTGATGCAGAGTTTCTCCAGACTAAACCCATTGAAATCAATTGATTTAGACAAGAGTAATTTAGCATAGGACTGCAGTAATAATCACTGACAATTCAAGCCCCTGGGAGTAGGAATTTAATCTAAGAAAAAGCCAAGAAATAGATGAAACTGACATTTAGACCTCTCAT
Organism: Heteronotia binoei; assembly: GCF_032191835.1. Taxonomy (NCBI): domain Eukaryota; kingdom Metazoa; phylum Chordata; class Lepidosauria; order Squamata; family Gekkonidae; genus Heteronotia; species Heteronotia binoei. The sequence goes on from NC_083231.1 coordinate 68,468,368, forward strand.
AACTCATCTAAGCTGAATGATACCTCATTACTGAATTTAATTATTTCATGCTTTACTCTTGTTCCTCCATACATTTGGAATATTCATTTCACAGAAAATTAGTATTTCCATAGCTTTGCTAGGATTATAATCTTTGTATTTCTTGTAATTTACTATTCTAACACATAGACATTTGAACTATTAGTTAATCAGCAAACAATATATATTACAGTGAACTGGAATAGGAAAAAAATGCAAATTTATCATACCATTTTGGAAGCTTTGTGATCTCAGTTTAGAATGACAGCATACAACAACAGTGGGTATGAATGCCAAAGTTGATATGATATCTATATTCCAAAATCTGAATATTAAGGTTATTATATTTTATTGCTTCATTTTGATAGCATTACGCTATGAGAACCAGTATTTCTCATTTAATGAATGAGAAAACAGTTGTAATACTTTTAAGACACATTTTACAATAATCATATTTATTATACTTTTGTTCTACCTTTCCTCCAAGAAGCTGTATATATTTTATTTAATTAATTAATTATATAACCTTCCCCTCCCCCATTTTATCCTCTCAACAATCATATGGAACAGATTAAGTTACAAAATAATAACTGACATCCAGTGATTTAAAAAGAGAGTGGGGATTTAAATTTGCATTTCCATAGGTCCAGTGACAACACCACAATGACTCTCAGTACACTACAATACTCAGTACCTCAGTAAAACTGAGAATATGTGATGGGTGTAAGGGAGAGAGAGGAGTGAACTATCTCTTTCCTTCCACTGAACAGAACATGTCTATAGTCTATCTACAATAAAGACATACAACAGCAGATACATTCAGATTTACAATCTAAGCATGACACGCAAACATATCCCATATGGGAGAAGGCAGGACTGATGGAATCTTTTTCTCTTTTCTATTGACACACAATGTCACACAATAATTGGTAGAAAAGATGGTAGAAGGAGGCAGTCTCATTTTGCCTTCATTGTCCTTATGCTCCACCACAAGCCACAGATATGCCCAGCCTCACCTGCTCACAGGGCTGGCGCTACTGAGTAGGCCAGGTAGGTAGCCACCCAGAGTGCCACCAGGCTTACAGAGGTGCTAACATTCCCTCTCCCTCCCTCATCCCTCATACAGCCTCTATATAACCCACCAGGATATTTTTTGCCTACAAAGTAGTGGCACAGTGCAAAGTGGCTCTTTGTCCTCCTTCTGACAGTCCAGCCAAGCCTCCCCCACCTGCCTCCTCGGTTCACGTTGCCCACTGCCACTGCTTCACCACTCTGGTTCATCTCCAGGGGTCAAAGTTCACTGCCATTGAGGCATTTGCCACTCTGTGCCCCAGTGAACCAAGCACCCCCATGCTGCTTCTAGGGGCCAAAAGTGCCAACGAGTGAAAGACAAGGCTGGTTCTCAGGCTCTTCCTGGCTGCCAAGGGTCTGGTGACCCCCATTCCCACTAAAGCAATGTGGCACAGAGACGGACAGCCTGAGATGCAGACCTGGCTGGGGGTTCCCTCTGCTCCATGGAGTGGGCTAGAGCTGGTTGTTGGGAGGAACCCACTGCAGCTCTGGATCTGAGCCTTCTCTCTGCTTCTTCATGGGCCTGCCTGCCTGGCCCCATTGCTCTTTGCTCCTCCCCATCACTGCTCCACCTCTTCCTGCCTCCACCTTATGCTCCAGCACTGGGAGGGAGGAGTTACTAATCACCACTGCTGCCTAGGAAGGGAGGGTTGCAAGAGGAGAAGCCACAGACAGCAGCCACCCAGCTATTCCTGATGGTGCAGCATGGTGGGGCAGTGGTGTGGCGGCGGTGGGGTGTCAGGTACGCTCCCCCTCCCAGCCCTCAGCTTGGGCCCATGGCCACCACACTTGCCCTCACCACCTCCAGCCCCCCCCACACCCAGGCACATGCTGGAGTAAGTAGAACAGCCCTGGATTTCATTTAGGTGGTGGGGGAAGGAAGGGTGTAGGCAGTGGGGCAGGGGGGTTGAGGGACCTTGCCTATGGTGCCAAAAAACCCAGCACTGGCCCTGCCTACTCATATTGTCTTTTCTCCTCTTCTCTTTCCTTTCTTATGTCTGGTGCTCCCTTTTACGTTCAGTAACTGGGATGGTGATAAGAAAGAGTAAGCAGATGAGCACTGATGGGGTTCCAAGCTGACATTGGGTTCACCTTGAGGAAGTAATAAGCTCAGTTTCTAAGTCATATTTAACCTGGTGCTAAGTAAATTATTCCTTGGCAAAGATGGATGTGATTGGAGGCAGATTTTTGTGCAAGGGCAGAGGATCTCTATCATGGTTAAAGACCTTCTCTAACACCGCCTGTTGTCCTATAACTACCTGTGTGTTAACTCAGTGAGTTCAGAAATAAGATGCATATGAAGGACAAAAGGCAAGGACATGCAAAACACATAATTCTACTTTGAAATATGATAAAGATGTGAGTAGCTAGCTACTAATTACTACTGGAATTTGGCAATATTGTTAGCACTAAAATCCAAGTCTACATAACAAGGTCAGGATTCACATATTTTACATATTTTATTGTATTGTAAAAATGTCTAATGCACACAAAGAAGTTAATACATAGTTGCAAGTTCCCAGTGGCAGAAAGTTATATGCATAAGTGGCCCAACATGGACAGGAAATAACAGAGTGATTTGGAACTGGTAATTATCTATTTACTCTGCATGCAGCTAAGGACAAAATACCCTCTGGTTCAATCTGATGGTTAATGTAAAATGCCCTTAAAAAAAAAAAAAGAGTCATATATATTTTAGTGAAGCAGTTTCCATCTTATCATTCTAAGCTGTCAGGACACTGGGCTGCATGTGAGAGCATGAGGAAACAAGTCACTGTGCACAACATGAACATTGCTTCCTATGAACACTCTCATCTTTCCTGGTAATAGTAAGTTAGATGACTAAGTTATCATGAGTATGTCAGTAAATGGACCCAGCCAGGGCTTTTTTTGTAGAAAAAGCCTGGTAGGAACTCATTTGCATATTAGGCCACACCCCCTGACACCAAGCCAGCTGGAACTGCTTTCCTGTGCATTCCTGCTCAAAAAAAGCCCTGGACCCAACCACACACAAGATAGGATGATCTGCACATGAGTAGATCTGTATGCAAAATAAAGATTAGGGAAGAAGAAGAAGAAACTCTCAAAACAGTCCAATGAATGTTCAGGATACCATTTTTATTTCAGGATAGTTGGACATTAGTTTCAGTAAAAGGAAAACAGGAGGGGCATGAGGAGAAGCTGGCATTATTAGGTTCCTAAAAGCCAGTAAAAGAGCCCCGTGGCACAGAGTGGTAAAGCTGCAGTACTGCATTCCAAAGCTGTGCTTATGACCTGAGTTTGATCACAGCGGAAGCTGGATTCAGGTAGCTGACTCCAGGTTGACTCAGCCTTCCATCCTTCCGAGGTCGGTAGCTTGCTGGGGGGAAAGTGTAGATGACTGGGGAAGGCAATGACAAACCACCCCGTAAAAAGTCTACTGTGCATAATTCATTCCATATGCTCTTCCCAAGGTACTATATATACTAGTCCACAGGAAATCACTAAAGTCTTTAAGGACTATTATGCTTCCTTATATAAATCTTCTATAGAAAGCGACTTGGATTTTAATGAATATTTAAGGAAGACTAAATTTGATAGAAAATTAACAAAAAATGACATTGAGTTTATGGACAGGCCCATTTCAAAAGCTGAAGTCTTAGAGGCACTATCTTCAATTAAAAATAACAAAGCGACAGGGAAAGATGGCTTTCCCCATTGAATTCTATAAAAAAAAATTAGTTCCAACTTGTTGAGTCCTCTCACTAAAACTTGTAATTCAGCAATGGTAGAAAGTATCCTTCCTGAATCATGGAAAAAATCCAAAATGATTGTAATACATAATGAGGGTAAAGACAAGCAAGATCCCAAATCATATAGGCCAATTTCAATACTAAACCATGACTTCAAAATATTCTCAACAGTTTTGGCCCGTAGATTAAACAGAATTATTAGTTCTTATATACATACTGATCAAGCAGGATTTATTCCTGGATGCAACATATCTGATAATATTAGGAGAACCATTAATTTAATCCATTATGGTAAGTCATCCAATGCAATTTTCTTAATTCTTTCTTTAGATGCTGAAAAAGCGTTTGATATGTTAGAAATTAAATATTTGAAATCTGTTTTGAATTACATGGGTTTTGGCCCAAACTTTCTAAATTCTATAGCAGCTATTTACAGCACCCCTAAACACAAATAAGCATTAATAACTACAGATCTGATGAGATATACCTATCAAGGGGTACTCGCCAGGGCTGTCCCCTATCCCCAATTTTATTTGCTCTCTCACTTGAACCTTTGAACCTTTAGCACATATAGCGCGCTTAGATTCAGAAATTGAGGGTATAATGGTGCATGGATGCTCCCATAAGATCAGTTTATTTGCAGATGACAGTTTTCTGCTTAAGTAATCCATTAAGTTCCTTAACAAAACTAATGAAGGTTATAGCAAAGTTTAGTAAATTTTCTGGATTCACAATAAACATAGCTAAATCGGAAATTTTTCAGTTAAATGTTCCTCCAGATGTCTACCAACAAATTTCATCTTTTTTTCCTTTTAAATGGGTCTCCAAAACCTGGTGGCATTTAGGTGTCCATATCCCTTTATCATTGTCAAAACTATTTGAAACAAATTTTAAGCAACTTTTTATAATGACAAAAAGTAATTTAACCACGTGGTCTAAACTCCAACTCAATTTGTTGGAAAAAATTGATGTGTTAAAAACTTTGGTTTTGCCCAAATTTCTCTTCTTGTTTCAAAACCTTCCTATTCCTATCCCGCGAAACGACATGAAAGCCTGGCAAAAATATTTATCATCATTCCTATGGAATAATAAAAAAACTAGGATTGCATATCAGGTACTCTCAAAGCCAGTGGATAAGGGAGGATTCGGGGCACCAATTTTAGAAAAATATTATGTGGCGGCCCAACTTCAAAACATTTTATTATATACCAGAAAGAACTGTAAGATACCCTGGCATCAAATTGAATCCGCAAGCATTTTTCCGATATGTCTTAATTAATTTGTGTGGAAGGACGGATAGGAAAAAAAACAACACTAACCAATCCATTTCTAAGTATTACATTGGTTTGGGATAAGCATAGGTCACAAGTGGTGCAGCCCTCCACTTCAGTAATGGCATTCCTAGGACAATCATGGTTCCCTCCAGGTATTCCTACAGAAAATTTCAGAATTTGGAGGCAGCAAAAAATACTGAGAATTTCTGACATAAACTCAAAAGGGAAATTATATACCTGTAGTCAACTCAAATCCAAATTTAAAATAAAGATCCCTTGGTTTGAATACCATCAACTCCATGATGCACTAAATAAAGTTCTCCCAGTTATGCTAACAATAAACCAGTTAAATGCATTTGAAAAATTAATTCATAATGAAAACACAAATATGAGAGGGGTAATCTCAAAATTATATTCTTTATTAAATCAGGAAAAATGGTCACTAGTTACAACACAACAAAATGCTTGGAGTAAAGATTGTTCTGTTCAAATATTGGAAGAACAATGGAATACAATCTGGACATCACCATTATGTAAATCTAAGTGCATTAATTTTAAATTACAACAATTTAAATTCTCTTCACGTTGGTATTTAACCCCAATTGCTTTAAGTAATGCGCTGAAGAGCTCTAATTCTATCTGCTGGAAAGGTTGTGGAGAGACAGGAACCTTTATACATTGCTGGTGGACATGCCCGAAAATCCAATCATTCTGGAATACCTTAATAAATAAAATTGAATCCATTGTTAAGGAAACCATCCCTTGTTCTCCAGAGTCTGTCTTCCTTAATTATTGGCCTAATAAAAACTTTTCTCAATTAAAATCGAAACTTATATCAATGCTGTTTTTAGCAGGAAAAATTCTGCGGGCAAAATTTTGGAAAATTGCTAGAATATCATCAATCACACTATGGTTCCAAAAGGTATGGGATATAGTAGTGCAAGACAAAATTGCTTCTCAACTTACTTATAGTGACAATCCTAAAATGGGGGGGGGGGGAATTGTAGAAAAATGGTTCCCGTTTTTAGATTTTGTTAATGCCAATTCAACAAAACAAAGTAAAATGCCAAAAAAAGTATTTAAACTTTGTACTATATTAAAGCACTTCAAGATTAGACTGAGTGAGGTAAGAATGCGTATGAAAGGTAAGAATTTTTTTTTTTTAAATTCTTTCTTCTTCCCCCCTACCCTTTAAACTGATTTACGGAAATGTAATTTTTTATGTTTTATTATTATATATTTGCCTGAATATGTTGTTATATGAAAAAAAAACTTAAGTTTAAAAAAAAAGTCTGCTGTGAAAACGTTGTGAAAGCAACAGCACCCCAGAGTCAGAAATGACTGGTGCTTGCACAGGGTTAGCTTTATCTTTACCTTTTTAAAAACCAGTAGTATCCCAGAGGATGGGGCTGAGCGTGGAGGATCATTTTCACACATCTTGTTCACTCCTGGTTCATTATGAGGGCTTTCCTTCCCCCTGGTGGCACTTTCTCCCCTCTCTATTGTCAACTCATACATTATACCATTATGAATAAATCTCTTATGAATTCCTTCTCTCAACAATACTGAATTCATATGTACATTGTACAGGACAGCCTCAGATTTCATTAGTAATTTATTTTGAGCCTTAATTAGAAGCAGCAAGTCAAAATTAGTATACCACCTTAGAACATTTTTAGTAAAAAAAAATGCTGGTACTTAATAGCTATGAATAAAAATGATCCTTCAAAATATTTAATGAGCTGGCAGGCAGGGGCTCTAATTAAGAACAGTGACCGCTTCCTTTGGGTTGATAGACCTAGCAAGTCTCTCTGTTCCCATTTGAGAACAAGATGATTGTCACAGAGAACTGTTTGTTTGTTTACAGTAACCAAGTGGCAATATAATATGATTCAGTCTTAAAGTTCAAAAATGACTGCAAGCTGAATTGTGTTCCTAAACTGGTTGTGTTCCTAACAGGACGTAAATTGGCTGGTTTACATATCCCTGTATTAAACTGTGAAATCAGCTTATAAGTGCAGACAAGTTGCAGAGTGTTTGTCACTCAAGCTGCTTAACATAAAGAAGCTGGCCTCTCAGGTTCTTCAGTTGTGGAGTGCAATCTTGCATATGTGTCATGCGCAATTAGCACTGTGCTAAAATGAAGGAACTATTTTGTCAACATTGTCTCCTACCTCAGACAACACAATGAAGCATAACAGAGGTGAATGTATTTGTGCCACCCTACAGCCACACTCCACACAGAGGTACTTTTTTGAGCCTGTTTGCTGACTTAGCAATTTGCTTTGGCACATTCTTAAAACACACACACACACACAACCATCACCCTTATTTCTTAGAAACAGTGAGGTCCTCATCAGATCCAATGTGATTTGTCTGGGTGATAATCTCATTGAGGCCAAACAAACCTGATGGACTGAATCCTCACTCTGAGCAACTTTGTTATTATCACTTAGGTTATGTGAGGGCGTTGCTGACTCCAGGATATTTTAAAATAATGCCAAAGCAGCAGCAAATCATGACTCTAGATTAATTTGGACTTTTGGGGATTTTTTCCACATACCTACATCTTTTATATTCTCCATATAAATTTCAACCCTAGAAAATTTGGCTCAGTATTGCATAATTTTTTTCCTGTACTTCTGCCCAGATGATTAACAGTTCAAGGCCTTCCTTGGCTGTTCTGTTTTTCTAAGCAAAGGTTGAATTCTTGTTAACAAGACTGAAAATGGCCAGAAGGAACATGTCATAGCTGTAGTCCTGAAACTAAGAAGTATGGCCCCATAAACTGGATGATCCTTTGAGCTGTTCAGAATAAGAGGGTATAAATTGAATAAATAAACAATAAAAACTGATTATTCCTGAATTTAAAATTAAGGCAATACAGAAGAAACATAAGGAAAATACAATACAAGTGCACAGACAAAAGGCAAATATTAAAGCTAGCTAAAGTACTATGTCATATTCCAAGTTTCTGTGAGACTTGCACACTAAGTAATAGTTCATTAGTTCATACACGTACTTCAGAATTATTATCTGCCCTCCTCTAGATTAGAGCTTTGAAGGACTAGATGACACTGGGGGTCCCTTCCAACTTTATGATTCTATGACTTTGGGCCCAATCCAACTGCACTCATGCAGTAATCAAGGATGTACTCATGCAGGGTTGTTTTTTTTTTAAGCAGTAATTATTCTCATCAGCTATTTTACAGAGATGAGGAAGTAGGGATTAAAGATGGATGAGACATCTTCAAGTTGCTGAGGTGTCTAAGACAGAAAAGGGAATTGACTCAGTGATCCATCAGTGGAAGATGCTGGTGAGTGCAGATTTTTATGCTATGTTCCTTCCCCCAACTCACCCCAAAACCAAAGCTGATTCCTGGAGTCACAAGATCTGTATGGACAAACAGGCATAGGGACAGAGGAATATAGTGAAGATAAGGAGAATTGAATTCCATTATCCTTCTTCCATCATAGGAGTACAGGTCAAGAAAAGATGATTTAACCCCCTTGCTTCCTGACTGCAACATAGGCTGTTGGTTTATGCATGCTCCACAGCTCCAGAAATCAAATTTATACAGTAAAAAGGGACTCTTGAGGGAGGGGAATGTGGTAAAAATCCACTCCAGCTGACTAATAAATTTCTGGACCCAACTCATAACTTCTTTTCTTAACATTAAGTGTCCTAGGACACAAATCCATATTGAAGTATTACGACCAGTGTTCCCTCTAAACAGTTAGCATAAACTAGCTCACAGATTTTTAGCCTCCAAGTCACACATTTTTGTCTTAGCTCAGGAAGGATGACTCCAGAGCAAACTAATTTATTCAGTAGTTCACAACTTTAATGCCAGTAGCTCACAAAGTAGAATTGTTGCTCACAAGACTCTGCAGTTTAGAGGGAACATTGATTGTGACATCTAGCCCTTATTTTAGCTCAATGCAGTTAGGGAAATGCAAGGGGGAAAGAGTCAGAAGAATTGCATCAATCAGCATTTTAAAAGCTACAGTTGGATTCTTTAATGTCATTATAAAAGAAATTATACTAAGAAATCAATTCAATATTTGTTACTATTGGTTTCCAAGAGAAATCGATTGCAAATATGCTTCAAAAAACACGAAGAAGAGAAGGCAGAATCTTGTTTAACAGCAGGGTTGCAAGATCAGTGTTGGAAAATACGTGGAGACTTTGGGGGTGGATCCAGGAGAGGGCAGGGTTTGGTACAATATCCTTCAAAATCCTCCCTTCAAAGCAGCCATTTTCTCCAGGGGAGCAGATCTGTGCCAGCTGGAGATCAGTTATAAAAGTGGGAGAGCTCCAGGCCCCACCTAGAGGCTGGCAACCCTATTTGACAGGGTTAGCTCCTATCATCTAAATACACCATTCTATTTAAGAGTAGACAGTTTCCTTACTTTATATGGGTGAACCAGTGTATATTAAGTCTCCCAGGGCTCCAGTACTATTAAATACACTAAATATGCCAAAAAGGGGGAGAGCAGTAATTTTCTCTTGCATAGAGTCTGATGCTTTGTCGACATTGTTCAGTCTCCAGTGTTTACCCCAATAGTCAACTTGCAGCAATATGGGACTTTCAGATTGGGAAAATGATATGTGAAAGGCTTTAAACCCTATTCTCCTTTGCAATGTGGTCCTAGCTCAACTCAAATCTCTGTGCATTTCTTTCTAAAAGAATGGGGAGGGGGAACCTGATTGGCAGTTGATTTACAGAATTCCCAGTTATCACAGCTGTTTGGGTCCCAAATTGTGTGTGTGTGTGTGTTCTTGCTTCTACTGTTATATGGAAGGTTAGGCCTCTGCCTCATTCCTCTTGAAGTAAGGCCTGAAGACTGCCTATTGCCAGGAAGGCCAAAGCCTTGGTCTCCATAGTATTCTCCCCAGCCTTCCAACCCCCCCCTGTTTAACAGTGTGTACAGACAACAAAATGTTTCTCTTGTGAGTTCTGAATTTCACTGAAAACTTCAAATTTGGGTGCCCACTTCAGAACCAGGAATAAGTATTGTGAAAAATCCCAAATACATGTTATACCTTTTACCACTACACAATATCTCTCTAGTGAGACATAACAGAAAATCCAAGACATGTTGATTAATGATTACCTTACCATGAAACCAAACCCCATCTGTTTTCTCCCAAAGACAAATTTTTCTTAGTGCTTTAGTACAAGACAATTGTATCTTTGCCAGCTGCCAAAACCATTTCTGATTCCTCTAAAGGAATAAGAAATAATTCAAGAGAAAAAAGCCACACCTGAGACATTAAATTAAAACTTAATAGTTTTTGATTTTTTCCCCCCTTACCCAGATTTACAGCTAGTGGATGAGATTTCTTATTTACACAAATGAAAGGGTTCCTTTCAATGGAACTCATGCAGGTGCCTGAGATAACTGGTACATCTATGATTTCCAATTTATATCTGGAGGCTGTCACTAGATGCAGAAGTGCATGATTGCACTGAAAGTTCAGTTTGCATTTTCAAAAATTCCAAGGGCCTGATTTATAATTAAAATTGAAGATAAAGGAAGGGGGGGACCTGTAGTATCCTGAAAACAGGTTGTGCTGTATTGCATTACAGTACTATGATCCTAAGGCAATTACTAAACAGGCTGTGGTATATTGGTACTGCTGCTTTAGAAACAACTCCCAGAGACTTTCTAGAAAGGAACAACTCAGGTTTTGTGACCATAAATAGAGAAGGAGCTAGAGTTACTGAGACCTAGTGTGGCCTGTTCTGTTAATTTACTATTGTGCTCCAACACAGTTCTTATGATTCCTATTGCCTCAAGCACTGATTCTCTTCCTCCCTGAAAACATAACATAAACTGTTTGTGAATAGGTTAAACACTGGAGATATATTTGCTTATTTTATTCTTAAAACATAAACTATTGCACAGCGGAGCAACAACAAAACCCAGCTTCCTTAATCATTTATTTTTATTATTATTATGAATGGTTACAGTCATGTATTTGATTGGTAGATGGTATTCTGCAATTTGAGATTTAGCCAAGTTCTTGGGAATTGCAGATGTATCTTCACAGGATTCTTGCTGTTTCAAGCAACACTGCCTTCTGCAGCTGAGCTGGTGTTATTTGTTCAATACCCAGAATGACCAGGTGTTTCTTGAGACTTCCAACCACTGCTCCAAGAGTTCCAGTGACAATTGGCATGTTGGTAACCTCCCAGAGGGTGATCTATTTGTAGGTATTTCATTATATTTTCCATTCTTTTCTATTCTGCTGTAGCCTGGGATTGCAATGTCAATGATCAAACACTATTTCTTTTTCCTGCAATGGTATTATCAGGGGTATAATGCACCAGGTGTTTATCTGCTCTTAATCAGAGGTCCCAACTGGTACATTGGCAACCTTCTTCTCCCAGAAGGTGCTCTATTCATAGGTATTTCATGATCTTCTCAATTCTTTTCCATTCTGCTGTCTCCTGGGATTGAAGTGTCAATGATTCAAATGCTATTTCTCATTTTTCCACAATTGTGATGTCAAGGTTTATGCTCTGTATTATTGGACTACATTATTCTGTACCGTTTGACTGTATTATTCTGTACCATAACAAATTTATTATGGTACAGAATAATATCAATTGGCCTGTGAGCACAATAAAGGGAAAGGGAATAAAGAGACAGGATTTTCTGTTCCATGTGCTTATCTAATTGGAAGTCCCAAAGAATCTTTGTTTCATCATTCTCCATGATCTTGTCTGGTGTGTGCTCTCATGGATTTCTGGCTGACAGTAAGCTATATTTCCTGCAAAAATTCCAGTGCAACACAACTGCAACTACAGTGACATTTTTTAATAGTCATATTGAATAATTTTACGGCAGGCACTGACCAGGCTTAGAATGAGTCTGTCATGGATTACCTGTTTAGAGTCAGGTAGGGCAATTGCCAGGCCCCAGGACTTCTGTTGGGGCCCACTGCTGCTGCTGACACCCCCCCATGCCATTTCCTGCCTGTTCACATGTAAGTCTTTTGCCACCCATGTGTCCAGGTCTACACTCTGTCCAATGCCATTAGGGAAAGGGCTGTGGGCAGTGCAGCTGGCTGTGACAAACAATGGGAGTCCTTGTGAGCAGGGTAGGAAGGGATGAACAGTGAGACACATGGGTGAGTCTATGGGTGGGAAGGGGGGCCCTGGGAACTGTCTGCCCAGGGGCTCTCACAATCTGGAATCAGTCTTATTCATGGCCATGTGCTAGAAGACTCTGGGATCTATTTGGGGGTGGGGCAGGGTGACAGCATGGTGTGGGACACCACAACATTACTTAGGCATGGCATTTATTTTTTGAGGGCAGGAAATCTCCTTCCTCCAGCTCTTATTGTATACCTCTGCTCTCGTGGCTGGCAGGAAGAAGGGGGGGGTGGGAATAAAAAATTCCATTTATACAACAGTGTTAGTTCTGTAGAAAACCTAGAAGTGACATTACATACTTCTAGGAGTCATCAGACACTCTGTGGTTTTACTGTAGAGTTTTTGGCAATTCCTAGAGCAGAATGATAACTCTTCTTGGTTTTCCTTGAAAGTGATGTGACACTGTTGCACACTGATACTTTCCCATGACTCACCCCACTGACTCCTGCCGTTGCCATAGAGATTTTAAGAACCCCTAGAGCCCCATTGTGCAGAGTGGTAAAGCTACAGTACTGCAGTCCTAAGCTCTGCTAACAACCTGAGTTCGATCCCGGTGGAAGCTGGGTTCAGGTAGCCGGCTCCAGGTTGACTCAGCCTTCCATCCTTCCAAGGTCGGTAAAATGAGTACCCAGCTTGCCGGGGGGGAAAGTGTAGATGACTGGGGAAGGCAATGGCAAGCCATCCTGTAAAAAGTCTGCTGTGAAAAGATTGTGAAAGCAACATCACCCCAGTCAGAAACAACTGGTGCTTGCACAGGGGACTACTTTTTTTTTTTAGAGCACTGGTGTGATGCCCTGATGTCACTTCCAGGTATATAACAAGAAATGACATTTATGGAGTTACTACAGCACTTTTCCCCACTTCATTTTGCTTTTGCTGCTCCACTGAGTACTAATAGAAGCCTGGAACCATGAAAACTCAGGACCACTAAATATGTATTTGAATATCTAATAAATGTGGTGTATTTATATTTGAGTATCTAATCAACCAATGGCAATATTCCAAGACTTTCATATACTGCTATATGGGATCAGTTTATACATAATGTGAAACTGACTCCAACTTGGTGGAACTCTCTTCAAAATACCACTAGAGCTTAATGCAATCCCATAGAGACTTAATGCAATCCCATGGGGCCTATAAGGCAGAGATGATCCACCAGGCTTTTGGTTGAGGATAGCAACAGTTCCATCATAGCTGGCATCTCCTCTATTTTTCTTTCCTTTATCTTTGCTTCGCCCTCCCTCCTTTCATGCCCATGAGACAGCAATGCAGTCCAGAGCGAAGTAACAAAGATATGCCTGACTTCATCACAGATAATGTAGCCAACTCTCGGCTTTCTTGCTTTTAATTCTGCTATTAATGGTTGTACACTGCTAGAGCCTTATATTGTATGGAAGGAGCAATCCACAAATTGAATAAACAAACAAACCATAGTTGTAGTAAAATAATTATGGCATGGATAGCTGCAGCAACTGGTTAGTTATGATCAGGGGTGGAATTCTAGCAGGAGTTCCTTTGCATATTAGGCCACACATCCCAATGCAGCCAGTCCTCTAAGAGCTTACAAAAAAAGAGCCTTGTAAATTCTTGGCGGATTGGCTACATCAGGGTTCTGTGGCCTAATATGCAAAGGAGGTCCTGCTAGAATTCTACCCCTGGTTATGGTTCAGAATAGGTTCATCAACCACAGTTAGGCTTAAAAACAATATTATGTGACATATGATTGTGGACATGCTAAATCAATCCTGCCGTAATTCTGATTTGTTCCTCTGTGACGCCTCCATTTTCACTTAGGCTACAGGATTTGGTGAGCCAAATAAGTGTTCGAGTGATCATCTTTGAGACAAATCCTGGTTTCACAATAATTTTATATTATGATTTAATTAAGCTCCATTTATTTGTACTGTCAGTTCAGTTAAATTTCTTGATATTAGCAGGCCTCATTTTGGGCAGGAGCTCACAGGACCAGAGCTCCAGAACCTCTAAATTTTATTGTGCTCTTTCTTTCTTACCCCACCCCCCCCCCCCCAAAAAAAAATACTTGCTTCTGGGCTCCATTGTTCAAACCCCCTGTGAGAATTTTGCAGAATTCTAAGATTTGACAAACTTTCTAAAAATTTTCCTCCACAAAAATAGGAAAAGACCAAAACATATCAAACAGGTGGAAATCTTCATCATGCCACTGTGGCCACATAGGAGAAAGTCATCTAAAAAGTATGATGGGAGTAAGGTTTTATGATGACCATTATAATTCAAGAAGCATTTTAAGGTAGATGCTGAGCTGATATAAATTTAATGCACCTTCCAGTGATGTCAGGGGTGTGTGGCATATGCAAATAAGTTTTGCAATGAGTTATGCTAATGAGCTCTGGCACCTCTTTTCTATGAAATGACCCTTGGATATTAGTAGGATATTTCAGTTATTCTTATTTTTTGTGGAGGAGGAGGAAGAAGAAGATGATGATAATGATCGTGATGATTTATACCCCACCCTTCACTAGGAGTCTCAGAATAGCTTACAATCTCCTCCCTTTCCTCTCCCCACAACAGATATCCTGTGAGGTAGGTAGGGCTGATAGAGTTCTTTGAGAAAATTATGCATGGAATAAAAGGCAGAGAAAGAAGTACTTTTCTGCTTTCTCACAATACAAGAACTCATAGGCACTCAATGAAATTAATGAGCAGAAAGTTTAGAACAGATAAAAGGAAATACTTCCTCACCCAAAGAGTAGCATCTGGAATTCACTGCCACAAGAAGTAGTGGCAGCTAGAAGCACAGACAGCTTCAAGGGGATTAGATAAACATATGGAGCAGAGGTCTATCAATGGCTATTAACCTCAAGGCATAGATGGCACACTATACATGGGACAGTGATGCTCTGTGTTCTTGGTGCTTGGGGGACAACAGCGGGAGGTCCTCTGGAGCTCTGGCCCTGCTGGTGGACTTCCTGATGGCACCTGGGTTTTGGCCACTATGTGACACAGAGTGAGTCCTATGAGGTAGGTTAGGCTGTGACTGGCTCAAGGTCGCCCAGCAAGCTTACATGGCATGAGTGGGGATTCAAACCTTGATTTCCCAGATCCTAGTTGTGAGGCAAAGCACCCTGATTCCCCCCCCCCCAAGAGTTAACATGAATATTAGGAGGCCTGTGCTGGCTTGCAGGTGTCTGTAATTGGGCCTCCCTGCCTACACCATTCGTATCTCCTTCAAAGCCCAATTCAAGAATGTGGTAACTGGCTAATCATGAGAAACTGTGTTCAGTTCTCTAACTAGATGGGAGGGAAAGCAAGAGTGAGTGTCATCATCTTCTGAGGGTTCTTTAAGTGTGGAAACCACCTGATGCCAGATTGTCAAAGACTATTACTGTTTTCGCACACAGTTTACCTCGCAGTCACAATCCTGTTCCTTCTGCAGCGTCTGGTCGGATTTCGCACCTTCTGTGCCGGAGTTACAGGAAGTGCCGCAGCTTCTGCATAGCAAACGTAAACTGGGTTTTAGCGGTTTACGTTTGCTACGCAAAAGCCACGGCACTTCCTGTAACTCCGGCGCAGATGGTGCAAAATCTGACTGGATGCTGCGGAGGGAACAGGATTGTGACTGCGAGGTTAGCTGTGTGCAAAAATGGTCTAAAATTAAGCCATGGATAAGAGGGAAGCCAGGCTAACTTTATGATTCAGTTGGAGAGTGGCTCTGACTATGCTAAGCTTCATCATGATTGATTGCTACTTAGACAATGTGTGCCTTCTAATATCCAGTATCAAAGTATTAGATAGAAAGTT
The DNA here is from genome assembly GCF_032191835.1 of Heteronotia binoei. Taxonomy (NCBI): domain Eukaryota; kingdom Metazoa; phylum Chordata; class Lepidosauria; order Squamata; family Gekkonidae; genus Heteronotia; species Heteronotia binoei. Next base: position 68,484,412 of record NC_083231.1, read on the forward strand.
AGCTTTTCTTATTTTCTTGTTTCAGGATTGTAGAGACAGTGTTGCTTAGTGATATCATTTCCTAAAGCAGGGGTGGCCAACGGTAGCTCTCCAGATGTTTTTGACTACAACTCCCAGCCAGCCAATGGCTGGGGCTGATGGGAGTTGTAGGCAAAAAACATCTGGAGACCTACCGTTGGCCACCCCTGTCCTAAAGTATTTAATAAACCTTCATATATTTTATAATGGTCTAGTTTCTTTTGTGCACATAACCTTGAGGACCCACAGATCTGAGTGCTGCTCACTTACCAAAGGGGTAGTGACTCAGAAAGTTGACACTAGTCTACACTTTAGCTACTATAAAGACCACAGTTCAGACAGCCTTGCTGTTAGCTCCATACCACATCAACTTCTTGTAGTATCAAAAGCTGTTTTTAAAACATGAGTTTTATAAACAGTTTGCATTAGAGTGTTGCAAAAGAAAAAAGGAAAGAACTCATTGGGTATGAACAAGACTGTCCACGAGCTACAAGGTGTCAGGAGTGCTAATTTTGGGACTCTGACAACAGAGTTCAGCTGCCTTGCTCCCCGTGCCACCATGGCAGCTTGCAAATGATGGCAAATGTTGGCCTGATATTAGCTATACTGTGGTGTCACCACTGCAGATGGATGAAGAATGGTGCTATGGCTTCGAGCCTGACACAAAGATCCAAAGAGGGACCCATCTGGTCTTATAAAGCTGCTGGCTCTGGTTAGCTCCCGAGTCTGCACAACTTGTTGCTCAGAAGCTATCTGCCTGCCAAACTAGTCACCAGCCTGACACAGCGTTCCTGTAAATTACACTGATCCTGTCTTCAGGCTTCCCATGCAGTTAGTTGTGATTAAATATGCAGTACAGCCAGGAGTACGAGGAATCTACAAAGATAGAAGACATCTCTTGTCACAGCACAAGCATGGTAGCCAGCTGGCAGCTTCATGCAGGGAACAGAGAAGCTGTAGAATAATTTTTAATCCCAGATAAAATGTTCATATTACTAGATCTTTTGTTGCTTTGGACTGAATGAAGAATTGCTGCAAGATCCTCTCTAACATACAGGACATGGCAGACCCTAGCCAATCTATTTAAGCCGGGCTTTTTTTGTAGAAAAAGCCCAGCAGGAACTTATTAAATATCAGAAAACACTCCCTAATATTAGCACATTAACTCATTAGCATATTAGGCCACACCAGCTGGCATAATCAAGTGCAAGTGGAGCTGGTGGTAGCCTGCCACCCCTCCATGCAGAAACTGCAGCTACTCCCACCAGACCTTTAAAGGCACCCACATACCTCAGCAGCAGTCCTTTAGAAGACAATGCCCACCACAGAAGGAAGGAAGGAAGGAAGGAAGGAAGGAAGGAAGGAAGGAAGGAAGGAAGGAAGGAAGGAAGGAAGGAAGGAAGGAAGGAAGGAAGGAAAGGAGGGAGGGAGGGAGGGAGCCCCGCTGGCCAGTGGGACATTGGGAGGATGCCACACAAGTGCGGCTGGCCCCCCGAAGCCCCGCCATCCAGCAAGACATCAGGAGGATGACATGTGAGTGCAGCTTGGCCCCCTGCACCCTGCCAGTCAGTTGGGAAGCTGCCTGGGCTGAGCCAGAACGCTGCCCATGCCAGTCAGAATGGCATTCCGGTGCATTCCAGCTCAAAAAAGTCTTGTATTTAAGAGACTATCCCCTTCTTTTAAGACTTGAGCTCAATATTTGACTATGTAGAGTTGTTCTTTTTATTATTAGCCCAGAGTGATGTAAAGAACTTGCACAAAGCACCTGAGTACTAATTCCCTAAGTAACTATGCACGCGCGCACACAAACACACCAGCAAGAGGGCACACTTCAAAAATGTAGAAGGGAGGAAATTGGGAAGTTTTAGGGAAGGGATATAAAACTTAAGTTCGTAGGTCTGAGGTCTGGAGAGATCCAAGGCACAGAGCAAGGAGGGGGGAAGTGAACCTGCAACAGAGTTGCATGTGTATTCAGGTAGTGGGATTTTGTATTGCCTGGCACACTTTCCACTGTGTTGGGCTGGTCTTTTTTTATTATAGCTTTTTTTCATAGCTAGATATGGGAACCGACTTCTCCAGGAACCTGATTGGGCCAAAGTTTGGATCTCATGGGGATGGTTTAAAGTTAACTGCTGTCAAACTCTGGTAGGATAAAGTGGGAAAGATACTTTGATTAGACTATTGAGAGCCAAATCTGCATGGGCACAAAGAGCCTGGGTGAGGCATTGATTAATATACTTTAATTAGGTTGAAGTGAACCAGATCTGCATTGACACAAAAGTTTGGTAAGCTCCTGAAACAGGTTGAAGAAAAAAGATGAAGCAGGCGTTGGTTAATGAAATAGGGCTGGGCAGACACCTCTGGGACATACCAGAATATGAAAACTCTTTTATTATTGAAAATGAAGTGAAGTCTTACTGAGAATCTTGAGCTGGGTAAGACTGCATTTAATCATTTTGTATTGCCAGCACACTCTACCTCTTTCCTGGACTTTCATGGCTGTACCCAGGTGCCTTCAGGTCCCGTAGCACTTAGGCTGTAAAAAGGGGGTGCTCTTAAAACAACTAGGTCCAAAATAAGATGAGGACCCCACTAGCTTATGGGGTCTCAGTTAGAGGAGAGGAAAGGTTCTTACAGATCCAAAAGGTCCAAAGCAAACAACACAAAGATCAAATGTCTCTGTTAGTTTGCAAAAGTTAACACACATACACACAGTTTCACTTTGGACTAGCATTGTGCAGAGATGGAGTTTGGGATCTAACCAAACAAGACTTCCTTGGCTTGCTTATCAAAACCAGGCTGTTATTAGTAGTTTGACAGAAACAGACAGAGAGAGAGAGAATGTGCCATCTTGCTTCATACAATCCAAATCAACAAAAGATCTAGTAATAAGAACATTTTATCTGGGATTAATAAAAACTGAATGGGGCTTAGCTTTCCCTTCCAATTTGGCCCTAATACAAATTGCAGCTGTGCATGCAATTTACCTATTACAAATTGCTCTTTGTCTTTTTATTGCAGGGTGTTAAATACTAGCTCTTAGTACATGAATTCCAAGAAAATGTTCATCACATGAAATCAATACATTAAAATCAATATCAGATTTTCCACTTCAAAAATTCATATAAGAATCAGATTAGGGATAAAATGTTCTATCACACCTTTCTCCAAGGAGCTCAAACCAATTTTTTATCTGACATATTTCTAGGCTTCAGTCTCAGTCTAGAGGCTTCTAAAGCAGCTTTTCTCATCTCTGGATCTTTCTCTTTCCATTTTATTATCACTACAACCCTGTGAGATAAAGATTAAACTGAGAGACAATGTTTACATCTATGTTTTTAACTGAGCTTTATGGCTGGGTAAGGGAAACCCATGTATTTTGAGTCTAACAACTGTAATTCTGTTCAGAGTCACCCCAATGAAAGCCCATCCTTTTAACTCTCTAAAGATGTTTCCTCTCATCCTTACTCCTCCTCAGGGTTTTTCTTTTAGAAAAAAGCCCAGCAGGAACTCATTTGCATATTAGGCCACACCTCCTGATATCACCATTGTTTCACACAGGGCTTTTTTGGTACATAAAGCCCAGCAAGAACTCATTTGCCTATTAGGCACACCCACTGATGCCAAGCCAGCCGGAACTGTGTTCCTGTGCATTCCTGCTCAAAAAAAGCCCTGCTCCTCTCATCTAGCCTTTAACAATGGAGAAACAAAATGAACTAGGACTTCCTTTTGCAATGCTGATTTTCCCTCAACATGTGTAACCAGTACAATGTATATATCACAGTGCTGAGAAAAATGCATTAAACCATGAAGTCAAATGTCTTATAAAAAGATCTAGAGTGATTTCCCATTTTCATTCTGATATTTAAGTTATGTTATATAGTTTTCCTTAATTGAAAAAAGTTGTAATTATGTCATTGAAAATGACAAAATCTGACCCACTCCAAAACAATTACCAGAACTCTCATTTTTAATTGTTTCAGAACCAGAACTCTCATTTTTAATTGTTTCAATGATTTAATGCTAAATTATATTTATTCAAGGTGCTATCAAAGTTTTTGAACAGTTTTTGAAAAAGCTAACCAACTCCTTTAAAAAAAACCCTTGTAAATATTTTCAGGTTCCTCAAGCAAAATTCAGTGGTAATTGGATCCAAAGGTCAGCTGTTCCAGAATGTTGCATATACCTGTCATTTCTAATACCTCCCTAAGAGTGGACACCTTTGAATTAGTGATGGTTGTGATTGTTTCTATGTTGAAAACTTTTCTGTATGTGGAGTTATGGTAATCCACCTGGGCCCATTATAGTTTTTAGCTGTGAAGCAACAATCCAGCTGAAATCACATTCTGTCATTTTGATCAAGATGGGATTTGAAACTGAGTCTCAGAAATAAAAAACAGATAGAACATGTTTTCCAGTGCCTCACAGTCTGGACAATGGCTCATTATACTGATTTTTTTTAAAGCATCCAGCAAAAGTCTTTGACACTACTCAGCTTAATAGTTCTATAGCTGTGCACTCCCTGTGCATGAATATATAAGGATGTGCAATACATTTCTCCTGAGGTAATGTTCTGGAGCAGTACTTTCTCCCCTTGGAGCACTTGACTCACAATTGCAGGGCTGTTGCCCCCTCCACCCTGCAGACCATCAGTAATTCTTTATTTAACACCTAGTGCCTATCTGTACATTATTGCTGTTAATACTGCAGAGTTTGAAAGGACCTAACAGAAGAATGGATTGATAAAGAATTACTATCTTCTTCTCTTAGTACACTGAAGCAACAGCTTATAAGATCCAGAGCAAGAGTCATGCAGAAAGGTTTAAATGGTTGCACTTGAACCCCAAATAAAGACACAAGCCCATAGTATGAGTTTAACTAATTTATTTAAACCACTGTCTTATGTTGTATTTAAATATGCTAGCGTAATTAAAGAGTGGACTGCATTGGACAGCCTAACTAATGTTTGCCTCTGTTTGGAAGATACACCCTGGCTTCCAAACATAGCCAGCCTCTTCTGTCCCTTCTTATTTATCCTCATCTGCACAACATGCCAAAGAATGCCAAGCTCCTTCTCCCCTCCCAGATGTACTATAAGTCAACTGCCAGGTTTGGGAATATGTTGCTCAACACCAAGGAGAGTCAGTTTGGTGTAGTGGTTAAGAGCGTGGACTCTTATCTGGGAGAACCTGGTTTGATTCCCCACTCCTCCACTTGCACCTGCCTTAGGTCAGCCATAGCTCTGGCAGAGGTTGTCCTTGAAAGGGCAGCTGCTGTGAAAGCCCTCTCAGCCCACCCACCTCACAGGGTGTCTGTTGTGGGGGTAGAAGATAAAGGAGATTGTAAGCTGCTCTGAGTCTCTGATCCAGAGAGAAGGGCAGGGTATAAATTTGCAATTCTTCTTCTTCTTCCATTCCAAGGCAACCACACTGTAAGGCCAATGGTGAATGTTTCTGGACATGCACTCCATCATGCCTGATTCTTCAGTGTGCTTGCCAATCATCCATACCTATCATTAGCAACCTGCCCTATCCCATCAAACTAGTTATGGTTAAACAAAGACTAAACCTATTTAATCATACATCCTTCATCCTATTACATCACAAAGCAGGTTTTTTAAATAGGCACTCCCATAGCCAATCGGAAGGGGCCCCAGAAATTTCTGCTTGGTCTATAACCAGTAACCAGCCAATCCCACAATATTCACGTTCAGAAGCTGGTAGAAAAATCTGCCAGGAAGACATTCTTAAATAGCCCCCAGTCTGCACCTCCCCATGGGCTGACTCTCTTCAGCCATCCATCATTTAGATTGTGCTTTATTTGAAAAGGGTCTGGGAAAAACTGATCCATGACTGTAAATCCATGGCTATAATGGTGTGAATGCCTCTTCCCTTGTTCCTGTTCTAGGACCCCTGTTGAGAAATTTAAGAACTGCTTTATCCAGTGACAGTTGCTTTGCCATACTGAGTTTGTGTTCTGATGAGAGGATCCCTTGTGACAATGTTAGGGCTCAAACTCTGTGTGGCATAGAGTATTATTCATTTTTTATAGCAGCACCAGTATTCCTATTCCAGACACTGCAGAACTTTGCTAAACTACAGAAAAGTAGAGAAAGGAGCCAAGACAAGGTCAGAAAGAGAGACTGTGCTAGTAATGATATATTGCATGGAAGCCAGAGGCTGTTGGCATTGTAGATGCGGGTGAAATGTGTAAGAGGACAATGCATTGTTTACAGTGGCATTTTTTGGGGGGTCAAACTTTTTTGGGACGGCCTATAAGAATATCATTTCAGCTGCTGCATTTTCATCGCACCACAACAAATGATACCTAGCCGGCAGAAATTATATTTAAGCAAAAGACAAGGAAGGAGGGGGCAAGGAAAAGGACTCTAACATCTCTGCATAAATAATCTCAATCCAATCTATAGTCTAATAGGGAAAAAAATCCATTATTTTATGATATTTTACACATTTAATAAGGCTTAGAGAGTTCAGCATAAAACAGAGATTAAACTGGGTTGGAACCAATACTGTGAAGTCTAGTGAACAAAAATTCTACTTTGTGAGCTACTGGCATTAAAATTGTAAGCTACTGGATAAACTAGTTTGCTTTGGGGCCATCCTTCCTGAGTTAAGACAAAAATGTGTGAGCTGTAGGCTAAAAAACTGTGAGCTAATTCACACTAACTCAGTTTAGAGGAAACATTGGTTGGAACCTAGAATGTTTCTTTTGTGGCAGAACTGAACAACCTTATACAAAAAAGGAGAGACAGATATACATAGTTTCAGTGGCAGTAAATTCACTGGCATTTGGACTTCCCCAACAGGACATAGCTTGAAAGAATGGATAGAGCATGGGGGATGGAGTGGAAGTCAGATTTGCACAGATAGACACAAGAGCTACCCAATCACAGAGACAACTGTCTTTTCTACTCAAATAGGTTGTAACTTTTTCACAATAGTTAAAACTTCAACAACAAATCCAAGCAAACATTTGTTCACATAAGCACGATCAGTTCTTTCAAAATTAAAATAATCACCCACCAGAAGCATGGAAGAGGAAAAACTGGATGAAATAGCAGGGGGTAGGGTTGCAAATCCCCAGTACTTCAGGGTTAGCAGACAAGGTGGGGGGTGGGGGAGGGGGGTTGAATGTCCACTGGACACTCCATTATACCCTGTGGAGATTGGTCCCCATAGGGTATAATGGATAATTGATCTGTAGGGGCTGTTTTTTGATGTAGAGGCACCAAATTTCAGCATAGCATCTGATGACTATTCTCAAAAAAACTCCCCAAGTTTCAAAAATATTGGACCAAGGAGTCCAATTGAATGAGCCCTAAAAGAAGGTGCCCCTGGTTCCTTGAAATGTGATGGCCAGAACTCCCTTTGGAGTTCAAGCATGCTTGTCACAACCTTGGTTCTGGCTCCACCCCCAGAGTCTCCTGGCTCCACCCCCAAACTCCCCAGATATTTCCTGAATTGAATCTGGCAACCCTAACAGGAGGCAATTTACAGGCTCCGTATGGATTTTTTCAGAACAACAAAAACAGAGCTCATAGCCAAAAGTCTGTTCACATGTATGTCTACCTTCACCTCCATATACATTTAGATCCTTACATATTATCATCTAAGAAGTAAGAAATAGCAGGACATGCAGAAAGGGTGAATGTTGATGATGATCTGATAAGCCTCAGTATTGTATACATTATTGTGGTACACAAACTTGTATCAAGCCTTGACCTATGTAGGCCTTGTCATTTGAGTTAGGTGCAGATCATTCCTTTTGGGTTTGATTGGAGGGACATTGTGGAGCTTTATTAAATTTTGCTTGCCACTATAATATTTTCATGATTATAGCCTGCCTCTAGTGTTCCTGACTGACTCCTAGGTCTGACTTTTTGGATGGATTTGTGAAGACAGAATCATGGATCAGGCATCATACAATCATTAGGAATTATCTGTATGTGAGATGTCATAATCATCAAGGAGTTTAAAAATGTACAAAATCAGGTGGGTAAATACAGTTTTTGCTTAAATATTTAATAGAAATAAATTAGTAGAATCCTATGTGACCAAAGGCAACAAACACTGCAATTTTTCCTTGAATATGTATTCTGAATTGCATTATTTATGTCTCCTAGGTAAAAGATGAGATGGTTTTGTTGATAAATATGTATATATTTTTGTACATGTGAATTTTACATGTGACCCAAAGATTGCACAGGGAGATTCTAATCATTAAAAAAAACCTGTTTAGTTATTTAGAAATGTATATGCTGCCTCTCCAGAGACCTCCACTTGGTTCCTCTGTCTGTTCAAATACTCAGCTGTCTAAAACATTTTCAGCTTTTGTTGTGGTCTGGAATTTTGATCATTTGCATTCATATGATAGTAGCAACTACAGGCAGTTAATATTCTCTCAAGTATTCAGTCACAAATGAGACTTGCACTATGCCCCAAAGACCCAGTGTTACTTCTTGAACACACTTCTTTATTATGTCAGCCTAATTAGTCTGATTTTTTTTTCCTTTATGTGTACTTTATGATTTTTAAAATGTCAAAATAAGAACCTATTTATACAAATTTATTGTCCCCAAAATACATGTTCTTCCTTCTAGTCTTGAATTTATTAAGGAACACAGTATTGAAACCTTCTGCAAGGTTCTACAGCAGAGGTCCCCAATGTTGTGTCCACCAGCACACTTCTTGGTGCCCATCAAGTGATTATGGCGGGGGGGGGGGGGGCAGGTGTGGCACTTGCCCAGCAGGGTTTCTTAATGGTCACTGGAGATCTGATTGACTGGGCAGATTAAAATAACATTGTTTCAGTGGCATCTTCCACCAAAGGCTGCTAACAGACGGGCATTTTGGAGCAGAGTGGAGGCATCCCAAATCAGAAAAGAAGGCATCCCAAAGCATCCACACACTCCCCAGTGAGGCAGCCCCATCTGGTCTGCTAGGCAGCCAGGCACCTCCAGATGAGGAGGCACATCAGAAGCCAGACTCTTTTTCCCCAATAGGTCAAGCACTCATGCACTCAAGAGCTCTGGCTGGTTTCTTTGGTGGGGGTGGGATGGTGGAAGTGGCTTGGCGCAGCTTGGCGCAGACACACAGCCAAGTCGCCTCACTTGCACCCTTCCCCATCCAGACAGTGAGGAGGTGACTGGTGGTCAGCTCAAAGATTTGCTATCACAGGGTGAGGATGGGGTAAGGACGGGCGGCAGATATTGCCATCTGGAGGGATTTTTGGGGTTGATTTGAGAGGCATCTCTGAGTCAGCCCAAAGTGCCGGTCTATAATCACTCAGAGAGTCTCTTTTATTCTATCTCAGCTATATGCATTATTGGGGGAACACCTTCCCTGATGAATTCAGCCGAGTGGATTATCTGGAGTCGAAACTGAAAGGGGCTGCAAAATGCTGGTACGTAAGCCTGTACGAAACCAGGAGCCCCAAATTGGATATGGTAGCAGCTTTCCTACAAGCCTTGCTGACTCAGTACAAAGACCCCCTCCAAGAAACCCGAGCCCTCACCACCTTGCAAGATTTACAACAGGGATCAAAATCGGTGAGAGAGTATGCGGCCGAATTCAGAGCGAACATGGCTAAGGTGAGGGGATGGAACGAACTATTGAAAATAGAACAGTTCCAGAGAGGCCTAAATGCGAGCATGTTGGATCGTGCATTGCAACAAGCTCACCCTACCACGCTAGTGGGGTGGGTGCAATCAGACGGTGAGGTCGAAACCAACATGAAAAGAGTGGCCCTGCAACGATAGCAGCAGCAAGGGGGAGAGGGGGGATGTGAGTCTCGATCCGGGGCAAAACCAGATGGGAAAAAAAGCTAACCCCACAGGAGGAGCTACCAAACCAGCCACCCCACGGCATTGCTTCTGATGTGGAGACCCGAATCACTTGGCCATGAATTGCCCCGAGCAACCTCGATGCCCCCCCTTATAAACAAGCCAAAGAAAAACAAGGGATGCCAGAAGGACTCCACCAAAGGGGGGGCACCATTGCCGCCACCTCAGCAGATGAAGAAACCATCATCATTGATGAGCTGAGTGAGATGTCCTGGGAGGACAAGCCGATGGGAAACGGGGACGACCTGCACTGAGCGGTGCCAAACAGCAGGTCGCGAAACTAATGGCACCACTAAGGGTGAGAATAACTGGAACTTTATTTTTTGTTCCCCTGACGTTGTTGAACCCAAACTTAAAGTGATTTATCCATGTTTGGGCCCTAATTGATTCTGGGTTTATGAGAGACATAATCACTCCTAAGCTGGTGGAAGCCCTGGGCCTCCTTAAAATGTTATTACCACACCCCATTCAGTTTGAACAGATGGATGGGACTATAATGAAAGGGGAACCATGTGTGGAACAGACGCAGGAGGTGCTGGTGGGTATAGAAAACTACTGGGACACTGAACTCTTTGTAATAGCCCCCTCCTCATCTTTCGACATTGTATTAGGGGTAGGGTGATTGGTGAAACATGAACCTGATATTAAATGTGGGGAACAAACCATAGACTTTACTGATAAAAAGTGTGAGCATCATCACTGGGACAGAGGCTGGGGAGCCGAGCCCCCTCCTAGGAACAAAAAGCTGTGTTTGTCAGTAAAGGAGGTGCGGTCAATCCCCAAGGAATACAGAGACTTGAAAAGAGTATTTAGTGAAGAGGAGGCAAATGAACTTCCTCCCCACAGAGACACTGATTGCGTTATAGAACTCATTCCAGGGCAGGAACTCCCCAGAGCTAAGCTCTACTCGATGGGGTGGGCAGAGAAAGCTGAATTAAGGAAGATTTTGGACAAAAATCTAAAAAGAGGTTTTATTTGGCCAGCAACGGCCCCACATGCCGCTCCAGTGCTCTTCAGGAAGAAGGATGGTGGGCTTCGGCTTTGCACAGATTTTCGAGGGATTAATGCGATTTCCACCTCGAATGCTTACCCCATATCCCTGATCAAAGATCTGCTGAGCACGGTATCAGAGGGGAGGATTTTCACCAAACTAGACTTACAAGACGCATACTTCTGGGTGCGCATAAAAGAGTGAGATGAATGGAAAATACCCCCATGGGCCAATTTGAATACTTAGTCATGCCCTTTGGATTGCAAGGGGCACCTGGAGTATTTATGAACTTTATAAATGAAGTTCTACGGAAATACTTGTATAAAGGGGTCGTGGTGTACCTGGATGATATAATTATTTATTCCAAGGATTTACAATCGCATGTAAAATAAGTACGGGAAGTGCTAAGCACCCTATACAGACACCAACTGTATGCTAAGTTGTCAAAATGTGAATTCCACAAAATGGAACTTGACTATTTAGGGTACCATGTGTCAAGACTGGGGTTAGCCGTGGATCCCGCTAAAATCCAAGCAGTATTGGATTGGGAACCCCTGAGGACACGTAGACAGCTCCAATCTTTCCTCGGTTTTGCAAATTTTTACTGTAATTTCATACAAGGATTTGCACAAACAATGTTACCCCCGACTGACCTTTTAAAGACTAAAGGGAAAGGGGCTGAAGCCAAAAGGCCAACAGCTAAATTAGAATGGACAACCAAATGTCAAGAAGCCTTTAATAAATTAAAAAGACTGTTCACCAGTGAACCTATCCTTATTCATCCCAATGAGCTAAAACCCTTTGTGGCCCAATGCGATGCCTCCGATGTCACTGTGGGAGCGATCCTGATGCAACTCGATGAAGAGGGAGGCCTTGTGCATATATCTCTAAAAAATTTTCCCAAGAGCAACGGAATTGGTCCGTTTGGGACAAAGAAGCGTTCACATTGATTTTTGCATTAAAAACCTGGAGGTCATGGTTAGAAGGGGCATGGGTGCTGTTCGAAATATGGGCAGACCATAAAAACCTAGAGGCACTCACAGGGCGCAGGAAAGTGACAGAAAAGCAGATTCGCTGGGCGGGCTTCTTTGCTAAGTTTAATTTCACCCTAAAACACATTCTGGGTTCGAAGATTTCTTAGCTGATGCATTGTCTCAACTTCCCCAACATAATAGTCAAAGGGAAGATGTCGTTGACTGTATTATCTCGCTGAGACACTTAGGAGGGGCCATGATTACCCGTTCCAAAGCCAAGCAAGAAAACCTAGAAAAGAAGTGGGGGGGAGAAAAACTGACTGAAGTAGAGCAAGAAAGCGACCAGAAGCCTGACGGAGTTACTAAAGGAGAAGGGGGGTTCTGGTACTGAGAGGGAAAGCTCTATGTACCTGAGAGCCTAAGGAAGGCAGTGTTACAATTTTGCCATAACAGTAAACTGTCTGGACATTTTGGGTATGTGAAAATGTTGCATTTAGTGAATCGGCAGTTCTGGTGGCCATCCATGAAAAAAAGACATTTCAAACTATGTGGCTTCTTGCCCAGTATGCATAATGGCAAAGAAAAGGGGAGGGGGAAACCCCAGGGTTATTGCAACCTCTGAAGACCACTACCAGGCCATGGGCAGTGGTATCGATGGACTTTATAGTAGAACTTCCTATATCTCAAGGGAAAACAGTTATTTTGGTGGTGGTAGATACGTTCTCAAAACAGGCGCACTTCATTCTCTGCGCCCAACTCCCCACGGCAAAAAGACTAGCTCACTTGTTTGTCCAACACGTGGTTTAACTAAACTCATTCCCAGATAAGGTTATTAGTGACAGAGGACCTCAGTTCGTTGCCAACTTTTGGCAGGAGTTCTGCAAGTTAACAGGAATAGAGCAAGGTTTGAGCTCAGCGTATCATCTGCGGACGGATAGACAGACGGTAAGAGTGAATGCACTCCTAGAACAGTATTTACAGTGTTTTGTCATCCACCAACAATCAAACTCTTACCTTTTGCAGAGTATGGATATAATAACAGTGTGCATAGCTCCACCAAAACCTCCCCCTTTTTGGCAGTGAATGGATATGAGGGGAAGCCCTTCCCTTTACTACCGGGTGGAACCGTCTCAGAATTACCTTCTTCTTTCGAACATTGGTGGGGGAGTTTGGGGAAGACATGGAAAGTAATACAAGAAAATCTAGAAGCCGCTAAAGACAGCTACAAGAAGCATTATGACAAAAATCATGCTCCTGTGTGGGATTTTAAAGTAGGAGAGACAGTCTTTGTATCTACTAAGAATTTACCATTGCCTCAAGCATTCAAAAAGCTGGCATACAAAGTTATTGGTCCATTCAAAATAAAGAGAATAATCAACAAAGTGACAGTAGAATTAGAATTACCAAAAATGTTTAGTAAAATACAACCTGTTTTTCATTGCAGTCTTCTCCGCAGAGATCCTGGAGCTACGTCTTGGCACCCTCGACCACAAGCTCCACAATCTATCCAGATTGGGGGTCAGAGTCACCACAAAGTTAAAGAAATCTTAGATGCTAAGTTAAAACGGGGGGGGGGGGGTTGCTGTATTTTTTAATCAGATGGAAGCATTTTTCACTAAGCCATGATGAATGGGTAGAGAGCTCAAATGTGCAAGCAAAAGACTTAATAAGAAAATTTTACAAGTTGCACCCCTCCAAGCCCCAAGCAAGAACTTAAGGGGGGCAGTATGTCAAGCATGATATTTCTGAGTATTAATTTAGTATGCATTTTATGTTCATACTTCCCCCCCCTCCTGCTCTGTATTATCCCTCTTTTCTGAATAAAGATTCCCCCACCTGTGGACTCTCAAGGATGCAGGATAAAGCAAGAAGTGCCTCTCCCCCGAGTTCCCATACATATTTGCAAGTCAGGAATGTGTGGGAACCGAGAGATGTTATAGTATCCAAATGGGTAGTTGATAGTATGCTTTGAACCTTCTATGCAATTCACATCTGTATGTTATGTTTTGAAGCTATCTGAACTTTGTCTTTGAACTAGCCTTTAAGATGCCATGCTATGTAACATTCTGCATCACTTCCAAGGTATTGTTCCTTGGGCAAGTGTTGGATTATCAATAAAATGAGTCTTTGATTTAAACAGTAGCTCGATTATTCGAAATACTGATGCTTGACAATTGCTCTTTCCCAGTGTATTTTTAAATTACCCTCCCTTCTCCCCTGTACTTGGTCTTCCTCTGTGTGTGTGGCTGTGCCTCCTGCAGCAGCTATTTTGTGGTTGAATCCACCTCCTGTGGTAGCCATTTTGTGATTGTGCCCAGAATATCAACAGTGTTCACAGGCTAAAAAAGGTTGGACAAGTCTGTTCTATAATAAGAATATTTAAAAAAAAATAATAGCAAGAACAACAACATCAACAAAAGCATATTCTAATGAAAGATATCTCTAGGGAGGTGAACCGGGCATGCACATAGGGATACAATTTAAAATAATAGAATTTGTACTTTTCCCCCTCTCTTCTTACCAGTTTCTTGTGAAAGGTGAGAACTTGCCAGTACCTGCCTGTTGTATGTTAATGTGGTTTAATTAATTTAAGTTAATCTAAATCGATTAACTTAAAAGAATCTCTGTTTGGGATTGAACAGAAGATGCTAGAGGAAACCAGAAGACTAAGAGTTTGAGTCATTTCCTGAGTACCTGCCTGTTGTATGTTAATGTGGTTTAATTAATAGCAGAGTTAGTCTAAATCGATTAACTTAAAAGAATCTCTGTTTGGGATTGAACAGAAGATGCTAGAGGAAACCAGAAGACTAAGAGTTTGAGTTATTTCCTGATTGCTGTTTAGTATCTTGTTTTACATGAAATTACTCTAGGTTGTAACTCACATGTTATAAATGCTGGTTGTCCCAAATTCGGCCCCTGATTTCTTCAGGAAAAAAGGATAGTATGAATTGAGAAAGACTTTATTCTGTCAGACAGCTACAGCCAGTCACAGAGTAGACAGTACTAATAGTGCAATCCTGAACAGAATTACAGGGTAAAACCAAGGGAACCACAAGGATTTCCAGAGGGGGCATCTCATTTTCTCCTCTCCACACTATTTCCCTTCCCTAGCAGCTCCCATAATCTCTTCTGTTTTCAGGTTTCTTTTTCTCCTTTGTGTGAAGAGCCCCATGGTGCAGAGTGGTAAAGTTGCAGTACTGCAGTGCTAAGCTCTGCTCATGACCTGAGTTCAATCCTGGTGGAAGCTGGTTCTGGTAGCTGGTTCTAGGTTGACTCAGACTTCCATCCTTCCAAAGTTGATAAATTGAGTACCCAGCTTGCTGTGGGGGGGGGGAGTGTAGATGACTGGGGAAGTCAATGGCAAACCACCCTGTAAAATAAAAGTCTGCCGTGAAAATGTCATAATGCGATGTCACCCCAGAGTTGGAAACGACTGGTGCTTGCACAGGGGACTACCTTTACCTTTTCCTCCTTTGTACCCATCAGCAAACCTCCATCTATTTTCCCCTCTGTCTTCAGCTTTCTCTCCTTCTCACTTGCAACCTCTACCTAGGAAAACTATGGCCCAGTTGTGTGGCACCTGCCAGACAAGTATGGCCCAGTGCTTCTATAGATTTCAGATTTTTCTGCAAATCTAGTGCTTTTTCAGGCTTGTAGAAAGTTCTGCCTGGTCTGTTCATGGCCCCAATATCTGAATTTATGTAGCTACAGATGGGGACACTTTGTGTAATTACAGATGGGGTCCCTTCTCCATTTTCCATCCCTTCTCTTTCTCTGTCATCTATTCCACTTATCTTTCTTTCTCCTTCCCTCAATTCTTTGTCATTTCTTCTTAACTAGGCTGCTCCTATGGCTACTTCTGCATCCCCTGTCCTGCCTGCCTCCAGTGCTATCACCCTCATGTCCCAAGTGTCACTGCTTGGGAAGAAGGGAAGAGTCAACAGGTCTCACATATTCTTCACTTCTGCTTCCAGTTTTAGTGCTGCTGGGCCGAGGAAGCATTGCCATTGGAGCAGCAGAGAGGGCTGGTGGATTCTGAGCTTTCTTTCCTGTCCCTCTCCAGTTTCATTGACTCAAAGGCTGAGGGACTCAGACAGCAATGAGCTTCTGCTCATTCTCCCCATCCTCCTTTTCTTCACATGCCCCCTGCCTCTGAAAAACAGTTGGGTGCAGTGTTCCCTCTAAATTGAGTAAGTGTGAGCTAGATCACAGTTTTTTAGCCTCCAGCTCACATATTTTTGTCTTAGCCCAGTAAGGATAGCCCCTGAACAAACTATTTTATGCAGTAGAGAAATCACTTGCTCACAACTTTAATCTCAGTAGCTCATGAAGTAGGATTTTTGCTCACAAGAATCCACAGCTTAGAAGGAGCATTGGTTGTGTGCACTTGTGGATTCTTGGGGGTAGGTTTTTTTGTTTTGGTAATTCCTTTTTTTTTACTTTTAGGGTTTTTCTGCAAACCTGGGTCTCCCATCAGATTTCTAGAGGGGAAAATAATCCTTCCTCTTCCCATGGCCCCAATGGACAGATTTAAATATTCTAGACTGAGTCTTGTTGAGAATTATGCATTTTTAATAATAATAATAATTTGTACTACTGTGTTGAATTCATTCCCATTAAAAACAGGCATACACTTGCATGTTTTCTTTAGGATCAGTGCTAACAGCCACAAAATGGCTGACTGATAAACAAAAATAGTATCTCTATCCCGTGTTGCTGTTCTCTTTTCCACACACACAAAAAAAGAATTAAAAAATGAAGTGACCTTATAGTAGGAAACATTTGTAAGGAGACTCAGTCATATCCCAAATAAGTGTTGCTGTTATGAAAAACTACAAATTAATTCAGTTGCAGTTTTCTGAGGCAAGAGAATCAGGCTTCAGATTTATTGCAGTGTACCTAAACTCAGGTTAACTTATCTCTTGCAAGCATGTGCCGGCTGTATTATTGGGGAGACAAATGGAGAAGGTTGTGTTCTCCCCTTGATACCTGTGCATGCTTTAACTTCAATTAGCATCATTAATCAGGAAGAGAATTGACCCATGAGCTTTTTAAAATTCCAGAGTAAAGATTCAGTGCACATCCAAAGCATTGAGAAAAGACACACCCAAGTGTTGACAACAGCATATCACCTTGCTAGTTGCTCAGTCATTTCCCATACGCTTATCCTGAGAGACAGTTGACAGCTATGACAGAACATCAATTACTGTCATCCAACCATGTATAAAACCACACACAGTCTTATTTCAGCTTGCCTGCCACATTTTCACATGCATTTTCTTTAACTCCTTCTTAGTCAAAGCATCTGTCTGGCACACTTTACAATGGGAAGTGATCTATATGGGGATGCTTCCATACCAGTCAATGGTGGTACAATTACCATTGATAGTGCGTTCTGTGTGGAATTGATTATTGACAACTTCTGCTGAGTTAGTTGTCATTGAATGAGAATAATTCAACAGAGCCTATGAGGGATAGACAAGTTGTCCCAATGGAGAAGGCAGCATGGGGATGAATTCCACCCACTGCCCATCCTTACACTTTTATTTATTAAATTCAATTTTTATACTGCCCCTCCCTGTAAACAGGGCTCAGGACAGTGCACAACAATACATAAAACAACCATATTTATACTAATTTAAATTTAAAACATTACAATTATAATAAGATTAGTTAGCTTGATCAGATGGTGGTCAAAGCTACTAGTTGTGCCACCACCTTGCAGGGAGGAGGCAAGGGGTAAGAGTCATTTCTCACTCAGAATAGATTAATTTAGACTGTGGAATGTAAATATTTGCTACTAGTTTAAGAAAAGCCTTTTATTACCATCAACTAATCTTGACATATTATCCTTTCCTTCTCAACTATCAACCTCCCCCTAGAGATTATTGCTTCTGTAATAGAAACATCTTGTATCCTTGTCTTTTAATATTTCTAGTGGGTTTTACTTTCTATTTCCATTAGTTGAGCAGCAAAACTATGGAATCCTAGCAGTATTGTAAATGGGAGCATTTTTTTTACCTCTGTCCCCTTTCTAGTTCAACCCTGCTTGCCAGCTCTAGCAAAAATTAAACAAATAAAAATCTTTCAATACTTCCAAAAGTCATTGGACTTTGGAAAGTCTCTAGGTCAAGAATGTTCCACAACTTTTGCATAATACTTCAGATTATTACAGACAAGATGTTTCTAATAAGCTGCTCTTGCACCCTGGTCATATATATGATTATCGAGTGCAGTATCAGTAGCTGTTTCATATGCTGTTCCTTTGCCCTGCTCTCCCAACTTCTTATATAAAAGCAAACAATTACATTCTCTCTCTACCTCTTTTAAGGACACACAAACACACTTTATTTGCAATCTTTAACAGTACTTCTGCAGTCAGTTGCATTGCCAGGAAGAAAGGCTAGCAAAACATAATATTGACAGCATAAGCTAGCCAATAATAGCAGAAACAAAATTTGCTTGTGTTATAACATCACCTCCCCCATGCTAAAAAAGAAGAAGAAAGTGGGCTAGCCTGACACAAAGCAATGAAATTGTGCTCCCCCCCCATTTGGAATAAAAAGGCTGACACAAAATGTTGGGAAACGGGCCACTTTATTAAATTAACAAACTAACGCGGCAAGAAGAACCACCCTCCCCTCAAACTTCAGCCCCAATCACCAGAAAGAGGCAAATTTGGGGGTGGCATAAACACAATTAGCATTGTACAGCATTGAGCCATAAAGCCCATCTGCCGCCGATGTGGATCGACTGCACTAAACAGATGCAGAGACCTGGGTGCTCACCTGCAAAGTATAAACCCCTTGCTCCTTCTGCCAAGTGACCGAACTAAACCCTCCCTACCTAACTACTGCACCACTGCCCGCAGTACAAGGTAGGCAAAAAACACCTCACCACCGGCCAATCAGGTGAGAGTGAAAAAATTCCTACCTGGCCCCTAATAAGACGACTGGTCAGACCTGTACTACTGCAGGGTGGGTGGGCAGAGCCAAAAGAAACTGCACAGTTTGGGCGGGGCTGAGGCTATATATAGTCTCCACCCCCTGCCCACTGGCAGGACCCGGATGCCCGGGAAGCTCACTCCAGCCACATCCTTCCGGTGAGGCAAATGCCATCCCCACGGCGCGTAGCCGCTTTCGTGGCCCGGCCGGAGCGGGGACGAATTCTAGTCATAGCTTTATTGAGATTTTGCAGGATTGGTAGCATTCCTAGCAATTTCTACACAGCTCTAACTGAACAACCTGGATAGGGAAGTGACTCAGGCATCAGTTGATCACTCTTTGTGTTTATTATTCAGTTGCAGGATAATAGCTGGGGACTTTGGGGTGGAACCAGGAGATTTTCCCTAAAATAAATAAATAAAAACACATCAGTGCAGTTCCTTTTCATTTCCTCACCAAAAGCATTTCCTCACCAAAGCAGCTGCAAATAATCTCTCTCTCTCTCTCTCTCTCTCTCACACACACACACACACACACACACACACAAACAACAGCAAAAATAAAACAGTTTGCAATCTCACACTCGTGAGGTCTCACTGGGGCAATTTACTCACGAGCTGCTGAACTTCCAATAACACAGGGAAACCAAAGGTTCAAGTTTACCCTTTGCTATACAAATGCCCTCTGAAAAGCTTGTACAAGTTGACTGAAATTGAATCCAGCGAAGATGGAGGTTCTGTACCTAAGTCGAGGTGGCCTGGGAAGAGAGATCCCTTTACCAACCTTCAATGTGGCACCTTTAGCACCAGCTTCGAGGGTAAAGAGTTTACGGGTTCTCCTGGAGCCTTCATTAACTATGGAGACCCAGGTGACAGCCACTGCCAGATCTGCATTCTATCATCTTAGGCAGATAAGGCAGTTGGGTCCATACCTGGAATGCAGCGACTTGGCTACAGTAATTCATGCGATGGTCACCTTGAGAACAGACTACTGTAACACCCTCTACATGGGGCTGCCCTTGACTCGGACCTGGAAGCTGCAACCAGTGCAGAATGATACGACCAGGTTGGTATTGGAGCTGCCTTTATGGGTGCACATCCAACCTGCACTGGAGATGCTACACTGGTTGCCTGAAGTGTTCCGAGCCCAGTTCAAAATGCTGGTTATGACCTTTAAAGCCCTATATGGCTTGGGACCTGTCTACCTTCAGTACCGCCTTTCCCCACACGAGCCCCAGAGAGTACTACGATCAAGCTCATTAAATCTGTTCAAGATCCCCGGGCTAAAGGATGCCTGTTTGACCACTACAAGGGCAAGTGCCTTCTCCGTGGCTGCGCCTGCCCTCTGGAATGCCCTCCCTGAGGAGACTGGGGCCCTGCAGGATTTATCACAATTCTGCAGGGCCTGTAAGACATATCTGTTCAGGCAGGCTTTTAATAACTAAATGGAGGTATTTTTAACATCTATGGGGGTTTGTACTATCTACCCCACAATATCATCATAAATTAATTCAAAACAGACAGAACGCCATCTGAACTGTATTTAAACTGTTTTAATATTTTAATGTTTTAATAATGTGTTATTGTTATAATGTGAATCTGCCATCAAATTATGACTGCTGTTAGCCGCCCTGAGCCCGTTTGGGGAGGGTGGGATACAAGTGCAATAAATAATAATAATAAAATAATAAATAAAACAAACAGAGGGTCTGGGCTGTTTCACAGCTACTGGGAGCAGCCATGTCGTTCTGCCTACTCACCTCATCCCTATTCAGCCTTAAAGACACACTCCAAAAAGGAAGCCTTTGCAAGCTTTCTCCTAGCGTTCTGAAGGGGAAAGGCACATGGTAGCTGTGGGCAGGGGTTTTTTTGAGTAGGAATGCAGTTCCAGATGGCTTGGTGTCAGGGTGTGTGGTCTAATATGCAAATGGCTTCCTGCTGGGCTTTTTCTAGAAAATAGCCTGCGTGAAACAATGGTGATGTCAGGAAGTGTGACCTAATATGCAAATAAGTTCCTGCTGAGCTTTTTCTACCCAAAAAGCCCTGGCTGTGGGGGTGGAGTGTCCCCCCTCTGGTCAGCTGACTAGGGGTGGGAAGGAGCCTGGGAAAGCGGGAGAACCCCAACTGGGACCTGGGGATTGGCAAGGCTATTCAGCTGAGTTTTGCTAATGGGTGATTGATTTGCAACTATTATGTCTAAAGAAGCATATTTTGCCATGTTTTTTATATGTTACGTGACTTGTTTCATCTCAGCTATTGTTGTTTGCATCTTTCATTCTTCCTTCTCTGCAAGGTTTGCTTTTTTAAAAAAATGGGTGAAATGCTTCAATACCATATTTGAACTGATATTTTTTTTTTTTTGCCTATATGCCTGTGTTTTGTAGCATTTCAAGATAGAGCTCTTAAACTGTTGTTTCTTAATCATTCTTAGATCTTTAGCAAAATCCATTTTAAATATCATGAGATTGAGTTGAGGCAGTGGTTTGGTACATCTTCCTTTATTCTTCCTGCCTGATCAGTTCATTATTCTGATGTGGCTGTACTCTTGTGAACAAAGTGTATTGACTTGGCATACAAACTTGTTTTTGTATGTGATTTTTGTCTTTAAAAGTGTGCATTGATGACAGATATACCAATAAACTGTAAAACAGCAGAATTCCCACATAAAACATTCTTAAGGGTAAAGGTAAAGGTAGTCCCCTGTGCAAGCACCAGTCATTTCCAACTCTGGGGTGACATCGCATCATGACGTTTTCCCAGCAGACTTTTTTACAGGGTGGTTTGCCATTGCCTTCCCCAGTCATCTACACTCCCCCCCCCCCCCCCCTAGCAAGCTGGGTACTCATTTTATCAACCTCGGAAGGATGGAAGGCTGAGTCAACCTTGAGCTTCTGCCAGGATCGAACTCAGGTCGTGAGCAGAGTTTAGGACTGCCGCACTGCAGCTTTACCACTCTTTGCCACGGGACTATAAAACATTCTTACTCATGTTTTAAAAATCAGTGCTACAGAGCATCACATCACAAGAGAGGCCTTAAACAGAGTTGTTGGTTCCTTAAGAGAACAGTCCTAAGCAGAACTACTCAGAATATTATTCAAATCTCTTCAGTGGGTTTACAACCAGAAAATGATAGTTAGAATTACACTATAATTCTCCATACCTGTATCTGAAATTATCTAGCAGTGATTTCCAGCATGGTGCCTGTGGGTACCATAGCACCCACTGGTGTTTTTCTGGTTCTTACTTCCATAGCACCCATGCTGTGTTTCCTGATGCTAATTTGGGAATAAAATCCAAAGAGCCTTAAATGGAACAGCAAGAAACAGAGAAATCTGAATCACTCCCTACCAGCTAACTAACCAGCAAAGGGCTGGGCACATGCATCACAGCCATGCTCCCTTGGTCTGGCCTTCGATACAGTCTTTCTTAAGTCTATGGTTCTGATAGCCTCTCACTGTGACCTTTTGGGGAGTGAGGAAACAAATAACAAGCAACTAAACTCCAAAGCAAAGAATCAATCCTACCACTACTATGATAGCAATTTTGTGATTGTATGGAAATCTGACACAATGACAGCCCTTTTGTGGTAGCACCCTCTACCGCTTCTCAAAATCCCTATAAGATCCACAAAGTTTCAGAATTCAGAATTCAATTCAGAATCTGAGTTTGGCAACAAGTCAGCTGTTTCTCCTTTGTTGTGTTCACTAGCAGAACCCATCATCATATCCTGAAGTATGTTTAAATTACTAACTGAATCTTCGTTGAGAATCATGTAGCCTGGGCTTCTTCACAGTAATGAATTTAAACTAGCACTATTTTTTTTACCATTTTTGTAGTCTGCAGATGGCATAGATTTTTACAGTGGCATGTTTTGCTTCCATTTATTAATGAATAAAAACTCTGTTTTATACACATTAACATGAATGTTCACTTTATCCCTTCATTTCTACATATGGTTCTACTTCCTTTGTGAGTTCTTTTTTCCTTAACATAATCTTTCAAGTCCTTTGAAGTCTGATTTTTTTTTCCATTTTAGTCCTTCAGATTCTGTTGCAGCACTTAAAATCTAGTTTTGCTGACTGCAGCTTAGTCTTTCTTTGCTTCTCAGTGCTAAACCAGTTCCAAGTACATTCTAATTAGCTATAACCAAGAACACATTATCTTTCAAGTCTCTCAAACTGATACTAGGGTTGCCAACCTCCAGATAGCTAAAAGAGGATCAGGACACTCAGTGTGTGAAATTGTCACGCTTGAAGAAAACACCAGTAAGAGGCTGGACTACCTCAATAATTTTGCTATAAAGTGTTAAATGCCGTATAATAAAACTTCAATTTCAATGCAAATAATGGTTTTGTTGTCTTTTCAAATAACTAATACTGTTTGAAACACCTGATAGAAACTCCATGGACTGAGTCAAAATGCTTGAGGTCACCAAACGTGCTCGCAGGCACTAATCACATATGATATGTTTGGATACAACAATGTGCTTTGAAAGCACACAACCATCAATAGTGTGCATGAAGCAGGGCTGAAATAAAAATATATTAAATAAGGTAAATTGAAGGCCATTAATTAGGCACAAGGACAAGAAAGCAAAAGGGCAAAGAAATTTTAAAGTGCTTGCTAGGTGTCTCTGTGAAATAATCGTTCTAGATTGCAAAAGTAGGGAAAGCGACGTTTGTAGGAGCATAAGGCAGCAAAAGAGGAAATTAATCTTTGGCCCACCGCAACTGCCAAAAAGAGCAACTAGAAACTTGCTGGAATAAGCATTGAGTCATATACCTTGGAAAATCTTGGGATCAGGTCAAAGGGGCAAATGTGTTTTTTTATGAAGGATATTGCTGCAAGAGTGTTAGCAACATCAATGCCATGTATGGAAAGACCCTCCCTGTCTCCTCGTTCCTTTAGTAATATGACGCTTGTAATGATGTATAGGATGTGGGGTTGTCCTTTCCTGTAATTGGGTGAGTGTTTACTGGAAATGATTGTCTGTGACTATAAAACTGTAGACCTTCCTGCAATCGGAGCTCCCAGATGTGTTCAGACATGAGTCTGGTCTGGGGTCTGTGTACACGTTAAATAAACTGCTGTTTCTTCCTGATTTCGCCTGTAGCCTTGTTTCTGCCTGACCACCAGCAGCTAAGGTTGCTGCTACATTTTTCTGGTGCCTTGGCCAGTCAAAGAGGGGATTTGGGCCCTGCCCTTTGGCTTCCAGACCAGCCTGGGGCCATGGTCGAGTTAGCCTCGGGACTGAGAAGGAGCTCCCAGCTGATTTCAGCTGCCTGGCCTCTGTCTGCCTCTGCCCAGCTGGACGGGTCGCCAAATGAACCACAGAAAGGCATTCAGGAACCAGCTCTAGTTAGAAGACCAATGCAGGTGAGTATGTGAATGAGGTTTAGTAGATAGAACCTCTCCATAAGAGACTGCTTGACCTCAGCCCGTCTCGGAGGGAAGGAGGGCTTGATCACCTCTCAGCTGCACACTTGTAAAGTTCGCTGAAAAAAGGGGAAGTAGTTCTCCCCGCCAGCGCCCTTGAAGCTGTGCTAGCCTAGTACTGGAACTGGGAAGGGACTTGTGGTGAGATTGTGTGTGAATGAGATGTGACATTTGTTGAAGGCAGCAGCTGTTACAAAGCGACATGTGTTTCCTTGTGTCAAGACCGCTCTCTCACCCACTCCCTTTTTCCTTTTGTGTCTAAGAATGTCTTGTTTGTCTGGTTAACCATGGGAGGATCACAGTCTGGGGGACGCCCTTGACTGCATGATTGCAATTCTGACATAGGTTTTAGTGGAGACTATGGTATAGATAGGGCTTCTGAAGTGTTTGTAACATTTTATGAACTAGAGGGTTTTGAACAGAGGCTGGATGGCCATCTGACAGCGATGGAGATCCTGTGAATTTGGGGGGAAGTGTTTGTGTGTTCCTGCATTGTGCGGGGCGTTGGATTGGATGGCCCTGGAGGTCCCTTCCAACTCTATGATTCTGCGTCTCTATGATTTTATGACTCTATGATTTTAGAATGACCTACATTTGGTGTTGCTCAGTCATCTGAGGGTTCATGTGACAAAGGTTATGAGTTACCCTGACCACCTAGACTAGCCCTTGTATATTGTTTCTTATTATAATTTGGGTTTTAAACCACCTACATGGTTGCAAGATACACTACTCTTGGACAGGCATCTCAGTCTCAGGCCAAGGCAATCTACGCCCCAGCACCCCAGGAACCAGATGTTAGGACATAGGGCAGTGCCTCTGTTGCCCCTTGCAGGGAGCTGGTCCTTTAAGCCCAACGCAAAGCTACCAGCCTTTCCCTTTTGTCACTTAGACTTCACCCTCGCCCCCTTCATCGGTTAAGACCAAAGAACTCCAGATCTATGGGCTCCCCCAGAGAGAAGTTCTCTAGAAGCAAGTCCCCTGCCTCTGGCCAGCTTGCCACTAGGGATGTGCAAAAAAAAAAAAAAATCGGTATTACATGGATTCGGAAGTATACGGGGGGGGGGGGAGAAAATTTGGAATCCCCGTATACTGTTGAATACTGCATTCGGAATAGCCACATATACGGTAGATGCGCGGCTATTACCGAATATACGGCCCTATTATACCCTTAGGGCCATTGAAATCAATGGCAAATAGGGTATATTTGAAGCCGCCTGGAGGGAAGGGGGTTTGAGGAAGAGCCCCCAAATTTGCAGGAGACCTGCAGGGGACTCTCCCCTCCACACACACCCCCCCCAAGTTCCCAAAAGATTGGGCCAGGGGATCCCATTCCAGTGGCACCCAAAGAGGGTGCCCCTATTCCATCATTATACCCTATGGGCCATTGAAATCAATGGCAACATAAGGCATAATTAGAGGCTACTTGGGGGCAGAGGGTTTGAGGGAGAGCCCCCAAAACTGCAGGGAACCTGCAGAGGCCTCTCCCCTACAAAACCCCCAAGTCCCAAAAAGATTGGGCCAGGGGGTCCCTGTCTTTGGGCTCCCCAAAAGGCCCATTGCCAACAATGATGGGGAAAGCCCAATTAGCCACTTCCTCACTGTAATTGTCATGGGAAAAGTGGCTCTGGGGAGCAGGGGGTTTTGAGGAGAGCCCCCCAAACTGCTGTGCAGCTTCAGGGCACTATCCCACACAAAACCTACAAGGCCAAAAAAAAATTGGACCAGGGGGTCCAATTCCTGGGGCACCCAAAACCAAACCTAACTTCACACCAGAGAATCTCTATAGGACCCAAATGCACTACATCCCTCTATCTACTCTATGAACCCTGCAGGCCTGGAACCAATATAAACTCAGTTGCCAACATCACTGCCACAGAAAACACAATCGGCTCAAGGTCTGCTCTGCAGACCTGGCTGCAGCAAACCCAGATGCCAGCTCTCCAGCCCTGCCCCAAACAACACGGGGAGAGCTGGCCAATCACAACAAGCCTGCTGGTAATGGGTCTCTCACCCAGGTGCCAGCTTCCCTGCCACAGAACACACAATCTACTCTATAAAAATAAGAAAGTGACCCAGCACACACAGCCCACACATACACTCGCCAACCCCCACACCAACCAGAGGTAATTTAAAAAAACCAAAACAAAACCAGCAGAATCACAAAAGGCCAAGTGAAAAAAGTGGCCTTTTCACCAACAAGAAAGCTCAGGCCAAATAAGTCAACAACCCCCCCCCCCCCCCCAAACCTGAACCAGGAAAAGGGGAACAAAAGTGGCCTTTTAAACAATGGAAATAAGGCCAAACAGCACCCCCCCCACAAGAACCAGAAGAGAAGAGTAACAGCAGCAGCACAACACAGCAGCAACAAATCAAACAGTAAACAAATCAAACAGTACTTTTAAAACAGTAAAAAAAAATAACTTTTAACAATAAAGGAACTTAGGAAATTAGGCCAAACAGCACCCCCCCCCCCCCCAAGAACCAGAAGAGAAGAGTAACAGCAGCAGCACAACACAGCAGCAACAAATCAAACACTGAATACTTTTAAAACAGTAAAAAAACTCAAATTTTAACAATACAGGAACTTTGCCAACCCCCCCCCCCCAAAAAAAAAACCCTTCATCCTAACCCCAAGAAATCCAATCCACCCAAATCAGGAGAAGTAAAAGGACACTGCACTTTTAAAAGTCCTCTCACTAAATTAAGATATGGGCAAATTAGCAAAAAAAACCCCACCCCAGGCCCCCACCCCCAGCAGAACCTAACCCCAACCCCAAATAGGCTACCCACCCAGTACTCACCCACCTAAATCTGGATAAGTAAAGGGACTCTAGTCCTTTTACCAACAAAAACTAAAACAAGAAGAACCCCAAAACTGTCTTACCTTGTCTTCTCTTCTCCAGGGAAGTCTGGTAACGCTGAGTGAGAGAGCAGCAAGCAGCAGCTGAAGCCAAGGGCCAGCCAGCAGCAGCACAATCTCTCTCACACCAACCAAAATACACCAACACAGCAGCAATGGAGGAGTCCAGCCAGGAAGACTCCTTAAAAAGATTCTCTGGCCCTACAGAAAGCAATTTCAAAAAATAGCACTGCTCTCTGATTGGCCAGACAACAGTGCTTACTTGGATACCCAAGTAAGCAAAAGATCAAAATAACAACAATGTAGCTGATGGCTGGGCCATCAGCTACACAAAAGCCCTGCAAAGCATGCATTTGCAATGCATTTTGCAAATGCATGCTTTGGATTGGCTGCTGGGGCTCCTCTTCCCCCTCCCCCCCTCCCTGATCCCAGGGAGGCTAAGGGAGAGGCGGGAAGAGGCTACTAAAGGCGGGAAAGTAGGCAAGCAGCTCCCCTGAGGCTGCAGAAGCTACTTTCCCGCCTTTTGCATTGATAGCCGTATTTGGCTGCCGCATAATAGGCTTCAATGGGAATCGGCTACAGCTGATTCCGTATACAGCCGAATCAGTGGTGATTCGGCTGTATATGCGGTTCGGTCAAACCGAATGCACACCCCTACTTGCCACCTCAGAAGAAATCCCTGTCAGCCATGTGATGCCCCTCTGGCAGATCCAGGGTTCCCAATTCCTGGGCCATGATGGGCTACAATTCATTTTCCTAGAACTGTCCTCAAGTGGGATGCCAACAGGGAGGCTCCCATCTACCTATTAAGCCAATACCAGCAGGCTCTACCAGCAGGCATGAGGGAGGCGGCCACGAAACCCATTAATACGTGCGAGGTAGCAGAAGTCCTCCAGAAGCCAGATGCCTTTTTGGAGCGCCTATGTGAAGCCCACCGAATCTATTTGCCCACCAACCACGAAGTCGCAGGTGCTCAGCCTTTGCGGCTCAGTCAGCTCCAGATATCAGGTGAAGGCAGCAGGAGGCTGAGTTGAGCCTGAAGGAGATTAGAGAGTTGCTGTTCAGCCAGTGAGATGGAGGGCTATGGGCATCAAGCCAAGCAGCTGGCCCAAGAAGTGGAAGGCCTATGGAGGAAGCTGTGGGCTGAAGTGCTTCCCTCAATAGCATTTTCCTGTGCAGTTGCTGCAAAAGATAAGAGGGGATACCCTTGCAGAGGTGCAGGTCCCGATGTATGAGGTGTCTGAGCTCCTGGGTGTCTACGAGAAGGCCAAGCAGCTGGCAGAAGGAAAGCTGCCCAGCAGCAAGTAGAAGATCGAGCAGATTCTCAAAGGGAAACTGGCTGGCATCAATAAAGTCTCGTGCCTGAAGGCTGAAGCTGAAATTGCCCCAGAGAGAGATGGCCAAGGAAACAGTAGAGGCACAGAAGAAGCAGCTGGCCCAGTGCCAGAATGTGGTGTGTGCCTACAGGAGGCTTCCAAAGGAAAAGAAAGCCCCAATTGCCAAACCCTTGTGTGAAGTTACAAAGGGGGGTGAGCAAACACCCTTTAAAGTGAGACACTAAGTGTCGTCAGACCTTAAAGAAGTTAAAAGGCTGTTGTTAAAATCCGGTCCTAGGGCTACCGATGTTAGCAAAGCTGACAACCTCCTCATTTCTGAAAATATGGGACTGCAGTTGGAGTTCTGTACCAGGTGAAGTGCGCCAGGCAGAATATGCTGTGGTCACCTTGCGAAGGCAGAGCCAATTGCTCTGACCAGAACACTTGAATTAGCAACTGAAGCCAGAGCAAGCATCTGCACCAATTCAACATATATGTTTTGACCCTCTATGCCTAAGAAGCCCTGTCTAATGAGAAGGAATTAATTCACATAGCAGAAGAGATTACTGAATATGGCCCCAAGATCCTGAGACTTTTGGACTTTTAGTACAGCACATCGAAGCCATTCAGCAGTAGCAGAAAACTTGTCTGCCCAGTGTTTCAAGTCAAGCTATCTAAGTGGTTTCACCATTATACCCAGAAGAAGGAAGGAAAGTCCAGGGAGCATCTACCAAAGACAGCTATCTGATAACATGCTTATTTGTCCCGAAAGCTATAGCTTGGCCCTAGTGCAGCAAACTTATAAGAGGACACATTATAAGAGATTCTGCCATAGCGAGGCTTCTAGATAGACAGGTGTTGTGGACTGTGTGTTACGACTGCAACCGGGTGTGTGTCCTGTGCCAGAAATAATCCAAGACAGGGCCTAAGTTGGCCCCAGGGGTGCAGCATGTAGAAACTACCCCATTTACGTTTATGATAGTGAATTTTACTGAGCTGCCCAGATCACTGAGTACTCACTAGTCTTTGTGGGCTTACTCCAATTGGAATAAGGTCTTTCCCATCAGAACCAAGCAGGCCTCTAAGATATTGGCCCCAGAAGAAGGTGAGAGAGCATATCGGTCCATTGGAAGAATTAAGTAGCTAAAATGTGTCAGAGGACTAGCTTTAAGTAACCTGACACATTGCCCATTGACTTGTTCATACTGAGATGCTTACCCAGGAAAGGGCTGGAAATTGAGTTCTTTAAGAGATTATTCATGGAAGGCCCCTTCTGTGTAACAGGGAGTAAGGGAGACCTGGCCCAAGTAGGGACTCTTGTGTGGTTTTAAGAGATTCAGTTGTTAGGAAGAGTTATGAATACTGTGTCTAAATATGTGTTAGAAACTCTCCCTCTCCAGGTGCACCATCTTATGCATAAATTCCAACCTGGACTCATCTTAAATGATCTTCCCCAGGTACAGTCTGTTCCTGGGCCTGAAACTTACCTGACAACCGACCTCTGGGCCTCACTTACAGGCAGCGGTGGGGTTCACAGCAACTAGACGACCCCTAGCTGCCGTCATGCTAGCTGACGTGCTCAAAGCTCAGGGGGAAGAAGCCATCAAAGGAGCAACTAGCTGATCAAGCTGAAGACCTATAATAAGCCTAGCTAATGTTTTGTGGGTTTTTTGTTCTTTACTTGTGTTTAGGCAGATACTGGAGCTGGATTCTGCGATTTGCCCACACTTAAGTGAAAGTTAAGAGTTTTGAGAAAACAGAAGATTTTTCTGTAAATATTGCTGTTCCAAGTTTGAATCATTGGGATTGTGGTTAGAGACTAAGGGAAAGTATTTTAGCAATCAGGATTTGGAAAGCTGAGTTAGACTCCTGTAAACCGGAGTGGATGGGGAATGTCATTGTCTTATAAACATTTCATAAAAGATGATGAGGAATGGGATCATGAAACCCAATTCAATACTCTGAGTAAGCCTTGGCTAAATACACCTAGGGGCTCGCCAAACACAGACCTTTTGGTTTTAGAGAGTCAGGAACAACTTTGTCCCCATTACTGCGTGCAGGTTTGGGGTTATAAAGCACCTGCCATAGCTGTGCTTCAGTTATATAGCCAAAAGTATCCCCGATATGGATACCAGAAGCAAGTGGAAACTCTGGTGAGTTTTAAGGCAAAGGGAGGTTGCCCTACTCAGACTTGGATGATGTGTGGAAGGCCCCCTCAATGGAATAACTTGTGTATGCGGCTGGCTGGAGGAGCAAGTGGTTGTTTGATATTTGCTATATTACTCTGCGTGGGAGACTGTATAAGAGAGACTGTAGATTCCAGATGAGTCTGGTCAGCTTTTAACTGAAGTAAAATGTTGAGAAGCCTGGTGAAGAGAGATGACAGGGGGCGTTTTCGCACTGACCTTCTAGTGGCGCGACCACCCTCTTCACACCGGAGGATCTGCCCGGATTTCGCACAAGAAGCGCCGGCGCACCCAAAAGAGCCGGCGACTTCCATCGCGAAACCCGCTCAAACGGAAACCGCCAAGAAGCAGGAAAACGTTTGAGCGGGTTTCACGACGGAAGTCGCCGGCTCTTTTGGGTGCGCCGGCGCTTCTTGTGCGAAATCTGGGCAGATCCTCCGGTGTGAAGAGGGTGGTCGTGCCACTAGAAGGTCAGTGCGAAAACGCCCACAGAGTTTAACTCTGGTGGAAATTTATTCAAGTGATTAACAAGCTGGCTTCCTAGTTTAGCTGGTTGACTGAAGGGTTTATAATTTTTATTTTTATAATCGTAATGTGCGTTGTCTTTTGTGGATGTGCTCGGTGTTTGCCTGGGTGCATGCAGATTCTGAGGACAGGCTGCATAACTTCAATCCCCACACACACATCGGTACCTATGGATCCAGTATATGAAATGATGAGGTCAACTCAGGAAAGGTATGTAAGGGATCAGGCAATACCGTGATAAATCAGGTAAGCCTGAAGAAGGGCTGAAATAAAAATATATTAAATAAGGTAAATTGAAGGCCATTAATTAGGCACAAGGACAAGAAAGCAAAAGGGCAAAGAAATTTTAAAGTGCTTGCTAGGTGTCTCTGTGAAATAATCATTCTAGATTGCAAAAGTAGGGAAAGCGACGTTTGTAGGAGCATAAGGCAGCAAAAGAGGAAATTAATCTTTGGCCCACCGCAACTGCCGAAAAGAGCAACTAGAAACTTGCTGGAATAAGCATTGAGTCATATACCTTGGAAAATCTTGGGATCAGGTCAAAGGGGCAAATGTGTTTTTTTATGAAGGATATTGCTGCAAGAGTGTTAGCAACATCAATGCCATGTATGGAAAGACCCTCCCTGTCTCTTCGTTCCTTTAGTAATATGACGCTTGTAATGATGTATAGGATGTGGGGTTGTCCTTTCCTGTAATTGGGTGAGTGTTTACTGGAAATGATTGTCTGTGACTATAAAACTGTAGACCTTCCTGCAATCGGGGCTTCCAGATGTGTTCAGACATGAGTCTGGTCTGGGGTCCGTAGACACGTTAAATAAACCGCTGTTTCTTCCTGATTTTGCCTGTGGCCTTGTTTCTGCCTGACCACCAGCAGCTAAGGTTGCTGCTACATGCACACAGGCACTGCAGTTAGTTCAGATATTCCACCAACAACAAATGAATTGGTATGACATGTAAATCCTCAGTTGTTCCACAATAATATCAGACTATCAAAGTTCTGAAAATATGTTTGTCATTTGCTGTACAAGTCTGTTTTATTTACAGACTACCACAAGGTTGACCAATTTTATACCTGGTTGATTTCAATACATAGTACTATTAAATTTGACATCAACTCTCATAAAAAATCCATTAACTTTTTTGACACTGTAGTCTACATCAGTGAATTTAATAAACTGGAAGTAAGCATGTATCATTAAAAAACAGGCAAATATTTCTATCTCCATTTTACATTTTACCATTCTCATCATCTAAGGACTAACTTACCAAATGGGCAGTTTTTGAGAGTTAAGAGAAACTCTTATTTGAATGGAGATTACATCAAAGAAGCTATAGTGTTAGAGAGACACTTCTACAATAGGGGCTACCCACTACACATTGTTGCAACAGCTAGGAGAAAA
Source organism: Heteronotia binoei (assembly GCF_032191835.1). Classification (NCBI taxonomy): domain Eukaryota; kingdom Metazoa; phylum Chordata; class Lepidosauria; order Squamata; family Gekkonidae; genus Heteronotia; species Heteronotia binoei. Next base: position 68,516,923 of record NC_083231.1, read on the forward strand.
ATGGATGCACAGGCTAGGGCTTAGTTATTGAAATACAGGGATAAACCAATGACAAGCAGACTAGTATGTGCCTTTCAATTTTCCACTTGGCTCTAAGATCAAAAATATATATTTATAAACTAGGAATAAGGTCCATTGTGAAGAAAAATACAATAGGCTATAGCAGGGGTGGCCAACGGTAGCTCTCCAGATGTTTTTTGCGTACAACTCCCATCAGCCCCAGCCAGCATGCTCAATGGCTGGGGTTGATGGGAGTTGTAGGCAAAAAAAAAACATCTGAAGAGCTACCGTTGGCCACCCCTGGGCTATAGAAAGAGGTTCTGGGCAAGTGACCCCCCCCAACAAACTTTGCTGTCTTACCATCCACCCATCCAATTCAAGGCATTCACTCCCCTCCCAACCTTGGTGTCTTCCCACCCCTCAACTTCCCACCCCACCCCTTTCCTAATACCACCCATCCCAACCACTTCTTCATCTCAACTACCCCTGCACTCTTGGCATGCCACTACCCATGACATTCACACACACTATCACCTTTGTTGTCTTCCCACCCACTCCACAGCTGAGATGTGTGTGCATGTGTGTGTCCTTGTGTCTGTGGTGGCTCAAAGCCCTGAAAGAGGCCCAGATAAAGGAAGATAAGAAAGAATAATTATTGGGGGGAGGGGGGGTGACGACAGTCACACAGATGCTGAAGCTCAGCATTCCTTTTATTTGCAGTACATTTTGCCACCTTTTCCTGTTATATTCAGCCTTGTGATGTTTAGCATCAGCATGAGCTTTTGGTGTGATCTGGGTTTATTTGCATAGCACAGTTGTGTTGTGGTATACCATAGAGCAGGCCAAATTGTAGCTCAGGAGCCACATGTGGCTTTTTACATATATTGGATGGCTCTCAAAGCCCCCACCACCATGTCAGCTGGTTTGAAGAATGTATTTCTCTCTTTAAAGTTGCTTTATTTCCACCTCTCTCTCCACCCTTCCCTATCTTTCAGCTCTCAAACATCTGACATTTATTCTATGTGGCTCTTACATTGAACAAGTTTGTCCACCCCTGCCATATAGTATGTGCCTCAAAGTGGCTGTTTTCTGATGGGGAATTGATCTAACTTAAGCTTTCCATCTCCATCCCCTTTCTGCAGCATCTACCTATGAAAAGTGCAGTCTTCCTCCACAGTGGAGACCAAAGCAGGAACAAAGCAACCCCAGCAGGGTATGCCACCTGCAAAGCAGTCATTTTCTCCAGGGGAAGTGATCACTGCCATCTGGAGAGCAGTTGTGATTCTGAGCGATCTCCTGCCCTGACTTGGAGATTGACAAGGGTTCCTCAGGAGGAAATGGCTGATTTGGAGGGTGCAGCCTATAGCATTGTACCTCTCTGATGTCCCACCCCTCCTCAAACCCCACCCTCTCCAGGCTTCACCCCTCAAATATCCAGGAATATTTCAACCTGGAGTTGGTAACCGTTTCTCCTTTCCTTTATCTGTCCCTCTGACTTCAGCATCTACATAGAGAAAGCATAGTCTTTCTCCACAGTGGTGGTGGGGGGAGCAAAGCACCTTACATCATTCTCCTGTCCCCCTTTTGATCTGTACAACAACCCTGTGAGGTAGATTAGGCTGAAAGTCAGCTTCCATAGCAAGATCCAAGGTCTGAAGCTTCCATAATGGTCTGTCAAGGATTGGATTGAATGTCAGAATAAGAGACTATTGAAGATTGAAGGACATGAACTGAAGCTGAGATAGCATGCCTTTTTATGATATCAGAAAGCTGAGAATCAAAAATTTTAAGAGTCATATACTTAGAAATTCTTTTTTGAAGACATGGGAGAAAATTAAGATACAATTTTATAAAAAAAAAATTCCACTGTGGGTGTCACCTGTAGAAGCATTCTCACAACCGAACCTGTTGGACTGGCAGAACATCTGGAGATATAAAGATATATTGAAAGAAGATGCATATCTCAAAACAAGTATTGAAAACAAGCATTGAAAAGTCAAACTAAAAATATGGACTGGTGGATGAGAGCACAAATATAATTGAGATCTAGAAAGGATAAAATCCAAGGATTTGAGAAAGATCTGATGTCTTTCGATAAAATTGTTTGTGGCCCTGATGAGAAGCTGATTAAAAAGATCTATGCCGCTCTATTGCAAGGAGGAGGTAGTTAAAGAAAGTATAATTAAACGGGTACAGAATTTTGGATATAATATACAATTAGGCCAGTGAGAACAAATATGGTGGGTCAATTTAAAAATAACAAAATCGGTATCATTTAAGGAAAATATTTACAAAATGTTCTACAGGTGGCATTTATCACGAGATAAGTTAGCTAAGATGTATCCAGCTATGGGAAATACTTGTTGGAAATGCCATAGTAAGAAGGGCTGCTTTTACCATATGTAGTGGACATGTATAAAAGCAAAAAAAAAAATATTGGTTTATGATACATAAGATTATTCAAGATGTATGTAGTAGGGCAATGACATTTAAGCCAGAATGTTTCTTATTGAATATAATGCCAGAAAATATGGAGAGGAAAATTAAATATCTATGTATACATATATTTATGGTAGCAAGGATACAAGACGCAAAATACTGGAAGAAGACAGAACCACCGATGAAAGAAGAAGTGATAACCAAGATTTTTGAAACTGCAGAAATGCACATCTTAACAGATTTACTGAGAGAAGAAAGTACTGAAAGAAATGTGGCAACCTTTTTACAAATGGGTTGAAAATGGTAGATTGGAAGAGTTATGAGAATATGAACTGTATGTTTAATTAGGTTATGGAGTCTACAGTCTATATTAAGACAGAGATTATTAATGGAATTAAGGACTAAGCTATGAGTGTTAAACTGACACTTTGATGGAGAAACAAAGAAACTGAAATGTATATGTTTATTTCCCCTTCCTATAAACTTTTTCCATTTTCCCTTATTCCTTTCCCTCCTGAATGAAACTAAATAAAATTGTTAAACCAAAAAAAAGAAAAAAAGAACCCAGGTCTGGCAGATCCCGCTCTGAAGCCCTGACGCCTATGCCAAACTGTCTATCAAATGGGGGCTGCTGCTGAACAGTAACAAGCAGCCAGACCTTGGGTAGCCAATGTCCAGGTGGTGCCTGAAGATCTCCTGGTATAACAGCTGAACTCCAGACAACAGATCTCTCTCCCCCTGGGGAAAATAACTGCTTTGGAGGGTGGGCTCTGTAGCAGTACAGGCCTTTCCCTTTACTGACAAAGCCATCAGTGGTTGTCTAGCAACAGACTCAGGCTAGCAGCTTCCCCAGTAACAGGAAAGAGGCAGCCACCATGGCTTCTGAGGAGAGGACACAGAGAAGTCCTGGTGATGTGTCTGTCTCTGAGGTAAGGCTGTTTCAGCAGTTTGTTCAACATTCCAGGGCCTGGAGTAAAGCGGGGGCAGGAGAGTTAGCCAATGGGAGGCCAGAGATGCTGACTGAGCTGTGATGGGCCAATGGTTTATGGAGTGAATGGAATGCACCCTTAAGTGAATGAGAGAGGTCCATTTGGCCACCCCACAAGAGAATTATGATCTATGAAACTGGCATGTGATGGCACACATACTGGGCTGTGCTCTACCTCCTTCTACAGGCTTTAAAAGGGAAAGAAACATTAGGAATCTGTTAATCAGATATTTTCCAGGATGTTAATCCAACAGAGTCCCAAGGCAATTTTAAATGTCAGAGATGTGCAGCCTGTAAGTTTATGGTGGAAGGCAGTTAATTTGTTGATCCAGCCAAGAATATCTATCTAAAGTTCTCTTTTTCCACAACATGTTCAACCAAACAAGTTGTGTATCTTGTAGGTTGTTCCTGTGGCCTCTATTATGTGGGTATGTCTATATGAGGTCTATAAGGACACATATCCTTGAGCATCCCTTCCAATTTTTTAATCAAATTAGGGAAGCTTTGATGGCTGACCATTATATCCAAAAAGGCTATTCAGCTGACAACTTGAGATTTTGTGTTATCTATAAATATCAACCTAGACCATAACTCTCTCAGAATATTAACCAGATTTTGCTTCAGAAAGAGACACATTTCATATATGGCTTGAAAATTTTTCCCTGCATGGTCTGAATCAAAATATTGATTTTTCTTCTTATATCTGAATTCATTTGCAATTGCAAGCTCAGTTCTGTGTAATAATAATTGAACATTTACTTTAATTAATGCTTACCTGCAACCAGTTAATTGTCTGAAAATTTAACTATGCAATGTGGCTAGCTTGTAACATGAGAACCCCTCTTCAGAGAAAGTAATCTTGTCAGCCTTTGTGCAAATTATGAAATTACAGATCTGTATGGGGTAAATATGTTTCTTGTTTGATTACCACTGGGTTGTTATGCCTAGGAGTTATACTTATTATGCTTTTAATTCAGTTCCATCCACATATTTGTATGATGACATGAAGAAGGCATGATCCTCCAAAATGTGGCTCTTACCTAGGATATGCACCTCAAGCTTTCAATCTATTTAAGCCATCTAATAAAGTGTTCCAAGACATAACAAACTTGTACAGCAAATGGCAAACATATTTTCAGAACTTAGATAGTCTGATATTATTTTAGAACAACTGAAGATTAACATGTCATGTCAATTCATTTGTTGTTGGTGGAATATCTGAACTAATTGTAGTGCCTGCATGCACACTATTGATTGTTGGGTGCATTCAGTGCACAATGTTGTATTCCAACATATCATATGTGATTAGTGCCTGTGAGCATGTTTGGTGACTTAAAAATTTTTGACTCAGTCCATGGAGTTTCTAACAGCATTAGGTATTTAATAAGACTAAAAAAGACAACAAAACCATAATTTGCATTAAAATTGGAGTTTTATTATATGGTATAGTGATTTGAATTTATATGTGTGTGTTCCTTTAATTGCTGGTAAGTTGCAGTAGAGAAAGTGGGGTAAAAGAAGGGAAATGAATGAGTGAGGTGATTGGTGACTGAGAAAGTGTGGGTGGAGTTAAAGTATGGAGAGAGAGGGGGGAGAGAGAGAGCGAGAGAGAGGTCTGCAGTTAACTCTTAGCGGAGTGACAGCAGTTGACAGTTGTGGTCAGTCAGCAGTCTACAGAGTCTGAGAAGCAGTCTTCTGATTAGAATTCCATACTAGTTTAGAATGTAGATTCAAATTTGTACTAGAACATGCACAAAGTGCCAAACATATTACACTAACACTAAACATATAGCATTAACTCTAATCATAGAGCCTGCCTTAACATATATGAATTAGCATTTTCTATCCTACTTGAATGGGATAGGTCTAAGTGATCTTAGTATTAAGCCTTTTAGAACAAAGAAAGATATAATTTCTTATTGAAGTATCTACTGAGCACATTACAAAGCCCTTTTTAGAATAGAGAACTGGATTTTTCCTCTAGGTGAAGCTAGACAGAATATGAAGGCCATTGTGTTTTGTAAACATTCTTTGTAAAGATAAACAATCTCCCTACCTCTGGAAAGACCCCCCCCCCCCAGCCTGAAAAGGTTATAACACCTTTACAAAGGTAGAGGTTCTGCTTTTTACACATCTTCTGGAATTAGGCCAAATATCCATACAAAGAACTCCCCTGACTTAGAAAACCACAAGTTCTGTCCTAATGCCAGTGAGCTACCATTGAGGTACAGATCAAAGGCGTCGCAATGGGGATTATCTCATCCTGGGTGATCTATCTCTAAGAACAGAGATGGGGTTCTCTGAACCATTGAAATAAAGGACTAAAAGTGAGGACTTTGTGACCAATCAACCAGACCTGCTTTGTTATCAACATTGTATAAATATGTGAAGAAAACCTGAGGAAAAACTCAGGGATGATTGTTGGTATAGAGAAATAAGAATTGTTTTTCCTCCTTACCTATCAATACTCAATGAAAGGATCTCCGGATCACCTCACTTAGACCTCTTGTCTTTTTTGCACACAGCTTACCACGGGGTCACGTTCCTGTTCTCTCCACAGCATCCGTCGGATTTCCCATTAACTGCGCCGAAGTTACAGGAAGTGCCGCAGCTTTTGCATAGCAAACGTAAACCGCTAAAACCCAGTTTATGTTTGCTATGCAAAAGCCGCAGCACTTTCTGTAACTCCGACGCAGATAATTGGAAATCCGACAGACGCTGCGGAGAGAACAGGAACGTGACCACATGGTAAGCTGTGTGCGAAAATGGTCACAGCCTCTTAAATTGGGCTGGGGACTCGGCTCTTGGCACTGATGGTGTGTGCAATACTAGTGCTGTGAAAGGCATTAAGATTCTAGGGGAGAAAAGTAGAATATGTTACAGAACATATTAGGGGCTATATAGAGAGCCAAAACCTAATATTGTCAGAGTATTAGAGGAGTATGACAGACAGAAGCTATCAGAAAGTTGAGTTAGGTAGAGAAAGGAAGATCTGGGAGTGAAGAGTGTGAGAAGTGAAAGAGAAGTTATTATTCACTGAAGAATTAAAAATATATACATGTTGAAACCAATACACTTATTGTACAAATAAAGTTTTATTAACCTGGAATCCTATGATTTTAAAATATAAGAGTCATCCTCAGGTTCACATAGTCCAATGAAGAAGCCTTAGAGTTTGGGCACAATTCAATTGGGAACATTAAATAGTGTCTGGAATTAAATTCCTGGTGGCAGTATTACATACATTAAGAGAGATGTTGTGACATATGGCACTTAACATTTTATAACGGAATTATTCTGGCAGTTCAGCCTCTTTCTTTGCATTTCTTGTTGACCTCCAGGTGGGGCCTGAATAATTCCTGGAATTACTAAACATTTTTTTTTTATCCACTGAACCTCATTAGCTGCTTATGTATACCAGTTATGAATCTATTTAAGGTTGCCAATTCAGGGCTGGGAAATTTCTGAGATTTCTGGATAGACCCATGGGAGGGTTTGGGAAGGAACCTCAGTGGGTTATATGCCATTTCAGTAGAACAAATATCTGTCATATGGAGATCTCCACCCACTACCTGGAGGTAGACAACCTTGACCCATTACAGAACAGACTTAGAATTCCTCCATGGCTTAAAGAGCAATCAACTGTACTCAAAATATAACCTCAGATCCCTATATTTTAAACAAACATTTTAAAAGTTTCACTTATAAACAAATTGCATACTAGAAAAACATATAGCATAATATGTTAGAAATTTGTCCCAATCTCCTGGAGCCTTGCTGAAGGGACGGAGGGACACATTTGTCACCCTTGGGGGAAAAGAGGAAGATTGACAGCCCAATGGGCTTGAGCTTGGGGGTGTGGCTGGCTGCAGCAGCAGTGCACCTTCCCCGCTCGTGCCAGTCTCCGTCTGGCGATCGGTCTAGGCAGGAAAGCTTTTAGCTTGCTCCTGCTTATATCTTATCAGTTTCAGTTGTTTTTTAGGTGTTCCTTAAGCGAAGATTAGGTGGCTGGGCAGGAGCATTTTTGCTTGCTGGATCTGGTCTTGTCAGTTCCCCTTTTCTTCCAGCTTTCGGACATTTTAAGAAAGATCGGGGGCTGATTGAGTTGATGATAAGGCAGGGCAGGAGCGCTTTTAGTTTGCTCCTGCTTCATGTCAGTTTCCTTTGGCTTCTCGGCATTCAGGCTTTTCAGTGGAGATCAGGTTGCTGATAAAGCCTGTGAGCTTGATTTTAACTGCAGCGTGTTGCTGAGGATCAGGGCTGCTGTTAGGTCTCTGGTGAACGTGAGGACGTGGATTGGATTGGCGTATCTCCATTATACGGCCGGTTTAACCCTCCCTCCCCCTCTTCCCCCCTCTTTTTAAAAAGGTGTTTCTTGGGTTAGGCTTTTTGCTAGCGTGGAGTACAAACTCCTCTGGGTGTTGAGTGTGGGGGCAGTATTGTGGAAGCCACTTTTTCCCTTATTGGTAAGGAAAGAACTTAGGGGGGGTGAGACTTTCTTTCCCCTTTGAGTGCCTCTTATGGGGCTGTCCCTTTCACCGCCTTACCTTTTGGGGACTTAGAACTGCCTTTAGGAGACCATTTGCTGCCAGCAACAAAAGATAAGATTCTAAAAGCGGAATATGTCGTTGTCTTCTTCCTCCTGTTCTGGGAGCTGCAGAAGAAAGACAAAGAGAATTTGGATGATTAGGAGAAAGAAAAATTAAAAAAACGGAAAGTTGACAGGACTTGGGCCAATTGGCTGTCTGGGTTTTTCATATATGCTGGGGTGATAGCAAGGGCTCAGCCTTGGAGAGGTGCTTCACTTATACAGTGTATGGATATTATTTATAAGGGATCTTTGATGTTTAATGGGCCTGCCTGGCTTCAATATGACCAGGAGTTCAGGATGAGGGCCACTCTATACCCTTCCCTTCAGTGGGATCATATCCACCAGCAGCTTTGGCTCCAAGTCATGTCCCCCATTTGACCAAATTTGGGTGACCTCTCTGATAGCGGTCATTTGGTGACCAGGGCATCTGTGACTTCTTTCTCTTCTTCCCGCAGTTCTGCGGGGCAGGCAGTTCAACCCCGCTTGCTTTGCTATGAGTTTGGCTCCCAAGGAGTGTGTAGCGGGAAGACTTGCCAGTACAAGCATGAATGCCCCTTGTGTGGTGGCTCTCATTCCTTTAACAACTGCTCCAGAGCCCGGCCACGTAAGGGCCAAAAGAAGCAGGGTGGGGGTGGAGGCAATTATCAAGCTGGGAAAGGGGCACAGTCCGATAAAGTTGGGACCTCTTGAGCGGTGGCTTGCCCAATATCCGCACTGTGTTGAGAGGATTTATCTGTTAAAGTGTTTTATGTTTGGTTTTAGGATTTCTTTTCAGGGTCCCCAGGTTGCATTTCAGTTGGAGAACCTTAGTTCTGTTAAGGGTATGGAGCATGTAGTTAGGGGTAAGATTGCCAAGGAGTTGGCAGAGGGCAGGATTTTGGGCCCGCTTTCTACCCCTCCAGTGCCTAACCTTCGGGTTTCCCCGTTGGGAGTGGTGCCAAAGAAGGCGACTGGTGAATTTCATTTTATTCACCATGTCTCCTATCCCAGAGGTGCATCAGTAAATGATGGCATTCCTGAGCATTTATGCTCTGTTAGGTACACCAGCTTTGATCAGGCCGTTAGCATTGTATGACGCTGCGGTAAGGGGGCAGAGATGGCTAAATGCAATATTAAGTCTGTCTTTCACCTTCTTTTTGTCCATCCGGCTGTCTTTGAGCTCCTGGGTTTTTCCTTCGAGGGGCAATTCAACATGGATAGAGCTCTGCCTATGGGTTACTCTGTCTCATGTGTGGCTTTTGAGTGCTTCAGCACATTCCTCGAATGGACTGTTTGTGAGAAAGTGGGTTTACAGGAAGTGGTTCATTATTTGGACGACTACCTCTTTGTGGGTGCTGAAGGACTGGGTGTTTTGCATAAGTTAATGTCTAGCTTTCTTGAGCTGGTGGTGGAGCTGAGTGTTCCACTGGCACAGGAAAAACGGAGGGTCCAGCCACAAGATTTACTTTTTTTGGGATCGAGCTGGACCCTCTGGCACAATTGTCCAGAATACCTGTTGAGAAAGTCGCAGATTTGAGGGAGAGAGTTCTTTCCTTCTTAAGCAGAAGGTTACTTTAGTCGAGGGGGCGTGGCATCGGCGCGAATGGTGACGGAAGCGTGAGGCTTTAGCTCCCGACCCGATCTCCTCACCCTCCCTCATCGATGCAGGTTTTTGCACCCTATTTTTCATCAGATTATGGGAAAATCGTCCTATAAAAAGAATAACTCATCTTTAGCTAGCGCTCGGCTTCTTAAATCCTTTCTGGACTCAAGCTCACAATCTGATCGCTCCCTGTCAAGGCCGCGCAAAACGTCAAATATGGCGGACAATGCTGCCAGTCCGCTCCCCTCACCAGATCTGCTCACAGCGAAAGAATTCCATAATACTCTGAGCTCATTTCAGTCAGAAATGCTAGATAACATGGCGGCTATACTCAAGCCAATCACAGATCAGATCAGTTCCTTACAAATCACTCTACAAGAAGCCACAGCCACAGCTAACTCGGCGTTAGAAACAGGCCTTGCGAATCAAGATGAAATCCGACATCTTCAGAGGCAAGAACGCTGGGCTACAGACAAAATTCTGGCACTGGATAACAAAGCGCGGGAACGACATGTTAAGCTGCGAGGCTTTGAAGAATATGAGGAAGGAACCTCAGATCTGGCCAGCTTCCTAGCATCGTGGTTCTCTACAGCCCTTCAGCTGGAGGACGGCATCGCCCCACACATTGTTCGTGCTTATAGGCTGGGTTCATAAGAACATAAGAGAAGCCATGTTGGATCAGGCCAACGGCCCATCCAGTCCAACACTCTGTGTCACACAGTGGCAAAAAAATTTATATATACACACACACTGTGGCTAATTGTCACTGATGGACCTGTGTTCCATATTTTTATCTAAACCCCTCTTGAAGGTGGCTATACTTGTGGCCGCCACCACCTCCTATGGCAGTGAATTCCACATGTTAATCACCCTTTGGGTGAAGAAGTACTTCCTTTTATCCATTTTAACCTGTCTGCTCAGCAATTTCACCGAATGCCCACGAGTTCTTGTATTGTGAGAAAGGGAGAAAAGTACTTATTTCTCTACTTTCTCCATCCCATGCATTATCTTGTAAACCTCTATCATGTCACCCCGCAGTCGATGTTTCTCCAAGCTAAAGAGCCCCAAGCGTTTCAACCTTTCTTCATAGGGAAAGTGCTCAAGCCCTTTAATCATTCCAGTTGCCCTTCTCTGGACTTTCTCCAATGCTATAATATCCTTTTTGAGGTGCGGCGACCAGAACTGCACACAGTACTCCAAATGAGACCGTACCATCGATTTATACAGGGGCATTATGATACTGGCTGATTTGTTTTCAATTCCCTTCCTAATAATTCCCAGCATGGCGTTGGCCTTTTTTATTGCAAACGCACACTGTCTTGACATTTTCAGTGAGTTATCTACCACGACCCCAAGATCTCTCTCTTGGTCAGTCTCTGCCAGTTCACACCCCATCGATCTTCTCCCTCCGCTCCCTCCGCTCCCGAGATGTCATCATTCAACTGGCTAACATACATGTTTAAAAAAAGATCTTAGACACTGCCAGAAACCTAAATGGTCTAACTTACAAGGATAAGAAAATACTTGCTTTCCCAGATCTGTCCGCAGAAACTCTGCAGAACAGGCATTTCCTCAAACCGATTGCTCAAAAGCTGGCTGCAGCAAACATCTGCTATAGATGGTCACCCTCAGGCAGACTTGTCGTACATCACCAGGGGAAAAGCTGGACTATCGAAGACCCTGAAGTTGGCCTATATCTACTTCAGTCGCTCAACATAGATGTTCCGATGGAGCTGGATCGTAAGTCGCAAAAGCGAAAATGGACCTTCGCGTCACCGCCTAAGGATCGTAAAATCTCAGCCCGTTCTCATGAACCAGCCCAGGCTCCGGACTCTATACAGTCTCTGCAATCTGTAAACTCATCATAAACCTGCGTCGTTATCTTATCTTTCTTTAAAGCTTTGTGTTATATGTCACATTTTATCTGAGGGAGGGTGGGTGGGTGAGGATAGAGTGGGTTTTGGCTCTCCAGCTCCCAAGAATGATGGGGATGTGTAGTGGTAGGGTACGAGGTCCCCTGTCTCGGGTGGTTTCCTGGGACCCACAGGTTTTCCCCATGTGCTGGTTACTGGTTCTGTTGTTTAATGTATCTAAAGGGAGTTCTGTCGCCCTGCAGACATCTTCCCAATCTATCTTTGACCATCATTCATATGCAGGGAGGACAGAGAAAAGGGAGGGGGGTGGGAAGGTGGTACACTTATTGCTGTTATTTGTATTATAGTGTCAGATACGCTGGCTACCACTTATGTTGCTACTCTGGTACGCCATCTGCTGTTCAACTAAGGATATCACATGATTGTTTATCAGTTCATTATAGGCTTCTTTGCCTTTTTTTTAGTTCTTGTTTGTTTGACTTGACACGGACGCAGTTTATCCGTTCTAGGAACAGTATGTATATGCCTTCATGCCTTATGGTCTTGCCTTTTGAATCAGCGGCCCTTTTTCTCTTGGGTTCGTCATTTTTCTTTCTCAAGGGCCCGCCAAGTTGGCTTAAACCAATATTTCCATTTAGCCCAGCCCTAGTAATTAGTATCTTTCTAATACTCCGTTATATACCCACAGCAATTGTAGTTTGGGGCATTGTCTTGCACTCACTCACATACATATCCCTTTTCACTGTCATGAGGCTTTATATTGCATTCCCTCGTCATAGATCTTGCATTGCAATTGTCTATCGTCTCCGTCCTTTGTCCCTGACGGAAGATCTATTTTATAATCTATATACTTTGACCTAAATGGCCCCGGACCTAAAAATCTTTTTGCTGAACTGTCGAGGGCTTAATAGCAAAATTAAATCTAGACGCATCCTCTCAGGGTTGAAGAAACGTGCTCTAGACATTATCTTTCTACAAGAGACACACTTACGAAATGACATTAATCCCCTATTTCGCTCCACCAACTTTCCTGTGGCTTTTGCTGCTTCTGGTTCCTCTCAAGCCAGGGGGGTTGCTATTTTACTCTCACGTTCAGTTCAATTTTCTTGCTTGGCCTCCGAGATAGATGAACATGATAGATTTCTTTTTGTTAAGGGTAGACTCAATGAAGATATCATAACCCTAGCTGCCATTTATGCGCCTAATTCGGGGCAACTAGAATTTATCCAAGAGGTTATGAACAAATTAAAAGCTTTTCAGGAAGGCTTTTTAATTATCGGAGCTGACTTTAATTTCCTTAAAGATACTCGGCTAGACAGAAAATCAGAACATCCACCTCCCCACTCCCCCCCCAGACGAGGCCTTTCACCCTCAGGCCTGCATAAAATAATGTCAGATATGGGGCTTACGGACTCCTGGAGGTTTCTTCATCAAAATGAGCGGGACTTTACTTACTTCTCTTCGCAGCATCAAACTCATACGCGCATTGATTATATCTTTATTTCTGATTCTCATTGTAATGCTCTTGTAGATGCCTCGATTGAACCAAGACTCTGGTCTGATCACGAGCCAGTTCTTTGCTCCATTAAGACAACTGAACAATATGACCGTAGCTTTTCCTGGAGAGTTGACAACTATTTATTATTAGATAAAGAACTTTTTAATCTAATCAAACAGGAAATTAATGAATTTTTTAGCCACAATCTTTCTGACGACATCCCTCCCCAAACGGTCTGGGATGTATGAAAAGCCTTCCTAAGAGGCAAAATTATTGCATTAGCTGCCGCCCAAAAAAAGAAAAAACAACATCTTGTTAGCGTCTTGACCGCGAAAATCAAAGATCTCGAACTCCAACACAAACACACATGCAACAAGAAAATATTTCAACACTTGCAAGAGGAAAGGAAAAGGTTAGATGCTCTGGAAACTCAAAAAATCAAATGCAATCTACTATTTACCAAACAAGCCTTTTGTTTTCAGGGCCCTAAATTTCATAGGCTTCTAGCGTGGAAAGCCAAACAGCAAGCCACCAACCTGAATGTGAAGGGTCTCAGAAATCGCGAAGGCGTTTTATGCACTTCTTCAAAGTCTATTTTAGATATTTTTAGCCAATTTTACTCTTCTCTATACCAATCCAAGAGCCCATCACCTGAAGCGATTTCCGAGTTTTTTCAATCCGTTACCTCACTCCCCACTTTGCTAGAATCTCACAGAAAGTGTCTTGACCGCCCCATTGATGAGCTGGAACTTGCTGAAGCCATCAAATCACTGCGTACAAACAAATTGCCGGGTCTGGATGGCTTCACTTCTGAATTTTATAAAGCTTATAGCTCTACATTATCTTCCTACTTACTGTCTCTTTTTAACTACATTCTCGATTCTGGCTCGGTCCCTCAGTCTTGGAGTCTTGCCAAGATTATAGTTTTACACAAAAAAGAGAGAGATGAATTAGACCCCAAGTCTTACCGACAGATATCCCTTTTAAACACCGACTACAAACTTTTTGCTAGCATCTTAACCAGGCGACTGAATAATTATATTTCCCCTGATCAGTCAGGTTTCATCCCTGGTCGTGACTTAACTGATGTCACTCAGAAAACACTGAATTTGATTCATCATTGCAAAACCAAAGCTGTTCAGGATGCCTGCATCCTATCCATAGACATAGAGAAGGCCTTTGATTCGGTCAAACCTCTCTACCTGCACTCCTTGCTCGAAAGAATGAATTTTGGTCCCAAATTTCGTAATCTTATTGACTCCTTCTATCTCTCTCCTTCAGCATTACTTCGGATTAATAATTTAAACTCAACTATCTTCAATCTGTCTAGAGGTACACGGCAAGGCTGCCCTCTTTTGCCCCTTCTATTCGCTCTCGCAATTGAGCCGTTGGCCATCAAAATCAGGGATGATGCTCATATCCATGGTATCCCCGTGGGGACCGAAGCTTTTAAAGTTAGTCTCTTCGCAGATGATATAACCTTGTACCTTACCAACCCTCCCTCGTCACTCTCAGCAACTCACTCTCATCTTTCGGACTTCGCCAATGCCTCAGGCCTCGCAATAAAGTTTGATAAATCCCTCTTGCACCCCATCACCTTATCTCCTACCCCTATTTCTTTTATCAGCAAGCACTACCAATATAAATGGGTTAGAAAATCTTGGAAACACCTTGGTGTTCACATCCCATTAGACTTCACTACTCTCCCAGCCGTTAACCAGGCGGAAATCTCCAAATCTATCAATTCTCTCCTATCTTACTCTGGGGAAAAAAAATTCACCCTTTTGGACCGCATCCATCTAATTAAATCATTAATTCTTCCTAAGATTGTGTTCTATTTGCGGGCGGTCCCTCTGCTGCACAAATGGCAATCCCAATTAAATGCATTTGTTTGGCAGCATCGGAAACCAAGGCTCAACTTTGCCTCAAGCAGACGGCCTATCTCGCTGGGTGGCTTAGCGGTCCCAGATATTTCAAGCTACCATGATGCTATTATCCTCACTAATTTGGTGAAATATTATAGGTCTTCTTACGTGGCGGACTGGAAGTTGATCAAAGATTTTTATCTCAAGACCCCCTCCTTCCAGGAAGAACTCTGGTGTGTGTCTAAGTGCGTCAAAGCTTCTTCTGCTCCGAACCCTTTTTTGGCTTCCCTGCTGCAGGTTTGGCATAAACACCATAATAAGTTAGCTCCCCTGACCTCCCCCTTAACCACTTTTGTTAGTCAGCCCTGGTTCGCTCCGGCGTTGTGTAAAGACTCATTTATGAAATGGAGACGCCTAGGGCTGACCCAATTCGCTGATGTCCTTCTTAAGGGGGTACTGAAAGATAAAGTGACTCTGGAGGCTGACTCTGACCTCCGGCTACCCTGGTTCGAATACCTTCAACTTAAACATTTATTAGACTCACATTCCTTCAGTCCCCCTCTGCGCGTCCACCTTGCTGGCTTTGAAAAGATCCTATTTGGCGACTCAATCCCAATCAAAGGACTGATATAAAAAATCTATCAATTACTACTCAGCCCCCTCAATGCAACGCCGCACTCCTACCAAGGTGCCTGGGCTCGAGATTTGCAGGTGGAACTAACTGAGGAGCAGTGGCGAGCTATCTGGAGTTCTTCCATATATAAAACAAAAGCAATGAATGTCCAACTTCAAGCCCTTAAAGTCCTCACGCGATGGTACCGGACCCCAGTGCAACTAGCGCACTCGTCTTTCATCTCACCCCTCTGTTTCAAGAACTGTGGACAGAGGGGCACTTTTCTTCACTCCTGGTGGCATTGCCCAACCATAAATAGCTTCTGGAGACAAATCTATCAAGAAGTACAAGAACTCACATCATACTCTCCTCCATTCACACCCGAATATGCCCCTTTAAATCTTGTAGATAACTCAAATATCCCCGAATCTGCAGAGGAATTGGTCTCGCATATGTTTGTGGCTGCTAAATTTGCAATTGCTCTAGTTTGGAAACAACACTCTCCTCCCTCACGGCAGACTTGGTGGTTGAAATTATAGGATTATTTTGCACTGGATAAGCGCACTTATGACTTAGGCCCCCATCGTTCCCAACAAACTGTTTCCTCGAATTTTATAGAAAAATGGTGTCCCTTCATTGATAAAGTCTATGATGATAATAGAATCCCCAATGCCTCATACCACGCTATATTGATGTCCTGTCAATTACTTTTGTAACTGCACTCTGAAATGTTTCATGGCGTCATGTATTGACATTTGACGCATACTTATGGACTTCGTTTGTTATATCTGTATCACATTTTTTTAATTCAATAAAGCATTCTAGTTTAAAAAAAAAAACTTTAGTCGAGTGTCAGCAGCTCATAGGGCATCTCAACTTTGCTTGCAAAGTTGTGGCTCCTGGACGTGCCTTCTTGCACAGGCTTTGTGATGCGATGGCTGGTCTATGACTTCCACAGCATAGAACGCGGGTTACAAGCAGCATGAGGGCAGACCTATTGGTATGGCAGGAGTTTTTGGAGTTCTTCAATGGGATTTCATTTTGGAGGGAAGACATGAAGCTTGAAGCAGAGCTTCAGGGCATGTCTGACACTGCCGGTTCCTTAGGTTTTGGGGTCTATTTCCGCGGTCATTGGTGTGCAGATGTGTGGCTGGATTCGTGGGTCCAGGCAGCATTGACCAGAGATCTTATGTTTCTTGAGTTCTTTCCCATCCTGGTAGCTGTTTGGCTGTGGGAGAACTATATGGCCAGTCACACTATTCATTTTTGGTGTGATAACATGGCTGTGGTACATGTCATTAATTCCCTTACATCCAAGTCGCAAAGAGTTATGAAATTAGTATGAGCCTTCACTCTGCATTGCCTGCGGCTTAACATACTGTTTTTAGCCAAGCATGTTCCCAGGGTGAATAATGGGGTGGCTGATGCTCTCTCTCACAAACAGATGGAGAGGTTTCGTCAACTGGCCCCAGAAGCCGATCAAGAGCCGGCGCAAATACCCCAGGAGCTATGGGTGATTGGAGAGCCGAGGTCTCTAGCCATTGCGCCCAGCACCAGGAAGTCTTATGAACGTGCCGTGTGGCAGCTTGAGGACTTCAGGTCAGAGGTAGGGTATCTCATTGTTTGGCTCCTCCCAGTGCAACAGTTGCTCCACTACTGTGTTGCTTTAAAAGGTAAGGAATTGGTTGTGCGATCCATTAGGGGACGCCTGTCTGCTCTGGCTTTTGCTAGTAAGGCTTTGGGGTATAAGGAGGAAACCGCAGACTTTCATCTGCGAAAGATGCTGGAGGGCTGGGCTAGAGAGGCCGGGCCTAATCCTGACACTAGGAAGCCTATTTCCCCTTTGATTCTTAGGGGCTTAAAGGGGGTTTGGGGCACAATGTGCACCCTATTTTGAGTCCATACTGTTTCATGCTGCTTCCTTGGTTGCCTTCTTTGGGGACCTTAGAGTTAGTGAGCTAGTGGCACACTCCAGAAATGATGTTTCTGGTAGAGCTTTGTTACTACAGGACCTGAGGTTAGTTGAGAGTAAGGCAGTCATCACCGTTCGACGCTCCAAGACTGAGCAGCATCACAAAGAAACCATTTTGGAGCTGGGCACATGTTCTGAGGTGGAGTTGTGTCCAGTTTCTGCTCTGGCTGCCTATTTGGCAGTACACAGTCCTAGGGAGGGATTTTTGTTTTGTGGTGTCAATGGCAGTCCGTTGACAAAACATCAATTTGGGGCTGTGACTACTCGGTCTTTAGCTAAACTTGGGTTGTCTGGGGTGCGGTTTGGTACCCACTGCTTTAGAATTGGGGTGGCCTCTATAGCTGCCACCCTGGGTTATCCTTCCTTGGCCATTCAGGATCTGGGCTGTTGGCATTCAGTAGCTTATAAAGCCTATGTACACCCCCTGCTCAGTCCCTAACTTCATGGGGGGGGGGGAAGTTAGCTTGGAGTTTGTGTTTAACTGTTTTTCTTTTTAGATGCTGTTGTTCCTGGCCAGGGGAGTTGTGTTCTCATCTGTGGACAGTTATGTGTTTTGGGCTGCTTTTGAGCCAGTTTGGTGTAGTGGTTAAGTGTGCGGACTCTTATCTGGGAGAACCGAGTTTGATTCCCCACTCCTCCACTTGCACCTGCTAGAATGGCCTTGGGTCAGCCACAGCTCTGGCAGAGGTTATCCTTGAAAGGGCAGCTGCTGTGAGAGCCCTCTCCAGCCCCACCCACCTCACAGGGTGTCTGTTGTGGGGGAGGAAGGTAAAGGAGATTGTGAGCCGCTCTGAGACTCTTCGGAGTGGAGGGCGGGATATAAATCCAATATCTTCTTCTTCTTCTTCTTCTTCATCAGGCTCAGAGAACTTCAATCGGCTCTCAGCTGGGACTCAGCCAGTGGGTTACCATTGAATGGTGAGGGCACAGGGGCCTTCATTGGCCTGACCTGATCTCAGTGTATTTACCCCTTTTAAAGTTAAACATGGTTGTGGCGGTCTTTTTGAACAACTCTCTATTTATACAAATGGTGAAATCAATAACATTATGGTCACTGCTCCCAAGCGGCGCAATCACTTTTACATCTCTCACCAAGTCTAAGGCATTACTTAGGACCAAATCCAGGATCGCCCCACCCCTGGTAGGTTCTGAGACCATCTGCTCCATAGCACAGTCATTGAGAGCATCAAGAAACTCAATCTCTTTCTCTCGACCAGAACACATATTGACCCAATCAATCTGCGGGTAGTTAAAATCACCTATTAAGACACAGTTTTTACGTTTAGCCGCTATCTTTAAGCCTTCCATCATATTATAATCATCCTCTCTCTTTTGATTTGGTGGGCATAACAAACTCCCATAGTTAAATTTCCTTTTGGGCCCTCTATTTCAACCCAAAGCAGTTCTAAAAGTGAATCTAATTCTCTGACCTCAGTCTTACTGGACCATATATCCTCTCTGACATACAGAGCCACCCCACCTCCAACCCTTCCCTCCCTATCCTTCCGATATAACGTATATCCAGGAATCACCATGTCCCACTGATTCTCCTCATTCCACCAAGTTTCTGAAATTCTCACAATGTCTATGTTTTCTCCCAACACGAAACATTCCAATTCACCAATTTTACTTCGAACACTTCTAGCATTTGCATACAAACATCTATAATTTCCCAGGAAAGCTAGGCCCGCCACCTTCCTCCTGCCGCCTCAAGACTCTGGCAGACAGTCCATACTGTTTGTCACCATCACAGTGGACAACTCCGATCCGTTACCCGGTAGAAAAATAGCAGCCAACCCTTCATCTCTTTGAGACAAGTCGTCCCGAACCAGAGACATTTCATCTCCTGTCGGCTTTCCCCCAAGATTTAGTTTAAAAACTGCTCTGCCACCTTTTTGATTTTAAGCGCCAGCAGCCTGGTTCCATTCGGGGACAAGTGGAGACCGTCTCTTTTGTACAGCTCCCGCTTGTTCCAGAAAGCATCCCAGTGCCTAACAAACTTAAACCCTTCCTCCTTACACCATCATCTCATCCACACATTGAGACTTCTAATTGTGCCTGTCTCTCCTGCCCTGCACGTGGAACAGGTAGCACTTCCGAGAAGGCTACCTTGGAGGTCCTGGCCTTAAGTCTCCTGCCTAGCAGCCTAAATTTTTCCTCCAGGACCTCACGACTGCATTTCCCCACATTGTTGGTGCCAACATGCACCACGACAACGGGCTCCTCCCCAGCACTGTCTATCAGCCTATCTACTACACGCGTAATGTCCGCTACCTTCGCACCAGGCAGGCAAGTCACCATGCGGTCAGTACGCGGTTTCGCCACCCAGCTGTCTACTTGCCTAAGGATCGAATCACCAACTACCAACCCCCCCCCTCTCCCCCTGCCCAGGGATGGTTCCTTGGCACGAAAGGATTCCCTCTCACCAACTGAAGAAGAGGTCCCTTCTGAGGGTGCATTCCCCTTATCCTCAGCATGGTGCCCTGTTCCCTCTCGACCCTCATGCTCTCTGACAGCAACAGGGCTGCTACGTTCAGAGCAGGGCTCATCTAATACACCCCCGAGAGTCTTCCCCAAGTGTCTAACTGACCGTCTCTGCTTCTCCAGGGCCGTCACCTCGGCCTCAAGGGTACGAACTCATTCCCTGAGGACCAGGAGCTCCTTGCATCGAGCACACACCCAAGACTTCTGTCCTTTGGGCAGATAGTCGTACATGTGACACTCAGTGCAAAACACTGGGAAGCCCCCAACCCCCTGCTGGCATTCCATCTTCATTATATATATATGTGTGTGTGTATATGTGTATATATATATATATATATATATATATATATATATATATATATATATATATATATATATATATATATATATATATATGTATGTATGTGTATGTATGTGTATGTATGTATGTGTGTATATACACACATTATACATATACATTACATATACATTAAATATACAATCCTCTTTAAATGCTGTTTGTTTAAATGGCTCCCCTTCTGGAGGGTCAACTTATCTTATTGGGAGAACAAGGAAATCAGGGATCTGGGTTCCTGGTCCTTAGGGTGCCCCCAGGCAAAGAGCCAGAGGCTAAGAGCCCTTTAGCTCTCGCCCTTTGGCTCATGCCAAAGGCTCGCGCCTTTGGAAAGGCGCAGCTTAAATGCAAAGAGGGTGGAGCAGAGGCACTCCTCAGCAATCAGCAGCAATCACTCTCAATCTCTTTCTTCTTTAGCCCACCCAACCAAACAAAGAGCAAACAAAGACCAAACAAAAAGCAGTTCCCCAGCTATCACACCTTATAATTTTAGGCAGCCCCACAAAGCTCAGAATGAAGTCTTCCAGAACTCAGAAATTCCCAGCAACTTCTCCAGCTTTCTCAGCTATGAGAGCTGCTTTGCTCTGTTCTGCTCCTCTCAGACCTCTGTGAGATGTGAGGGTGGGAGAATGCAGGGTGGGAGAATGCAGCCCATCCTTTGGGGCTTACC
Source organism: Heteronotia binoei (assembly GCF_032191835.1). NCBI lineage: Eukaryota > Metazoa > Chordata > Lepidosauria > Squamata > Gekkonidae > Heteronotia > Heteronotia binoei. The sequence goes on from NC_083231.1 coordinate 68,537,833, forward strand.
TGGAATGTTCCCTTCATTGAGTTGCCCAGCTCAAGGTTGACCTGAGCTGGCCTGGTGTGAGCTGTGGTATACTGCTCTAGCCAGGGGCTGGGTTGCTCACCCGTTAAATGGCAGGAGAGGTGTCTGGTGAGGCCCCTGGCCCCAACCAGGTCACAGGTTCTGTTTAGACCTTGCCGTTTATTAATAAATCAAATAAAGTGCCCCTTAGTTTAATCCAATTATTGCATCTGACTCTTTATTTCAACCTGGGGGGACAATTCATCCCAACCGCCTGCAGCCTCGCTGTAAGGACAGAGGGGCACATTTGCCATCCTTGGGGGAAGAGAGGAAGATTGACAGTCCAATGGGCTTGTGCTTGGGGATGTGGCTGGCTGCAGCAGCAGTGCACCTTCCCCGCTCGTGCCAGTCTCCATCTGGCGATCGACCCTCCCTCCCACCCTGATTGTTATGTAGGCATTTGCTGGTTGCCTCTTATTAGGGGGGCCGGGTAGGAATTTTTTGATCCCCAGCTGATTGGCGGAACTGCTGGGGTGTTTTTTCACCTACCCTACATAGCATGTCAGTGGATTGGGAATTTGGCTATAGGGAGGTGCTGTTAAATAGGTTGGTCACTTTGGTTGTGGCAGATTTCTGTGGTTAATGAGCCTATGTGGCTAGGGGAGGACCAGAAAGCATCCCCCTTTTGTGGGGTTAGGGATCTGTCAGGATCGACCTTTGGGTTTGCCGACCCGGAGTGGGAGAATGCAGACCGTCCTTTGGGACTTACCTGGAAGGTTCCTTTCATTGAGTTGTCCAGCTCATGGTTGGACCTTCCTGGTTTGTTGCCTTTTGCTGAGCTGGTCTGGTGTGAGCTGTGGTGTACAGTTCTAGCCAGGGGCTGGGTTGCTCGTCTGTTAAATGGCAGGGAAGGTGTCTGTTGAGACCCGTGGCCCTGACCAGGCCGCAGGTTCTTTGCCGTTTATTAATAAATTAAATAAAGTGACCCTGACTCTTTATTTCAAGTGGGAGGGGGGTGGGGGGTGGAACGGGCAAAAACTTATCTAATTCAAAGTCCCAGCTGTGTAACATGCAGGTAGAAATATCCTTGGAAGTTGCTAAATCAAACTGTAAACTAACACCAAAATGATGACTAGATTTTGACTAAACTTTCTGTTTGTTTCAATTGTATTGCATTTCAACAGGAATATATTAATAAGCATGGTACTGTGCTTCCCCCCCACCACCCTTTTGCTGACCTGGGTTTCTCCCCCCAACATGCTTTTTTTTTTTGCACTTGATGACTCTTCTTTCAGAGTCTGGACTATTGTTTTGCAAAGTGTACGCTTCAAAAAACAAACAAAATAACTAGTTTACTTAATGATGTACAAGACTTAAGCCACTATTTAAACAGCATATTTGTAACTAGATTACTATTATTCCCATGTCATATATAAAGAACTAGGGCTGAAAATAGTTATTTGTCTCAGAGGCTGAGGTAGAATCTGAACCCAGTCTAACACTCTAGCAAATGGAAAACTCCACTCATTGTCTCTGATTTATCTCCAACACTTATTACTATATCTGGTAAATTTACATAACATTAAAACTCTTATCAGATGTGTGAAAAGAGACTTACGTTACTACTTCTTAACATGACCATTTGATGAGACCAAGGTATTAAAAACTGGATATGCAAGATTAGAAGGAGCCACTGACTGAAGCACCTTGTCCAACAATGACCAACTACATGTCCAGGATAGCATCCAAGCTTACTTGCTTGGTTTCCTAATTGGGGTTTGAAATAAATGAACTGAAAATAAGTTATTTTCTCAGCCAAAAGAAACAACCAAGGGAGATGAGTATTGTTGGAAAGAAAAACTTGTTATAGGTGTCTCCATGCCAGTGCTAGAAGTCTCAAGCCAGGGGTGAGGAACTGGAGTGCTTGTTGCACAATAGTTTAGATATAGTAGGTATCTCAGAAACATGGTGGAAATCTATGCGATAAAGTAATCCGTGGATATTAGCAGAGGTGTCAAACTCTTTTGTTAGGAAGGCCAGATCTGACAAAAATCTCACTTTGTCGGACCAGGCCACACATGTCATAAAATGTAACACAAGGTACTGGAGATATAAACTTTATAAAGGTGGTTTCAGATGCCAAATGGCAATAACAAATGAATGACAATAGCAGGCTTGATTGGTTAGATGTGATATGCTTAGGGATAGTAGGAGTGGAGATACCAGCATTGGTAATGAGACAGGAAACCTGAATCTCAGTTTGGACCAGGAGGAAGCAAAGAATAAATGAGCATAAGTCTGACATTAGAAAACAAAATGTTCAAAAAAGAGTAGGGGAACATTTAACCTTCCAGGACATTCAGCTGCTGACCTAAGAGTAGTCATTTTCTTACAAAGGAATTTCAAAGGGAGATTAGAAATAGAGAGACTAATGAATTGCAGTGGATAATGAAGCTCTAGGACAAAATTGAGACCTAGGTTTCCTGTCTCATTACCAATGCCTGCTATTGCCATTTGGCATTTGAAATCACTCCACTCTCCAAGATATAAGTACTAATGGACTTGCATTCTGAAGAAGTGAGTGGTGACTCACAAAAATGCATGCCCTGCCATGCATTTTGTTAGGTGCTACTGGACTTTTGCTATTTTCCATTAATAAAAATTGCACGCCTTACAATTCCTTCCTTCCTTCCTTCCTTCCTTCCTTCCTTCCTTCCTTCCTTCCTTCCTTCCTTCCTTCCTTCCTTCCTTCCTTCCTTCCTTCCTTCCTTCCTTCCTTCCTTCCTTCCTTCCTTCCTTCCTTCCTTCCTTCCTCTATTTAAACTGGAGAGGGCAATCTCCCCAAGTGAAATAATGTGTTGATTTCAGACTAGGCAAAATCAGTGCTAGTGCATCAGTACTAGAAAGGCCTGCTCCCCCCCCCAGCACTAAAAGTGGCGGTGCTCCTCTCACTCCTTTCCCCTGGGGCTCGCCGGCTAAAAGCAAGCTTTGCTGGCTTCACAGCTTGCACCTGCGCGTTTTGTTAAGACAAAACACACAGGCATGAGTTGCAAAGCTGGCTAAGCTTACTTTTAGCCGGTGAGCCCCAGGGGGAAGGGAGCGAGCGGTGAGCCCCAGGGGTTAGGGGGCAGGTGAGTAAAGCACCTGGGGGGCAGGTGGGACGCCGTGCCGGAGGTGGTGGGTGGCTGGCAGCCCAGAGGGGGCTAGCGGCGGCAGCGGCAGGAAGGGGGGAGAAAGGCAAGCTAAACATTTGCCTGGGGCGCAGGAGGGGGGGCAAGAGCCCAGTTTGCAGCCCCCCGCCTCTTGCCACCCTAGGCAATCGCCTAGTTTGCCTAGTGGGAGGGCCAGCCCTGGTTCAGGGAATGCACTTTCCTCAAACATCAGTTCTCAAGCTTCAAACCAGCCCATGTGTGGCCTGAATTTTGGCTCATGAGTTGGTTTGTGCCCTCCCTAGTCCTCAGCAGCGATGGAGCAGCATGATGGGATGAAGCTGACCAGGCAGGGGAAGGAAGTGCAGTGTGAAGCAAAAACCAAGAGGCCAACTAAGAGACTGGGGGAATAGGATGTGTTGCAGATTAACTACAGAACTGGAACTGAGGGGTGATTCTTTATATCCTTTTGCAGAGGATGAGGAGAGAAAACACAACAACAACAACATGGGGTTGCAGTTCATATTACAGTAAATACAAACACTGTGATATTCTGGCTAACATATTTAGTAAAACTTTTTTTAAAAAAAACGTACAAATCTTTTGTCACATTAAAAAGAAGTAAAGCCTTACAACATCACAAGGAAAAATCCATCCAGTGACCACCCAGATATAAGCTCAGGATGAGGAGAGGACAGGGGCTTGTCATTGGAATATGGCAATAATAATTTTAAAAATCAATGTTTTGAGAATGAGCTTGCATGAAAAGAAATCCTTCATCTGTATTGTGGAAAGGAATTTTCCTCTGGTGCCTTGAAAGTATCAAAAATGTTCCCTTGGGAAGATTTGGAAGATAGATATGTAAGTATCTATATCTGGGTACTTGTCTTGATTGGGGAAGGGCAGGAATCTTGTTTTTGCCATATGGAGAAAATTGCTAGAACTGGTCTGTTTGGAAATTTGGGTTGGTAGTTAGGATCAAATTATCTGGGAAGAAGCTCCAAGGTCCTTGGGGGAAATAGCCTTTGATTTAATCCCTCTTAGGATAGGTACTTGCAGAACTGAATGAGAAGCTGCCCTTTCTTCTGCTTTAGCATGACTCATTGGGCGTTTTCGCACTGACCTTAATCGGCAGTGACGTCCCTCTTCACCGCGCAGGATCTGCGCGGATTTCGCACCAATCCCTGTGGAGCACCCGGAAGAGCCGCAAAGTCCCGCGGCTTTTGCGGCACAAATGGAAGCTGGTTTTTGGCGGTTTCCATTTGCGCCGCAAAAGCCGCGGGACTTTGCGGCTCTTCCGGGTGCTCCTCAGCAATTGGTGCGAAATCCGCGCAGATCCTGCGCGGTGAAGAGGGACGTCGCTGCCGATTAAGGTCAGTGCGAAAACGCCCAGTGTCTCTTGCTATGAGTTTAATTCTGGCTCTTTTTTTTCAATCCTAGGCCCATAGTAAGGTGTACACATGAACAGGGAAAAGGGAATAAACCATGCCAAAAATGGGGGTCCCAGTGACTCAGGGGCATCAGCACGGGTTGTTTTGTAGAAAAATAGGTGGTGGAGCTCATCCAGGGATTGTTTTGCAGCTGCATCTACTATTCAATGGACAAGGAGGTGGAACTCTCAGAGGGAAGAGGTAGAACTCTCAGAAAGGTTCAGGAGCTGTGCTCCTGTGAGCTCCCACTGAATCTGAGGCCTGGGTATCAGCATAGTTTACAATGCAAGTCAAGGAAGTTATAAAAAGTTTTTTAAAAGTGTAATAAAAATTAAAAGAGTCTAGTTACCTAACATCTGTCCCAGGAAAGTTAGTTGAAACTGAAATCAAAGATTGTTTTTAAGCCAAACCTATGTAAGTTTTATATGTTGTAAGCCGTCCTGAGCCACTTCGGTGGGAAGGGCGGGATATAAATCAAAAAAGAAAGAAAGAAAGAAAGAAAGAAAGAAAGAAAGAAAGAAAGAAAGAAAGAAAGAAAGAAAGAAAGAAAGAAAGAAAGAAAGAAAGAAAGAATTATTAGGCACACAGAAGAATAAAGCCTGCTGAGGGAAAATCAGCATAGCTTCTGTACTCCAGCCCTTCAGAGTACTTGGACAAAGTGAATATGCTTGTAAATAAATTTGATCTTGTAGAAATTACATGGAAGTACTTTTTCACCCAAAGGGTGATTAACATGTGGAATTCACTGCCACAGGAGGTGATGGTGGCTGCAAGCATAGACAGCTTCAAGAGGGGAATGGATAAGCATATGGAGCAGAGGTCCATCAGTGGCTATTAGCCACAGCTTATTGTTGGAACTCTCTGTCTGGGGCAGTGATGCTCTGTATTCCTGTGTTTGGGGGGGCACAGTGGTAGGGCTTCTAGCTCCACTGGTGGACTTCTTGATGGCACTTGGGTTTTTTGGCCTTTGTGTGACACAGAATGTTGGACTAGGTTGGCCATCGGCTTGATCCAACATGGCTTCTCTTATGTTCTTATATGCATGGACTTTCAAAAGACATTTGACAAAGCACTTTACCAAAGATCCTGAGTAAATGTGGCAGTCATGAGATAAGAGGACAGGTTCTCTTATAGATTAAAATTTTGCCAAATGACAAGAAGCAAAGAGTAGAACTAAATGGACAATTCTCAGGAAGGAAACAGTGGGGTCACACAATAATTGGAATTGGTATTAGGGGTGAGTAGTTCAATGGTCAAAAGGTGAAAACCATGACTGACTATGAAGAGTTCCAGGAGGAGCTCCACAGATTGGGTGAGTAGGAAACAAATGCTGCAGATGAAGTTCATTGTTGGTAAATGTAAGAAGGAAAAAGAAAAATGTGAGAAGGAAAAAGATCTTGGGGTTGTAGTAGATAGCTCAATGGAAGTGTCAACCCAGTGTGCTGCAGCAGTGAAAAAGGCAAAGTCTGTGCCTGGAAGGGTGTCTCTCCATGACGCCCTTCCATTGATGAGGCAAAACAACAGAACAATGGGTTCAGCTAATTTTATTCATTTACAATTATTTCAGTGAACTAAATGGATGATCTATGCCACTGCTTATTTCAATAAACTGATGATTTTGAGGGCGGGTTGCACTAGGCACCTACTTGGCTTGCCTTTTGGACAGATCCACCCTGGCTTCAAACTCAGCTGGCATCTCTTCCAGCCTTACTTATCACAGCCTGCACAGCCATATGTGCAGAGAGGTGCCAAGCTTCATCCTTCTCCCTTGAAGTATCACAACAGTCCTGCCAGATTTTTTAAAAATATGCCACCCAGCATCAAGGGCACTCCTTCACAGTGCACACAGATGAAAGGCATATGATAGGTTGATCTGGACACTCTCTTCCATTACACCAGATGTCTCAAGGTGCTTGCCGAATAGCCCTACCAATCCAGGACAACTGCCCTATTGCTGTCATATTAATTGTGACCTAATTAGTTTTATAACTAGGCATATTTAATGATTTTAAAAACCCTTAATTGGAATACTGCTGCATTTGTATTCTACAGAACCCCCTGGGAAATCTTGACACAAAACATGTAGGGGTATTGATATTTGGAATAAAGCATTGCTTCCCACTGCACCATGTTTTTTATTCGTTTTGTTTTCATTCCTGACAACTACCATAAAAAGCTGCATCAGCTTTACAGTGTGCATATTTAAAGTTTCCATGAGTCTTAAGCAAGTCATACAGGCAAAAATAGAGAAGGCTCCTGCAAGTGTAGACAATATTATAATGCCTCTGTATTTCAGAACTGTGGTGCAGCCCCACTTGGAGTACTATGTGCAGTTCTGGTTACTATATCTCAAAAAGGACATTGCAGAGCTGGAAAAAGTACAGAAGAGAGCAACTAAGATGATTAGGAGGCTGGAGCACCTTCATGATGCAGGAAGGCTGAAGAGTATGGAACCTTTCAGTTTAGGAAAGAGATGACTAAGATGAGACATGATAAACATGCAAAAAAATAAGCATGGAAAGGAGAGAGTTGACAGAGAACTTTTTCTCCCCTCCCAAAATACTAGATCTTGAGGGTATCCAATGAAGCTGATGGACAGTAGATTCATAATGGATAAAAGGAAATATTTATTTGCACAGCAAGTTATTAGGATGGGGAACTTGCTGCCAGAGGATATAGTGAAGGCCACAGGGTTTTTACTTCTTTTTTTGCTGTCAAGTCACAGCCGTATTATAGAGATCCTGTAGGGTCTTCGAGGCAAGAGACATTCAGAGGTGGTTTGCCACTGTCTGCCTCTGCATACCAACCATGGTATGCCTTGGTAGTCTCCCATCTAAATACTAACAAGGGTCAACCCTTCTTAGCTTCTGAGATCATGCTAGGCTTCCTGAGATCAGGCCAGGGTGACCACAGGCATAGACAGCTTTAAAAGGAGATTAGACAAATTCATAGAGGATAGGTCTATCGTTGGCTACTAGCCATGGTTAATAAAGAGAACCTCCACATTCAGATACAGTAAACCTCTGAATACCAATGCCAAGAGGCAACATCAAGGCAAGGCCTTGGCCTCTATGCCCTTGCACCTCCAGAGGAACTGGCTGGCCACTGTGTGAAACAGGATGCTTGACTAGATGGACCACTGGTCTGACTCTTCTTATGTTCTCATCTGTATTCTATTTCCAAGTTCAAATTTTATGAATATTTTAGTGTGTGTGAACCACAGAGCTACACCAGAAAAACTTACAAACACAGCAAAATGGAGATGCTTCATGGTGGGTTACATCTGACAGGCAAAGCAGACAGTGATCCATATCATATCCTTCTTTATTCATATCAATTATCCATTCACTCAAATGACATTATCTAATGGTTTTTACAAGCTCTTTTTTTCTATGCATCCTATACCCCACATTCAGTTCATGAAATACTTTCTATAAAACAGAAACAATTTCTTAAGTTTCTGTAATTCTCTGAAATCAGATGAAATTTTCAAATGTTTGAAAGCTGGTATGCTTTCTAAGGGGAGATACATTTTAATATCATCAGCAGAAGGAAAGGAAGTATTTTCATTCAACTTGCAGCTTTTGAAGGAAAAGGCACACATTTTAATATCATCAGCAGGAGAAAAGGAAGTATTTTTCTTCAACTTGCAGCTTTTAAGCTGAAAAATTAAAGAAAACCTGAATATGTTCCCCAAGTAGTAGCTGTTTTTCATATATTGCAGCTACTACTGAATATGAATTAATGAGAGCTCCATAGCCAATGCTGACTGTCTGAAAAGTGTAGCTGTATGATTTCAAAGAGCATGTTTGTTTCTAATTACTGAAAATGAAGGTTATTTTTCTCTGGTAAGGATCATGAAAAGTTCAGTGCCCTGACAGAATAATGGCTTCTCATAACAATAGGACTCTATTTAAAAGAGCTCTGCTTGTGTCTTTTGTCAATAAGATGGAATTTCACCAATAGGAGTAGAATTCAATGTATGAGCACAGATCGCATAAGCCATTTAACTGGTTCAATTACTGGAGTCACAAAAAGGGCTTGTTGAATTTTTATTCTTCTGTGGCACGTTACGATAAAATGGAATATCATATCAATGACTTGCAATCAAGTGCAAATAAGATTCCCCCCCCCCCACACCCCTCCTCTAGCCTTGGAATCCTTTGCATCCTTTGCATCCTGGGCATCATAGTAGATATATTCCTTTTATGTATATTTTAAAAGTTTTTTTTTAAAAGATCATATTGTATTAATGATATAACCCTCTAAAATGAATAGAAAATGGTCATGCATGTTTTATGGCAGTTCCTGTACGTGGTTTCATAACGCTTGGCTGCCCTACAAAGTTTTGGTTGTGAAAATTACATAAAGTATATCCAAAAGTGAAATCTCAGAAAGGCTCTCCCCAAATTGAAGAATATTTTATCTCATTTATAAAATGCAAACAAATATACTTCTCACTACAAATTCACTACAGAACAAATATTCTATTTATAAGACCACTGTAGCTTGATTTAAATGTGACACTGGATGAGCCAAATAACTCATCCATTGGACTTTGTACTTATATAACTTAAATATGGTTGCTACTGCTTTGCTTTAGATTTTAGCCCAATTTAAAAGAGACACTGTATGAGTACAAAGTCCCATGGAAGAGTCTTCCCTCCCCCTCAGCCAGCATTGCTTTTAAATCTGGCCTAAATATGGATTTATTATGAGTTCAAATATTCACCAACCCTTTGGTCATGAATTTGACTCTCAGTTAAGCCAAACCTGAGTATGTTCCCCAAGTAGTAGCTGCTTTTCATTTTATGTAGCTGCTACTGAATATGAATTAATGAGAGATCCATAGCCAATGCTGACTGTCTGAAAAGTGTAGCTGTATGATTTCAAAGAGCAGCTAATTTCTTTCAGTACATTTGATGTACAATGACCACAATGTATAAAGCAGCTTTAGGATGTCGGGCTGCCAAGTCCCCTGTGGCTGCTGGCAGGATACTTTTTTCACCCAGAAGTGAGGTATCATGGGGTGCTCTAGGAATTTGTGGGAAACTCTATGGTACCATTTAGCAATTTGGTACCATAGAATTTCCCCCAAAATTTCTAGAGAGTTCCTATGTGAAACCATAGAGTTTCCCACATATTCCTAGAGTGTCCCTGTATGAAATGTTTGCCGCGATACGTCACTTCCAGGTGCCATACATGCTGTGTGGTGATGGGACTCTTTGGGGGGTGGGTAATCCCCCTGGCAGCTTTCTCCCTGCTGGTGGATTGGGGCCTGCCAAACCAGGGGATCCCCTGTCCCTCACGGGAACTTGGCAGCCTTATTAGGATGCTGAATAAAAGCTAAGGTCTTACTTTAGAAGATGCTAAAAGAAATGTGGCTCAGCACAGTTTGGGAGTAGATATCACAGGAACCACTCAGATGGCACACATTCAACCTGTGCTGTGTGAGCTGCACTGGCTTCCAGTGAAAAACTGGATCCAGTTCAAGATCTTGGCTTTGACATTTAAGGCTCTCGGCAGTCATTGATCCACATATCTTCAGGACCACCTTTCTCAGTATGCCTCAAGAAGAGTGTTACACTCCAGGAATTGAACAAAGGAGGAGTCAAGTTGCACCTTTAAGAGCAACCAAGTTTTATTTAGAAAGTAAGCTTTCATATGCTCTCTAAGCACACTTCATCAGATGAGGGGATCAGGTATTGTGGGCTGAAATACAAGCAGTTTGTTGATTAACTATGCAGACTGATCACATGGTAAACCAGTGTGGCTTGGCCATTTGGTCTGGATAGCCATAAAAGGTAATAGTCCTCTGCCAATTGGTATTTCTGTAAATCTAGGTGAATCACAAAAGGAAGTGTATTTCCTAGTTGTAGTCCACCTAAAATTTACTTAACAAAATCAATCTATACATTATAAACATCATTCTAGTCTGCCATTAGAAAACATTCAAGAATACATAAGGAATATGAACCTTCTGGTGGCCCCCAGCCTGAGAGAGATCTGGCTGTCCTCAACTAGGGCCAGGGCCTTTTTGGCCATGGTCCCCACCTGGTGGAGCTCTCTGCCAGAGAACATCCACCCCCTATGGAATTTATTACCTTTCTGTAGGGCTTGCATGGCAGAGATGTCCCACCAGGAATTCAATTGAGGCCAGTGACAGTCTGGCACTCTCACATCCCAACCTCCTTCTTACCCCCTCCATATCCCCTTCATCCTAAGGGGCTGGTGGGAACTAAAATTCTTTCTACCATCTGGGACAGTGAATTTGTGTTATTATTTATGTTTCAAGTACTTTTAATGTTGCTCTTAACTTTATTATTTATTGTATTACTTTTTCATGTAAGCTGCCCTGAGCCCTGCTTGCAGGGAAGGGCAACCTAACAAACTGAATTAAACAAACAAATAAAGGAAAAAGGTGCAAACACAGAAAGGAAACTGCCTTGTTTTAAAATGGAAACCCAGCCACAAACTGATTTCTTAAGATCTATAGTGGTTGATCATGTAGCGGTCATCTGTAGAGTTTCTTTGTTAGCACTCATCCCACCTCCTCCTGCAGAGGGGTAGTTATGGATAGAAAGAGAGAGAATCACCCCTCTTAATATCACCCCAATACCTGAGGTGCAAAGAACTGCTTGTGTCAAAATGGACCACCCTAGCATTAACCTGCAAAAACAGTTTTCAAGATGTGAGTCGGAGTGGTTGTCTGGCTAATACGTCCACCTTGCCCTGGAGAGATACAAGACTTTAGAACAATAGGTTGCCCAGGTCCTATTGATACACTCAGCATAATCCCATCAGCACCCCAGCCTCACTTCCCCACACCCAGGGCCAACCCTAGGCTGCCTGGCACTCTAGACAAGGCTAACCTCCGATGCCCCCCCCCCGCACTGGTAACATCACCAAGTTACTTGAGTGTGTCCAATTCAGTGCTCCCAGAAGGCTGGTGCCCTAGGCAAGTACCCCCTGATTAAGCAGCAATTGCCATCTTTCCATCTGGTGCTTATGAAGCCATCAAGCTTCTCTTTTGTCTACCACTGGAAAAAAACATTTGGCAAGCACATCATTCCTAACTAAGGACATGTTATGCCCTGTAATGATTTTGGGTTCCCCCTAAAATCACTAGCCTAAGTCTGGGCCTCTGAGTGTTTAAAGTTCAGTTCAAAAGGCTTGTTATTCTAAGCTGTAAATCGAGTCTCTGGCTTGGCCTAAAAGTTCAGGTCAAGAGGCCTATTACTCTAAGTTGTCAATCGGGTCTCCAGCCTGGATACTCAGTGTTTGTGAAAGCAGAGATAAGGATTGGTATGTGACCTTGGCAAGAAGGTTCAGCTGAAGCTGGTATGAGGAAGGGTGCCTCCCTAACTAAGAAAGACAATTTCATACAGCTGGAGGGGTGAGAATCAGTACTATTCTAAATCACCCCTTGATTAGCAATTAGGGGAGAGTGACTTCATTGCTCTGGGTCAGGATTGGTTAGTAGGGCTCAGTAGCCAATTGAAACTGGCTATAAAGTGTGGCTACCTGAAGCCCTCTTTGAATCTGACTTCACTCAGACTTCCTGCATGTAACTTGGTGTTGTTATGCTGTTGGGCTGAACCACTCAGACTACTGCGGTGTCTCTTGTGTAAACTTGTTGTGCCTGGCTGAGTGCTAAGAACCGGCTGTCCTGTCCTGACTGCTGCTGGCTGTGTTTGGGTAACTATGCCAACTGTTAGCTAGGCTGGTGAAGCATAGATGTTATTTTCATTTCTTCTTATAACTTTATTTTTATTTTCATTTTGCACACACAATAAAATAATTCTTATCAGTTAAACTGTGTGGAGTCTTTTGCTATCAAGTCTCAAAGCCTAAATCTAGTGTCTGAGACCGTGGGCTACCTACCTAGTCCTTGTTTGTCCTGTGAGCCTACCTTGCAGGGTTTCTGTTAGTCTCCTGATAAGGGCTGGAGACTTCCCCAATCTCCTGCCTAGGGATTAGTGGTGTGGTGGTAGAACTACTGACTCAGGCTGGACTCCTGGGGCATGCAAGAGGCCTTGAAGCACAGGACCCTGGCCTAACTGGGACTCCCCACCAACCAGTGGTTAAAGCCGGCTGCTGTCTGGTAGTGTCGTTCCATGAGATGTCCTATCATCACTCTGCTGCCTCAGCAGTTTGTGTTTACAGGCCCTGTAGAACTGCAATAAGCTCTGCAGGGCCCTCATCTCAGATGGGAGAATATCCTACTAGGTGGGGGCCATGACAGTAAAGGCCCTGGGCCTGACTGAGGCTGTGAACATCCTTTGGGCCAGTGATAATCAGTAGGTGTTGATCAGTGGAGCATGAGACTTTGGGGGGGGTATATTGGGAGAGACGGTCCCTTAGATTCCCTTTACCTAAAAAACAAAACTATTGTCCTTCCCTAAAATTCTCTCCTCTTACTGACTGTTTTCTTAGTTTATTCTTAGTTCATGGGGTTTCCGTCGGATTTCGCACTCTTTTACGCAGCAAACAGAAACTGGTTTTTAGAGAGCCAGTTTGGAGTAGTGGTTAAGTGCATGGACTCTTATCTGGGAGAACTGGGTTTGATTCCCCACTCCTCCACTTGCACCTGCTGGAATGGCCTTGGGTTAGCCATAGCTCTGGCAGAGGTTGTCCTTGAAAGGGCAGCTGCTGTGAGAGTCCTCTCAGCCCCACCCACCTCACAGAGTGTCTGTTGTGAGGGGAGAAGTTATAGGAGATTGTAAGCCGTTCTGAGTCTCTGATTCAGGGAGAAGGGCAGGGTATAAATCTGCAATTCTTGTTCTTCTTTACAGAATCTTGCTTGCTGCGCAAAAGAGGCAGAGTGAGTTGCAGCCCCAGAGCAGCTTGTGCAAAATCTGACAGATGCCTCATGGAGAAGAGGAGAGTGAGAGTGGGGTAAGGCAAGTGGGGAATCGGTCTCAGTTACTTGCCTCTCACTCTGTCTCCTTTGCTAATTCCCCCAAATAATTAGGAGACTGCCTATTTGGGTAACATCTTACTGCTATCACAAAATGCCATGGTGTGGCATTGATTGCAGAGGGCATCTCACAAGGCACAACTAAAGGCACATCCAGTATCATACACGCATATCCTCCTCCTCACCAAAATTTTTATCCCACCTTTTTGCTCTCAGAGGGCCACAAAGGCAGCTAACAAATTAGAAGACACAAATTATATAAAGCTATTGAGTTTGGACTGCTAGTATTGTTGCTCATTCACAGATTTATCTACAAGACTATCTACAGATCTTTATGGTACTGTGGTAGAAGCTCCCATGACTTTGCTTTTTCAAGTCCTTTGGTAATGGCATTGAGTCTGTATCCCTCAGCAGCAGTCTGTATACTTCCAAAGAATTGTTGCAGAACCTACCACTAAGTACCAGTCCAGTGTGCACAAAGGGAAAGGAGATTTACTTCGGCAATCAGATAGACCATATCTATTTCAAGTTGTCATGTTGCTCGTACTAGAGCCATATGGGCAAAGCTGCACATGGCAAACCATTTGAATTAACTGGTTCCCCAGAAGTTTGTCACCATTTCATTATTACATTACAAACAGCTTGCCAAATGAAACTGCACCCATGTGGTTTCATTTTAAACATCAACCACTGGACAAATTGTAGGTGTAAATTGAGCACAACTATGTGTACTTCAGAGAATTACTGGTCTCAGTTCAAGCACTATCACAAGTCATAACAATCCTTTGGGATATCTCAGTGTCAGATCTGAAATGGTGCACTTTCAATGAATTACTTGCGAGTACCTTTGAACAAATACAATAATATTGTTTTCAAACCAAAATATTCTTAATATTAATATTGGCATTATAGAGTAATTCCAGAAACAGGGTAATGAATCTTTCATTTGCAAATATGCTGGATTTCAAAAAGATTTATAATTTTTCACAAATGAATTTGAGACTAGTAGTACAGATATCAGTCATTTATTATTTATTTATTTATTACTTTTCATTTATATCCCGCCCTCTCCGCAAGCGGACTCAGGGCGGCTTACAACATTATAAAACAATTAATCCGATAAAACATATAAAACCATAATTTACATATCAACTTTAAAACCATTCTATAGCGCTATTTCAATCCAGTATAGGCGGTATTGACTTCTTAACTATGATCAGACCCACCGGTGTCCAGTGGCAGCCCTTTTTCAGTTAGACCACAAAAGCCTGTTTAAACAGTTCGGTCTTACAGGCCCTGCGGAACGCAGATAAATCCCACAGGGCCCTTATAGCTTCTGGGAGGGTGTTCCAAAGTTCTGGTGCTGCCACCGAAAAAGCCCTAGATCCTGTTATGCATAACCTGGCTTCTCTTGGGCCAGGGGCGGACAACAGATTTTTTGTCCCTGATCGCAGTGCTCTCTGGGGGATATATGGGGAAAGGCAGTCCCGTAGATAGGCAGGTCCCTGAACATAGAGGGCTTTAAAGGTTAATACCAACACCTTGAAGTGGAATATAACAGGCAACCAGTGCAGCTCTCTCAGCATTGGCTGAATGTGCTCCCGTCGCGGCAGCCCCATTAGCAGCCGTACCGCAGAGTTCTGCACTAGCTGTAGTCTCCGGGTTAGTGTCAAGGGTAGGCCCATGTAGAGAGCATTACAGTGATCTATTCTTGAGGTGACCGTAGCATGGATTACCGTCACTAAGTCGTTGCGCTCCAGGTAAGGGGCCAGCTGCCGCACTTGCCGAAGATGAAAAAAGGCAGATCTAACAGTGGCTGCCACCTGAGCCTCCATTGTAAGGGAGGACTCAAGGATCACGCCTAAGCTCTTGACCTTAGGGACCGGTATCAATGGTACCCCATCAAGGGCCGGCAGCTGGATCTCTCTCCCCGGACCGCCCCGACCCAGGTAGAGAATCTCCATCTTCGTCGGATTCAATTTCAGCCGACTCAGTCTGAGCCAAGAGGTCATGGCTTGTAACGCCAGGTCTCGATTTTCCAGGGTACAGTCAGACTGGCCACCCATCAATAGATAGAGCTGGGTGTCATCCGCATATTGATGGCAACCCAGTCCGTACCTCCTGACAATCTGGGCAAGGGGGCGCATATAGATATTAAATAGCATCGGGGATAGGACCGCTCCCTGCGGCACCCCACAGCTAAGAGAGTGCCTCTGGGATGCTTCCTCCCCTATCACCACCCTTTGTCCCCAATCTTGGAGAAAGGAGGTCAGCCACTGTAAGGCCAATCCCTGAATCCCCACATCGGCAAGGCGGCTAGTCAGTAGCTCATGGTCAACCATGTCAAAAGCGGCTGACAGATCTAATAACAACAGCACTGCGGAACCGCCATGGTCCAGATGTCGCATAAGATCATCTATGAGGGCGACCAGAACTGTCTCCGTCCCGTGACCTGGCCGGAAGCCGGACTGGAATGGATCCAGTGCGGAAGTGTCCTCCAGGAATCCCTGCAGCTGAATCGCTACCGCCCGCTCTATGACCTTGCCCAGAAAGGGAAGGTTTGACACCGGCCGATAGTTCGCCAATATGGCCGGGTCTGCTGATGGTTTTTTTTAAGAGGGGATGGACCACTGCCTCTTTAAAAGGTGTAGGAAAGATCCCTTCAATCAGGGACCTGTTGATAATGTCCTGTAGTGGTTCACGCAGCCACGTTTGGCTAGCCTTTATAAGCCAAGACGGGCACGGATCTAACCTACAGGTCGTAGGGTGCACAGCTGCAAGGATCCTGTCAACTTTCTCCAGACTGAGTGGGCCGAAGGAGTCCAAAATTGGACCAGAAGACGTGCTCGGTGCCCCAAGTTCATCTACTGTATTAATTATAGTGGGTAAGTCGTGTCGGAGCGACGAGACCTTATCTGCGAAAAAACTCGCAAAAGCCTCACAGCCTATTTCCAATTCTCTATTATTTTGTTTGCCCTGTGGCAATTCTGTTAATGACCGAATTATACTAAACAATTGTGCTGGGTGCGAGGTCGCAGATGCGATTCTGGATGCAAAGTAATCCTTCTTTGCAATCCGAATAGCCATCTCATAGGTCCTCATAAATGACCTATATGATGTTCTCGTAGCTTCGTCACGAGCGTAGCGCCATTGTCTCTCTAGTCGTCTTAATCGTCGCTTCATTGATCGCAGCTCCGGGGTATACCATGGAGCGGATCGTGATCGAGGATGAAGAGGACGTCGGGGAGCGATTTCGTCGATGGCCTCGGAGAGGCGGTTATTCCAGGTCTCCACTAGCTCATCCAACAAGTCGCCGGTGGGCCAAGGATCCCGTATAGCCGTTTGAAGCCGCAACGGGTCCATCTGACTACGCGGGCGAGCCCAAATCTGCTCACTGCCTAAACGGGACAGGGGTGGCATGTCCACACGAGCCTTCAGGGCCTGGTGGTCAGACCATGGCACTGCCTCGGCAGATATCTGATCCACTACTACTCCCGCCGCAAAGATCAGGTCTAGTGTGTGTCCAGCCTGATGCGTGGGCGCTGTTACATATTGGGAAAGTCCTAGTGCTGCCAAGGAAAGCACCAGGTCCATCGCATGAGTGGAAGCTGCATCCTCAGCATGGACATTGAAGTCACCCAGGACTATAAATCGAGCGTGCTCCAATGCCCAGCCTGCTACAGCCTCCATCAGGGACAGCAGGGCACTGGCCGGTGCGTTAGGCGGACGGTACACCAGCCAGATTGCCAAACTCTCCCCAACGTCCCACACCAGGCCCACACACTCCACGCCCTTGATCTCTGGCAGCGGAAGTATCCTGAAGGAGCAATCCTCCCGTATGAAAAAAGCCACCCCTCCCCCCCGCCCGCTGGTCCGGGCCTGGTGAAGGACGGAGAAACCAGGCGGGGCCACTTGGGAGAGAGCAACTCTCTCCCCCTCCCGCACCCAGGTCTCCGTCACACAAGCCAGGTCCATGTCCTGCCTGATGAAAAATTCTTGCAGGACTGAGGTTTTATTATTTACGGACCTGGCATTGCACATCACCAGGGACGGAGGCGAGTCCCATCCTTGGGATGGGACGCAGGCTGGAAGGGGAGCGAGCCCTTTTGTGTCTCAAACTCCTTCCATTCACACACTGCCTGCTCCCACCGCTGTACTTTCCCCTCCCCAGGAGCACTGGAATCCCCTGGCCTGACATCATTTGCCAAGATCTTCCGAAGTCTAGGTCTCTATCTTGGGTCAGCAACTGCACAAACGTATTCTGACCTTTTGCCCACTCTATCTAAAAATTCCTAACCACTACCAGTCGTCTCAGCCAATTAAGAAAGGAAAAGGAAGAGAATCACCAATAATAATTATATATTTTTTTGAATTTATTTTAGTTCGCCCCCTCCCCCGACCCTCAATTCTAATTAATTGGTCAGTTATCTTATCTTATCTCATTTTAGTGGATAAATAATCCCCTAGGTCTAAATAGAATCATCTAATCAAGTTTTAAATCAATTTAAGACCCAAAAATAACCATAAACAATAAGTGGGCAAAGTCACTGATTGCAGCGGGTAATTTGTTTGCTGGAAAGCTGGGAGTGGTGGTATGCTGCAGTTCTTAAAGTGCTAGATGGTTTTAGCATTGAGTTCTCAGTCTCTTTAAAATTCAGGAAGGCAGATTTTTAAAGTGCTGGTGTGCTGCAGTTCTTAAGTGCTAGAATGGTTTTAGCATTGAGTATTCTGGAGAGCCAGTTTGGTGTAGTGGTTAAGTGTGTGGACTCTTATCTGGGAGAACTGGGTTTGATTCCCCACTCCTCCACTTGCACCTGCTAGCATGGCCTTGGGTCAGCCATAGCTCTGGCAGAGGTTGTCCTTGAAAGGGCAGCTGCTGTGAGAGCCCTCTCCAGCCCCACCCACCTCACAGGGTGTCTGTTGTGGGGGAGGAAGGTAAAGGAGATTGTGAGCCGCTCTGAGACTCTTCAGAGTGGAGGGCGGGATATAAATCCAATATCTTCTTCTTCTTCTATTCTCAGTCTCTTTGAGGTGCAGGGAGGCAGGTTTTAAGTGCTGGTGTGCTGTTGTTCTTAAGTGCTGGATAGTGTGCTACAGTTCTTAAAGTGCTCTTTAAAGTGTCAATGCAGAAAAGAAGGTGCTAGTGTGCTGTAGGTCTTCGGTTGCTGGCCAGTTGCTTTGCGTAAGCTGGTCTTGATCTCTTTAAAGTGGCAGTGCAGTACAGAGGTATCAAGGTGTAATGTGCAGAGGAAGTGCTGAGGTAGCAAGGGGAAGGTCACAGCTCATCAGGTTATCTGTACAGGTCTCAGCTCATCAGATTTTTCGGCATATATTTCTTTAATGTGGATTTCCTGCCCGCTTCTCGGTCACCGCCGGGCTGGGTCAGCTCCTGTCCCTCTTCAGGGCCAGGCGTCCCAGCCTTCCGGTTCTTGTGCAGGTCTCCTCAGCGTTAAATCCACCAGCTTATTATTCCAAGCCTACTCCTCACTCCTCTGCCCTTTCGTGCCTTCCTCGTTCTCTCTCTCACGGCTTGAGTCCTGAGTACAGCGTCTATCCTGCTCAAGCTCCGGCCGCGGCCACTCTCTGCACAGCTCCCCCTTGGCTCCACAACTCCCTGTCTCAGCTGCTCGACCGAGCCGCTCACCTTCGTCCACGGCTACAGCGGTCACAGCCTCCAGCAACCTCCCCCTCAATCACAGAGCAGCGTCCTTCGTCGCACACTCCACCCGGCCGGCTTCCAATACCCTCTCCAGCCGATTCCACGTACTTCGCTGCCCACCAGCGGCCTCCACTCCGCGTCGCCCACCAGCGGCCTCCGCTCCACACAGGCCACACTTCCCAGCTCTCCGCCTCAATCACCCGGCCAGCCGTTCAGTGTAGACCGCGGCTGCGGCGGCCCTAGCCTCCGACTCTCCGGTACATCCAATACAGCTCGCTCAGTGCCCTTATTACAGTTGCTGGTACAGACTCGTCCAGACTCGTCTCTCAGTGAGTTCAGAGGGTTATACGTTTGTGCAGTTCTAGTGTTTTGTGGTAGTTTTTCCTCGGAGCCTCAGCGCTCAGGCTCCTCACCGCGCCGCCATTTTCTTACACTCAGCTGTATCAATAATCCATTGAATTCAGATTGTACTATTTTCAATTTATATATTTTTCATTGTGAATTCCATGTTACCCACCCCAAACAAAAAGCTGCCTTTAAAAATAATGTTCATAATTATCCTTGTTCACAAATGTACAATCCTGTATATATACACTTGATTTTTATATGAGTGCTGAGTAATTCTCATGTTACATTCAATGCAGATATAATTGAATATGCAGTTGAAACCACAAATATATTCAGGCACTAAACCTTAGTTTCATTTGTAAAAAGAATATAAGTTGTCTCTTTCTTATAAACAGATGTAGACAAGTACAGGCAGGATATAGGTGCATTTGTCATAACACACGAAGAGGGCTATCATCAACAATCTCTCCCATTCCATCTTCCTATCCTATGGACACGGAGTCTCATCAAATGACAATAATGGATTTACTGAGCGCTGCTAGGTCATCTAGTACAAAGTATTATCACACTTCAGTGTGCATGTAATTATTTGCAATTGCAATTAGGGAATTCTACTGGAACAACTTTCTCAAAATCCCTTAGGAGGTTAATGGTTTAAAGCTCTGAGGCTATTTGCTCTAGTTCTATGGTGTGCATGTGTACTTTTGGACTGATAAATTCAGATTTTAGTTTTACGTATTTCCCTACCAGTTGGTATAACCCCCATAATAAAGTTGTGACTTGTTTTAAAATTCAGCATAGCCATATAAATCACTGTCAGCTTTATGTGGAAGTTATAGTCTTACTGTCTGCCACCCTGGTCTGCTTGGTAATCCTCACCTCAAAAATCAGTGATTTACAGTGTAATCCTAAGGGGTGTGTGTGTGTGAAAGTGCTTTGGAAGCCAACTAACCGCTACATTGTTGTAAGTGTGAGTTGCGCCATTCTAACTTCCTCCACACTGGTGCAAATGGAAGTTGCGCTCCTCTATACCTGCCTCAGCATACGCCCATCCCTGGCTTCTGGTGAAGGGGTGCTTTGCCCAGACAGCGGTGCAATTTGGGTGGAGGCCACTATGCCACTGCGCGAGGGGGCAGCCCCAGGGACATGGCCAGTGTTAGCTTCCTCAGACCTTTCAATACCCCCTGCAAGAGGCACAAATTTACGACAAGGAAAATGCTGGCATATCCCATAGAGACCCATGTAAAACAAAGGTTGCTGCTGCTCCCGGTACAGCCTCGAAACCCAGTAGAGAGCCAACACCAATCCCTGCACATCCTGGGTGGGATGAGTCCCCTCTTCAGCACCCAATCACAGCCCCCCCCTCCTACAAAGGGTCCTGCTCTGGCCTGCACAACTCTTTAGGTAGGGTAGGGTGTGCGGCATAGGACTCTGTCTTGGAGCTCCCTGCCATGCTGACTTAGAGGACCAGGGCACTTTGGGGTGCATGGTACACAGTGAGGGCACTTAGACAGTATAAGGTGAGCTCTTTGACTTCTGAGGGCTATCCTCTCTAGTTTCCAAGTCTCAACAAGTACCTGGCCTCTGGAAGTTCAATGTGCAAGGGCAGATACACATGCACAGGTATGTACAACTGTGCACCCCCCAATATCCTCTCCCTCCCCTTGATTGAGACTGGGTGATGTGACAGTGTCTCTGGCACTTGAACCAGGCAGCAAGCTCAAGTAGGGGCAGTTGCCATGCCCCCTGCACTCCACTACTGGCCCTTTTCCATTCGTCCATCCTCTGCCTTGTTCCCACCCCTGCTGCTTGAAGGGCACTTGGTGTAAATAGTAAACTGATCAAAGCCACCACATAATACATCGTCTTAAGGTTTGCAAGGGCGAGGGGTGGGTCTGGCAGTTTCTCCAATGCCTGTGGGGAGATGTGTCAGAGACTGTGCCTTTAAGAGAATCCCTGGCTGAAACACAGCCTCCTGCTTCAGCTGCCACCCCTTTAGGTGCTCTTGATCTCTGTCTGTTTTGCAGGTGGGAATTCAACACAGAGGCTTGCATGTGTGACGATTCAAGCCCTCCCCCAGCTCTACTCAGTCAGCTCTTCCTGCTCACTGCAGGACTATCCAAGTTGTACCTGGGATACCATTGCACTCAGTTCCAGCAAATAAAATCTGAGATGTGCCCTATTTTGTCTCTCCTGCATAGCATCTGCTGCACGTTCCCTGTGCCCCTTCACCTTTCCTCTGCCGCTCTGTCGGTGGGCTCCCCGAGGAAATGTATTGGAGGGTGGGCTTGCTTATTTCTTGGGGAGGGAGGAACCTATGAGCCACCTTGCCACCACAGGGCTGGACAAGGGAGGGGGAGGTCTTTGCCCCATGCATCACATGGGCAGAAGGGTGGCCTTGAGCTTGGTGCTGCACCCTAGCCTGGCCAGCCTGACAGCCTACCTGTCAAGCATGCTCATTTCTTGACCATTATTTACTGTGTAGAGAGCACATCATTAGGTCTGCTCTCCTCCATTATTTACAACCTAGAGGGCACGTAGCAAAGCCATCTGGCATTGGGATGTTTATGGTATGGGCTAGCAGTTGGTACTCAAGGTATCCTCCCCCCCACTTCACACAGACATATCTTATCTGTTCACTGAGCAGTGTGAGAATGTTTCTGATTTCTTTAGTAGAATAGAATGCTTTAGTAGTAAATAGATGGTTGCCTAAGGAACCTTTGAACCCGTGACTCAAGTATGCATTTATAACCTTTGATGATATCTTATATAGCAACTTTGTAACCCTTGATACCCCATTACTCCCAAGACTTGTGTCCTTGGTAGAGCTCCTGAGTTTTCTGAAATAAAATGATCTTTTGAATTTAAACAAAGGACTCTATTATTGGGAAATATTGGCGCTTGACACTACCCAACCATGGGGTTGTTGTGCTCATGGTGCAGAAAAGAGGGGAGTGCTGAGAGGGGCACTAATGGAATGGGCACCTGCCTTGTGCCTTGTACTCTGTGTTCTGCTGCCACTAGGAGAGGGGTTCCCCGCAAGTAGAGGGGGGTGTCAGAGCATCCTGGAGGGTCTTCAAATCCATGCTGTGGAGGGCTTCTCTGTGGGACTTGGTGGCATTCCAGGACTCTGTTCATTCCGATGCACACATTTTGCCTTGGGTCTCTATGTGCAGATTCCTACACTATATGTTCCTGTTTATGGTTAGCAAGTAGGTCACATGCCTCTGCTTGTCTGCCTGCCATTAACTTAACTGTGTCTAAGATCTGCAAATCCATTCCCCCATATTACAATGGGAAGAGGAAAAGAAGGAAAAGGAATTACTTCCTTTTCTGATTTCCCCATTTTAAAGTAGTTTGTGACCCAGTTCTAAAATAACCTTTAATCTGTGTTTTGGTATGTAAATCTATAGGAGGGGTGGTTCATCAAGGAATAGCTCAATATTCTCTTCATTTTTAGGACACTGTCACCTTCCCATCAGTAAAAGTCTCTGAAATACAACCACACATCGCTTACCATTTCCTTTCTAAAAACAGCAAAGCACCTGGAGCATTAAACAATTCTAGAAAAATCAACTGACTTTCAATTGGTGCATTTTTTACCCAATTTGAGAATATTAGGGTAAAATAGTGATCCCCCACCTTCCCAGAAAGCATTGATGCGGTGAAACATAGTTAAGTGCTCGGGAGGGAGATCCAGGTGGGTATCTGTCTTGGTCTGAAGTGCTAGAACAAAGTTAGAGTTCAGTGGCACCTTTAAGATCAACAAAGTTTTATTTGAGGTATGAGCTTTCATGTGCATGCACACTTATTCAGTTAAAATGAAATGGAAGAAAACCATTCAAACTTATAGACAGAGGCTGAACAGAAAATTAGAATATAACATGCTCTTAGGAGAGGTACAGCGACTTTCTCATCACAAAAAAGATAACTTCACATTCCCTACAACTGGTGTAAATTATTAAACTGGCAAAAGAGAGAGGGAAATCTAAATAAAAGAGGCCTTCTCTCTGAGGCAGAAATATCTGGGCTTTGTGTGTTTGAAGTAATTTCCAGAATTTGTGAAACATACTGACTTCTGCCACCTAGATTTGTGTGTACATAGGATGTTTGAGTACCATGAGATATAGTGGAGATTGGCCTGGACTGATGAGGTAAAACAAGTCATAGGGATATAACAAATGATCTGTATTTCAAAGTGCTTTGAAATTATTCTATTGCCTTCTTCAGTCATATGTTCCAGAATATGTAAAAAATATACATGTATCTTTCTTTTCCATTACCTGGCAAATGTAGTTTGATCAGTAGATCCCTGACATCATTTTCAGCTACCATACATATATTTATATAGTGTCAGATGATATTATTCATACTCTTATTTATGTATTCTGCTTTTGTGATGTCTGTTAAATTACATCAAGAAGAGATTTAGAATGAATGACAATAAGGTACCAGACATCTGTTGTTGTTTTTCACTCAAAGGCATTTTTCTAACCTCAGCTTTTTAAAACTCCACAGCCATCCTTCTATAAAGCAGAAAAGCACACAAGTGAAATTCCTCAGAGGATTTTTTTATATCTCACAAAGCATAGATTGAGATTGTGAATGAATTAGTCTGTGATTACACTTCAATAAATTCTGAGTAGAAGTAACAGGATTTTCTCTCTCCTTTGTGGATTGTGAAATTGAAAATATTGTCTGAGAAACTCTGGTCACTGACTCTTAAAACAGAGCTGAGTAAATCTGAACATTATTCCATCAGGTTTTCCTCATTTTGTTGTTTTTCACTGTGTTCCTTTTAAAAAACATGTATCAACTATACATTTTGCCTCTGATGTATTCGTTATTTATCTGAGCTCTATTTAAATGTGCCTGATTTTTAATGAGAAAAGATTTCCTCTCAAACATGGTCAGCATTGGATGTGAGTTTCCTTTCCTCTGATTGGAGGAATGAATGCTATCTGCTCTTTGTATCATGCATTTGTTTTAGCACTAGTGATGGGTGAACATTGTTCTTCTTGATCCCAGGCTGTTCACATAGTTGTAAACATTGTTGAATGTCGAAGAAGAAGAAGAAGAAGAAGAAGAAGAAGAAGAAGAAGAAGAAGAAGAAGAAGAAGAAGAAGAAGAAGAAGAAGAAGAAGAAGAAGAAGAAGAAGAAGAAGAAGAAGAAGAAGAAGAAGAAATCAGACAAACTCAAAGGGTATGCAGAGGAGCAGAGAAATATTTTACTCCCTACTCTCTCCTCTTCACTTTCTCTCAGGTCACAAACCTTACCTTTCCTAATAGAAGATGTAATGAATTGTTATGTAGATAACTCTTTGATCAAGACATAGGATTCAACTATGGATTATCCATTTTGTAAATTTTTTGTCTGCAGAGTATGACTTCTTGCAGGGCTGACTCCAAAACTGAACCAGAAGACTGAGAAAACAACAGTTCCCATCAAAACTAGCAATGCAGTATGCACTAAGTCCAGCATATGAATATACCAAGAGTGACTACCAGCTACCTTGTTACACCTCAAACAACTTTTTATTGGGGAATATTAATATTTCTTAGCTCAAAATGGTAGGCCTACAAGAGGTGAGGTGTATAGGATCTCTGTCTTTGTCTACGGAGATAGACCACTGAAAATCTTTTGGTTAATAATGGATTTTATTATAGCATAGGGTTTCAAATAGTTACATTTCAATCAAACAATTTCAAGCATACAAGAGGAATACAAGAGTTTAGCTGAATAAGCAGGATGGGGGGAGGTGATACAATACCTAGATCTTTGCAGGGTAGACTCAGTCAGAGGAAACGCAAGGCCTCTGGAGGGAGATTTCTCTTGAGAGGAAGGGGGGGGGGGTTGCGAGTAGGAAGGGGGTGAGAAAGGAGAGGATGGAGGAATTCCCTTTTTTCCCTTCCTTTTTTCTTCTTCTTCAACCATCTAACCTGACAGGTGGGGTTGCCTGTTTTCTAGGGTAAATTACATCACATCACTCAATTAACCTACCCAATGAGGGGGCAGGGTGTCACACCAATGGAAAATTGGGGTGTCATATGTGTAATATCCAATCAGAGACCATTCGTATCATAGATCCATACCCCAACATAGGAATTTTAATTATACTGGCCAAATGACTTTATGGCCTTGTTTTTCCCAAAACTGGTTCCTTTGAAGCTCCCCAAAGGTGATAGATTTCTCTATTAGTGTCAAACATGGATAGGCATCCATCAAGTGGTCAGGGGACTGGTTGACTTTGATGGCCTTAGCAATTAATTAAAGAAAAATAGAAACTTTGTAAAAAGTCAGAAATGTGGGATCAGTTTACAGGTTATACCACACATTCACCTTTGTGTTCCTGCCGTCTTGCCCTGAAGAATACCAGATAAGCCATTTATTTGTGTTGGAGGTTTCTTGGGTCATTCTTATTTCTTTAACAGGACTTTAAAGGTTGCCAAAAGAGTGGAGGAATTTTTATAGCACTGCCCACTAGCCCCTCTCTGAGCCCAGAACTTTTTTATTCCCAGGAGCAGAAAGATGGACGCTTCTCAACCTTTCAGCTGGCCACATGTTGTTCTGGCTTGTGAACCAGAACCACACCACAGCCTGCTTTGGGCCAAGAAGGAATTGGATTTTTCTCCCTTATGTCAAGAGAGACCATTCCAATTCAAATGGGCATTGCTGTATCCAATTAATATTCTAGGGTTAAATTGCAATATCAATTCCAGGGGTGTATGACTTGGGAATAAGAACAGGGGTGTCTTCCTGGATATCAACCTGACTCTATGATAATGCTGCTATCTAAACAAAATCAAATGCACTTGAAATAATGTTCAGTTTTAAAAAACAGAAAGTGCTTCTTGCCATGAATAGATATTGGGATAGATTTAGCCATACGCTTTAGAAAAACAACATGATAAATCACGGTCTTTAACAGACCCCCATCATAATATCATTATTATTTTACTCATTTTATTTTAACCCAGAGATTCTCAATTGAATTTCCATTCTCAGATTAATGTATTGCTTCACAAATATGTACCTCCTTTACATATAATAATATTGCCCCCTTATTTGTCTATCCTTTTTAAATAAATTGCACCCCTTAATCCTAATATTTCAATTCTATCATCCCACCCTGTTTCAGTAACACCTATTAAGTCATAGTCCCTTCCTGTGTTAGGTCTTCCAGTTCCTCCTGCTTGTTTCCCATCAGAATCCATGGTTTATGTGCTCTGAGGTTTTTGTTTCTGTACTTACCTGTGAGTTAATGTGGCATATGTGCCACTCCCCACAAATCTTTAGTGTTCTTATCTCCAGTTATTGGTGACATAGTAGGCCTTGAATTTTTGTGTTGCTCACCCACATGATTTAGTTTAAAGCACTCCTTATTATGTTGGCAAGGCTCTTGGCAAATATATCCTCATGAGGTGCAAACCATCTCCCAGTAGAAGAGCTTAACTGTGTGAGCCATGATCAAACCTTTCCTGATGACACCATCTACATAGCCAGTCATTTATTTGCAATATTCTTCTTTCCTTTCCTAAGCCATGGCCTTCAACAGGAAGAAATGTAAAAAACACAACCTGTGCTCACAGTTCCTTCACCTTGGTCTCCTTTAATACATTCTGGGCTGGGCAGTAACATTTGTTCCACATGGATCAGTAAAAAAGGATCGGCTTCATGAGTCTTCCTACATGAGTGCACTTCTCTTATATTGGGGAGCAGAAGCTCAAGTCCTCTCATCAGCAGGGGCCTGAGAAATTTCCATCAAGCTTCAGGGAGGCTGGAGGAGTAGTCCAGTGGTCCAGAATCAATATCTATGGGGAGATCCTGAAACTGATTGCTTAGCAACAGAGGCTCAAAATGTCTCCCAATTTTCCTGCTCCTGTGGGTTACATTAATCCATGCACCCTCCTCCTGTGTTGGGTGCTCCTCCATTTGCTGAGGTACCTTTCTCTCTTCCTCCTGTTATCCTCTCAAAAGTGCTTCATGCATTATGTACATGAATGCTTTACTCCCCTTATAAAATGGAGTGTGGACAAGCATGACCCAGGTTTTTATCTTCTCCTCCAGTGGGGCTATCAACTTACATGCTGCAGGTGCAATTGCTGCTACCCCCAGGTAAGAATATGAATATGCCACAGACTTTGCATGTCACTGCCTCAGCTTCCTCACCAGCCATGCTGCTGCAATCCATTACAGAAGTTATTCAGGATTTGTTGTACTTCCCTGATAAGTCCCCCACCCAACTGCCACACAAGACTATTTGCGAAAGGCTTGCAAAAGCCAGAAAGCTTAACACATACTCAGCTTCTTATATGGCCCCCAGGGCTAACCTCCAAGTAACAGCTACAGGGCAAGAGCTCTTGAAATCTTGCCCTCTGGCTCATGCCTCTAACCAGGAGGAGCCTTAAACAGTTTAAGGCTCACTCAGCAGAGGGTGGGGTCAGCAGTCAGCCTCAGGCAAAACAGCAACAATCAACTCTTCCAATCACCTAAAACCCAGGCAAAAGTGACACATAGAAACACTTACTCAAACAGGCAACAGTCTTCAGTAGTCTATACACACTCACACACTCTCAAACACTGTTCTTCCACACAGTAACCTCAGATAATTCTCCCCAGCAGTTAAGGAATAGCAGAAAAAAACCCCATTCACTACTCCAGCAGCTCTCTTTCCTGCTCCTTCTCACAGCCCAATGACTTTTGTCTGGATACACTGCGTTGTTCATTCATTTTTTTGAGGGGAGGGGCTCCACATTTTATTTAAAACATTTCTATACCACCTTTCCACTCAGCTCAGAGTCCTCACAGACTCTCATTTCATCTTTAAAATAGGATAGGATATTTAACAAAATTTTGAGAGATTACCAAATTATGGACTAGTGTCAGGGGGCTTCTATATTGGTCTGCAGTAGAACAGCTAGATTTAATTCCAGTAGCACCTTAAAGATTTTTTTTTGGGGGGGGGGGCGTATAAGCTTCTGAGAGTCAAAGCTCCATCATCTGATATCTGATGAAGAGCTTTGATTATTGAAATCTTACACACACACGCACCCAAATTTGGTTGATCACTAAGGTGCTACAGAATTTAAATCTAGCTGAGTTATGGAATATTAATGTTTAGTACAGACACTTTACAGTATAAATAAATGACAGCCTATCTGTCCACAAGTTTCTCTTCAAATCATGTCAATTTAGAATCATCTATTCCCCCCCCCCAAAAAAAAAACCCATCTTTTGGGTTACTTTCAAAGAGGGTATGAACCACATACTATTGGTATATGTATTCATAACTGATGAACTGAAAAAGGTCATGGAATCTATTCTTAGAGTCTATGGAAATTATCCCCAAAGACTGCAGAACCTACCCTGCTGCCTCACTTGCCCATTCACAGAATGTAGAATGGGAGTGTGGTTTCAGATTTCTAACAACCTCTCTTCTACACTTGATTGACTCAGCTTGCCTATTGATTTTCAGCCAAATGTGAGAATGGATCAAAGCGGCTAAGCTAAAATAGGAGGCAACTGTATTTTCTCAATCATGCGGCAAATCCTATTAAAAGATATTCTCTGTTGCATGGAAAAGAATTGGTATGGGCTGCCTGAAGTTTGGCCTGGATTCCAATCTGGAGAGTTGTTTGCCTGTGCACAATTGACTGAGCATGACAGTTCATGCAGACATTTCATTGTATATATTTTATGTTTTCAGTTCCAGTGTAGTCCACTGGGGGAAAATAAACATGGGTAAACTAGAAAACTCAAGTGCAGTAATGAGAAATAATTAGCAATATTGATTTTTTTTAATACTGTGGGTAATTATTCTACAGTATTGGCCTCACTATTAAGCACTTCATAAAAATTATATACATTAATTCTATGCCCTTTGTTTTCACTATTATCTGGAGTAGGAAGTGTAAAATCTATACTGATATACATGTACATAAACATACACACACATTCATAACTATCCATAATCTGCTAATGAATATGAGAAACAATTCCTCACAGCTTCTTAGGATGGATACTGCTTAGGCTCATTATTTGGAGGATCACAATCATACAAGTCACTACGTCATTTGTGGATAGATTTTTAAAATCACTGAAATATATAATTCAATGCCTACAAATACATACATGGAAAATAATAAGACTCATTAAATGGTATGATTTGTGTTGAATTATCTTTGTTAACTAGGTATCAAATCAAAGCTTGTCTCAGTCTTAAATTTATGGAGTAGATTTCACTCAGGCAAGGTGTGCTTTCATGTCAGCATGTTTAAGAGTATTGAGCATATGTTACTTTGTTTCTGTGTGTAAAAACCACACTGAAATATGGATGATTTCAAATTTCACATCTCTGCTGCTTTCATTCACAAAATTTCCATTTCCATTTTGCTTCTCCATTGTGCAACCAGAAACCACAGCTCTTTATTTTTCCACAGCACCAGATGTTTAGTTTAATTTAAAACTAAACTAGTTTATACATGTTTTTTTATTGTTTTAAAACTGTAATTCAAATTGTTTTTACTATGACTGTTAGCCTCCCAGAGTCCACTTGTGGAGTGGGTGACATATACATCCTAAGTAAGTAATTGAGTGAGTAAATATTATATTTTCTGTTTCCTTAGACCACATTTTTTCTCATAACATACATTTTCCAACATATAATATTTTTCAATATTATACAATGTTTACATGTGTCACATTCTCAGGGTGCAGGCAGGCAGGAGTCCAAAGCCAGTCCAAGGTCAAAGTCCAGGAAGTCAAGCAAGAGCCAAGTCACCAATGCAGAATCACAAACCGGAATCAGAAGTCAGTGTCCAAAAGCCAAAAGGTCAGAGTGCCAAGGAAATCAAGCAGGTCAGGATCAGGAATCAGAAAGGAGCATGGATGCAAGCCAGAGAATAGACTTGTTCCTTCCATAAGGTTACCAGGTCCTGGGTGGGAGCTATATGGGAGTCTCAATCAGCCTGCTCCCTGGGTGGCAGTGACTCTGCTAGAATTCAGGCTGAGGGATCTGAAGCATCGGCGTGCCTCATGTCTTTGCTCTGAAAGTTCTTTCCAGAGCCTGCTTTGAACTCTTGAGATGGGAGGAGGAGAGCTTGGAGGAGATCGATCATCAACAGCTGACACTGGTGCCTGGAGAGTGATTGATGGGTCAGCTGCTGTTTGTTCAGCTGAGGAACTGGCTGGCAACTCTTCAAGGTCTGTTAACCCTTCCAGCTCCTCCTCATCAGGGCTCATGACTCTATTCCCCACCCCGCAGGACCCCCCCCCCCCACAGATGGGCCAAGCCAGTCAGGGTAGGCTGTGTGGAACTGCTGAACAAGGTCAGGGGTGTGTAGGTTGTTTGTAGGTTCCCATGAACGGTCCTCGGGGCCATAGCCTTCCCAGTCCATGAGGTACTGGAGGTCCCCATAGTGGATTTGGGAGTCCAGAAGCTGGTGGACCTCGTATTCCTCCTCGTCATCGACCAGGACAGGAGGAGGCAGCACTGGAGGTGGCGGTCGGATGGGATCCGGTGGTGTAGCAGGAACAAGGAGGGACTGGTGAAAGACCGGGTGGATGCGGAGGGTGGCTGGCAGCTGTAGCTGGAAAGCAACGAGGTTGATTTGGTCCATGATCAGGTAAGGCCCCGCAAAGCAAGGGTCCAGCTTGTGAGACTGGCCAGGCCGACGCAGGTAATGGGTGGAGAGCCAGACATGGTCCCCGGGCTTCAGTGGGGGGCCCACCTGTCGCTTTCGGTCAGCGGCTGTCTTGTAGGCCTCTTTAGCCTGTTGGAACTGCTCTCAGAGCAAGTCCTGGAGAGCCCGGAGTTCCTGCAGGTGCTCATCAGCAGCAGGGACTGCTGTGGGGGGCAGGACTGCGGGGAAGAAGTGAGGATGGTATCCATAGGTTGCAGCAAATGAGATCTGTTATGTGGACACATGTATGGCATTGTTGTAGGCAAACTCGGCCAGGGGTAGCAAGGCAGCCCAGTCATCCTGCTGGTAGCTGGTGTAACAACGCAGGTATTGTTCCAGCGTGACGATGGTGCGTTTGGTCTGCCCATCCATTTGGGGATAGTATGCTGAGGACAAATGCACCTGGGTGCCTAAGCTGGAGTGCAGGGCTTGCCAGAATCAGGAGGTGAACTGGGGGCCTTGGTCTGAGATCAAGTGTGCCGGGAGCCTGTGCAGGTGAAAGATGTGCTGGAGGTAGAGCTGGGTTGTTTCAGGAGCCGTGGGTGGCTTGGGACATGGAACAAACTGAGTCATCTTGGTGAAGAGGTCCACCATTACCAGGATGCAAGTTTGCCCCTTGGACCTGGGGAGCTCAGTAATATATACAGTTTGCACTGTGCCAGGAATGCAGGAAACTCCTCCACCTTCCCAGCAAACTTCTCTGGGGGAAGCACTGGGCACTTGGGTGGGGCAGCGACAGTGGCTTGCTGCTGCTGTTGCAGGTGAGCCATCATTTGAGTGAGATGCTGTACATGAGTGAGCAAGGCTGCTAGCTGCCCAGAACCTTTGCTTGCCTCCTCATCCATCTTGTGGAGTGTGTGTGTGGGTGGAAGCAATCTGTCACGTTCTCAGGGTGCAGGCAGGCAGGAGTCCAAAGCCAGTCCAAGGTCAAAGTCCAGGAAGACAAGCAGAAGCCAAGTCGCCAATGTAAAATCACAAACCAGAATCAGAAGTCAATGTCCAAAAGCCAAAAGGTCAGGGTGCCAAGGAAATCAAGCAGGTCAGGATCAGGAAGGAGTGTGGATGCAAGCCAGAGAATAGACTTTTTGCTTCCATAAGGTTACCAGATCCTGGGTGGGAGCTATATGGGAGTCTCAATCAGCCTGCTTCCTGGGTGGCTGTGACTCCGCTAGAACTCAGGGCTGAGAGAGCTGAAGCATCAACATGCCTCATGTCTTCGCTTTGAAAGTTCTTTCCGGGGCCTGCTTCAAACTCTTGAGATGGGAGGAGGGGATTGATCATCAACAGCTGACACTGGTGCCTGGAGAGTGATTGATGGGCCAGTTGCTGTTTGTTCAGCTGAGGAACTGGCTGGCAACTCTTCCAGGTCTGTTAACCCTTCCAGCTCCTCCTCATCAGGGCTCATGACAACATGACAAATGAATCTAAAAAAGCAGCATTGAAAAATGGAAGAAGAAAAAGGAGACTGCATATTTATAACCCTCCCTTCTCTCTGAATCAGAGACTCAGAGTGGCTTACAATTTCCTATATCTTCTCCCCCTACAACAGACACCCTGTGAGGTGGGTGGGGCTGAGAAGGCTCTCACAGCAGCTGCCCTTTCAAGGACAACCTCTGCCAGAGCTATGGCTAACCCAAGGCCATTCCAGCAAATGCAGGTGGAGGAGTGGGGAATCAAACCCAGTTCTCCCAGATAAGAGTCTGCACACTTAACCACTAACACCAAACTGGAGAACCAGAACCAATGACAAAAATATAAAGCAAAATAAAAGCAAAACAGGGATAATTCATTCATCCTTAAAACTAACAGTGCTAGTCATATGAACCTCACTGATTTCAATTATTTAAACTGGGTTTAATGGAAATAGATTGTCATATAATTAAGATTCTTTCTTCCACTAAGGTCTGCCATGTTTTCTTGGCACTGTAGTTAGTGTAAACATCAGGGCATTTTTTGAACAGGAACACACAGGAATGCAGGTTTGGCTGGTTTGGCATCAGGGTATGTGGCCTAATATGCAAATGAGTTCCTGGTGGGCTTTTTCCACAAAAAAGCCCTGGTAAACATCCATTCAGCCACAGCTGACCAATGGTGTCTCAGTGGTGTAATATAAAGACAGCTACTTACTGGGGGGGGGGGGGGGTTGTATCCAGTGGGATCTTTTAGATCAACAATGTTTAATTCTAAGTATAAATTTTTAAACTTTGTCAGTCTAAAGGTGCCACTAGACTCAAATTGTTCTATTGCTTCAGACTAACACAGTTACCATGCTGAAGATACTTACTAGATCACTTTTTAAAATTCTGTTCTAAAAGAAAACAAAAAGTCCCTAAATCACTGATAATTTGTTTCCCTTTCTCTGTTACTGAAAGTTACTTCTTCACTTTGCCTCACAGTAGGATGGTTCCTCATAAAACAGACATATAGAGGAATAACATTTTCTATCACATCTGTATTAATTTCATCACCTTTTTATCAGAACCGGTATTAGTTGAATATGCTCAATTTGCAGTATCAGCATATCTATGAAGTTTTAGAAGCCCCCCCCCCCCAACACTCAAGTTTTCATCAGTGCTACTCAGTACCAGCTATGTTTCTGTAGAAGGACAAGCAAGGTAAAGAAGATTTTCCTTGAACTATCCCTTGGGAAGTGGGTAAGAATGGAAAGAGGCAATTATAGATGACCTTGCTCTGGTCAGCAAATACATGCTGCTTGAATCAATACGTGATATTGCAAGGACTTACAGTGGGAAAGTTTGCCACTCTAAAATTCTGTGTATTTTCCTGAGTTTGGGAAAAAGTGTAGATGCCTGAAAGTACACAATCATGTTATTTAAATATACCTTTGATTGCATTTTTTTTTAAAAAAAAAATCTTGAAAGAGACTTGGTCTACTAACTAGAAAACTAACTTTTCATTGACCAGAGGTTTAAAGTCACATATATAGATCACATTATTTCTCTCTTGAGACCCAGTTTGGTGTAGTGGTTAAGTGTGCGGACTCTTATCTGGGAGAACCAGGTTTGATTCCCCACTCCTCCACTTGCACCTGCTGGAATGGCCTTGGGTCAGCCATAGCTCTGGCAGAGGTTGTCCTTGAATGGGCAGCTGCTGTGAGAGTCCTCTCAGCCCCACCCACCTCACAGGGTGTCTGTTGTGGGGAGGAAGATAAAGGAGATTGTGAGCCTCTCTGAGATTCGGAGTGGAGGGCAGGATATAAATCCAATATCTTCTTCTTCTAGTGCTCCCAGTTATGGAGGCCTCCATGGTCCGAACAGAGAAAAAAGATTAAATAAAATCCAGTTTACTGAAATTAATCTTCCCTGCAAGTATTCTGTCTCTGTCTCTCTAAAGCACACAGCAATCCAGCAATCTTCAGCAATTTACTCCATGGAAGTCAGTGAAATGATTCCAGAGGAAGGTGTACATCTGCATTTTGTATTTTGCTTTGTCCTACATAACATCATTTCCATGACTGTGTGGTGTACAGATCTACCATGGAGAATAAGTCTATAAGTTATTATGAAAGGAACCGCTGAATACCAGCACCAAGAAGCAACATCAGGGGAAGGCCTCAACCTAAAATCACTCAGCAAATATCCATGGCAGAGTGAAGAGTCTAACCTCACAGAGCTTCCTCATAGCAGCACAATATATATAAAGTCTTTCATTTCCCCTCCATACTCTATATCTTTTAGGGTTATCCTTTTCTGCATTGGTAGGCACTGCTTTAACATTAACTTTAAGCAGGTTGACCAAGGCATGGAAAATCATATTCATCATCTGAACTATCCATTTGTTTTATATATTATTCCAGAGTTAATTATCAAATTTAGTTAGATTGACATAGTTCTATTGACATTTTCCATTGTATTTCACAATAAACAATAATATTATTGATAAATGCAATCATAAGTCAAACAATGAATTAAACAGAAATAATAAAAATTATTTCAAATAAAACATGAGGTGTTGCTGACATAATTGGGCTGCTGCCAGTGGGAAGGTGAATTGGAGAAGCTTTATAAGCTTATTCTGATTTCCTTATGCAGGAATTTGCTATATTTCAGCACCCCTTCAAACTGGCTACAAAGATAATTTTTAAAACAAATTTGTGCATGCAGTCTTGCACTGCATTCCCATGGTTATCCTCCTCCCCCTTTTCATTTCCTTTCTTTTCTTCCTGGTATCTGATCCTGTGTGGCTCCAACTATCTGAAAATGTCCTGAGTGCAAATCTTTGGAAGTTTGAAACATACTGCTAAGTTCCCTAGACACAGGTTCAGATAGCTAATTTCTTGGAAAGAAATAAACTGAAGCATTAGGTAGCATATTAAAAAGTCAAATATTTATTGCCATGTATTATATATATGTCATATATGTTATATATAATATATATTATTAAAAACTATGGAGAATTGGCAGGCTTTTATATAAATAAAGAAAAATCAAAAATTTTGTGTAAAAATATTACAAAGATTCAAAAGGAAGAACTGCAAAGAGTAACAGAATGTGAAGTTGCCTCAAAAGTAAGATATTTAGGTGTGGAAATTACTATGAAAAATATAGATTTGTATAAAAATAATTATGAAAAGCTTTGGCGGAAAATTGATGAAGATTTGACAAAATGGAATAAATTGAACTTGTCTATGCTGGGCAGAATTGCTGCAATTAAAATGAATGTTCTACCAAGAATTATGTTTCTATTTCAAACAATTCCAATTGTGAAGGACAATAAACAATTCAGTAAATGGCAACACAAAATCTCAGAATTTGTATGGGTGGGCAAGAAACCAAGAATTAAAATGAAAATTTTAACCGATGCAAAAGGAAGAGGAGGTTTCCAACTGCCGGATTTAAAATTGTATCATGATGCAGTATGTTTGGTATGGATTAAAGATTGGATGATATTATTAAACAAGAAGCTTGCAGGCGTTAGAAGGTCATGGAAATATTTTTGGTTGGCATGCATATATGTTATATGGGAAAAATAAGAGAAGTTTTTTTCTCACACCACTATATAAGAAGAAACTTGCTAAGTACTTGGGTAAAATATAAAAAAATATGGTGATGACAGAAAGCCGTTATGGATTGTGCCAACGGAAGCATTAAAATTATCTCAGAAACTGATGCAGGGAGGTGTTTAACATACAATCAACTATTAAAAATACATGGAGAAAAAGTGGAACTAAAATCAGCTGAAGAATTACAATGCAAATATAATTGGTTTCAACTACAACAAATTAAGAGCTTGGTGGAATAGGACATTAAAAATGAAGGCATAAGACAGCAGCAAACAGAATTGGAAAAAATGCTGTTGGGTGATGATGAAAAGTTGATTTCAAGGATTTATAAATTACTATTGAAGGTGTCAACAGAAGAGGAAGTAGTTAAATCTCAAATGATAAAATGGGCAATCAATTTTAATAAAGAAATTCAAATGGAATCTTGGGAGTATTTATAGAAGAATATGAAGATTTCAACATGTTATAACATTAAAGAAAACTGTTATAAAATGCTGTATAGATGGTACATGCTACCTAAGAAACTGGCAAAAATGAATAATCAGGTGTCAGACAGATGTTGGAAATGTAAAAAACATGAAGGATCTTTCTACCATATGTTGTGGACTTGTGAAAAAGCAAAACAATTTTGGCAAATGATTCAGAAAGAAATGTCAAAAATTTTAGTTTATGACATTAAGAGGTCTCCAGACCCTTTTTTGTTGGGATTATAAATGGAAAGCTTTCCAAAACAAGATAGAACGATGGTGTGGTATCCGCTTTCAGCTGCAAGGACATCATATGCGCAGCTATGGAAGCAAGACAAAATACCAGAAAAATGGGACTGGATTTTAAAAGTTTTGTCATGGAGTGAAATGAATAAATTTACAAGAATCTTAATGATTTGGAGAAGTTTAGGAAGGAATGGGAGAATTTCAAAACTATGTTGAAAAAGGGACACTTAGTGATTTTTGATAAAAGCTGAAGGAGGTGGAATAATGGACTAGAATTTATAAAGGGAAAATTTTCTTATCGAAAAATGAAGACAAACTTATAGAGT
This sequence comes from Heteronotia binoei, assembly GCF_032191835.1. Lineage (NCBI taxonomy): Eukaryota > Metazoa > Chordata > Lepidosauria > Squamata > Gekkonidae > Heteronotia > Heteronotia binoei. Next base: position 68,575,080 of record NC_083231.1, read on the forward strand.
TAACTTTCTTATTTTTTATTTTTATTTCTTCTGTATTGATACAATGGGGATTCTTTATTTGTTAAGTTACCTTGTTTCTTTTTTCTTTAAATTTAAAACACTGGCGGGGGTCAAGAAAAAGGGAGGAAGGAAAAGGGGGGGAAAGCGATGTATTGTTTTTATTTTGTATTATTTTAAAATTTCTTATAGATTTCTATAACGATAGATTGCTAATTAATAAAATTGTTTAAAACAAGAAAATGTCCTGAGTACAAATCTTTGGAAGTTTGAAACATACTGCTAAGTTCCCTAGACATAGGTTCAGTTAGCTAATTTCTTGGAAAGAAATAAACTGAAGCATTAGGTAGCATGTTAAAAAGTCAAATATTTATTGGCATGTATTATATATATGCCATATATATTATATATAATATATATTATTAAAAACAGGAATGACTGCATTCTCAGGTTTAGATTTTTTTGTTTGTAAAAAAAGTTTTACTAGTCCAACTCCATCAGCTATACCAGTAAGGAAAAAGTTCTTTAATAAAAAGAATGCATTGACAGGAGATTACTATTACATAGAATAACCAGTTCTATAATTTACATAATCTCATCATGTCAAAAATCTAAATAATCAGATAATATGAGCGAGATTATAATTTTTATAGAATAGAAAAGGTACTGAGTTCTATGTAGAATCTTTGATTAAATAGTCCAATATCTACTTAAAAACCCCCAGGATGAAATAAAATCCTTCTTTTTTAAAAAAAAACAAACCAATCAAACTTTTTTGAAATAAATAGGGGTTACAGCAAAAGGGATAGCAATTGAGAAGTCATATCAAAAATAAAATCCTTCTTGAGAAAAAAAAGATCTGTTTTATAGACTACTTGGGGATTCAGAGCAACATCTTCCAGCACACTTTGGAGTCTTGCTTTCAAATTGATAGTTTTGACTTAGAAATGTCTACGTTGTGTGCATATATTTTGCAAATCAACAAATCTATTAACTTCAGATGACAAAGAGAAATTCAGAAAGCTTTGTAGTCATTTTATATGAGCGTTTGCAATCTGGAAGGCCAGCTGCAAAGGATTACTCTCTGTTTTATATGGCAGCAAAGTCCAGTGATCATTTGTGTGTGTTTAGTTGCATTGAACAATGAACTTAAGCATACACAAATGGGTGCAAAATTCAGAATGTATGTGTGGTCTGTATTTGGATTACTGGCATTTTGTTTTTATAGTCTGCCAACTTCTTATGCTTTGGGGGGAAACTCCCTGTTTCTACATTAGAGGGAAAGAAAAAAAGTCTAATGGTGATAACTTCAAAGTAAACTAGACAAGTGAAGAAAAAGTGGATAAGAATGTACTGTCTGGTGAAGGGAAAAGCAGATTTTCTTTAGTGTAAATTACTCATTTATTTTGTCAAGAAGTATTTCTAGGTATACAATAATATAAGCATTTGAAGCAAATATAGATTTGCTTTCTATTCATAAGTACAGAAGCAAAATACATCTTAAAAGTTCTTCAGTAAACCATCTAAGGGCTATATAGGCTAGTCAATAAAATAGTGTATTGCATTAGTCCATACTGACGCAGCATGGTCTTACAGTGTGAGATGTCTTTATTTTCTGCAGTACTTCTAGGTAACTGTCTTTCCACTTTCACACAATCCTCATTCGTAGAACTGTAGCCAAGAGGCACTGTCTGGCTTGTGGAATCACCCAAAATCAGGGGTCACCACTCTTGACCTGAACCAGAGATCCCAAAAAGACAGGCCAAGTGAGAATACTCTCAGAATGTGCTAAAACACCAGTCAAGGCTGCACACAAAGGATTTCTGTCTAAGGTTGTAAAAGGCATCCTCAAGGGCAATCTCCATTTGCTCCCTCCAGCCAGTAAGGGAATGATAGCGACAATGAGTTCTATCAGGTAATTTATCTGCATCCTCAAAACTGGATGGCAACATCTATCTATTCTTAAAATTCTTTTAATTCTGTAGTCTTCTTGCTGAGCTAGACCTTGGTATACAAAAGTGTGCGATCCCTGTGCCCTTCTGGCCCTTCCTTTCTCATAGCTAATTTCCCCAATATCAAGACTGGGCCATTTTGGGTAACAGAATGAGAGAGATTGCTACCTGCCAGGCTCCCTACATCAGGGATGGCTCACCCACTAGAAAACTAGGCGGTTGCCTAGGGCGCCAGAAGGTGCCAAATTGGGCTCCCCCCTCCGAGTGCCCAAAACAACCACCTTGTTTGCCTCGCTGCCCCCCGCCATGGCCGTTGCCCCCACTGCCCCCCTGACTTAAACAAGTCAGGAAACAGGTATGATCACTAGCAAGGTTACTGACAAGTTGATCCTACATTGACCACAGCCTTATGTAGACAGTTTCCTGACATGTGTTGCTGTGACCCACATTAGATGGCTCCTCTCAAGCTGAGTCAGCTCTTCCATCATGAGGACTACTGAGGACCAGATTCTGTTGTGATTTATTGGTCTCTCCTGGTATTTCCTTAGCAGATGAGAAGCCTAAAGCTGCCAGCCACACAATCCTACTTTTAGTCCATGCCCCAGAACTAGCCTTTTGTCTCTCCTGCTACTGGGGTGATTTGGGACACCATGGTGAGTCTAATCATGTGCATGGGTCCATGAAAGAGCATCCAGGCCCTAGGGTCCTGATAGCTCAAGGGACAGTGCTGGTGCTGGCTCAGAGTCCCTTCAGGGAAGCATCAGAGAGTCTGCCTCAATGGGACAGTTTGCCAAGGTAGGGCTTGTGAAGCAGGTTGTCCTCCTCTTCTGATGACCCCTCTTTGTTGGAATAAGTGGCTCAGCTTGTCTGGACATTAGGGGTACTACATCACTCTAACTGTGTATAGGTGTTGTGTCCCTGAATGGGATGCCTCTTTGTCCTAATCTGGAAGCTGCCCTCTGACCCCTCCTGTCTCTCTCTTTGTCCTCTTTCTCTCCACATAGCTTTCCATGAATGCACGTCTCTGCATGTCACCTGTTAGCCAAATTGCCTTTAAAAAGAGGTGTGGGGGAATTTAATAGGTAGGCAAAGATGACTATACTAAAGCCGGATCAATAACCTATGCATACCAGAGGTGGTTTTCCCAAGGGATCCCTTTACAATAATGAAAAGATTTGTAGTACTCAAAGGGAGGTTTTTATTGGAAAAATGGTTCAAGTGTCCAAGAGAAACAAATCATAGAAAACAGTCACACAATCCTAAGAAAAACAGCATGAAATGGGATAGGGAAACATATAAGGGAAGACACACAAGGAAATACTTTACCAGTCTTGGAAAATCCAGGAAAACTGTCCACTAGTGGCGATGATGCAGGGAAGGGAAGACAAGAAACAACCAATGTAACTTGCCAAATAAAGGACCCAATACTGATCAGGTATATGGGGGTGGCTCAAGCAGCAAAGATAGGAGGTACCACAAGAGACACACTGGAGTGGTCAAAAACCTGCCTTGTTATAGCCAAATTTGTGTCCTCTGGTGCTGTCAGGTTACACCTGACATCACTACATGTGACCTCTGACATCACCTAAGTTGGAGGCTCCCAGGAGTTTTGAAAAAGAATTACTGGGCATTGATGGATTTACCTATTGTAAACCCATGCTAAAACAAAGAAGTATAATGGGTCAATCTAGCTCCAAATTGCTATGTTTTGTGACACCAGAGCTTGCACAGTGGGGATGATCTACATGACTGGGATGGATCTTCTGCAAAACAATTCTTCTGGCTGGGGCTGCATTGTGTAAACTGATGTCTTGGCTGTCTGGCAGGAAGAGTCACTTGTCCAGGTGTAAAGACGTGACACAAGTCTATTGTTGACCATTGACTTCTCTATTTGTATTTCCATGGCACATCTGGAGTATGTGATGCTTTCTTCTCACCCTCATGGTGTTGGGTAGGATCAAGAGTTGTCATTTTAGGACATCACAGGAGCATGGCTTTCAGGGAGACTGCTCTTTGGCACTGTCCTCAAATGACAGGAATGCAGTTACAGTCTGTGAAGCTGGGCAGCTCTTCAGAGAAGCACGATCTGGAGTTCTTTGTTGCAGAAGTGTAGAGGTCAATCCCAGGAACAGGAACAGACAAGGAACCCTTGGTAGCCTGACTGGAGAGCTTGCTGCTTGGTCTCACACTGGGTACAGTGTCTATATTGGGTTAGTTTTCAGACCCAATATTTTAAGTTTAACAAATTGGGTGTCCAGTGAGACAATTTGCCTGTGCTTGCAGTAACATAAGTCCATAATAAAAGTCCATAACTGAGTCCTGTATGGCGGGCGCTAGGGCCAGAGTGAGCTTAGTCCATTAATGGTGGAAGAGGGGTCTAGGGCTTACACTCATCTGTAAATACAATACCCTCATACTCATACACACATGATGCCGGACAACCTGGTCATTTGTGTTAGGGAAAGTACTCTTTAGATTAGTCTTCTTTCCCCTTATTTTGACTGCACCTTGAATGTGAACTGGATCTACATTTTAAAAAAAAAGTATGTTTACCTTTTCTGCAATATACTTCTTGGGAGATTTATTTACTAAATTCAATATCACACTGCTATGACTGAGCAAAACTCTGATATATTAACCAAATATTGCAATAATGGGTACACAGAGTGAATTTTAAAGTTTAAAAGGAATTTTCCTTGTTTGTTTTTTAACATGGTAAGTGGATGTGTTGTTTAGCATTACAGTGTCCTGGAATAAGATACTATGTCCTGTTTGAGTTAGACTGTGTTCAGCCACTGCTGAATTTTCAGGTTGGCCAAGTTTGCAGTGACTTTCATGTTCTTTCAGGTCTCACAATGCCAAGACCATGGCCACACAGCCCAGAAAATCTACAACAACCAATGGACTCTGGCCGTGAAAGCCTTTGACAACATAAAGTATTTGTATGCTTATGTTAATGTAGAAAAACCATCTTGAATAGCAGAAAAAGTTATTTTTTCTTATGAATTTAAGCTAGTAAATTAATAGAGATGGGAGCGTATGAGGAAATAGCCAACTAAAATAATGTGAAGGTCCTTGTCCAGAGAAGGAAACTATATTTCATTTTTAACAAGGAAGTTTTGATAAGATACCTGTGGATGAAAGAACAGTAAAGCTGAAAGAAAGTCAGAAACATCTTGTTTGTCAAACGTAAGATTAATACATGCTAGAGACAAAGAAAATCAAAGTACGCATATGTAGCAATGTCAAGGATGATGTAAAATTGGAAGGAAAAACCAAGAGTATAAAAATTTGAACACAGTTGTTGCTTAGTGGACATCTGGGCTAAACTTTTGGCTGTATATTATCCCCTTATTCAAATAAAACTTTTATTTTATCCTCTTGCTGCCTGGATTTTGTCTCACTGTGTGACTTCAATTGGCTAGCCACACGTCAAAGAACCTTAGTGCCTTAAAGGCATTGCTTTCAGCTCCCTGCCTGGTCATTCTTATGAGAAAACTGGCCTCAGCCTATAAACCCTTCAACTAATCATAAGGCTATTTATAAGATCTTCCCAAAATACAAGCTACTGACAGCTCTACTTGACATTTCTCAGCTGCAACTTATTAGCTAATCAGGCTGAGCCAAGCAGTGGCCTTGAAGTGGCCTTTTAGAAGTGACAGTACATGTAAACACAGAGATTAATAAACACTGGGCATAGCAATTTTCTTAAACCTAAATGCCCTCTTGACACTCTCCTTCACTACTTCTGCCAGGTGGCAGCATCACTATGGGTGGACAAGTGGGGAAAGAGGACCAGGAGTGTCTGCTGAAAGAATGGGGCAGGTATGGCATGGTGGGCAGTGCTCCTGGAAATGGACAGCTGGAGGAGCAAAGAGAAGTATGGAGAACAGCCAGCCAAGGAGAGCAGTGATAGTGGTGAGAAGGAAGGGCACAGAGAGCAATGGGGAAGAAGCCCAGTGAGCAAAGGTCAGATGGGTGGGCAGAACAGAAAGAGCCTTGGAGCTATGGTTTGTTAGAAAGAACAGTGATTGAAAACTTTAAAGGTGTAAAATTACCACTGCCCTAAGTAGTAGTTTACAATTAAATTTATGGATTAGAAGGTGATTTGTCAGATTGACTAATCCCTTCTTTTCATTTAGAAATACTGCCTGATATAGTTATTTTTTTAAAAAAATCTCCTGTCTGCAGAATGGTGATTTGCATAAACTGATTCATCTCTTGCACAATGTAGAAATAAAATAACTTCTAAAGAACCCATTTAAGTACTTAAAAGAGACTGAATGAAGAGAGAAAGGCAATGAAGTTTCAGAAGCATGCTGTATATAGTTCAGTTCTCTAGCATTCAGTCTGTTCCTTTAGAGGTATGATGATATTTCTGATGAACTAGAAAATGCAATAATCCAAAAAGGGACAGAATGCAGAATTCAAATCATTTCAAGAATTGAAGCGGTCACATACCACAGAAGCAACTTGCTTGATAAATAGGTAACAGTATAGTAACGTTTTAAAATCAAAATAGAAAGCACTTTAAAAACTGAACACAAACACAGTAGGAGTGTATTTCCTTGCAAATGATAATCCTGCTTTTGGAGACTTTAAGATTTGCAGTGCAACTATAAAATAACATTCTGGCTTTGGGGCATGCAGTGCTTTGTATCATGTTGTGCTGATTGCTGTTGCTCACTTGTTTCTTCTTTGACTCCAAATTTCCAAAATGCTTCCATTAAAGAAGTGACAGCAAACTTACTAGTGGTTTCTGTCAATTTTTGCTTTGTTTTGATGCCAAAGCATATTCTTTAGAAATGGAGCATATTCTCAGAACATATTGAAACTGTCAGTTTCCCTAAAATAGTTGATATATTGTGAGAATTTAATCATACTAATGTTTACTCAACACAATATGCTGTGTTTGAGAAGTTCCAGGTTAGAATTTTGATGTGAGCAGCAATGTGAATTCCTTCTAACATAATACTTCTGCTCAGTATTTACCCTGGATTTTTTTTTTGTTGCTCCATTGAATCTTTAATATGCCAATCAGATTTTTTCATCAGATTTATACTTAATTTATTTATACTTAACTCCCCCCCTTTTTTTCCTTCCAATTTTGCATATTTTCTCAGTCAGAGCTTTTTTAATAGCAGGAACTCCTTTGTATATTAGGCTACACACATCCTGATGCAGCCAATCCTCCAAGGGTTTACATGGTTCTTAGTACAGGGCATACTGTAAACTCCAGGAGGATTGGCTACCTCAGGGATGTGTGGCTAATATGCAAAGAAGTTCCTGCTATAAAAAAGCCCTGTCCTCAGTAATCCTCACAACAGCCCTATAAATTAAGTTAAATTGGGAGATACAATGATGATGATGACAACGATGATGGTGATGATGAATTGATTGCCTGTCATTTTAAATAAAACAAAAATAAAAAAGTCCTGCAAACTAAAATCTTCCAAGAGCTTACAGTAGACCCTGTAATAAGAGTCCTTAAAACTTCTGGAGGAGTTCTGGCTATATCAGGGGTACATGTCCTAATACACAAATAAATTCCTGTTAGAAAAAAAGCCCTGAGAATACCTATGGTAAAGCAAATCAATGGTTTATCTAGTCTAGCATGCCATTTCTAAAAGTAGATGATGAAGAAGAAGAAGATTGCAGATTTCATAACCCACCCTTCTCTCTGAATCAAAAAGACTCAGAGTAACTTACAAATCTCCTATATCCTCTCTCCTCACAACAGACACCCTGTGAGGTAGGTGGGGCTGAGAGGGCTCTCACAGCAGCTGCCCTTTCAGGGACAACTCCTGCGATAGCTATGGCTAACCCAAGGCCATTCCAGCAGTTGTAAGTGGAATCAAACCCAGTTCTCCCAGATAAGAGTCCGCACACTTAACCACTACACCAAACAGACCCTCTCTAGATGTAGAGGTGACAGGAAAGCCCACAAATAAGTAGATATATAATGGTTTGTTTAAGGCTAGCTTGCGTGTCCAAGATTAACTTGAACCAGGACCTCCATAGCATATTATTAAGCCTAGTGAGTTATTAATTGCCTACCCATCCTCCAAAATAAAGATGTCACACAACAAACATTGGGTTAAGCTGTGTTTATTAGGTAACAGTTGATATACATTCAAATCAAATACCCATCCATTAATTCAGGTTACCCTGTCTATTGGGCTGCCATTAAAATTATGCTTGTGTCATGGGCAATCCCAATTTAGCTCCAAACCCAGACTGGTATTTCTGCTACACTCAGTTTTTTCTGGCCCAGTTAGTCAAGTGACTGTTCAGAAGAGCTGACCCTTCAACAGAATCCATAAGAATATAAGAAAGGCCTACTGCATCAGCCCACTAGTCCATCTAGACCAACATCTTGCTTTACACAGAAGCTAAAGTTGACCTGGAAGGCCAGCAGAAAAGACACAGATACCAAAGTCAAATGTTTCCTGGGTTTCAGAGGTTTACTGTTTCTGAATATGGAGATTTCATTTATTCTTCATGAATAGTAGCATTTTATGGACCTGTTCTCTACAAATCTATCCATACCCTTTTTAATGCAATCTATGACCATAACCATCATTGCTTCTATTTCCTTCACTACTAGGCAGCGGTAGAGTTCAACTGGAGGGGTGGGGGCATCCAACAGGGTCCCCTCCAAAACCTCATTTGCCTGTTCAACCATGAGAGTGTCCCTCAGAAAACCAATGTCATCATGAAATGCCTCCAAGTGCTCCACAAATATCCTTACCTTAAGTTAAAAGTCTACACAATTCCAGCCTACCATGTTAAGGTGCTGTGTTAGGCAGCCAGCCCTAGAAGCAGTTCTATTTAAGTTAACCACCCCAGAACCTAACAATGTAAAGTCCTTTCCAAAACCGTTCAGAAAGAACCCACAAAATTCTGCCTAGCCAGTCCTACATGGCCAAGAAAGTGGGTGAACAAGTGGGGCAATTCATACCCAGGGCTGGTGCTAGACTTTTTGGAGGCCTAGGCAAAGCTATCTATTTGCACCCTTCTCCCACCTTCTCCCAAACAGCTAACCGAGCAGTAGTGCCAAGCAGTTTTTTCCCAGCTGTCAAAAACTAAGACGGGGATGGTCAAACTATGACTTGGAAGTCACATGTGGCTCTTTCACACATATTGTGTCACTCTTTAAGCCCCCATTGCCTCATTGGCTAGCTTGGAGAAGTCATTTCTCTCTTCAAATTACTTTGCCAAGCCTGCCAGCTATTTGGAGAATGCATTAAAAAGTTAAAGTTGCTTTCTTTCCCCCCTCTCTCCCTCCTTCCTCTCCCCATCTTCCTTCCTTCCTTCTCTCAAACAACTGATGTTCATGTCTTCTGGCTCTCAAACACCTGACATTAAGCAAGTTTGGCCACCCCTGAACTAAGGCAAACCTCAGAGCACAGCATAGTTGCGATAAATCAGCTGTGACTTCACAGCATTTTCCACCACCAAGAGGTATGCTGAGCAGATCTCAGAAGGCTTTAAAAGAGGTGGGGGGTATTGATAGTGATTAGCCATGATAACTAAACAGTAGAACCTCCAAGTTCAGGGCAGTTCACCCTTGAGCACCATTTCCTGGGAAGGGAGACCTCAGGACAGAAGAGGGTAATTGCCTTTTGTGCCTTGCTTCTGGGTTTTCTGGCTAACCCATCCTGGCAAAAGGATGCCTGACCAAGATTCCCCATTGCTACAGCAGGGTGGTCCTGGGCTTCTTAAATGGGCAAGCCAGATATCAAGGCTCCAATGCCGGCAGAATTTTAGTACACCGCTGGACTTCTAAAGTGCACAGAGCAAGTTTTGCAAAGTTTTCTAAATGGATGGGGGGAGCGAGGAGGGAGGGCAGGGGGTGAGTGCCAGCAGGGACAGCTTACCCTACAAGTCCTGCCTGGGAGTGCCAGCTGCACCCAGCAGTAGGAGGAGGAGGAGGGTGAAAGATCTTTGGAGGGGCATCCATGGTTTCATAGCTGCTTCCCACAGTGGGAGGGGGGAGCTCAAAGGAAGGGGTGGTGCTTGTTGGACAAAGGGGACCGGTAGAGGTGCCTGGCTCAATTTGAACAGCATAACCAGAGGAGCGTTGCCTCTTCCGGGGGGGGGGGGATGCTCCTGTCAACCTCTCACCCCACAAAGAAAATAAGGGAGCTCATCCAGATGAGAGATTCAGGAAGAGGGGCTTCAAAAAGATGCTCCTCCAGGCAGCCAGGCTTGCAGGGCAAGCAGAGCTTTCTGCACACTGAAGACTGGTTTTTGCTGCTGCCTCACACTCTCACTCTGCCCCCTCCTGCATGAAGGATGAATCACTGGCCTGGACGTCATTGGGGGATGCTGGAACAGATGGGAAAACAGGCGCGCTGCTGCCTGCTGGCCACCAGGAAAAGGACAGTGTGCGCAGGTGCGGCTGGGCGGCTCCAGGCTTGTTGCCAGGCTAGGAGGCGACCGCAGGTGGCTTGACTTTGCTGTGGGCAGAGAGAGGGAAGGCAGCACCAGCACCCCGAGGCTTCTGGAGTGGGAATGTCTTTGCACAGGCAGGCAGCAGCTGGGGTTTGGAGGTGAGGAGGAAGAGGTAGCAGTCAGGAGAGCTCCGCGCATGAGGAAAGGGGGCGCCCCTAAGGCCAGGTGGTGCTCCAGGCAGCTGCCTACCTTACCTACTCCCATGTGCTGGGCCTGTTCATACCAGCAGGTATGAGTGGGGAATGAAGTATACATTTGATTTTTTTTCTGCTGAAGTCCCAGTCAGCTACAACAAATGTTTCTGTGGCGGAACCGGCCCGATTCTGCCTTCAGACCAGGTCCCGTCAACTCCCTATTGAGTCGCCAACTCCTGGAGGGAGCTATTTCTCCTCCTGCCACTTGGGCTCGCTGCCACCACCTGCTCAGTCTAGGGGTTCAGATTGAGAGGAACAGGACTCCCAATCCCCCTCTCCAGCTACGAGGCCAGGCCTCAAGGCCCTCTGCCACCCAGTACTTGGGTATCACAGAGACCACAGCACTTCTTCGGGGAACCCCTGGAGGATTGGCACTTTATCCAACTGCATGCCTTCCCCCTTCCCCGGGCCCCCCTTCTTAAAGCAGCGTGGTCTAAGGCAGTTGGGGATCTATGTGGTACAGAGTTTGACTGCCAGCATTCAAAACAGTAAAAATATTTAATTAAAAGAGAAAAAGAAAAGAAAAGAAGAACAAAACAAAAACAGTTGCATGTAAAAGGTTGGCACAGCACAGCACCCGCACAGCAAACAGCATGACAAAGAACAGGTGGTTATAAACGCATCCTACTGCCCCTGGTCTAAACTTGCCCTGTCTTGTGGATGACTTACTTGGTCTGACTACCTGGGGGCCTTTTCCTCTTGAATAGGCCTCTTCCACAGTCAGGAGCCCCCATGCTCACAACCTCCTCCTTTGAGCGCCAGCTGAGGACTGCCTTTCTTCCTGGTTAACTCAAATGCAAAGGACAAAAGAACTTCCTGCCGCTCTAGGAGGCTTTCTCCCTAGAGTTGCTGGTTTGGCTCTGGAAGGGAGGGGGGGTGGAGGGAGGCTAGGCCAAAGCCTGCTTAGCAGTTTCATGTTCCCTCCCAACTAAGATGACGTTTCTCCACAGTTTCCATGCTGCTTAAACCCTCACTCATGGTGTATTCCTTTAAAGAAATAGAGGGGGAGCAAAAGCAGGAAGTCAAAAGGTAACTGGAACAACTGACAAGCTTGGCCTTGGGGAACAAAATGAAGCTGGGCAAAAGCTAATAGAGTTTTTCAAGAGAACAAACTAGTCATAGCAAACACCCTCTTCCAACAACCTAAAAGGCAACTCTACACATTGACATCACCTGATGGGCAACACAGAAATCAGATTGATTATATACTCTTACAGTCAGCAAAATCAAGACCTGGAGCTGACTGCGACTCAGATCATGAGCTACTCATTGCAAAATTCAGGCTTAAACTGAAGAAAATTGGGGAAGGCATCAGACCATTCAGGTTTGACCTTGATCACATCCCTTATGAATATACACTGGAGGTGAAGAATAGGTTTAAGGAACTAGAGTTGATAGACAGAGTGCCTGAAGAACTATGGATGGAGGTTCGTGACAGTGTACAGAAGGCAGCAATCAGCAATATCCCAAAAAAAAAGAAATGCAAGAAAGCAAAGTGGCTGTCTGATGAGGCTTTACAAATAGCTGAGGAAAAAAGGAAAGCAAAAGACAAAGGTGAAAAGGAAAGATTCACCCAACTAAATGCAGATTTCCAGAGAACAGCAAGGAGAGATAAGGAGGCCTTCCCGAAGGAACAATGCAAAGCAATAGAGGGAAATAATAGAATGGGAAGGACAAGAGATCTCTTCAAAAGATCTCACAGAGGTCTGAGAGGAGCAGAACAGAGCAGAGCAGCTCTGATAGTTGAGACAGCTGGAGAATTTGCTGAGAATTTCTGAGTTTTGAAAGACTTCATTCTGAGGTTTGTGGGGCTGCCTAAAATTCTGAGTTGTGATAACTGGGGAACTGCTCTTTGTTTAGTCTTTGTTTGGTTGAGTGGGCTAAAGGTGAAAGAGATTGAGAGTGATTGCTGCTGATTGCTTAGGAGTGTCTCTGCTCTACACTCTTTGCATTTTAAGCTGCGCCTTGCCAAAAGCACGAGCCGAAGGGCGAGAGCTAAAGGGCTCTTGGCCTGTGGCTCTTCGCCAAGGGGCTCCCTAAGAACCAGGAACCCAGATACCTGATTTCCTTGTTCTCCCAATAAGGTAAGTTGACCCTCCAGAAGGGGAGCCACTTAAACAAACAGCATTTAAAGAGGACTGTATTATATATATATATATATATATATATATATATGATAGAATGCAAGCAGGGGGTTGGGGGCTTTCCAGTGTTTTGCACTGTGTCACATTTACGACTATCTGCCCAAAGGACAGAAGTCTTGGGTATGTGCTCGATGCAAGGAGCTCCTGGTCCTCAGGGAACGAGTTCGTACCCTTGAGGCCGAGGTGACTGCCCTGGAGAAGCAGAGACGGTCAGTTAGGCACTTGGGGAAGACTCTCGGGGGCGTATTAGATGAGCCCCGCTCTGAAAGTAGCAGCCCCGTTGCTGCCAGAGAGCGTGAGGGCGTGAGGGTCGAGAGGGAACAGGGCACCATGCTGAGGATAAGGGGAATGCGCCCTCAGAAGGGACCTCTTCTTCGGTTGGTGAGCGGGAAACCTTTTGCGCCAAGGAACCATCCCTGGGCTGGGGGAGAGGGGTTTTTTTGGTAGTTGGTGATTCGATCCTTAGGCAAGTAGACAGCTGGGTGGCGAAACCGCGTACTAACCGTGTGGTGACTTGCCTGCCTGATGCAAAGGTAGCGGACATTACGCGTGTAGAAGATAGGCTGATAGACAGTGCTGGGGAGGAGCCTGTGGTTGTGGTGCATGTTGGCACCAACGATGTGGGGAAATGCAGTCGTGAGGTCCTGGAGGAAAAATTTAGGCTGCTAGGCAGGAGACTTAAGGCCAGGACCTCCAAGGTAGCCTTCTCAGAAGTGCTACCTGTTCCATGTGCAGGGCAGGAGAGACAGGCACAAATTAGAAGTCTCAATGTGTGGATGAGATGATGGTGTAAGGAGGAAGGGTTTAAGTTTTTTAGGCACTGGGATGCTTTCTGGAACAAGCGGGAGCTGTACAAAAGAGACAGTCTCCACTTGTCCCTGGATGGAACCAGGCTGCTGACGCTTAAAATCAAAAAGATGGCAGAGCAGTTTTTAAACTAAATCTTGGGGGAAAGCCGACAGGAGATGAAATGTCTCTGGTTCGGGAGGACTCATCTCAAAGAGGTGAAGGGTTGGCAGCTATTTTTCTACCGGGTAACGGATCAGAGTTGTCCACTGTGATGGTGACAAACAGTATGGACTGTCTGCCAGAGTCTCGAGGCGGCAGGAGGAAGGTGGCGGGCCTAGCTTGCCTGGAAAATTATAGATGTTTGTATGCAAATGCTAGAAGTGTTCGAAGTAAAATTGGTGAATTGGAATGTTTAGTGTTGGGAGAAAACATAGACATTGTGGGAATTTCAGAAACCTGGTGGAATGAGGAGAATCAGTGGGACACAGTGATTCCTAGATATAAGTTATATCGGAAGGATAGGGAGGGAAGGGTTGGAGGTGGGGTGGCTCTGTACGTCAGAGAGGATATACGGTCCAGTAAGACTGAGGTCAGAGAATTAGATTCACTTTTAGAAATGCTTTGGATTGAAATAGAGGGCCCAAAAGGAAATTTAATTATGGGAGTTTGTTATCACCCACCAAATCAAAAGATAGAGGACGATTATAATATGATGGAAGGCTTAAAGATAGCGGCTAAACGTAAAAACTGTGTCGTAATAGGTGATTTTAACTACCCGCAGATTGATTGGGTCAATATGTGTTCTGGTTGAGAGAAAGAGATTGAGTTTCTTGATGCTCTCAATGACTGTGCTATGGAGCAGATGGTCTCAGAACCTACCAGGGGTGGGGCGATCCTGGATTTGGTCCTAAGTAATGCCCAAGACTTGGTGAGAGATGTAAAAGTGATTGCACTGCTTGGGAGCAGTGACCATAATGTTATTGATTTCACCGTTTGTATAAATAGGGAGTTGCCCAAAAAGACCGCCACAACCACGTTTAACTTTAAAAGGGGTAAATACACTGAGATGAGGAGGCATGTGAGGAGGAAACTGAAAGGAAAGGAAAATACGGTCAAAACCCTTGGGGAAGCTTGGAGACTATTTAAAACTATAATCCTAGAAGCTCAGATAAAATACATACCACAAGTTAGGAAAGGCACAAACAGGCATAAGAAAAGGCCTGCATGGTTAACAAACAAAGTAATGGAAGGTATAAAAGGTAAGAAGGACTCCTTTAAGCGGTGGAAAACCAGTCCTAGTGAGATTAGTAAAAAGGAACACAGGCTGCGGCAAATCAAATGCAAGACTGTGATCAGGCAGGCAAAAAGGGACTATGAGGAGCATATTGCAAAAAACATAAAGACCAACAATAAAAATTTCTTCAAATATATTAGAAGTAAGAAACCAGCCAGGGAGGCAGTGGGGCCCTTGGATGACCATGGGGTAAAAGGATTACTGAAGGAGGATAGGGAAATGGCTGAGATGCTGAATGCATTTTTTGCCTCCATCTTCACTGTGGAAGATGAAAACTTTTTGCCCGCCCCAGAACCACTAATTTTGGAAGGGGTGTTGAAAGACCTGAGTCAGATGGAGGTGACAAAAGAGGAGGACCTACAACTGATAGACAAATTAAAACCTAATAAGTCACCGGGTCCGGATGGCATACATCCGAGAGTTCTGAAAGAACTCAAAGTTGAACTTGTGGATCTTCTAACAAAAATCTGTAATCCTTCATTGAAATCTGCCTCCGTTCCTGAGGACTGGAAGGTAGCAAATGTCACCCCCATCTTTAAAAAGGGTTCCAGAGGAGATCCGGGAAATTGCAGGCCAGTCAGTCTGACTTCAATACCGGGAAAGTTGGTAGAAAGCATTATCAAGGACAGAATGAGTAGGCACATTGATGAACACGAGTTATTGAGGAAGACTCAGCATGGGTTCTGTAAGGGAAGATCTTGCCTCACTAACCTGTTACATTTCTTTGAGGGGGTGAACAAACATGTGGACAAAGGAGACCCGATAGATGTTGTTTACCTTGACTTCCAGAAAGCTTTTGATAAAGTTCCTCATCAAAGGCTCCTTAGAAAGCTTGAGAGTCATGGAGTAACAGGACAGGTCCTCTTGTGGATCAAAAACTGGCTGAGTAATAGGAAGTAGAGAGTGAGTATAAATAGGCAGTCTTCGCAGTGGAGGACGGTAAGCAGTGGGGTGCTGCAGGGCTCAGTACTGGGTCCCATGCTCTTTAACTTGTTCATAAATGATTTAGAGTTGGGAGTGAGCAGTGAAGTGGCCAAGTTTGCGGATGACACTAAATTGTTCAGGGTGGTGAGAACCAGAGAGGATTGTGAGGAACTCCAAAGGGATCGGTTGAGGCTGGGTACTGGGCGTCAACGTGGCAGATGCGGTTCAATGTGGCCAAGTGCAAAGTAATGCACATTGGTGTGCACTGGCAGAGACTGACCAAGAGAAAGATCTTGGGTTCGTGGTAGATAACTGAAAATGTCACGACAGTGTGCGTTTGCAATAAAAAAGGCCAACACCATGCTGGGAATTATTAGGAAGGGAATTGAAAACAAATCAGCCAGTATCATAATGCCCCTGTATAAATCGATGGTACGGTCTCATTTGGAGTACTGTGTGCAGTTCTGGTCGCCGCACCTCAAAAAGGATATTATAGCATTGGAGAAAGTCCAGAAAAGGGCAACTAGAATGATTAAAGGGCTGGAACACTTTTCCTATGAAGAAAGGTTGAAACGCTTGGGACTCTTTAGCTTGGAGAAACGTCGACTGCAGGGTGACATGATAAAGGTTTACAAGATAATGCATGGGATGGAGAAAGTATAGAAAGAAGTACTTTTCTCCCTTTCTCACAATACAAGAACTCGTGGGCATTCGATGAAATTGCTGAGCAGACAGGTTAAAACGGATAAAAGGAAGTACTTCTTAACCCAAAGGGTGGTTAACATGTGGAATTCACTGCCACAGGAGGTGGTGGCTTGATCTAACATGGCTTCTCTTATGTTCTTATGTTAAGAAAATTGGAGAAATCATGGGAACGTTTTGTGCAAAGGTGGCCATGATAAAGGACAAAACTGGTAGGGACCTAACGAAAGCAGAAGAGATTAGGAAGAGGTGGCAAGAATACACAAAAGAATTATACAAGAAGGATCTCAATGTCCTTGACAACCATGACAGTGAAATCGCTGACCTTGAGCCAGACATTCTGGAGTGAAGTCAAATGGGCCTTAGAAAGCACTACTAACAACAAAGCAAGCGGAGATGACGGTATCCCAGTTGAGCTATTCAAAGTCCTAAAAGACGATGCTGTTAAAGTGATGCGCACATTATGTCAGCAAATTTGGAAAATGCAAAAGGGGCCACAGGATTGGAAAAGATCGGTTTATTTTCCAATCCCGAAGAAGGGTAATGCCAAGGAATGTTCAAACTATCGCACTACTGCACTCATTTCACATGCCAGCAAGGTCATGTTAAAGATCCAACAAGGTAAGCTTCAGCGTATGTAGATCAGGAATTACCAGAGGTTCAAGCTGGGTTTCGGAGAGGTAGAGGAATTAGAGTTCAAATTGCTAACATTCACTAGATTATGGAGAAAACACAGCTATGGAGAACCTAGGCAGTACAATAAAAAAAAGTAGAGACATCACCCTGCCAACAAAAGTCCATATAGTCAAAATGATGGTATTCCCAGTAGTAATGTATGGGTGTGAGAGTTGGACCATAAGGAAGGCCAAGTGCAGAAGAATAGATGCTTTTGAGCTGTGGTGCTGGAGAAGAATCTTGAGAGTCCCTTGGACTGCAAGATGATCAAATCAGTCAGTCCTAAGGGAAATCAACCCAGACTGTTCCCTGGAAGGTCAGATGCTGAAGCTGAAGCTCAAATACTTTGGCCGCCAAATGAGAAGGGAGCACTCACTGGAGAAGACCCTTATGCTGGGAACAACAGAAGGCAAAAGAAGAAGGAGGCAGCAAAAGTTGAGATGACTGGATAGCATTACTGATGTAACTAACATGAGTTTGAGCAGACTTCGGAGGATGGTAGAAGACTGGAGGGCCTGGCGTAACTTTGTCCATGGTGTCGCAAAAAGTCAAACTCGACTGTGCGACTGAACAACAACAAAAACAGCTCCCATCCTGCACCAAAGCAGAGCAGCAAATGAGCTTTCACCCTAAGGTTGAAGTACTGGACAATAACCATCCCCTCCCATTACAACTACAAATAGGATTCGCACAATCTCTGCCTTCCTTTTTCTAGATATAAGTTTTTGTATGCATGCACACTTCATCAGAAACAAGTGTGCATGCTCATGAAAGCTTATACTCAAAATTAAACTTTGTTGGTCTTAAAGTTGCCACTGGAATCAAACTAGGGGTACAGCCACAAAAAATTCAGTATTTTTCAGATTTGGATATATTGTATCCCCAAAATATTGAATTAAAAAAACCCCAACAACACCCAAATTCCTATCCCTGTATGATATATGGATTCAGGAAAACCCATCCTCTCCACCTTCTCCATTATAGTCTATGGGACCATTATAGTTGAAGGGGAACCTATTTGACGGTATCCAGAAGTCAGGGGGGGGGGGCTTTTTTTTTTAGGTAAAGGCACCAAATTTCCAGTGTAGCTTCAGGTGCCTCTCCTCAAAAGACACCTCAAGCTTCAAAAAGATTGGGCCAGGAGGTCCAATTCTATGGACCTCCAAAGAAGTTGCCCCATACTCTATTGTTTCCAAAAGGTAAGAAAAAACAGCAACCCCCCACCCCAGGACTGATATCAAACCAGACAGTCATTTCAGTAGAAACTGAAGGTGGGGGATTTTTACAAAGCCAGAAAACCAGTGCATATACAGAGTGCCCAGCAGAACCAATGTCACTCAACAAGTCCAAGCAAGGGGGGTTGCAATTCCAGCATAGCCAGGACCTGTACAGAATGCCCAAAAAAGGTGCCCCCAACCTTTAATGGAGGTGGGGAAAAAGAAAACATTTAAGGGAAGGCATCAGGTTTCTCTGGACTCTAGTACATTGCATTGGTACTGCTCAGCATGAATTGCTGGGCACTCTGTACATGCACTGGTTGGGCTAGGCTTGCAACACACCCTGACTGGATTTGTTGAGCTGGCATCACCACAGTGGTATACCCCTAGATAGATTCCGTATTATAGCCTACAGGGATCATTGACTATAATGGTCCACATAGCCTATCATAGAGCCACAAGCATTTAAAAGTGTTGTGGTCCCTTTAAATGCATTTGTGAAGTTGCAGTTTTGCCAAAAATTGTGTTTAAAGAGAGCACACTCTCTTTAAATGCCATTTAATTGGGGCTATCCTATTTTACCAGATAATCCCAAATTTGGTGGGGGATTATCCAGGACTGGCTATGCTCGATAGCTGAAAATACATCTCTCTATATATGTGGCTGAAAGAATAGATAATAAATACTGATAAAGTATTTTCCAGCTATTTTTTACAGCTTGGATAGAGCCAAATGCACACCCCTAACCCAAACTTTGTTCTATTGCTTCAAACCAGTATGGCTCCCCCCCCCCACCCCCAGAATTTTTTTTGCTTGAAACTGAAGAATCACATAAAATTCTGGAACAGTTCTCTGTTAAAGGAAACTATATTGGTTGTTTGCATAAGCTATCATACCATATCCACTCTGAATACTTGAGAGTAATAAAACCAAGTGAACTTGGAGTACGTGCAGATCTCCCCTGACCTATTACCACTAAGTAACAGTAGTCTATACTCACCAAAGTTTACGGAGTATACTCTGTACTTGATGGGGAAAGCAACATGGTTTCTAGATTGACTTGAGCCATCAAATCTATTATATTATAAACAAGAAAAAATGTCTCACTGTCAGAGAAACCTCATTTTAGATTAACTTTTGTTAGTATGGCTAATCTAAGCCGTCTAATTTATGTACAACTACTACTAATTCTAGAATTATTTCATGTGGTTTTTATTTTAAACAGAAATCTGTGGATTAGTTTTATGTCAGCTGCATTCAAATGTGTGCTACTGACACATCACCTGCAGCATGTTATAGATGCCTATGTCATCACCTGTGTAGCCACAGCATCTGAACAATGAACCAGCACAATCACATTCACATTCATAAGAGAAATGTCTGTACATTGTCTGCATAGGTCAAGAGAGATGTCAATGTCAGAATATCCATCAGAGTATCATTCTCCATTTTAGTAAAATGTGCCCTAAGCCCTTGATTTTAATTACTGCTGTGACAGAATTGTGGCTTCTGATCGCTTTGTGAATCTATTTTGTCTTCCATGAATGGCTTTGCAAAACCTGGCATCCTTACAACTTTCAGCAGTAATCTTTCACAACACTGAAAAGCTAGGACATTGCCAAAAGTATGATTCAGAAGCTTATGCCTTCTTAATTTTCCTTATTTTGCTTTATTTTCTCCTGACAGAATGAAGCACAACAGCTGGAAAAGAATGCCAGGTAAAATCTCAATAAACTTCCAAATATAATTTTGTTAACCTATGATATCAGTAACTCTAGATATTGAGTGGGATTCAATGACTCTCTGAAAAGGACCAAAAGGAGTCAAGGTTCCAGCCTTTATGGATAGGAAAGGGATCATTTAATGACTCTCCATGACAAATGTAGCACGTGCTCTTTCCTTTGCATCTATACATATGTAACTCTTACATTTCAGCCCCTTCCCCTTAAACAAATGGCAGTCTACTCTGTCTATACATAAACATGCATGGGAGATAATGTGTAATATGCTGTTGCACATGAGAATTTTCAAATCAAGAGTAAAATTATTTTTTTGAAAAGAATAGAGACGTGGAATAATTTTGTAACATTTTGAAGTGTATATTCATAGTAATAAAATTTGTAAAATGATATGAATTGATAATCAAATATGATAAATAATGCCAATTGTACCCACAGAGAAAATTGAATAGCTTAGCAATTTTACACAGCTAACTTTTAAAGCTCAATAATAATACACAAATTTATTTATTTATAGCCTGCCATTTTCATAGGGACTTAAGATGGGATACACATAGTGAGTCAGTACATAACAAAATGACACATGCAATAACCAATGCACCAGAAGTTTAGAAATCTGGAATCACCGGAAAGAACTGAAACACAACATAATTATGAACACATATATTACTGGAGAGAGAATGTGCATATAGGATAGGACAGAACAACCAGTACATTCCACAGAACAATCAGCACAGTCAACAACCATCTTCCTTATCTTCACACTCCTTCCAACCCTCCCAGCAATTAACACAGAACAATGGTCACATTCAACAGCCAGTTTCCTTTTCACTACCCTTCCAGGAAGCCCCACCAAACAATGGGCACATCCACAAACCAATTGCCCTTTCACCACACCCCCTCCAGCCTAGAAATAGCAGCTCTCCAGCAGCCCTGGCCCCACTCAATGCACAGCAGCCAAAAAGGTCAGAGCGCCTGCTCTGGCTGCAACGCCACTGAGGATGTTTTCCGCAGCTGAGAATGAAACGTCTGGAAGAAAAACTTTCTCCAGTAGAACACGGCACTTGAGCCCGAAAGATTCTACAAACCCTAAAGACTACTGACTGATTCAGCAAGTTCTTAATAATCATATTTCTGGCTATTAATGTATTTAAATTCTAACCTTTCCATATTTTTCTGGGAAATGGTAGTTTTTTTAAGTAAAATTCCCTTGATTATGGAAAGAATCACTGCCTGGGGATGTGAAAACTTTATAAAAATGCACATCTCTCAACTTCCTCGTCACTTACGGTGATCAATATTTCATAGGAGGGCTAATGGGAACTATTTTTACATTCCTTTATTTTGGTATTTGAAATGAATTTTGCAGGTTTCCTTTCATTCATTTTTAATAGGTGAGGCAGCATTCTCATAATTCAAATCTTCAGCTCAAAGGCATGCTTAGAAAGCAGTGTGCATCTCTGATATGTACAGTTGCTGCATTGCCTCAAAGTGTTACATTGTTCATTAATTTGTCCATAGAAAAATAGGATGTTTCCATCCATTTTTTTTAGTATATAGGTGGAAGATTGCCTTACAAAGAATGAAGTGTGGAGCGATATTTTAATCTTAAAGCATTCTGCAATGATATCAACTATGGCAGCAATCCTGATAAGGTCACTTAAAATCCTCTTGTGGGTCTATTCAGTGGCACTTACTCCTAGCAAAGTGTTCTTAGGGGTGCAGTGACAAGTATATATTGCTTAGTACTACTGAAATTTCCAGAACTACAGCCATCCCACTTTTTGTAGTAGTTTACAGATTCATACAAGAAGGAATTTTGGTTGGTTGAAAACTCAGGTAAAATTTAGTAATCAAGAATATCTTGCCATATAAAACAGAACTTGTATTAAATGAGAAGTAAGGTTGTCTACTCTGGTTTGTTTGACCTGTATATGTCTCCATTCTGTTTCAAATATTGTTAACTGAATGAGTACTCCTTGGCGCTCTAGAAGTACTATTTGAAGACATCCTAGGCCCTCCAACTAAATCCCAACTAATGACACCAAATAGGGAAAATGAAATGCAAAACCACTAGTGAGTAAATCCACTTGTAAAATAATGATTTGCTCATGTTCATACAGTTAGACAAAATGATTTAGTGGACACCTACAACAGGACCTTTTGAAGTATAATCGTAGTGTATGCAAGGGACATGTCCTTTCAGGGCTCCACTGTAATAGTCTATTGAATTCAAATTAGCAAGGATTTTCAGAAGGACATTTTTGCCAATAATGGAGTTTACCGATAGAATCCTATGTAGCTGTGATAAAGTTGACACTGTAATGCTACCATTATTGATTTGAAGAGGCAGACGTTTAATATGAGGAGGCACAATTTGTTGACTCATAGGTTTTCAAAGAAAAGTGTACCTGGAATGGGTCAATAGCTGGATCAGCTGTTATTTGTGCAGTTGGAGTTTCAACACAGTTTCATATAGAATCTATAGAAAGTTACGTCTGGTCTCTAGGTATGCTTTATTTATGTTTAGTTCCTCATCAGATATCTTATCTTATCAGGATTTCAGATACCTTAAAATATTATCTCCATGTAAATGGAGAAATAAATAAAATAATGTTTATAAAACAAAATAATGCCTCCATAAAAGGTCTTTAAAATTTTGCCTTTATATAGTTTTGGAAAATACATTTAGTTGTTCTGAAGAATTCTTGGATTTAAATTCTTTCACCTTTTTAAAAGAAGGAAAGAAAAAAAGGTAAACACTTGAACAGAATCAATTATTTATTATTATCTATATATGTAATTATCACCATGACAATCTGTAAACACTTAAAAGCATACTGACGCAATGAACAGACAAGGCAGCTTTTTATTTTCTTTTGTGATCAAGTCATGTGATGATCATGTAAGGCTTTCATGGCAAGATATGTTCAGAGATGGTTTGCCACTGCCTGCCTCTGCATAATACTCTGGGAGTGCGGTCACACATAGCATTAAAAGCGGCCGTGCAGCACTCAAATTTGAACTGCTGAATATTGATTCTAAGCGGGGCCGATCAGATGAGCATCCAAGAATGTGACTTGTCCCGATATCATCCTGTTGTTGAATGATCAGACATATTGAATGCTATCATGCTCTTTTCTTGAAGCATGCACACAACCTATCAACTAGATCCAAACTCATCTCACTCAGTTGCTGAGCAATGATGCCATGCCGTGGGGTTTTCATTGAACATGCACCCAACCATTGGGAGGTGGGGAATCAAATGTTGCTTTGGGGGAGGGGGGAGTTCCTGGAATTAACGTTGCTGATTCAAACTAGGGGACTGCCAGGAACTACTTTCCTTGAAATAGGCAGTGATGATGATATCTGGAAATCCTACACATTGAAAAAAAGATTTTTTTTCCCCCTGTTCTTCTGGGATAATGCTCCCATGGATCCTGTGTTGATTGGAGAAGCAGAAGCCTCACCTCAGATTCCCGATGATCTGGTCCTGTGCATGTCTGCTGGGGCTTTAAAAAAAAAAGATGTGGGAGGGGCAGATGGCAAGCACCAAACATCTCAAGGGGCAGTATCACGCATGAGCTGTCCAAACAGGAATAACCAAAATGTGTGCCACTTCTGGGGAAAAGGGCCGGACTTTCTCCTGTGTCAAATAACCCCGACATCAAACTGGGGCAAGTTGGGATGCTGACGAGTTGCGTTCGAGGGACAGATGTGGTTGTCTGGATGTGCTCATAAAATTCGAATGGGAACCGTGGGTAAGATGGATCTAAAGATGTGTGTGACTGCACCCCGGGTGTTTCTTTGTGTAGTGCATCTAAATACTGACCAGGATCAATCCTGCTTACCTTCCAATATCGGATGGAATCGGGCTAGTCTGGGCTACTCTACAAACCTTAAAAAAAATTCCTGGTTTGCAGAAAAATCTGAAATCCAAACAAACAAAAAATCCTTGGGAAATGTTTTATCCTTTGAGGGAGACTAATTGGAGCCAGACCTGGCAGCATCTATTGTGTGACTCACTGTTACATGACCTATATGACTCACCCAAGGCCAGTTGCTTGCTACTGTTAAATAACAGCCACCTCATGAAAGCTAGTTTGGTTTAGTGATTAGAGTTTCAGACTAAGACCTGGGAGAATCAGGTCTGAACCACCACTCTGCTGTGGAAACTCAGGGTGACTGGGTCAACTGACATTCTCAGCAAAAACAACCTTATAAGGTTGCTGTGATGATTAAATGGAGGGCAGTCAAATGATGTGAGCTGCTTTCAGTCCCCATTGAAAAGAAAAAAGGGGTATAAATGACCTAAATAATAGAGAATCATAGAATCACAGAGTTGGAAGAGTCCTCTAGGGTCACCTAGTCCAACCTTCTTCACAATAATAAATATAGCTGAAGATGAGCCAGATATAGGGTTGTCAGGTCTTGCCTTCCTGGTGGCAGGGGACTCCAGTCCCCTTTCCGGGAGTGGCCCTCATGTGCGTTACATGCATGCAGCATGATGACATCACCTTGAAATGATGTAATCAGGCTAAGCATGGGGGATGCTCTATCATTTCAGAAAAAAACTCTATGATAACCATAAAGTTTTTTTTTTTTCTGAAATGATAGAGCATCTTTCACCAGGCATATCAGGTGAGCTGGCACTTTTCTGGGGCAGAACTCCCCCTGCAGCCAGTGCTATGGTGGTAGTTTGAAAGACCTGAAATTGGGGAAAAACCCATCCACAGTGGGAGGTTGGGAACCCTAGACAGACAAATGGTAGGTAGGTTGGTGTGTGCATGAGAAGCAGAGGAGTAAGCAGAGAATTGTGAAGATATAGTGGAAATAGTATCAGGAATGGATAGATATTGGGATACATATTGGGACTGTGCTATTTAATTCGATTTGGGATTGAGGATGAGCAGAATAGAAGTCCTTGCAAGTTACCCACCTTGCAAGTTGCCCACGAGCCTCATGGCCAGCATTGCAGTTTTTCCGGGAGGCGGAATGGAGGGAGAGAAAGCTGAAGACAAGGGGGCAAATAAAAACTAAGTTGGCTATTGGATGGGAACAAGTTAAGGAAGCAGGAAAAGAGGAGAGGAAAAGGGAAAGAGAAAATAGCAGGAGAGGGGGAAATGAGACCCTCCTTCACAAATCCTTACAGATACGCAATTTGTTTTATATATATTTCAAAGCTGGTCCCTTTGCTTTCTCTTTTAAAAGGTTGTTTGACCTAAAGTGAAATCTTAATAATTTAAGTAGTTATCTAAGTGACTTGATGGCTAGTTTAAATGGACATTATTAGGCTATTTGGGCTTTTTAGGCCTTTAAGCTATTTAGGCTTTTTTTAATACGTGTTTTGGACTATGATTAATGTTAATGCTTTTATTGTCCTTCAGCCTGATGTTTCATTTGCAAGCTCTCTTGAGTCTTTGGAGAGAGTCAAGATATAAGTATTTAAATATATAATTAGATGAATTAAATTAGCTCATTGCTTAACAGATTTTAAGGTGATAGCCTATTTAAAATCTCTAAAATATGAGATGATTATATAGTAGTTTTTAAATGTACAATTGTGGGATGTATGCACTTCTTTGAAGATGCCACTTTATGAATTCCACTTTAAAAAGCTGGAAACTGATCAGCAACTTTTAGCTAAACCATCTGATTACCAGGAAAGCATCCAAGTGCTTGAAATGATGCCAGTGGCTAATAAATAAGTGTGTGAGCCAATGCCATTTGTCATAAAAAGGAAAAGGAGAGAAGGTGGATTATTTGGTGAAAGCAGTGAGTTTTAAGGGGAAGGATTCAAGGAAAGATAATTAGGTGAAGGCTTTTACACAGCTACATAGGAGTACACACTGAAAAGAAAGAACAAAAGGCAGAGAAATTTGTTTAAAAAATAGAATGGAGGGAGGGAGGGACAATCTGTGGCTCAGTGGAAAAGCCTCTGTTTTGCATGTAGAAGGCCTCATGGTTCAGTCCCCAGTTAAAAGGACCGGACAGTAGGTGATGTACAAAACCTGAGACCCTGGAGAGCTACTGCCAGTCTGAGCATATAATAACTGACATTGGTGGGCTAATGGTCTGTATAAGGCAGCTTCATGTATGTAACACTATCTCATTTAGATCCTTTGGGAAGAGCCATGGCCCAGTGATACAACCTCTGCTTTGCACACAAAAGATCTCAGATTCAATCAGGGGTCATTTCATAGAAAAAGAGGTGCAGGAGCTCATTAGCACAACTCATTTGCATTTGCCACACACCCCTGACATCACTGCAAGGTGTACTTTAATATGCTTTTTGAATTATAACTGTCATCATAAACCTTACTTCCATCATACTTTTAAAATTGCTTTCTCCTATGTGGCCACAGTGGCATGATGAAGATTTCCATCTGTCTGCTTTGTATGTTTCAGTTATTTTCCCATTTCCGTGGGGAAAAATATTAGAAAGTTTGTCAAGACTTAGAGTTCAGCAAAATTCTCACAGGGGGGTTGAACAATGGAGCTCAGAAGCAAATATGCGGGGGTGGGGGAAGGGAGAAAGAGCACCATTAAATTTAGAGATTCCAGAGCTCCGTTCCTATGAGCCCCTGCCCAAAATGAGGCCTGGGTTCAATCCTTGGTATCTACAATTAAAAGATCTGGCAGTAGATGATGTGAAAGACCTTTGCCCTTGGAGAGCCACTATTGACATTGATGGCCTAAGGGTCTGAGTCAGTATAAGGCAGTTTCATGTGTTCATTGAAGGTACCAGAAAGATTGACAGAGAGATAGGTATGGCAAATGTTAGATAAAAAAGCTACTTCAACTATATCATATAGTTGAAGTAGCTTTATTATCTAACATTTGCCACACCTTAAGTTCTGCTGCACTTCATTTCCCGAAGTGGAATCATCATACTACTTCATCTTCCAGCTGATCTTACAAGGAATGGATCCCAAACTTTTCTGCTCTTCAGTTAATATTTAGCAATGGGTAAATTTGTGGGTAGAAAATTAAGGTTTCTGCCTTTGCAATATTTAGTTAGAGATGTTTGCAAAACAGATCATAAAGAAAATGAAAGAAAAAGGATGAAGATGCAAATTTATTGGAAGTCATCAAAATGAATGCGGTAGCTCAATGAAATCATTCAGTATGTAGACAGAGGAAAAAATAGGGGCCAATTAGAACCCTGTAATGGGGGAGTGCCAACAAGGTCATGTTAAAGATCCTACAAGGTAGGCTTCAGCAGTATGTAGATCGGGAACTACCAGAAATTCAAGCTGGATTTTTGAGAGGTCGAGGAACTAGAGATCAAATTGCAAACATTCGCTGGATTATGGAGAAAGCACGGGAGTACTAGAAAAACGTCTATTTCTGCTTCATTGACTACGCTAAAGCCTTTGATTGTGTGAATCACAACAAACTGTGGCAAGTCCTTAAAGAGATGGGAGTACCAGGCCACCTCACATGTCTCCTGAGAAACCTGTATAGGGGTCAAAAAGCAACTGTCAGAACAGGATATGGAACAACTGATTGGTTAGAATAGGAAAAGGAGTTTGACAAGGAGTATATTGTCACCCTGCTTATTTAATTTATATGCAGAGTACATCATGTGGAATGATGGCCTGGATGAAGCAGAAACTGGAATTTAGATTGCTTGGAAAAACATCAACAACCTCAGATATGCAGATGATACCACTCTAATGGCAGAAAGTGAGGAGGACCTAAAGAACCTCTTGTTGAGGGTGAAAGAGGAGATGCTGGGAAAGACAGAAAACAAAAGAAGAAAGGGATGGCAAAAGATGAGATGGCTGGACAGCGTTACTGATGTAACTAATGCGAATTTGAGCAGACTTTGGAGGATGGTGGAAGACAGGAGGGCCTGGCCTGGCTTGGTTCATGGGGTCGCAAGGACTCGACTGTGCGACTGAACAACAACAACAGGGGAGTGGGAGAGATAAGTAAGAGTTTTTAAAAGATTACTTTTTAAAAAATAAAAGAGGACACTGGACACATGTAGCACAGGCAGCCTGATCATCTTTTCTTGGGGGGTGGGGGGAACCAGTCTCACTGAATTCAATAGAAGGTACTCCAAATCAATGATCCCTCTAAGCTGTGGAGTTTTGTGACCAAAAATTCCACTTTGTGAGCTACTGGCATTAAAGTTGTGAGCTACTGTATAAATTAATTTGCTCTGGGGAGATTTTTCCTGAGCTAAGACAAAAATATGTGAGCCAGAGTCTAAAAATTTGTGAGCTAACTCACACTAACTCAGCTTAGAGGGAATAGTGCCCCAAATAAAAATATTTTCATCCTTGCAAATTTATTCAGAATGAATTATAATTATGCTCAATATAGTAATGACTGGTTCAGTTAAAAATCACCTTACTATTTATGGACTTTCTTGAGAAGTCTAGGTTGGAGAGGGTATAAGTTCTCTCATGACTTGTAATAGCTGTGCATGCATGCTGCTGATGATTTTAAGGATGTTTTAGTTTTGTTTAACAAAGTAGGAGTCAAGTATCACCTTTAAGACCAACAAAGTTTTATTTAGAATGTAAGCTTTCGTGTGCATGAACACTTCTTCAGACAAGGAATCAGGTACAGTGAGCAGAGCTACATATAGCTGGTAGGCAATAGTTTAGAATACAAAATGGTAGAAATTTAAAATCCAATAACAGAATAGCAAAATTAACAAATTGATCTGGGTAGCATGAGCGTGAGAAACCAATAAAACAATAGCATGTCAAAATGTGAGAATGTCTGCTAATCGCTCTATTGTTTGTAAGCCTGGACCAAAATGAGGGCATTTCTTTCTCAGAAGTTTTTCCCGTCCAATTAATTTACTTTTTAACATGCAACATACATATCATTTGCCATTAGAAGAAAAATACATTAAAATATAGTGGAAGATGGGTTTAGTATATGTAATGAGATAAACAGCCAATATTCCTTATTTGAGTATGTCTATACAGTTAAAAGAGAAATACATTGGATAGTGAAGTTCTTGTCCACCTAATTTACTTTTTAACATGTAAACATCATTTGCTATTAGAAAAAAATAATACAATAAAATATAGTGAAAATGGGTTAAGTATAAGAAATGAGATAAACAGCCATTATTCCTTATTTGAGCACGTCAATACAAAAATATTATTCTGATACACTATTCTAAAAGAGAAATGCATTGGAATACTGTGGATATATAGCTATATTCAGTGAAAGTGGGTTTAGTGTATGTAATGAGATTTTAAAAAATCAACAACGCAATGTCCCTGTTCAGTCCTGGGGAGCTGTTTGTTCCAAGTTTCATAATATTTGTAATTCAGCAATTTCCCTCTCCATTTTGTTTGTGAAGTTCCTTTGTAGTAAAATAGCTACTTTGAGGTCACCCATTGAATGCTCTGGAAGGTTAAAGTATACTTCCACAGGTTTCTCAGTTTTGTAATTCCTGATGTCAGATTTGTGTCCATTTATCCTTTGGCATAGGGTTTGTCCTGTTTTAGTTTTAGTTTGCTTCTTTTCCCTATGATTTTGATGACAAAGTGAACCACTTAACACGAAAGCCATCCCTTTCTCCCTACAAGAAGTCCAGTTTTAAGATGAATGCCATCTCCTAAGGGCAAAATATTTTCAGAAATCACTTTGTCCTCATCTCTGTTTATTAGTGTATTTATTCAATGGATCATTTTGTACTTGCTCAGAAATCTTTACCATTTTTCATTGAACTCCAAATCATATTTCTTCCACCTAAAATTAAGTTTTAAAAAACCCAATTTCTTTAATAGCTTTCAAGAAAGGAAGTTTTGCTTTTGCGAATTTTCTAGATACAGGGCCCCAAAAGGATTTTGCTGTTGTTGATTGTTTAGTTAACAATCTCTTATTAATTACATTTTTCGCTTCCCCAGTTCTCAATCATATTGTTTCTGGCATACTAGTTTTCAAGGTCTCATTGTTCACAAGGTTTTGTTGTTCTTTTTCTTACAAACAACAAGAACAGGAATTACGCCAAATGAATGATGAATAGTAATTTGTTTCTCAACAACTCCTTCTGAATATAGTCACCCATGGGTTACCTGCTTTCCAGTGCACCAGTACAAATTTCATGGAGTTCTGTGTCAGCAACATATTAGCAACCTTGAAGAAAAACTCAGGCTTTTGTCTGTAAGCCTTTATTATTTACCACCTCTTGTTATCTAGATAGACTTATTACACATAATATTTCTTAGTTATAAAGTTTCCATAAGACAGAAATTATTTCAACATCCTAAACAGCCAGGTCAGGTTAATAAACAATGGATGTTACAAGATAAAAATGTGATGCTCAGTAGTACTTTCATTTTTGAGTACAGGATCTGAATGGACATTAACAGTAATAATTAACGTTCACAGTTAATGCCTGACCTCCCCATTAATGGGTACATATTGTCTTTCAGTTTTATAACTGGAAGTACACCCCAAGTGCTTGTACTTGAATAAATCCAATTTCCTCTAGTATTATTCCCTATATAATGTTCTATGACTGAGGTATTATATAATAATAATTTGAAAACTGCATTCTTATTGGGTACCTGCATCTAGAAAATACTCCAAGGTAATTTTTTCTGTTTTGAAGGCTACCAGTAAAGTGAATTTTTTAAAACTTAAATTATTTGAAACTATGTATGACATTAAAATAATGGATACATCTGAGACAAATTGACTGGATTTATAAGACTTGGTCAGCTTAACCTGACCAGAACTATATTTTAAGGGGTGGGGAGAATCACAGTTCTAAATAACCTACTTATTTGATTTCCTGACTAAGAATCCTATCTCAGACAAAGTAGCAAATTCAATGATTTGCCATAAGGCAGAGATATTCCTATCATCTATGTAAGAACCAAAAAGCTATATACTAATGTCACCCCTGGCCCCCATCTGTGGCTAGCTAAATCAGTGAATTGGGGCCACGGGGAGGTTAAACAGATCTTTCTTCACTCTTGGGGGACTCCTGAGGACTGCAGAAAAATCTGAAATGTTTAAAAAATATTTATGGGGGGAGTAAATTCCTCAAAAAGTAAAACTTTATAAGAAAGAAACATTACATTTAATAAGTCTATCTAGATGATGAGAGGCAATACATAACAAAAGCTTGTGCAGAGAATGCACTTACCCAGAGCGATCAATAGGATTGCCATTCCCCAGGTGGGTAGCGAAACTATAGCATCTTAGCATATAGCTACATAAATTAAAAAACTGCTAAGAGACACCATACAGTTTAAGCGACAAAACAGTGTAATGTAGAGGTCAGTGGTGTTCTGACAAAGCTTGCACGTAGAACTTCAAATAGACAAGATCATGTAGCAAAATGACATTCACTGAAGACAGCTCAAAAACAGTCTTTTCAAGGAGTAACAATATTCCAGTTTTTAGTTTGTGGAACTAAAAGAAGCCCTTCCAAAGATGTCTGTTCTAGATATCAAGACATTTCATCCGTCTCTCTTCAGTTTGGAGGCTTATTTATCACCAGAACCCAATTTTTATAATACATTCACAGGATACTAATAAGGTTAGGAACATGCCTGTTAGATTTCCAGGTTCTTCCCAGGTGGGGGCAGGAGATCCCCCAGTTTGGAGGCCCTCTCCCTGCTTCAGGGCCATCAGAGTGCGGTGGGGGGAGGGGAAATGTCTGCTGGGCACTCATTATTCCCTATGGAGACCGATTCCCATAGGGTATAATGGAGAATTGATCCACAGGTATCTGGGGCTTTAGGGGGGCTGTTTTTTGAGTTAGACACACCATATTTGGAGCATAGCATCCAACACCTCTCTTCAAAAGTCCTTCCAAGTTTCAAAAATATTGGACTGAGGGGTTCAATTCTATGTGCCCCCAAAGAAGGTGCCCCTATCTTTCATTATTTCCAAAGGAGGAAAGGCATTTAAAAGGAGTGTGGTCCCTTTAAATGTGATGGCTCAAATTCTCTTTGGAGTTCAGTTATGCTTGTCACAACTGTTCTCCTGGCTCAACCCAGATATTTTTTGAATTGGACTTGGCAGCCCTAGCGATCAATGGTGGTGGTGCTGGGTTTAATGATGGCAGCTGCACAGCCCACATATCTGGGCTGAGCTTGATAGCAGCTGCTCACAACCTCAGATCTGTGCTGGCCTTGACAGCAGCCACACAGTCCAGGGCTTCATGCTGGACCCAGCAGTGGCTACACAGCTCAAGTTTAGTACTGGGCCTGGTGGCAGCTGCACTAAATGTGCTGCTGTAGAGACAACTCAGGAGCTTCACTGGGCATGCTGCTTCCAGCAGGCAGCCTGAGTTGTGTGAAGCCAGCCAGTGACAGATATCCAGTCCTTGTGAGAAAGTTGGGGGAGGGAATCCCCCCATGAGCATCATGGGCCTGCACTTGGGGCATTGTAGAGGGAATACAAAATCCCAAAAACTTTTTTAAATACTTGGGGGTTAAATTCTCCCCAAACTACAGTGGCAGCAGCCATTGCCAGGCTTCAGGAACCCCCACCCTTTTACAACATAAATTAGCAGGGCTCCCAGTGATTAGGCAGCCACTAGCCAGCCATTGACCCTGAAGGCAGGTGGATGAGCCATTACTGGACCAGGTGGTAGGCCTGTAGCCGGAAAATTCTAGTTGGGGGGCATGGAAAAAATTGGGTGGAGGGCCCCCCCTCTGGTGACCCCTGCTCTCTCCACCACCAGTTTTCGGGCAGCCCCAATCTCCCCGCTGCTCTGACGGCTCCACCCCCTTTCCTCCCTTTCACCCACCCATTCACCAACCTGGCAAAACAGTAAAAGCGGGCTCCTGGAGCTCTTTCAAAGCATCCCCTGCTGCCCCCGCCAGCGGCTTTCCAGCGCGCTCAGCATGTTCAGCGCTGGGGCTGAACCACCGGAAAGCCAGCGTAGGAACTGCTGGCCTTGAGGCAGCGGGGGTGCCTTGAAAGAGTTCCAAAAGTCTGCTCTTTACTGTTTTTCTGGGTTGGTGAGTGGGTGGATGGGTGAGAGGGAGGGGAAGGTGCCACACAGATGGTGGCAGGGCCAGCAGAGTGGCGGGAAGATTAGGGCTACCAGAAAAGTGGTAGCCGAGAGAGTAGGGGCCGGAGAAAGGAGGGACCATAAAAGATCAAGGGGGGTTGGGTGTGGAGGCCGTGCCCCCCATGGCTATGGGCTTGCCAGGTGGTATTAAGCTGCTAAGTGGGTGAGTAGGGAGGGAGCTGCAGCTGCAGCCACCATGCATGGAGTGAAATGGCAGGCCAGGAAGGCAGGGAATGAGTTGTCTCTGCTAGCAACAAAGTAGGTGGAGGACTTTGCTTGTTGTGAGTGTAGGCAGTTTTTTTCATTATATTTGCCTGAATACTGCTCATGGTAACGTGATAACATGTGGCAAAGTCTTTTGAAATGAGCTGAGACTGAGAACAAAACATACACACACAAAATGTGTATGTGTACCCACGCATAACACCATGTTATTTTACAGGAGGTTTTTTAAAATGCCCTTTCACATGTAGATTCTTACTTCCTTTATAACCAGTCATTTAATTTGTCTAGTGGATACTTTCCCTTCAGCTTTTAAACCATCATCTACTCTTTTATTCTGTCTTTCATACTATTTAACCTAGGCTTTTTTTGAGCAGGAACACAGTTCTGGCTGACTTAGTATCAGTGAGTGTGGTCTATAATATACAAATAAGTTCCCACTGGGCTTTATCCACAAAAAAGCCCTGTGTGAAACAATGGTGATGCCAGGGGGTGTGACCTAATATGCAAATAAGTTCCTGCTTGGATTTGTATAAACAAAAAGCCCTGTATATAACTAATATTGACATAATATTGGGGTTTCTGTAAGAAGAGGATTTTAAAGTATTAAATAACTACTTAAACAAGTGAAGAGGTAGTAGTAGTATCAAATATCTTTATAGGTTTTCACACATACATCCCTTTAGATCAGAGAAATCAACTGAGATATAAGGGGAAAAGCTGGGGGGAACCCCGATCCACCACCTCTCCCAGTTCTGTCATAACATGACCTGTTTCTGGTACCTTATGTAGCAAAGCATTGTTGTGTTTGTATGGAGAATAGTATTAACTCCATACAAACAGACAAGTTGATATTACAGTAATCTCATATTCTCATCCCCATTGCTATGATTAGGAGCAAAAGCTTATGCTTTAAGAAACAACCTACTACTAGTAGTGCCAAATGTATTCATCTCCAGCTTCAACACTGTCAGAGAAAGAATTATTGCAGGCACCAAATAGCTTCATTGGGCAGAAGTTTCTTCCATTTCCCTTACTCAGCATGCTGGACCCATGGCATCTGCTGATGATAATCGCCATAGAATCGATGCCTGCAGAAAAGTAGAATAAACCAAAACTGGAAGTATTCTCATAAGAGATGTACCAAATTGATTCATATCTTAGTTGGACATCTTAGTTTAAGGTAAGAAAAGAGCAGACAGGAAAGGAGGCAGCCAATTCACCACACAAGTTTTATGAAGCTTCTTCAAAAATGTATGACAACTAATTCACTTTTAAGAGGCAATGGTTCCATAAGCAGCAGAATTTTGTACACCAGCATGGTCATATCAAGTATTATGGGAAATGACATGAGGAAATTATTCCCAACTGCCTATATAAATCACTTTAGTTGAAATTCTGGAACAATTTGAAGATAAATATGAGAGGAAAGCTAACATTTCTGGAAGCAGGTGGTGTAGTATATAGCCATTTCTTCAACATTTATTTTCATGCATAAACCCAGCCAATTTAATTTATCAGAAGTCCACTGGCAGCAAATAAATGTGTACTAGTAGAGAATCTGCTGCTGATTAGTATCACTGGATGAAATCCAATTATTGTAAAGGGAGCTATTCCAGTTCTTATTTCATGTTTTTTGTTCCAAGCAGGACAAAATTTGAATGAGACTTCTACAGTAAATAATAATAATTCATCTATTATTTAAAAAGCATTCTACAGTGTGTGAATTCATACAAACCAGATTGTCAAAAGGCACTGGACATTTTCTTCTGTTGTAACGAATTTTGTGACTACCAAAGTTCAACTCAGGATCTCATGTTTCTTTTTTGAGTTCTCTCTGTTAAGGACAAAAACCTAGACATTAATTTCCTGATCATACAATCAAAGTTAAAAATAAAAAAAAATGTTATCAAGGTTCACACTTTTAGTGGGTTTGGCATTAAAATTATTAGCATAACTATCATGAACTTGTATGGTAGTTCTCAGGTACAGTGTACTATTTGTCTAATGAGGCAGATGCTAGCTGATCATTCCTTTGTCAAACTGATGATGCAAAGTGATCAGTTGATGTTTCCTTAGTGGTTGCTAATTGTCCCCTAAAAGTTCTGTGAGGTAAGAACTGAGAGAAGGTCAGCTCTCAGGCTGAAACAAACAGGTAGGTGTGTGCTAATAAACTACAGGGTTTAAATTTTTGAGGAGAGTAACAGAGAGACAAAGAGATACAGTTGTGCATTGGTTGAAACACCCTGCATGATCTCTCTTTTTCTCCCTCCCTCCCTCTCTGGGAATATAATGGGAATAATGGATCTGCTGTCTAAGTGCCTCTTGCACCTAATTGTGCCCTACTTGTACAGAAGTAAATTGCTACAATATTACAAAAGTATCATAAACCTCTATTACTCTCTGCCACTAAAGGAACCAAACCCAGGTAGCCCTGCATATTTATCCTTGAAAGAAAACATACTTTTAAAGTTGCCAGTGGTGCAGGTTTGGAGGGAAGTGAAGACACTCTTTGAGCAAGGTAAAAACCACACTGAATCAGATATTTGAATAATAGAAGTAATTGGATAAAACCAATAGTGTAAAAGGGCAAATTATGTAATTTGCCATAAAAAAGAGTAGTAAACTTGACTTTTATTAGTTTCTACATATCAGTCAGGTCACCTACCATCCCTTATATTCATGTTGTAAAAGAAGATTTAAAAAACCCATAGGGTTTAAAAAAAAGAAAGTTAAAAAACATCCACATAGTCAGGGCCGGCTTGCCCGCTAGGCAAACGGTTGCCCAGGGTGACGAGAGGCCAGGGGCAGCAAATTGGGCTCTCTCCCCCTACGGTGCCCCAGGCAAGCACTTAGTTTGCCTCCCTCCCTCCCCCCTCCCTGCTGCTGCTGCGGGCGCCACTAGCCGTCTCCAAGCCACCGCCAGCCCCCTTCAGGCCGCCACCAGCCCCCCCACCGCCACCTCTTGGCACTCTGCTCACCGCCTGCACCGCTGCAGTGGTGGTGGTGCTCCATTTGCTCCCTTTCCCCTGCTTGCTGCAGGAAAAAATAAGCTTGGCCAGCTTCTCAGCCCATGCCTGTGCGTTTTGTCTCTCAACAAAACGTGCAGGCGTGGGATGTGAAGCTGGCAGAGCTTACTTTTAGCCGCTGTGAGCAGGGGGAAGGGAGTGAGCAGAGCACTGCTGTTGCAGCAGCGGTGGGGTGGGCAGGTGAGCAGAGCACCGGGGGGTGGGTGAAGCATCACACAAGGGGGTTGCTGGGGGGGCTGCCTGCCTAGGGCGCTATTTGCCCTAGAGCCGCCCCTACACATAGTAAACAAGCAAAATCAGGAACTTTGCCAAATAAATTAGGCAACAAGAAAGCTAGTTTTTTCAGCCACAGAAGAAACTCAAATATTCAAAATTAACATATCTGCACATACTTATGAGGGATGGCCATGAACAGGCAAATGAGCTAAAATTCAGGATGAATTTGGGCTGGTACAAAGCCCCTGAAATCATGTTTGGGGAAAACACTTTCCTTGAATATTTACTGGATTTTTGTCTTGTCTGGTTCAGCTGTTCAGACCATTTAAACCTAACAGATGAGTGACATGGGTCCTCAGCTGACCTGTTAGCTTTAAATGGTTGTGAGCCATTTCAAACTAACAGCTGTCAGGCAAACCCACCCCACTATTTAAACCTAGCAGCAGGGAAGGTCCTCCCATCAGCTTTTAGGTTTAAGTAGCTGCAAGCCATTAAACCCATTGGTTTTGCTGCCTCCTGCTCTGAATCTCTTCCTGGGTGATTCTCAGTCACAGCCCAGCATGACCAGAAGGAAGGGAAGAACCAAGCTCACCAGTTCAGTTTGGGGACATTTGGCTCAGTTTGGGATTCAGTTTGGGGGCTGCCCCAAACTAGATTTTTTAGGTTCACTTCCATCCCTAAGAGTTTCAAAACTGGGTCTTCTAAATTTTGATCTGACACTCTTCACCACTAAACCACAATGGCTCTCATGTGGACTGATAAATCATACCAGAATAGTCTGATTTACACAAAACATTTACAATTTTAGAGGCAGAGATTACTTTTATATACTATAAACTTGTTGATATGTTCGAAGTATGAGTGATCTGATCCCATTTTCTCCCGTACAATATCCCCATGATGTAGATTAGGATGAAAATGTAAATCATCCAATGACATATCTGGCCAAAGCATCAATTTGAAGTTGAATGTGGACACCAAAGCTCAGATGTTACCTATCCATGGTCATGGAGCTTTGGAAACAGAGAAGGGGGGAAAGGAGGATCTGACTAACTACCAACCTGTCAGCTTGACATCTGTTCCTGGGAAAGTTTTAGAACAAATCATCAAACAGTCAGTCCTTGAACATTTAGAAAGAATGGTCAAGATTACTAAGAACCAGCATGTAGGGCTGGTGCATGGGGGTAGGTGGGGCAGAGGGCAGGCAGGCACCCTTCCCTGTTCACATCATCCCTGAGCTTCCGATTGGATGCTGAGGGATCGGAGGAGCTCCCCTGGCCCCTCAGCACCCAGAAACAGAAACAACGGCACTTTCAGTCCTCAGTCCTCATTCTTTCTGGGCACCGTAGGCAATTGCCCGGCCCCTCCCCCGGCTCCTCAGCACCCAGAAACAATGGCACTATGCATTCTTTCTGAGCGCTGAGGCATTGGAGGAATTCCCCTGGTCCCTCAGTGCCCAGAAACAATGGTGCTTCAGTGACTGACATGATGTCATCACCTCTGGGTGATGTCATTACGCCATGCGCATGCAAAGCGTGCATGTGAAAACTTTCCCCTGGTAGGAGGGGAGGTGGACACGCATTGGGTTTTCTGCCTTGGGTGGCAGAACCCCACTCACAAGCCCTGCCAGCATGGGTTTCTCAAGAACAGGTCATGTCTGACTAACTTTCTCTTTTTTTGAGGAAGTTACTACCTTGCTGGATCAGGGGAATGCTGTAGACATAGTTTATTCCAGTAAGGCTTTTGATAAGGGTCCACATCATATTCTTATTGACATATTGGTAAAATGTGGTATGGATCCTATTACTGCTAGGTGGATTTGTAACTGGTTGATGGATTGCACCCAAAGAGTGTCTGTGAATGGTTCTTCATCCTCTTGGACAGGAGTGACAAGTGGAGTGCCTCAAGGATCTGTCCTGGGGCCTGTTTTGTTTTATATCTTTATAAATGATTTGGATGAAGGAATAGAGGAAATGCTTATTAAATTTGCAGATCATACTAAATTGGAAGGGGTAGCAAATGTGGTAGAAGATAGAGTTGGGATACAGGATGATCTTGCCAAGATGGAAAACTGGGCTAAAGCCAATTAAATGAATTTTAACATGGATAAATGTAAAATTCTGCATTCGGGTAGGAAAAATCCAATTATTGAATATTGGGTGGGGGAGACTTGTCTTGGCAGTAGTTTGTACAAAAGGGATCTAGGGGTCTTAGTAGACCACATAACTCC
Organism: Heteronotia binoei; assembly: GCF_032191835.1. NCBI lineage: Eukaryota > Metazoa > Chordata > Lepidosauria > Squamata > Gekkonidae > Heteronotia > Heteronotia binoei. Next base: position 68,613,873 of record NC_083231.1, read on the forward strand.
ATGATTCTATGGTTTCAAACATCCCTCTTCCTCATGTTCATATGAAGATAGTGCAGTCATGTACAGGAAAGAACTTTGTGTGCACTTTAAAGTTCTTCAAACTTTTGAAGTATTTTTAACATAATTCCTTCATCCCTGTGTATAGATTTACTTTAAAATGCTTAATAACTAAATCAATATATTGTAGATTATGTACAGATATATAGTCATAGACTTATTATTGATATTTTAGTTAGAAGTACAGAATTTATACCCTAACTTTTTCCTATGCCATAGGTTAACTGAAAGAATGTGGTGAAATAGGAAAAAAAGATTATTAAGAATGGAACAAAATTATGTTGACAGTTTACAAGATTTGTGAAATGTTTAACTGGATAATGTTTATCTGAATAGCACATAAAATATTAAAGGTCGCTTACTGATTAACAGAATTGTAGATAGATATAAACTTTAATGTGCAAGATATAAGAAGTAACTCATTATAGTCTATAACTTTGATTTGTATTTCCAACACTGTTTTCATGTGCAAATACACCCACTGTAATACATTTTGTTGTTGAATGCTAATTTTCTGTGATGTTTCCTAAGAATATTTATATTAACAAGTAACATCTCCCAAGTACCTATTGTAGAGAGATTACTTATTGTAAAAAGTGTTATATATTATTCATGCATCCTTTATTTTCTTTAAAATCTACTGTTTGTTTTAGAATGCTATTACTTGTAGCTCATTTCTTGTTTCATTAATACAGGAGCAGCCTTGACATTAAAGATATTTTGACTTCTTTCTAGCAAAGACCAGGTATTATGTATGTGTGTGCATGCATAAGGTTATGTGTTTGTTTAAACCATGTGCATAGTTTGGGTATGTATTTGTTAAACCTTTTCCACAGCATATTTTTAAAGTCTTGATATCTGACTTTCCTGTTTTTTAGTGAGAAAATTAATCTCCATTAGATGGCTTTCATTTCTTATTCATCATTCGTATCATTTCTGTAAACACAAATTGCAAGAGCCATGTCAGTTTCTTCACCCTCCCTCCCCCAAAACTTTGAAAGGTTAAATTTTCAGTGAAATCAGTAGGTGTTTAAAATTTGAGTTCGGGGGTGGGGGGTGGGGGGGAGATGGTTTACAAAGTGAGGTTAAAACTCAGTTGATGCAAGCAATAGTTTGTATGTCATATAATAATGCAGAGTACTGCTGAATTAGGGATCCAATCACATGAACATGATCTAAACAGCATACTTTTGACACACCACTTAATAATAGCTGTTGACACCGTAAGATAGTGTGAACAAACACATAAATAAAACAATAACTCTACAGTGAGGAATAAATTGCCAAGATTAGCAAAATCTTAGTAAAATTTGCTAAATTCAAATCTACCGGTTTCACATTCAAGTTTCCTTTTGACACTTTTTTTTTTCCTCCATAGAACAATAATGTACCGTTTTCTACAGAATGTCCTAGGATAGGGTTTCCCAAACTTTCCTCCCCATGGCCTGGTTATTTTTACACTTTTCCTTCATGGCCCACTAAAATTCGGGGGTGGAGTCAGGAGACACTGGGGGGTGGAGCCGGGAGACAAGAAATGATGTTATTTCCTATGGTGTCACTTCCAGATCAAGGGCCAAGTGATGTAACTTCTGGGGCACACTAAACCAAAACTCCACCTCTTCCTGTGATGTCACTTCCAGGGCGCTCCCACAAACGTGCCTCTTCCTGCAGTAACTTTGTTTTCAGAAAAATCTCTCTGAAACTCATGCTGAGCCAAAATGGGGGTGGAAAGTGGGCAGTCTGCAAATTTTTCATATATTCTCAGAGTCCTCTCTTCCACCCCCACACCTGCATGCACCTATCCGTTTGTGTGTTCTTCTCCAGCTTGCAATCACTCTTAATGCCCATGATCAATTGCCTGCACCACCTATACACCCCTTCCTCAAAAGCACTGGACAGTGTATGTAGTTGAGAGTGCTGTTTGTCAAGGATGTGGTTTAAATGACGAATCAGGTTTGATACAAAACTACATTTATTGATAGACCGATACTTTCAGTGTAACAGATTCTTGAGAGTGATGCTAAAGATACATTGATACAAGACTTTTAAGGCATACTTCAAAAGGATTCCAAAAAGTGGGGGCAAGGGATGCGCTCTCACACATAAACTATCATAAATGTCTACATTCTCATAGCATTATCAGGACTCCGTCCTTGCTTTCCCCAGATGTGCCACACTCCCTAACAGGAATGTATGGGAAGGTGCTGATTACTCTTTCTCAAGTTAGTTTCATTTCTCTCTACTTCTACTTTGCAAGCATAAAGTAAGAAGGGGGAGGGGGAAAGAATAACAGAGTTAATAGACCTTGGTCCTCCATGATATTTCACAGGTCAGCTTTATGGAGGACCCTAAAGCAATCAATTACCAATGGAATTCTACCATGCTTGACACTGTTGCCATTGCCATCAGGAATGCCAGCACTGTGTACCAGCCACATTGGGCCCTGGCAGTTGCTCTACCTCAAAATATGTTGACACATTTAGTAGGCCCTTCCTTCAGCTGCTACTACCGGAACCCTGCCTCAAGCTACAACCAAGCTTGCTTGGTTTCAAGAAAATCTTTCGACAGCTATTTTTCATACTTTCCCTTGGCTGAAACACTGGGAAATTGCTGTGAAAGGTAGCAGAGAATTGTACTGTGCTTAATGAATTAATTTCAAGTAGTATGAAGTTCATACAAGCTTTTCTGCAGTTATCCCAAAAAGGATATTTATGAGAGGCTTGCAGTTTTTTACTGGCTGTGTTTCCTATGCCTTTAAAAGCAACCTGTTGTGCAGATATTTAGCCAGTGAACTTCTTTCATTCTTTTAATATCTACAGGAGCTTAATTTTGGTGTTAGACAGCTGTTAAAAGTAGGACCAGTAAAATTGTGTCAAGTTTATAGTACCATCACTTCCATTACTGCTGTATATCTCCGATAATCTCTTTCTGCATCACACCTCTCACTCTTACTCACTCACACAGAAATCTTATAGAAAGGTCAGGTGGCTACAACTGGGGGTACCAACTTTTCATTGGCAGAGCTCCTATGTCTTCTATGTCTGCAACAAAATTATGATGAACAGAAAAGTTTCATCCAGTAAAAATGGAAGGAAGGAAGGAAGGAAGGAAGGAAGGAAGGAGGAAGGAGGGAGGGAAGGAAGGAAGGAAGGAAGGAAGAAAGGAAGGAAGGAAGGAAGGAAGGAAGGAAGGAAGGAAGGAAGGAAGGAAGGAAGGAAGGAAGGAAGGAAGGAAGGAAGGAAGGAAGGAAGGAAGGAAGGAAGGAAGGACATAAGAGAAGCTATGTTGGATCAGGCCAGTGGATCATCCAGTTCAAAATTCTCGCACACAATGCCCCAAAAGCACCAGAATGTCCACCAGTGGGGTCAGGGCACTAGAAGCCCTCTCACTGTTGCTTTCCCCCCCCCCCCCCGCCCAGTACCAAGAATACAGACAGAGCATCACTTGCAGGGAAAGAAAGAAAGAAAGAAGGGAGGACAAAGGAAAAAAAAAAGCCTTACTCACCATCAGATCACTTCAGTCAGCAACAATTCTGTCCAGGGGTCATTTGGTTAAAAAAAAAATAGCTACTGGAATGCCCACTGCTCATCCCTTCCGGCTGAAAAAAAACATCCCGCCCTTCTTTGCTGCCCCAGGCCTCCCAGGGAAATCTCTCCAAAAGAACATACTGCAAGGCACATGAAAACTCATGCCTTGAAGAACACTTAATGGGTGTAAAGTGCTAATGAACTCCAGCTTTTCTCTCAAATAGGGCGGGGGGGGGGAGGAGAAGGAAGGAGAGGCAGCACAGCTCCTCTCTGCACAACACAGAGACAGGGGATGGAAGGAAACAGAGCACTCATGCTTTGAGGCCTGTGTCAGTCTTCAAGCCCAGCTCCTCTATGCACAACACATAAATGGAGATAGAAGGAAGCAAACAGAGCTCAGGCTTTGAAGCCTATGTCAGTCTTTAAGCCCTGCTCCCCTCTGCACAACACAGAGACATTGGGAGATGGAAGGAAGCAAAACAGAGCTCAGGCTCTGAAGCTCGTGTGAGTCTTCAGGTCTAGGTTTTCTCTGCACAACAGAGAGACAGGGGAAGGAAGGAAGCAGAGTTCATGCTTTACTGGGGCCAAGGCCATCTAGGTAGGGTTGCCAAATCCAATTCAAGAAATATCTGGGGACTTTGGGGGCGGAGCCAGGAGACTTTGGGGGTGGAGATAGGAGACATTGGGGGTGAAGCCAGGAACAAGGGTGTGACAAGCATAATTGAACTCCAAGGGAGTTCTAGCCATCACATTTAAAGGGACAGAATACCTTTTTTAATGCCTTTCTTCAATAGGAAATAATGAAGGATAGGGGCACCATCTTTTGGGGCTCATAGAATTGGACCCCCTGGTCCAATCATTTTGAAACTTGGGGGGTATTTTGGGGATAGGCACTAGATGCTATACTAAAAATATGGTGCCTCTAACTCAAAACATAGCCCCCTCAATATCCACGGATCAATTCCCCATTATTCCCTATGGGAATCATTTTCCATAGGGAATAATAGAGTGCCCAGTAGACATTTCCCTTCCCCACCATGCTTTCTAAAGCGAGGGGAGGGCCTCCAAACCAGGGAATCCCCTGCCCCCTCCCTCTCTCTCACACACAAACACACTGGGTCTTGTTCCTGCAGAACTTTACTTGATCAGAAAATGAAAGCAAAACAAAGGGAGGGGCCATTCTCCGAAGCCCTTCCTGTTTCCTGCTTCCTGCTCAGCCTTAAAGGCACATATTTTAAAAATGGACCTGCAGGAGCTCTAAAATTACGTGGTGATTGTGGGGTGCAGGGCTTCCCCCGCCGGCTAGCTGGCTGGAGGCGGAGAGAAGTCTGTAAAAACGGGGGATCCCCCGCTGGGACCTGGGGATTGGGAAGCCTACATCTAGGGCTTTTCTTGCTACCTGGAATTGAGGCTTCCGGGGACTGGTGTAGGGTTGTGACCCAACAAATGGGAAATGTCGTCCTAGGAGAATGGAATCCTCCTGCATTGATAACATTTACAATTTTAATGTCTTTTTTGTTTTCTATTTATCCTCTAGCATAATTCCTGATGGTTTGGCCTATGAAAATGGCAGAAAGGCATTGTTGGCAGATGTATCCTACCAGTCCACAGTGCAATATGTGAAACATTCCTTCAATTTGAAGAACCTTTTTCCAATTTAAATTGGAGCAGGAAGTGAAAGAGTGGAAGAACAATTTTATCAGTTGTATCATCTTGCTGTTCTACTCTTTCTTGTTCAGTTGTCTGTAAAGCTTGGGCATGCTAAAGAAATAAACCTTTTGGTACAAGACAAACAGCAAGAGCCAAAGGTCTCTTAGCATGGTAGCTCACAGTCTGGGCCTTCAGAGAAGCCAACCTATTAATCTAGGACCTACCCAAGATGTTGTGCTGTAGAACTGCTGTTTTGTTGTTTATTGATGTATAGTGGTTTATTCATGTACAGCATCTTGGGAGGGGTTGTAAGCTGCTTTAGGTCTCTTGCAAAAATCTGTTAAAGAGGTGATCATCCTCCAGGATCACATTACACTTAAGAGGTTTTAGCTAAGAAGACACTTTCCCAATAGTAATCTGCATTGAATATTATGGGACTTAATTCTGGTTAGACCTGCACAGAATTGCTCCTGCATTGTATATATCAGACAGAAACTATATACCATTTCTCTGGGTTGTATTTTTTACAATGACATATCATTTCCCAGATGTCTATAACAGCATGCTGAGCTGTTTTTGGCTAGCAAGCTCCAAAATGTTCCTCTTGTTACTTAAGATCTTGACCTGTCTTCTGGGAGTGGACTCTGACAAGTTAATAAATGAGGAATTGTTTCTTCAGACATCATTAAGTATCTTTAATGCTTATAATTTTTTTCCAGTCTTTCCTATAATGGTAATCTGAGGCAAAGTTCCTGTAAACATGATGTGATGGGAATTGTACAATTAGACTAACAGATGATGTATCTTATAATTGTTGGAAGATTGCAGACAACCAGTCTGGACATAATGCAGAGAATGGTATACATGTGGGAACATTGACCGTGTGGGATAAAACAATATTCTTCACTAATGGAGAAACTGATGAGCTTATTGCTGCATTAACTACTTGTATTGTGCTTTAAAAATATGCAATAGTATCTCAAAAAGGAAATCAGAAGCTACAAGGTCCTGCAAGAGGCATCTAATTTTGTCTTCTTCCAGTATTTCCTCTTTCCCTTCCCTGAAAGTCTCTATAGCCTCTCCTCTTTTCCTGTTTCCTTCTTTCATTTCCACCCACCCACCTACTTTTACTTCCCCCAATCTTCAGCTGTATTTATTATTTATTACTTGATTTATACCCCGCCTTCTTTCACAATGGAGATCCAAAGCAATTTACATCATTCTTCTATCCTCATTTTATCTTCACAACAACCCTATGAAGTAGGTTAAGCTGAAAATGTGTGACTGGCCTCAGGTCACTTAGTTAATTTTCTCAGCAGAGCACTGAATTGAACCTTGCTCTCCCAGAGAATAGTCTGAAACTGTAACTACTACATCAAACAGGCTTTTGTGTGTGGGTAGGGGTTGCTGCGAAACAGTAGTAAACAGTCAGTCTTGAATGAGTCATGCAAGTCATATGAAGAAGAAATTAGATTTATATTCCGCCCTCCACTCAAGAGTCTCAGAGCGGCTCACAATCTCCTTTATCTCCCCCTCCCACAACAAACACCCTGTGTGGTGGGTGGGGCTGAGAGGGCTCTCCCAGATGCTGCCCTTTCAAGGACAAGCTCTGTGATAACTATGACTGACCCATGGCCATTCCAGCAGGTGCAAGTGGAGAAGTGGGGAATCAAACCCGGTTCTCCCAGATAAGAGTCTGCACAATTAACCACTACACCAAACTGGATCAAGTCACACAGTGTTTGTCACTGGACTTGGCCCAAAATGAGTTCTCCCTCAAAGGCCAAAACAGCCTTGAAAAGAGCCCTGCCCCCTCCCCTGCCTTTCACTGACATAAATGAAAGTCTGAAGGTTGGCAATTGTGTTGTGGCTGCTTAGCAATGGCCACTAAAGTATTTTTTTAATGACAGGTGCTGCTTCTATTTTTTTATTATTACTATTTAGAATCTATTTATTTATTTAAGAAGACTGTGGAGGTAAAGAAAAAAGGGAACAGGAAAAAAGGGTTATACAACAAAATTGTGTTTGTTAAAGACAGTGCCAGTCCCCAGATCCAGGCAGGTTTTGGTTTTGCAGGCTTCTCCCTACCACCACTCAGTGTGTATGCCTTTAAAACTCAGGAGGACATGAAAGTTGCATGGGGGGGGGGGGGATGAGCAGGCAGAGCCATGTGGCTCTTTCTAGTGAGTGTGTGAGAAAGGAAGAGAGCACAGCCCGTTTGTTTTTCCATTCATTTCAGAAGTTGTTTGTATAGTGAAATCAAGAGTTAACTAGAACATGTTTATGAAATGGAGAAAAACTCCACCCCATAGACTGCTACTTATTTTTGTTTTTGTTTTGTATTAGTCTGAAGAAGTTGGTTGAAATACAGCAAGCTGATTGTTATAATCAGCAACTGTAGTAAAGTGATTTACCATTGCCCCAGTGAGACCACAAAAGTGTGCACTCAGAAGCTGTTTTCTGGTAGTTATAAAAAATGACAGTTTTGTCTTGTCACATTTATCCACAAATATTTAATAGACTCTGTAGCTGTTAAGAACATTATTTTTCTGTTCTTGTTACAATTTCTTTTTTCTGCTATTAGCTTAGCTTGTTCTGATCTTTTTAAAGCAGCAGATGCTAGTAGACTTCCTCTGATAAAAGATTTCCCAAATTGCGGCTGAAGACACTCTTTCTGGGTTTTTAAAAACTTCCAAATCTTTTTTGTATTTATTTACCACATTTTTATGCCGTGAAAGAGTAGCATTTAATCTTCTTCTAGATTCTTAGTTGCATTGCAAGACTACTTCATAGGATTGTGTCCACAAATATCTGTGGTTAAATCTCTACTTTTTCTAAACTATTGTCGAACTTTTTGATGTCCAACACATGTCTGTTCTTTAATATGTTTGATGTCTTTCTGAAAAGAAAATAAAGTCTCTGCTCTTTGGATGTATGGTGCCAGGCTTTTTTTGTAGCAGGATGATGTAGCCAATTCTCCTGGAGCTTACAGTAGGCTCTGTACTAAGAGCCCTGTAAGCACTTGGAGGATTAACTACATCAGGGGTGTGAGGCCTAATATGCAAAGGAGCTCCTGGTTAAAAAAAAAAAAGCCCTGCTTAGTGCTCCAGAAATCTTCTAATTCCAGCTTTTTAGTGTATTGAAATATGTATTTTAGTTCGTTTTCCACCTTTAATATTCCTTGATCTGTTTTTTCTCTAGTATTCTGTTTATATCCCCTCCCCCCCCCAAAAAAAAATCTTCATCTTGAAAGTCTAGTATAGTTTTGATGAAAAAATTTCAAACAAATTAACTCTAGCATAATTTGATGCATATATTGTTGTTATTATATATTTTGGCTTCTGGGAGTCTCATTTTTAAGATTAGGTATCTTCCAGCTGGATTTCTTAATTCTTCTAAAAATTCTAATTGTGCATTGTTTATGTAAGTAGCTACTCCACATGTTTTGTTTAGATGAGTTTCTTGGAAGCATAATATATCAGTATTTTGAGTTTTTAAACTAACGAGATTTTTGTGTATTTCAAAGGGGAATTCAGTCCATTGATATTTATTGATACAATTTTAATTAAACTATTTTATCCTGATGTGGCCACATCCAACTTGTCCTTTTCTGCGCTTGATTCTTCTTTGGAGTTTGCTCTGAGCTGCTGGCAAACTGCTTTGAGTTACTTTGAGATTCTCCTTCTGTTCCTCTATGTAAGTCCTCCACTTGCAATTCTTTGACTAGTTGCTTGGTTTGATCTTCTGTTACAATTAATGGTATTTTCCAATGATATTTAATTACTTTCTTTTGGAAAATCTGTCTCCGAAAAGTCAAAGTCTTTCCTTATTTTTAACACACTTGTTGGTGAATCCTGAAAGATCTTTCTTTCTTTCTTTCTTTCTTTCTTTCTTTCTTTCTTTCTTTCTTTCTTTCTTTCTTTCTTTCTTTCTTTCTTTCTTTCTTTCTTTCTTTCTTTCTTTCTTTCTTTCTTATTTTAAACAAACAATTTTTATTAGTTTTTCAAAAGTATTTTTCAATATTACAAAATAAACATCAATACAAACAATAACAATGAAGGGAGGAAACACAGTATAAGATAATACAAAGACCAATGAAAAATATGTGTCAAAAATTGAATATCAAGTGGAGATTTATATAATATTTTTTCCTGTAGATAGCACATTTAGCAAGGGAATCAGCATATAGTGAATCATTAACAATTTTCTCAAGAATAAGGGATCATTAGGGTTTGTAGAATCTTTCGGGATCAAGTGCCGTGTTCTACTGGAGAAAGTTTTCCTTCCAGACGTTTCGTTCTCAGCTGTGGAGAACATCCTCAGTGGCGTTGCAGCCGGAGCAGGCGCTCAGACGTTCTTGGCTGCTGTGCATTGAGTGGGGCCAGGGCTGCTGGAGAGCTGCTATTTGTAGGCTGGAGGGGGTGTGATGAAAGGGCAATTGGTTTGTGGATGTGCCCATTGTTTGGTGGGGCTTCCTGGAAGGGTAGTGATAAGGAAACTGGCTGTTGAATGTGACCATTGTTCCGTGTTAATTGCTGGGAGGGTTGGAAGGGGTTTGAAGATAAGGAAGATGGTTGTTGACTGTGCTGATTGTTCTGTGGAATTTGCTGGTTGTTCTGAGACTTTCTGCAATTTATAGTCTGTAGGGTGTTTTGCAGAGCTGGGTACCAAGATTGGTGGATGAAAATGCCTTCTTCCTTTCTGTTAAAATTCTGCTGGTGTTTGTAAATCTCAATAGCTTCTCTGTTCAGGCAGGTATGATAATGTGAGATGGTAGAAAGGACTTCAGTTCTTTCAAAGTGTTCAACATGTTCAACTACAGCTGATTTTTCTGGCTGAAACAAACGACAGTGTCTCTTGTGTTCGGTGAGACGGGTGTTGATACTGCGTTGGGTAGTGCCAATGTAGACTGCACCACAGGAGCAGGGTATTTTGTAGACTCCAGGGGTTGAAAGTGGATCTCTCATATTTTTGGCCGAGCGCAGCATGTGGTGGATCTGTTGTGTGGGCTTGAAAACTGTGTCAACATTATGGCGTTTGAGAATTTTGCCAATGCGGTCGGTGACAGATTTTATGTAGGGCAGGAAAGCTGTACCTACATTTGTGTGTGGCTCGGGATTTGGTGTGGATGGTCTCCTGGGATGGAGGGCTCTTCTAATTTCTTGTTGGGAGTATTCATTGGCCTGCAGTGACTGTTTGAGGTGGTGTAGTTCCTGTTGGAGTTGGCTTGGTTCACAGATGTGTGATGCACGGTGAATGAGGGTTTTTACAACTGTACATTTTTGGCGAGGATGATGATTGGAATTCTTATTTAGATAGCGATCGGTGTGTGAGAACAACCAGCAAATTCCACAGAACAATCAGCACAGTCAACAACCATCTTCCTTATCTTCAAACCCCTTCCAACCCTCCCAGCAATTAACACGGAACAATGGTCACATTCAACAGCCAGTTTCCTTATCACTAACCTTCCAGGAAACCCCACCAAACAATGGGCACATCCACAAACCAATTGCCCTTTCATCACACCCCCTCCAGCCTACAAATAGCAGCTCTCCAGCAGCCCTGGCCCCACTCAATGCACAGCAGCCAAGAAGGTCTGAGCGCCTGCTCCGGCTGCAAAGCCACTGAGGATGTTCTCCGCAGTTGAGAACGAAACGTCTGGAAGGAAAACTTTTTCCAGTAGAACACAGAACTTGATCCCGAAAGATTCTACAAACCCTAATGATGTTACCAGCCATGAAAACCTGAAATCTTTGATAATAAGGGATCACTTGGTGGAATAATTTTGGTATGCTTGATAAAGATCCAATTGACCCAAGGAAATTTTGTCCATAACCATGTGATCCCAAATCTTAGTAAGCCAGAAGTCTATAGTTAGGTCTCTGGAGTCTTTCCAGGTTTGGGCTGTGACTACTTTGGCTGCCATCATGATTTTTTGAACGAAGATATATTGAAATTGGACCAGTTATTAAGGAGGATTATATCTGGATTTAATGGAATGGACACGTTGGTAATATCATAAGAAGCAGAATTCAACCCGAGAGTGCTTTAATCACAGGCAATCCCACCAACAATGAAGATAAGAAGCTAACGTACCACAACCTCTCCAGCATAGCGGGGAGTATTGATTGTTGACATGAGCAGAGCAGAGAAGGGTGTAATGCCACCTTGACATCAGTTTGTAGTTCTGTTGAAAGAAGTTTAAAGAATGAGTGTGAAATGTTTTAGATGCCCAAATCAATTCCCATTGAGCCAAGGATAGATTTAAGTTACAATCCTTATGCCACCAGAGGCTGTAAGGGGGTAGACCTTTGTATACCAGAGAGAGCCAGATTTGGTAGTTTGGAAATGAAATTCTTATTAGATAACTTGGAATGTGATAGCAGTCATTCAAATTTAGTTAAACTTTGTGATCTAACATTACAAAGCCAAGGACTGTTCAGTAGCTGACAAATCTGAAATATTCAAACCAAGGTAACAAATGAGAAGCTCCCCCCACTCCCCAAATAGTTGTTTGGCAAGAACCTTTTGGTGAAGAAAAAGGTTAAATAAATTAAGGTGGACTGTCTCCAGTAAGGAAAGCCCCAGGAGACTGTGCTGGGGGAAAACAAGGTGCAAAGGAGAGAAATATTAGCGTCAAACATTTACATTCCAGGTCCTAAACAGTCAGTACAGCTTTAACATATGGATTCAAGAGTAGCCAACATGGCCTATCTTTGGGATTCAACCAGATAAATTTATAATATTTAAATGGTGTAAAGTGAGTTTTTGCATTGCTAGCCCAAGCCAGAAGGAGTTTGAGATAAAGTAATTTGACCATAAATGACAATTTAGTAGCTTTATAGTATACTAGAATATCTGGAAAAGCTAGACCTCCCCTTGCCCTGGGTCTACAAATAGTGGAAAATTGAATCCTGGGATTTTTGTTATTCCATATGAATTGAGTCAGTAACTTTTGTAAATTGTGTAATAGGAAAAGAGGATAGCAATAGGTAAAGCTCTAAATAAATATAGACTCTTTGGAAAAATAATTTTTTAAATTAAGTTTATTCTTTCAAACCAGGATAAGGATAAAGAATTCTAGTGTTTGAGTCTGATGTAAATTTCTTTGAAGGTCACATGGTAATTGGCTTAAGATGAAGCAGAACTGAAATGCCTAGGTAAGGCCAGGTGGTAGTAACCCAGTGATAAGGATAGGTAGAGGTTAGAGTGGATTGAGTGTGAGAAGAAAGTTTTATGGGATAGAGAAGAGATTTAGCGAGATTAAAGGATAAACCAGAGTGTTTATGAAAGTCAGAATAAAAAGAGTCAAGTGGGGTAGGGAAGAAAGTGGATCTTTCAGATATAAGACAATATCATCAGCAAATAAGCTTATTTTAAAAGTATGGTCTTGGATAGGAATGCCTTGGATTTTAGTGGACTCCCGGATATAGTTTGCCAGTGGCTCTATAGCTATAACAAAGAAGAAAGCAGTCACCCCTGATGGGTGCATTTCTTTTTCCAGTATCTTGAGTTAGAGATTCCATATGGTTCTTTAGTATTCCATCTCTTTTTCTGTAGGTAAATTGAACCAGTATATCTTGAGGTAGTTTCTTCTTGAATGCGAATCTTGAATTCACTCTAAAAATCTGGCCTATGTCAGGAAAGTGTTCTTCAACTTTCAGATAGTTCTGAAGTAATTCCAAGTATTTTCTAAATTTGATCTACCTAGATTATCTTGAATTCCTTTGAAATGCAAGTTAATAGGTCTGATTGAGTTTCTAGGATTTTGATTCTTTGTTCTGCATTCTCAATCTGATAATCTTGCCTTTCTAAAGATGCCATCTTTTTGGTTTTCTTTGATTTTTATAATTTGTGTTTGATTTGTTTAAAAGAACATTCAAATACACTTCCAGAAAGTCCCATTGAGATTTAGAGGTGTTAAAATCAGAAAAGGGAGGCATATAGACATTAACTAATAACCGAAAATTTCTAAGAGAGAGGAAAAAGCCTTGAGCAAGGAGGGGACATATGTCCAATTGGAGAACAGTAAAATTAATAACATTATTAAACAAACAACAAAGGCCAGCCATAGAATGGCCCATCCATTTCAGTTTCAAAGCTGGTAAAGGATAAGAGGGAAACCCATTGAGACCCTGGAGAGCCGCTGCCAGTCTGAGTAGACAATACTGACTTTGATGGACCAAGGGTCTGATTCAGTATAAGGCAGCTTCGTATGTCCATATGTCCATTAATTAAAATGTCACTGTGTAAGGAAAAGCCCCCTACTTTTCATACACATGGACATCGTGATCACCAGTATGGTTGCCAGGGTGCCTGGAGTTTTGACTCACACACATCTGCTCTAAGAAGTGGACTTTGCCCATGGTTTCTAAGGCTTATGTGGATACTATAAGCCTCAGCTTTGCAGCAGCATTCTACATCTCTGGATGGGTGTTAGCCAGAACTTCCAGCTGTTCCTTGTGTGCCCAGTCTTGGCCGCTGCAGTGGAAGAAGCCACACCACCATGAACTGTACAAGCAGACAGTTTCCAGCCTGTTTCCATGAACCAAAGGCTAACACCACCAGAATCCATCTTGTTTTCCTGACTCCACATCCAACAGCTGCTTCAACTTCTGCATAAGGCAATCAAGCATATCCTGCCAGACCACTCAAGCCTTTGTCTAACAGAACTCAAGACAAAGACTGGTGCCAAGAAGAAGACTAAAAGAAGAGGAATACCATCTCCTGCCAGAGCCAAGTCTTTTGTCTAATCCGGGTGCTACCTAGGTCAATATTTGATTCTCTATTGTCACCTTTTTAGATAAGCCCATCTAATCTTAAATGTCCCCCACCCAGTAGTCACCTCTATTCTTCTTCCCAACTGTCACTTTGGAGCCGCCCCAGGGCCTGTTTCAACCTGAAAGTTCTCTCAGGTATACAGGATCCAAGCAAGTTCATTGGTCAAGAGCAGGTACCCAATTAGGTGCCACCAAGGAACTTTCTATTGGCTACTGCAGTAGTCCAGCCCTTAGGGTCACTGCAGAGCCTCCCCTTTCTTCTCCCTCATACCTCCCAGCCCCTGAGGGGCTAAAGTATTCTATTTAACCTCTGACCCAACTCCACTCATGTGTGCTTCTATCAGTATCCCACCTTCCGCTGCATAGATACATCCACGATTCCTGATCAGTTTCGGATCCCTTACCCGCTTCCTCACTTGTCACCAATTGGAGCCTTCCTCGAAGACTACGATAGGTAAATATTACCCTGTGTGTCTACCCTTTATGTTCCCCTATCCATCTATCTATATTTCCTAGGACTGTATGTGTGATTGTATGTGTATTTTTATCTTGTATGGAAGACTATATTTTTCTCAATAAATTATAATTGGTTTTACTAAATTAGAGTTCCCATTATTTAAGCATCACTTTCTGGTTGGTTAATCTTGTATACATTGGGAAAACGATCCCTAGTGAGCCAGGTGCCCACCTGACTAATTCCCCAACCTCATTTTGAGGGCATTTTGGCTTACAACTGGAAGGCCAGGTCTATTGGAAAAGAATAATATCAAAATTCTTAAGGAAACTGATTAAATCAAAATTACCCCTTTTATTACACCATCCTGCAATATTCCAAGAGATAAACTGAAGTGTCTGTCATTGAGAATAAAGCATCATAAACTGCAACCATTGTGAATTCAACCCAAACAAATAGCTAATATCAAACTGAAAATGAAAAAACCCTCCTCTATTTTTGTTCATCATCCCCTCAGCAGCTTTGTGAATAGATCTGTGTTATTTTTGTGTAATGCTACAGAAATGTAATATTTCTCCTTCTTGACTAAACCTTTCAAGCTGCCATACTTCTGTTCTTCTGTGACTTCTCCATTCTGTAGGAAACGGAAGGTTAATTTCACAGTCCAGTTTAGGTCAGCTCTTATCCTTGTAATGATAGTCTTGAAAACCTAAGCAAATGTAAACTAATCCCTAAGGCTGAATGTCTGTCACTATGATTTTTACTAAAGACTATGTATTATTCAGAACTTTCTTTTTAACATCCATAATTGGTCTTTGGAGCTTGAGAAACCTGTGCTATTGAGTCCTTTAAATTTTCATAGTATAGTGACTAATTCAAAGACATTGAGAGCTGCAGTGATTCCTGGTCCGTATCAAGTGGTCCATCTATATTTGCAGCTCTATTAAACATTATGGTCAAAGGCTACAAGTGGGGACTCTTAATGGAACAAGAAATCATTTAGGGTTGTGAGTTGAGCTTGTTATTTAGAATAATACATTGCCCCACTTTTTGATTAATGGATTTGCTTACTTTCTGACCATTATGTATGTATAAAGCTGCTTTATAACAATTAGATCATTGGTCTGTATAACTCAGTATTGTCTGTTTCAACTGCTCTCCAAAGTCTCAGACAAGAAAAGGTATTTCCCAACATCAGTTACTTCAGATTCTTTATGTACAAATACTAGAGATTAAATTCAGAGTCTTCAAGAAAAAAGTGTTTCCTCAGCCACTGAGTGATGTCCCCTCTAATGTAGCCATATAGAACTGATGGGACATTTGCAGAGCTCATATTCTCTTCATGCATTCTATTCATACTTCCTGACACAGCTGAGCACAATACAGTAGTGTCCAGTGAAGATACCAATAGTTGGTAGGTTTTAAACACATGGAAAGACCTTCTTGCTCAACTGCTTTTGTTGTCTCTCTTTTAGTATCTTTAAAATAACATTGAAAGCCAGCCAGCTGTTCAGTTGCCACTTTTCCCCCTGGCATGGCTTTATTCTTTTTACAGACTTATGACAAGCAGAAATTCAACAGGAGAATCTTTTGATATCTTGGAATGTTGAATCATGACTGGAGAAACTTGCTACAAGCAGAAGAGTGGAAATAAATAAAGAAGGACTGCCTATCTAAGGAACTGCCTTTCCCCACACATACCCCAGAGAGTGCTAAGTTCAGGAGGGCAAAATCTGTTATCCATCCTCGGACCAAGAGAGGTCAGACTAAACTTTACACAAGCCAGGGCCTTCTCAGTGACAGCACCAATGTTATGGAATGCTCTCCCAAAGGCCACAAGAGCCCTGCGAGACCTCTCCCAATTCCACAGAGCTTATAAAACAAAACTTTTCCATCAGGCCTACAACTACTAACGTGGGAGGAGGCTGCCACTGTTATATCGCTGAATAATATCATCTGCAAGATCACTAATAGCATAATATAAGGGAAACTGAGATATGGAGAAGCTGCCTTTGTTATGAAATCTTTTTATAGCATCTTATAATGTAGTTTTAAATTGTTTATATGTGTTTTATTCTTTCATAATTGTATTTACATTGTTTTATTATGACTGTTAGCCACCCAGAGTTCCCTCACGCAGTGGGAGGCATATAAATTTAAAGTAAATAAAATAAAATAAAGGATTTTTAATAAGAAAAAGACATTGGATGATTCAAAGGGCTAGGAAATATTTGCATCTTATAAATCACACAAATTTAAGCTTGTTTCTAGAAAGCAATGCTCTCCAAAGGTAATGTTCTACTTATTTTCCTTCTCAAAACTGTTACAAACACGTGAAATAACTTCAAAGCCATATTAATGCAAATTGAAGAATTGTGGTGCCCTCCCCCCACCCCAGTCCAAGCTGCATTGCTTTTGCTCTGCCATGACCATCTTTCCAGTAGAGGACCTGCAAGGTCTGAATTTGGAGAAGGCAGGGAATTGTACCATCTTGTTTTTTTCACATTTTCATATCCTCTGCTCTTTCATTTGCCTGAACAGGGGTAGTTCATTCTCCCATTGCAGATCCTTCTTAAATAGGCAATTTTCCCAATCCCCCTCCCCTGGCCTGCTTCTCTCTTCTACCCCTTTACCTAACCAGAAGTGCCCTGAAGCCCTGTCAAAGTTGTAGCTGCCTCACAGGTTGCTCCCTTTTCCAGAAAGGACTTGATGATGTGACTGGCCTTACCCTACCCATTCCAGGAGTTACCTGGTGTGGCTGCTAGAGTTGCAGGTGAGTTGCTCCTCTATGGAGTCATTCAGTGCTAATTTGTAATTGGTGCATGCTCCCCCCCAAAAAAACCCCAACAACCCACAAGCAAACAAAGGAATTGTGGTTCTACAGCTGGAGACTGGGGTAGAAAACATATCTTGTACCTTTTCTTCCACATTTCCTTACATAGGACAAAGAAGTAGTATAAGTAAGAGAGAGGGAACACTCATTATCAGTGTTATGCCCCCTCCCTCCTAAGAAAATTGCTTTGCTCTGTTAACCTTAAGGTGACCTGAATCTCAACCTAATAGTTGCTCTGAAAGCACTTCTTCTGAAAGATAGATGTGTAGGCTTAGCCTTAAATATTATGACTTTTCCGGTAACAAGGGTGCCATTTTAGATCTCAGTATGAATGGGGAAGAAACTTTCCACAAACTTTGATAACTCATTATTGGATGCAGAAAATAAAACTGCTTAACAATTCAAATAGATGAATATGATTTTGACTAGCCCCTTTCATCACTTATGAAAACAGAGTGTCAATGTATAGATTTTGTGAACTGTCTAGAAATACAGGGGTTACTAACAAATAATTGAATGTAGTCTGAGACATGAATGGTCCTCCTAAATGGCACTCTTCCAGATAACCATCCTCTTCTACATAAGCTATCTGGGTCAAAGACTTGCAGAATTTTTTGCAAGTGGAGCTGTGCTCATCCAGACAGAAAATCTAGCAATGCATCTTTTCATTCCTCTGAATAATTTATAGTGTTGTTTAAAAAAATCTAGTGAAAATTCCCAATGAAAATTCATTAGCAAGACCAATTTATAGCAGAATGAACCAAGGCGCTCCCTCCATTTTTAAATTTAAAAAGAAAGAAAAAATAGGTCCTTAAGGAAGTTGTGAGAGGTAGGTAAAATCCATCCTGGCGAAGCATGCATACTTCCATACCTACAAGGAAGCAATAAAGAGAAGTTAAACCTGAAGTCTCAACTAATGTGCCTGGATCACAGAATAACCACTGAGACACAGAGCAATTTATTTCTGAATCAGTTCAGACAGGATGTCAAACTTGAGCTCCTGTGAGAACTCTAGCAGAGAGGAACACCTCAGGTAATTGGTATTATTATTTTTTTTAAAAAGGTAAAGTAATCCCCAGCCTCATTTCTCTCCACTAGAAATCCAGATTTATTTATTCCAGATTTGATTGACCCTTCTCCTCTTCACATGTAATATAGTGTCCATTTTGATCTAAGAAATATACCAAATCCTTCTGTACATAAAATAAAGTTTTGCTGCCACAGCTTCATTAATAAAAAGCTATATATTGTCATAGAATATATCTAAGCATCACATTCCACCCAGATTAACTACCAAAGCCTACTGGGAGGAGGGGAGAATTCTTTATCCTCTCAACACAGAGGTGATTCAAAAAAAGTTGGAGATATTCTTACTATAAAGAAAATTACCTGTCAGAAGAAAGATAAAAACATGTTAGACTTGCTCTGGGAAATCTGTTTGTTTTACATGCTAAAGAAAATCCTCCAGGATTAAGTTTCCCTCTTTTGAGTTCTTTTAATCCTATTTGAATTAGTTAAATTGAAATCTCTCAATGTATTTGCATTCTCAATATGCATTCACACACAGGTAATTGAAGCACACAGTAGTTTGTTAAATGGATTTGCTGACAAAAAGTAGCACTTTTTTGTACAGGAACTCCAGTCCTGAAACTGCTGTGAAGTGATTCAGGACCCACAGTTGTGTCCTTCCTCCCCCATAACATTACAGTATAGTAACATTATAAACAATTCACATTGCTTATTACGAAAAACACAGTTTGGGCCTGGGTCCCACTGACCCTCAGTCCTGAGTGTAACAGTCACATGTGACTTTTGGGTTTTACTTCATTCCTCATACCTGGTGCTCAATTCAGATTGTAACTGCAGAACATGTGGGGAAGGACTTCATCCATCCTTCATGCCATTTTCCTAATTTGCAATGGCACCAGGGTTGTACTATTTAGTCCACTGGGGAAACCCACATGCATAGACTAAATAGCACTCAACCAGGATTATTTAATGTGTCATTCCTGTGTTCCAATTTGGGTATTGCACCCTTGAGGATTGTGGAGAATTCACAACTTGCATGTGATGTTACATAGGACACAGATCAGACACAGACCCAGTCTGTGTTTTCCATAATGTGTGAATCAAAACAGCATCTGCTTCAAACACAGGTAATGACATTTGTTAACAAGATCAAAGACTATCCAGTAATTGAGTTCCCTACAACAACACATCAGAACAGATAATGTAGAGCTTTCCACATTCATGGTCACCATCCAAGATGAAGCAAGAGTACTATCATTGTTAGACTTGCGCATTATGAAAAATAAAAAATAAAAAGTGATTATTAAGGCAGAATCCCAGCAGCGTTTTGGGGGCTATTCAGTGTTTTGCACTGAGTGTCACATGTACAACTGGCAGCCCACTGGACAGAAGTCTTGGATGTGTGCTCAGTGCAAGCAGCTCCTGGTTCTCAGGGAACAAACTTCCACCTTTGAGGTCAAGGTGGCTAACCTGGAGAAACAGAAACACTCAGTTAGGCACATGGAGAAGACTCTCAGGGACTTATTAGATGTGCCCCACTTTGAAAATCACAGCAGACATTATGCATTTCCAGATAGGCTGGAATAATAATAATAATAATAATAATAATAATAATAATAATAATAATAATAATAATAATAATAATAATAATAATAATAATAAATTTTATTTGTATCCTGCCCTCCCCGCCTCGGCAGGCTCAGGGCGGCTAACAACATTTCTTAATAACATACAGTAATAATAAAACCTTTAAATTTAACAATATAAAACAATATAAAACATTATTTAACACATTAAAAACCAGTTAATACAATTAGATAGTTTAGTCTGACAGTGCTGGTGATGTTGGACACTAGTTCTGCCAGTGCTGGGGAGGAGCCAGTGGTTGTGCTACATGTTGGCACCAACAATGTGGGGAAATGCAGTCGTGAGGTCCTGGAGGAAAAATTTAGACTGCAAGGCAGGAAACTCAAGGCCAGGACCTCCAAGGTAGCCTTCTCAGAAGTGCTACCTGTTCCACGCATAGGGCAGGAGAGACAGGCACAAATTAGGAGTATCAATGTGTGGATGAGACAATGGTGTAGCGAGGAAGAGTTCAAGTTTGTTAGGCACTGGGATTTTTTTTAACAAGTAGAAACTATAAAAAAGAGACCATCTTCACTTGCTCTGAGAAAGAACCAGGGTGCTGGTGCTTAAAATCAAAAAGGTGGCAAAGCAGTATTTAAATCTTGGGGGAAAGTTAACAGGAGATGAAATGTCTCTGGTTTGGAATGGCTCATCTCAAAGAGATGAAGGGTTAGCTGGGAAATTATAGATGTTTATATACAAATGCTAGAAGTGTCTGAGGCAAAATCGGGGAGTTGGAATGCTTACTGTTTGGGGAAGACATAGACATTGTGGGCATTTCAGAAACTTGCTAAGATGAAGAAAATCAGTGGAACATGGTGATTCCTGGATATAAATTTTATTGGAAGGATGGGAGGGTTGGAGGTGGGGTTGCTCTGTATGTTAGAGAGGGTATACAGTCCAGTAAGACTGAGAAGGTGAGAGAATTAGATTCCCTTCTAGAAATGCTTTGGGTCAAAATAGTGGGCCCAAAAGGAAGCTTAACTCTGGGAGTTTGTTATCACCCACCGGATCAAAAGATAGAGAATGATTATAATATGATGAAAGAATTAAAGATAGCGGCTAAATATAAAAACTGTGTCATAATAGGTGATTTTAACCACCCGCAGATTGATTGGATTGATATGTGTTCAGGTTGGGAGAAAGAGATTCAGTTTCTAAACACTCTCAATGACTGTGCTGTGGAGTAGATGGTCACAGAACCTATCAGGGGAGAGGTGATTCTGGACTTGGTCCTAAGTAATGGCCAAGACCTGGTGAGAGATGTAAAAGTGATTGCACCGCTTGGGAACAGTAACCATAATATTATTGAGTTCACTATTTGTACAAATAGAGAGTTGCCCAAAAAGAGCAACATAATCACTTTTAACTTTAAAAGGGGTAACTTCTCTGAGATGAGGAGGCATGTGAGGAGGAAACTGAAAGGAAAGGTAAATAGGATCAAAGCCCTTGGGAAAGCTTGGAAGCTATTTAAAACTACAATCCTAGAAGCTCAGATAAAATATATACTTCAAGTCAGGAAAGGCACAAACAGGTATAGAAAAAGACTGCATGGTTAACAAAGTAATGGAAGCTGTAAAAGGTAAGAAGGATTCCATTAAGCAGTGGAAAGCTAGTCCAAGTGAGGTTAATAAAAGAGAACACAGACTGGCAAATAAAATTCAAGTCTGTGATCAGGCAAGCAAAAAGGGAATATGAAACATAAAGACCAACAATAAAAAATTTCTTTGAATACATTAGAAGCAGGACATCATCTAGAGAGGCAGTGGAGCCTTTGGATAACCAAGGGGTAAAAGGATTCTCGGCTTGGCTTCGCGAACGAAGATTTAAGAAGGGTGCAATAGTCCACGTTTGCTGCAGGCTCGCTGGTGGCTGACAAGACCAATGTGGGACAGGCAGGTCCGGCCACAGCGGCTGCAGGGAAAAGTCTGATTTAGGGTTGGTCCTGTAGCAGTGCGATTCTTCCTCAATCTC
Source organism: Heteronotia binoei (assembly GCF_032191835.1). Classification (NCBI taxonomy): domain Eukaryota; kingdom Metazoa; phylum Chordata; class Lepidosauria; order Squamata; family Gekkonidae; genus Heteronotia; species Heteronotia binoei. The sequence continues at coordinate 68,635,806 of NC_083231.1, forward strand.
CTTTTGTCCTCAAGACCAGCTATGCGTGTGTTCTCAAAGGAAGAGACAGCCTGGTGGATGGTGTGCCTCCATGCTTTGCGATCTGAGGCTAGGTCAGACCACTGGTGATGGTTGATGTGACAGGTGCTAAGGGATTTCTTCAAGGAGTCCTTGTACCTCTTCTTTGGTGCCCCTCTATTTCGATGGCCGGTGGAGAGTTCGCCATACAGGGCAATCTTGGGAAGGCGGTGGTTTTCCATCCTAGAAATATGCCCCGCCCAGCGCAGCTGCGTCTTCAACAGCAGCCTCGATGCTGGTAACCTCTGCCCACTTGAGGACTTCAGTGTTGGTCACAAAGTCACTCCAGTGGATGTTGAGGATGGTGCGAAGGCAGCGCTGATGAAAGCGCTCAAGGAGTCGCAGGTGATGACGGTATAAAACCCACGATTCGGAGCCATAGATGAGGGTTGTCATCACAACCGCTTTGTAAACATTGATCTTTGTGCCTTTTTTCAGATGCTTGTTGCTCCACACTCTTTTGTGCAGTCGGCCAAATGCACGGTTTGCCTTTGCCAGCCTGTTGTCAATCTCCTTGTCGATCTTGGCATCTGAGGAGATGATGCACCCCAGGTAGCTGAACTGCTGGACTGTCTTCAGAACTGATTCACCCACAGTGATGCAGGGAGGGTGATAATCTTCCTGGGGTGCAGGCTGGTGGAGAACTTCTGTCTTCTTCAGACTAACTTCTAGGCCGAATAGCTTGGCAGCCTCTGCAAAGCAGGATGTCATATGCTGCAGAGCTGATACCGAGTGGGAGACGAGTGCAGCATCATCAGCAAACAGTAGCTCTCGGATGAGTTTTTCCATTGTCTTGGAGTGTGCCTTTAGTCGCCTCAGGTTGAACAGGCTGCCATCGGTGCGATAGCGGATGTAGACACCATCGTCCTCATCTAGATCTACTGCGGCTCTTTGAAGCATCATGCTAAAGAAGATCGTAAAGAGAGTTGGCGCGAGAACGCAGCCTTGCTTTACACCTGTGCCTATTGGGAAGGGCTCTGAGAGGTCGTTGCAGTGTCTGACTTGGCCTCGCTGGTCTTCGTGTAGCTGGATGATCATGCTGAGGAACCTTGGGGGACATCCTAAACGTTCCAAGATTTGTCACAGGCCTTTCCTGCTAACGGTATTGAAAGCTTTGGTAAGGTCGACAAAAGTCACATACAGACCCTTGTTCTGTTCCCTGCATTTCTCTTGGAGCTGCCTGAGAACAAATACCATGTCGGTGGTGCTCCTGTTAGCTCTGAAGCCGCACTGGCTCTCTGGGAGGAGTTCTTCTGCAATGGCAGGCACCAGTCTGTTCGGGAGTATTCTGGCAAGGATTTTGCCTGCGATGGAGAGCAGGGTTATCCCCCGGTAGTTGGAGCAGTCTGACTTTTCCCCTTTGTTCTTGTATAGGGTGATGATGATTGCATCGCGAAAGTCCTGTGGTAATTTGCCTTGTTCCCAGCAGGTGACAAGTACTTTGTGAAGTGAGCTATGTAGTACTGTGCCCCCATGCTTCCAGATCTCTGGTGGAATTCCATCAACTCCTGCTGCCTTGCCACTTTTCAGTTGCTTGATGGCTTTAACAGTCTCTTCTAGGGTGGGGATCTCATCCAACTCTGTTTTCACCGGTTGAAGTGGGGTGAGGTGGATTGCTGAATCTTGAACTACGCGGTTGGCACTGAAGAGAACCTGAAAATACTCCGACCACCGGTTCAGTATGGATGCCTTGTCTGTGAGGAGCACTTGGCCGTCTGCACTATGCAAGGGACTCTGAGCCTGATATGATGGACCATATACTGCCTTCAGGGCTTCGTAGAACCCTCTTAAATCACCAGTGTCTGCACACAGCTGGGTTCTCTCTGCAAGCTTGGTCCACCACTCGTTCTGAATGTCTCAAAGCTTGCGCTGGAGGTTGCTACATGCAGCGCGAAAGGTTGCTTTTTTCCCAGGACAGGAGGGCTGAGCAAGATGTGCTTGGTAGGCAGATCTCTTTTTTGCCAGTAATTCTTGGATCTCTTGATTGTTCTCATCAAACCAGTCCTTGTTCTTCCTTGTGGAGAACCCGAGGACTTCTTCAGAGATCTGCAGGACGGTAGTTTTTAGGTGTTCCCAGAGTGCTTCTGGAGAAGGGTCTGTGGGGCAACTGAGGTCCTCAATTCTTGACTGGAGTTTTGCCTGGAAGGCAGCTTTAACTTCGGCTGACTGGAGGCTGCCAACCTGAAACTTCCTCCGAGGGATACCTCCTCTCCTGGGTGTGGGTTTAAAGTGAAGACGGAGATTGCAGCGTACAAGACGATGATCCGTATGACATTCTGCGCTGGGCATTACTCGGGTGTGTAAGACATCTCGAAGGTCTCTCTGGCGCACCAGAATGTAGTCGATAAGGTGCCAATGCTTGGACCGTGGGTGCATCCAGGTTGTCTTCAGACTGTTCTTCTGCTGGAAGATAGTGTTGGTGATGGTGAGCTGGTGCTCCATGCAGAATTCTAGCAGGAGGCGCCCGTTGTCATTGCAGTTGCCAATGCCGTGTTTGCCAAGTACTCCTTTCCAGGCTTCCGAGTCTTTACCTACTCTGGCATTGAAGTCGCCAAGGATGATCACCTTGTACTCTGTAGGGGTCTTCCGTACGAGGTTGCGTAGATCAGCATAGAACTTGTTCTTTTCTGCAGGATCTGCTTGAAGGGTTGGGGCATACACACTGAAGAGTGTTGCATGCTGCTTGTTTTGAAGTGGGAGGCGCATGGACATGATGCGATCTGAGTGACCTGTTGGAAGGTTTTCGAGTTTGGAGGCAATGGAGTTCCTGACCATGAAGCCAACGCCAGAAAGGCGGCTCTCAGCCTTTGACTTACCCGACCAGTAGAGGGTATAGCCAGCACCGTGTTCTTGAAGACTACCTTCCTCAGGGAAACGGACCTCACTGAGAGCTGCTATGTCGATATTCAACCTGAGAAGTTCGTGGGCAACTAGAGCAGAGCGTCGTTCAGGGCGACCGCTGCCTACTGTGTCAAGCATGGTTCTGATGTTCCAACACGCAAGCTTTAGTCTTTGCACACTTTGTGAGGCAGGTGCATGCCTTTTCTTTGTTGTTATTTTTCGACCGCAAGTAAGGATGCCCGTTGACCGCGGCTAGCCATCTGGGGTGGGGGAGACGAGCTTTGTTTAGGCCACCTTTTCTAGGCCCCTCTCCGTGTGGAGCAAGCAGTGCTGTCCCTAGATAAGGCTGCTTGGTCGTTCAGGGTGCTGCCGAAAGATGCTTTCGTCTCCGGGTTAGCATCAGGCGACCAATATCCTGAACCGCCTACATGCAGGATCGGGACTGCGGCTTCCAGTGGCACCTTCCACCTGCCGTTTCGCCCCTTGCCTATCGCTGCAGGACTTGATGCATTGTGGGTTGTGTGTGTGGATATGCCCTTCAGGCCTGCGCAGAGGAATTTTTTAGGTGAAGCGCAGTGTGCGCGGTACTGGCTCCACCCTTTCACCTGGGGGTCATCTGCCATGGCCCAGTAAGCCGGGACGCCGGCAGTGAGTCCTCCAGGTGGTAGGTGTTACATTAACGAGCTCTATCTGCCCGGGTTTGATGTTAGAGTTTTCCTTCTCTTAGGCTGACGAAGTTGGTGGGCCCAGCCTGCCCATCCGGTTATACCGCCGGACAATTCGGTCGCACCATGACGTAGCAAACTCTGTGAAAACGGGGGGGACCAGCGAGAAGGTGTTGCTACGGATGCAGTAATGCAGGAGAGGCCATTGCAGTGACCATCTGCCAGGCATAGCCAGACAGTGACCACGCGGCGTTCACTACACCGGGAGAGGAGAGGCTATGTATTGCGCATGCACTTTCCCTGGGGGGGTAGGATTCCCAGAGGGAGCCCACCCCCCACCACCCCAAAAGGATTATTGAAGAACAATAGGGAAATGGATGAAAAGGATTATTGAAGAACAATAGGGAAATGGATGAAAAGCTGAATGCATTTTTTGCTTCTGTCTTCACTGTGGAAGTTAAGAAGTGCTTGCCCACTCCAGAACCACTGATTTCAGGAAGGGTGTCAAAAGACCTGAGTCAGATTGAGGTGATGAAAGAGGAGGTCCTATGACTGATAGACAATTTCAAAACTGATGTCACCAGGCCTGGATGGCACACATCCAAGAGTTCTGAAAGAACTCAAATGTGAACTTGTGGATCTTCTGACAAAAATATGTAATCTCTCATTAAAATCTGCCTCCATTCCTAAGGACTGGAAGGTACCTAATATCACCCCAATCTTTAAAAAGGGTTCCAGAGGAGATCCAGGAAATTATAGGCCAATCAGTCTTATGTCAATACTGTGTAAGTTAGTGGAAACTGTTATTAAAGAGAGAATTAGTAGGCTCATTGATGGACAAAAGCTATTGAGGAAGACTCGGCATGGGTTCTATAAGGGAAAATCTTGTCTCATTAACCTGTTAGTACTCTGAGAGGGTGAACAAACATGTGGACAAGGGGGACTTAATGGATGTGTTTACTTTGACTTCCAGAAAGCTTTTGATCAAGTTCCTCATCAAAGGCTCCTAAGTAAGCTCAACAGTCATTGGATAAAGGACAAGTCCTCTCTTAGATTAAAAACTGGTAAATTAATAGAAAACAGAGAGTGAGAATAAATGGGCAATTTTCATAGTGGAGGGTGGTAAGTAGGGGTGTGTATTCAGTTCCGAATAGACTGCCAAATATCCCCTGATATGGAAGAATACAGCGTTGTATACTTCCGAATCCAAGTCACAGGCATTACATGGGAGCCGTAATCAATATTTGGAAGTATACGGAACACAATGTAAAAGGCGGGAAAGGAGCTTCTGCAGCCTCAGGGAAGCTGCTTGCCTCCTTTCCCACCTTTGGAAGCCTTTTCCTGCCTCTCCCATAGCCTCCCTGGGATCAGGGAGGGAGGGGGAGAGGAGCCCCAGCAGCCAATCCAAAGCATGCATTTGTAAAATGCATTGCAAATGCATGCTTTGCAGGGCTGTTGTGTAGCTGATGGCTGGGCTAATTCCCCAGCCATCAGCAACATTGTTGTTCTTTTGTTTACTTGGGGATCCAAGTAAACAGTGTTCTCTGGCCAATCGCAGAGCAGTGGTATTTTTTGAAACTGCTCTGTGTAGGGCCAGAGAATCTTTTTCAGGAGTCTGCCTGGCTGGACTACATTCCATTGCTGCTGTGTTGGTGTTGGTGTGTGAGAGAGATTGTGCTGCACTGGTCCTTGGCCTCAGCTGCTGCTGCTCTCTCTCAGCCTTGCCTGACCTGCCTGGAGAAGACATCTAAGGAAAGACAGTCTTGGGGTTCTTGTTTTTATTTTAGTTAGGATAAAATAAAAGGACGTTTTAAGACTCAGAGTCCCTTTACTTATCCAGATTTAGGTGGGTAGTTTATTTGGGGTTAGGGGGTTCTGCTGGGGGTGGGGGACTTGCCAATTTGCCTATATCTAACTTTAGTGGGAGGACTTTTAAAAGTGCAGTGTCCTTTTACTTTTCCTGATTTGGGTGACTTGGATTTCTTGGGGTTAGGGTGAAGGTTTTTTTGGGAGGGAGGGGTTGGTTAAGTTCCTGTATTGTTAAAAGTCAAGTTTTTTACTATTTTAAAAGGATTCTGTGTTTGATTTGCTGCTGATGTGTTGTGCTGCTGTTGTTCCTTTTCTCTTCTGGATCTGGTTCTTGGGGGGGGGGGGCTGTTTGGCCTAATTGTTATTGTTAAAAAGTTCACCTTTTTAACAGTTGAGTTTGTTGGCCTTTTCTCAAATTTATTTGGATCTGTTGTTGTTGCTTTTGCATCCTGTCCTGTTGTCTCTCTTTTTTTTTGGGGGGGGGGGGTTAAAAGTTAAGTTTCTTTCTGTCACGTTTTGGGTTTTTTTTAAATACCCTTGGTTGGTGTAAGGGGGCTGGTGTGTGGGCTGTGTCGCCTTAATGTTTTTATAGAGCTATTTTTGGGGTCTGAGGGTTCCATGCAGTTTTGGGGGCTCTCCCTCAAACCCCCTCCCCTCCAGGCAGCTTCCAATATACCCTATTTTGCCATTGATTTAAATGGCCCATAGGGTATAATGGTGGGATAGGGCATCCTCTTTGGCTGCCCCTGGAATGGGAACCCCCGGCTCAATCTTTCTGGGACTTGTGGGGTTCGTAGGGGAGAGTCCTCTGCAGGTCCCATGCAAATTTGTGGGCTCTCCCTCAAACCCTCTCCCCTCCAGGCGGCTTCCAATATACCCTATTTTGCCATTGATTCCAATGGCCCATACGGTATAATGGGGCTGTATATTCGGAAATAGCTGTATATCTCCCATATATACAGCTATTCCGGAAACCAGTATTTGGAAATATACAGTATTCTGAATATTTTGGCCCTGTATATTTCTGAATCCGATTAATTTTGAATTTATTTATTTTTTTTGCACACCCCTAGTGGTAAGCAGTGGGCTACCTCAGGGCTCAGTACTGAGTCTGTTATTTTTTAACTTGTTCATTAATGATTTGGGGTTGGGAGTAAGCAGTGATGTGGCTAAGTTTGCAGATGACACTAAATTATTCAGTGTGATGAGAACCAGGGAGGATTGTGAGGAAGTCCAAAGGGATTTGTCGAGGACAGGTGAGTGGATGTCAATGTAGCAAACAGGGCTTTTCTTGTAGAAAAAGCCCAGCAGGAACTAATTTGTATATTAGGCCACACCCCCTAACATCACCATTGTTTCACACAGGGCTTTTTGTAGAAAACTGTGTTCCTGTGCATTCCTGCTCAAAAAAAACCCTCTGGTGGCAAATTAGGTTCAACATGGACAAATGTAAACTAATGCACATTGGGGCCAAAAAACCTAACTTTAAATACATGTTGATGGGGTCTGAACTGGCTGAGACTGACCAAGAGAGAAATCTTGGAGTCATGGTAGTTAACTCACAGAAAATGTTGAGACAGTGCACCACTGCAATAAAAAACAACAACACTATTCTGGGGATTATTAGGAAGGGAAATGAAAACAAATCAGCCAGTATCATAATACCCCTTTATACATTGATTGTACAGCCTCATTTGGAATACTGTGTACAGTTCTGGTCACCACACCTCAAAAAAGATATTACAACACTGGAAAAAGTGCAGAATCATTAAAGGGTTGGAACACTTTCCCTATAAAGAAAGGCTTAAGCACTTGGGGCTTTTTAGCTTGGAGAAACAACAACCAAAGGGTGACATGATAGAACATAAGAGAAGCCATGTTGAAGCAGGTCAATGACCCATGCAGTCCAACACTCTGGCTGATTTCGCACTGACCTTTTACTGGCGCGACCACCCTCCTCACGCCGGCGGATCTGCAGGGATTTCGCACCAGAAGCGCCGGCGCAGCCAAAAGAGCCGGCAACTTCCGTCGCGGAGCCAGCTCAAACGGAAACCGCCAAGAAGCAGGAAAACGTTTGAGCGGGTTTCGCGACGGAAGTAGCCGGCTCTTTTGGCTGCGCTGGCGCTTCTAGTGCGAAATCCCTGCAGATTCGCCGGCGTGAGGAGGGTGGTCGCGCCTGTAAAAGGTCAGTGCGAAAACGCCCTCTGTGTCACATAATGGCCAAAAAAATCAGGTGCCATCAGGAGGTCCATCAGTGGGGTCAGGACACTAGAAGCTTTCCCACTATGCCCCCCCCCCCAAAAAAAAATAGAGGTTTACAAGATTATGCATGGTAGAGAAGGTATCCCCCTTGCCCAGATTGTGCGGAGATAAAGGTTGGATTGTCACCAGTATGCAGCTCTATCTATTGATGGGAGACTGGTCCAGCTGTGCCCCAGAAGATCTGGACCTGGCATTGCAAGCTGTAGTGAAATGGCTCAGGCAGTGTCAACTGAAATTGAATCCAGAGAAGAAAGAGGTTCTGTGCCTTAGTCATGGTAGCCTGGGTAGATAGATCCCTTTGCCAGCCTCTGATGGGATTCCTCTGGTGCTAGCATTGAGGGTCAAAAGCTTAGGGGTGCTCCTGGAGCCTTCGTTAACAATGGAGGCCCAGGTATCAGCCACTACCAACTCTACATTTTTTTCATCTTAGGTGGATAAGGCAGTTGGTTCCATACCTGGAGTGTAATGACTTGGCAACAATGACCCATGAGACAGTCACCTCGAGAATAGACTACTGCAACACCCTCTACATGGGGCTGCCCTTGACTCAACTCTGGAGGTGGCAACTGGTGCAAAACGCAAAAGCCAGGTTGTTATTAGAGCTACCTGTATGGGAGCACATCCAACCTGCGCTGGAAATGTTACACTGGTTGCCTGTGGCGTTCCAGATTCATTTCAAGGTGCTCGTCATAACCTTTAAAGCCCTATATAGCCTGGGACTTGTCTACCTTCAGGACCACCTCTCCCCATATGTGCTCCAGAGAGCACTACATTCAGGGTCCCAAAATCTCCTTCAGATTCCTGGACTTGTCAGAACATTTTCGACAATAGCCCCCGCTCTGTGGAATGCCCTCCCTGAAAACATCAGGGCCCTGTGGGACCTGCCACAGTTCTGCTGGGTCTGTAAGACTGAACTATTTAAGCTTGCCTTTAACAGTTAAGGGGAGATAGCAAATGCCCCAAAGCATTGACAATCCCACTGGACAAATATAGATATTCAGAACATTGACATGCATCTTAGATTTATGGTTAAAATGTGTGGAATTGATTTTATTATATATTGTTTTTAATATTCAATTATATATTGTTTTTAATATTCGATTTTATTATATATTGTTTTTAATATTCGATGTTGTTAGCCGCTCTGAGCCTGTTTGGGGAGGGTGGGATATAAATTTGATTAAATAAATAAGTACTTTTCTCCCTTTCTCACAATACAAGACTCGTGGGCACTCAATAAAATTGCTTAGCAATTGAGTTAGAATGGATAAAAAGTACTTCTTCACCCAAAGAGTGATTAACACATGGAATTCACTGCACAGGAGGTGGTGGCAACTACCAGCATAGAGGGCTTCAAGAGGTGATTGGATAAACATATGGAGCAGAGGTCCATCTGTGGCTATTAAGCACCATATGGAGCTCTTTATCTGGGGCAGTGATGCTCTGTTTTCTTGGTGCTTGGGGGGGGGGGCACAGTGAGAGGGCTTCTAGTGTCCTGCCCCACTGGTGGATCTCCTGATGGCACCTGGTTTTTTGGCCACCATGTGACAGTGTTGGACTGAATGGGCCATTGGCCTGATTCAATATGGCTTCTCTTATGTTCTTTATGAATGGAGTGTATTTCATAATTATCATAATTATAAAAACAAAAGAACAATAAGGGGAAAAAGCAATAATGAAACAAAATTATGTGAACTAACCCAATAATGAAAAAAAAAATCCCTTCTGGAATTAATAACAAAAACAAAGGAAACAAAATGAATTCCCATGCAGAAGTCCCATGCATTATCATGAAAGTCACCAAACCAAAAGTCAAGGTGGATTTAGAGATCTGCAGTCATGTATTCGAGAATATCAATTTGTCACTTATTTCTACATTTTCATTTTGAGAGAAGTAGGTAATTGGAAAAATCTCCTAGGCTAAAGGAAATTAAAGTTCTGGAACTGGTGAGTGCTGGTGGTGGGCTTCCTCCCCCCTTAGAGTTTTCTTAATACAACTTGGATTCTGAGACTCTTCCCATGAACCTCATCCCTGTCAGACCAAGGCCTTAATCTAATTTGGGTTTTTCCACATGCACGCTTACCTCCTACTAGTGATCAGTGCAATCCAAAGAAGCTAACCCTTATAAGCCCATTGACTTCAATTAATTTAGAAGAGTGTAATGCTTTTTAGGATTTTATAAGAAGCTGGGTTGGTGCTACAACTGGAATGGCAGTCCTTCCTTCCCTGTGTGCTAAATTGTTGTTTGTAGGTCATATTTATATACTACCAGAAGATCAAACTCTTGTCTATAGGGAGCCATAAAATATGATTGGTGGATATATACAGGGTTACTAAAAATGCAAATCTGTTGGTGTTGTTTCTGTATTCACACCTCTTACTGTGATGTTCCTTTTGTTGTTAGTAGAGTGGCCAGCTGGTGTAGCAACAATTTCCCTTTGAATAATACAGCAGCAGAATTTCCCTTTGAATAATACAGCAGTTATCTTGATGTATTTTGGCATGTATGTTATCTATTATTATTATTAAACTTTATTTGTACAATCCTCACCTTACTCTTGAGTTTTATAATCCACTGTACCTGAAACCCACAGTCCAGTCAAAGTCAAGCACTTTCAAGACCTACTGATCCACTGGGAAACCATGTACTTAAATCTCTTATAACATAGGAGTTTGTGCACATGCAGGGCTGGTGCCAGGCTTTTTGGCACCCTAGGCAAGGCTATCCACTTGCGCCCCCCACCCCCAGCATGGCTGCCAAGTGCTTCTTAATACACCTGCCCTCCTCCCCCACCTGTCATCCCCAGGTTCAAGCCCTGCAGAGTCCAGCCTTTGGAGGCATCTGGGACAGAAAGTGTTTCCAGGCCAATTTTCTGACAGAAACATATCTAAGAAAAAGATGTTATTTAACCCATGCTTGAGAGGAGATAAATGCAGCATTACAACATACACTAACCTGGGTTCTTTGACATGCAAAGCAAGCTGTGCCCCTCCCTGTGCTTCTTTCTTCACCATCCTTTTCTTTCTCTGTCTTTTTTTTTTAAATGCATATTATGTCAATGATCCTGAATGGTTACAGACTCTTTATGCTGATTATAGTGGGTACTGAATATGAATTCATCCATGCACTCCTTTCCCCATGTGCCCAGTCTCCAAGGCTCTACCTGGTGAAAATAAAACCCCTCCTCTGGTATGGTGTACTGGGGTCTGTTGTTCCTCCCTCCTTTCTGCAGGACAGAATCAGCATCAAGAAAGGGGGGGGGACTTTGGGGGGAATTTCTGGCATGCTAGGGGTCCTTAGCTAGCACAACTTGGGGGGGGGGGGGTGGAGAGCAGAGGCTATGCAAGTGCCAGCACTAGACCCAGAGTCCCTTGCCCCCAAGGCCCTGAGGATCCTAGAGGACAACCCTGACATGGTACCCCTGGAACTGCACAGTTCTGTAAGAGTCGAGTCCCCTCCTACTTGAGGGCATTCAGGCTCTGGTACTGGTCTACCCACTGGCATAGCTTCTGTAACAGATGCTGGTGGATCTGAAGCAAGGGGGGGGGGGTGGATTGCTGAAGATTATTTGCTGGAATGATAGTTAAGAAAACCAGGCTCAAAGCCATGCTCCTTATGTGCTCTCAGGGCAGACAGTCTATAGGTGGGAAGGTGCAGATGAGGAGGGAGTCAACTGGGGCACCAGGCCTTGGTATGGGAAGGAGGGGCCATACCAGCAGGTACTCCCTGTGGGGCAGGCTGAGTCCTGTACTCTGCAAATGATGGTAGGAAGAGGCTGCTCCAGATCAACTGTAGCTGAGGAGCTTCCATCCTCCTCTGTTTGCCGGGCTGGCTGGCTCAGCTGTCTCATCCTCCAACAGGCTAGGCTGGGGGAGCTATAAAGGTGGTGGTGGGAGGTGGAGGACCTGCAGTTATCGGCCAGACTGAGAAGGAGGGACTGGCACTGAGAGATGGGTGAGTGAGTCCCTAAGTGGGCGTCCCTGCTGCCTGGCAAGAGACCCTGGGAAGGGTGGAGGAGAGCCACCTTCAGGCTCCAGCAGCAGAGATACTTGGCCCGAGGGAGGGGCGCACGGCTGACCTGCCATCTTTCTCCCACTTTGGGTTTCAGTTAGACATTGCTATGCAAGACAGAAGGAAAGACGGATATCCTCAGAAGCAGCTGTTTCCTTTCCTGTGTATATTCTAAATTTAGCTTTAATAAAGATACCATTTGTTAATAATATTTGGTACCCCATCTTGCGAAATCAAATAATCTAAAATTGGAAACCAAATAGTTACAAAGTTAGTTGTCTCTGTTGGGTTTGTCATAAATCTTAAATTTTCTGTAATCCTACTCATTACATATATATTCCAAATCTTTTTGTGCCAAAGGTAGGAGGAGGGAAGTATGATTTAGTTATGCAAAGCACCCATTAACAAAACCTAGATTAATCCAAATGCTAGTACCTTATTTCTGCATTTGGTTATGTGAAAGCAAATATGTTTTTCATCCTTTTTTATAGGTAAAAATACCTTGTGTTAGGCATTCAGAAATTCTACTAACCAGTAGATGGGAGTGTGTAATTATTCTCTTCTTGCCAGAAACAAAGAGCCATCTCCTTTTATTCCCTGATTCCAGAGTTTTTGAAATGTATAACAATTTCATTCAGAACTGACTACAGAGACATTTCTGTGAACTGAGATAGAGGTTCTAAATCAGCAAAAAGAAAATTTAAAAAGATACAGGAAGTCCAATGTGGATAATCCTCAGATAGTGAGGATTATCTTCTATTGTGCTTGTTCATTTAAATTTGTGATTAGGTAACTTTTGATTTTATGCAATCTAAAATTAACACCTATGGTACTACAATGCCACCTCTCATTATTACTGGACTCATAGTTGCTCCTTAATAAATTACCTTCTGAATTATTGTGTTAGGGTAACTGCTCTCAAAATGAACTTGGGGAATTAGGTTGAGAGACAGCTGGCCCAATAGGAATCTTTGTTATCTGTGTATACCAGGCTCAACTATTCAGATAGTCAATTCTCAATAAAAGGACTCTAATTTAATAAAAACCAATTGTAATTTATTTAGAATAATAGTTCTTTCATACAAGGTAAAAATACAAAACACTCACACATTCACACAGGTCTAGGAAACACAGATAGATTGATAGGGGAACATATATGGGTAGACAAACAGGGTCATATTTACCATCGTAGACTTCAGGGAAGGTTTCCAATGGCGACTTAAGAGGACAGGGGAAATGGACCCAAAACTGTGGCCAGAATTGGGGATGGATCTAGACAGCGGAAGGTGGGTTGCTGAATAGAAGCACACCTGAGTGGAGTTGGGTCAGAGGTTAAATAGACTCCCTTAGACCCTTAGGGGCTGGGAGGTCTTGGGGAGGAGCAGGGGGAGGCTCTGCGATGACCAAGAAGGCTGGACATCCCTTGCTGACACCTAATTGGATGCCAGTTTTGACCAATTAACTTCACCTTAGTCTGGTGAAGCTGGAAATTTCCATGCTGCAATGCTGCCTGGGGCGGCTCCAAGGTATTAGACTGGGGTGAGAATGGGAATGGCTGGATACTTAAGGTTAAATGGGATTAGCTGGGAAGGTGACAATAGGGAATCAAATACTGGCCTAGGTACCACCCGGGTTAGACAAAAGACTTGATGAAGACAGGAGATGTCCTTCCTCTTATCTCATCTTCTGCTGGGCAAGATTTATTGTTCTGGTATTGCTGAGCAATTAGGATCAACAGTGGAGCTATTAATCCATTCATGAGGTAAATGAGTTGCTTGCAGGCTAGGGTGTGTACGTGTGACTTTCCCACTAAGAAGGAATGAGTTCAGCCTGGTGGGGTATGCTTGGGTCAGGAAAGCAAGATGGATTCTGCTGTTGTTAGCTTTAGGTCCATGGAGGCAGGCTGGAAACATGGTGGCCTGGCTTCTTCCACTGCAGTGGCCAAGACTGGGCACACAAGGAGCAGCTGGAGCATGTCTGTAGTTCTGGCTAACACTCTTCAGAGATGTAGAATGCAAAGCTGAGGCTTATAGTATCCACATAAGCCTTAGAAACTGCAAGCAAAGTCCACTTCTTAGAGCAGATGTGTGAGAGTGAAATCTCCAGGCACCCTGGCAACCACACTGGCGATCACGATGTCCACATGTATGAAAAGTAGGGGGCTTTTCCTCACAATTGGGTTTCAAACTCATCAGCTGTTTAAGATATATGTAAATAGGCTATGAATGAAGCAATGTGAAGATGATGTTTAATGGCTCTTGTAAGCAAAAACTCATTTTTTCCCCTGCTGATATGAACATTTGTCTCCAATTGACTAGGCAAGGAATAACATAAAGAATTTTTAAAGGTGCATGCATTGGCAAGGTACCCTACTCAAACAAAATAGGCCTAGAATACTGCAACCAAATTCACATATCTAAGGGATCTGAATCTGTATGCTTCTCACACAGCAATCTTCTTGTTCTAATCCCTTCCCATATAATCCGTGACTGATCTCTTTGGAATAGGGCTGCCAAGTTCCTGGGCTGGGTGAGGGTTCCCCTGCCCAGGAGGTTCCCAGCCTGTCAGCCCACATTGGGCTGATGGAAGGGAACCAGCCACCCTGCACCTCTCCAGCAGTTCCAGAAAGCATGGGGAGGAGAAGCCCAAATCACATGGGGGCAGCCAATTTGGTGCACCCCAGAGGCCAGCACTCTAGGCAGATACCTAAATTGCTTAGTGGCAGGGCTGGCCCTGACTGCAGTCGCTAGATGATCAGAAAGATTAGTAAGCATCCAGGCTTTCCTCGGCCAGTGCATGGTTTTCCTTCTAAAGATGTTGCATGCCAACCACTCTAGGAGCTTCCAGGGAAACTCTATGGTTTCCCTGGATGCTCTAGAAATTTGGGAGGGAAAATTCTATGGTACCTATGGTATGCTCTGCGTGTGCAAAAACAGTCCCCCACTGGAAGCTGCAGGGGACTTGGCAACCCTACTTGGAAGAGGGTTTGTGAGTGAGAACATCTGTTCGCAAAATGGAATGAGGATCTCCTGTTAAAAGAGAGGAAGTAAAAAACTCTAAGGGTTATACTGTAGGTAAATAAAAAAGAAATTATTTGTATTCCAACCACAAATATTATTTCATTAGCATAATAATAACATGGACCAATTTATTTTATTTCATTTATACTACACCTTTCTCCCCAGTGGGAGTCCAGGGTGGCTTACATTATTCTCCTCTCCTTGATTTATCCTTGCAATAACCCTGTGAGGTAGATTAGGCTGAAAGTCTGTGGAAAGTCAAAGGTCATTCAGCAAGCTTCCATAGCAGAGCAAACTTGAGTCTCCTAGATCCTAACCCATCCTGTCCTCCAGCACTATCCTTCTGATAGTGGCCAACATCTAGACTGAAACACAATTCCTTTGGGTCCTACACAAACTTGTAACACTGGTGTGTAAATGCACACCCAATGTTTTCCACCCCTACAGTCTCATAAATCAGGAGAAACAACAAGAAGTTCATATTGAGAGAGAAAGAAGAGTCCAAGACCACTCAGTGAGCTAAGCTGCATGGCAAAGAAGGTCTCCCCAGCCAAAGACTGAAATTCTAATTACTTCCCTAAAGAGCTTTGGGAAGTAAAGGGAAGCAGGTCGCCTCTCCATGTACAGATCTAAAAACATACTAAGTAATACCATACGAAGGAAGAAAGAAAGAAAGAAAGAAAGAAAGAAAGAAAGAAAGAAAGAAAGAAAGAAAGAAAGAAAGAAAGAAAGAAAGAAAGAAAGAAAGAAAGAAAGAAAGAAAGAAAGAAAGTGGCTAGTCACCATTTTTTTTCTTTTTAAGAGGATGAGTGATTAGTGTGCTTTGATAGTTAACCCTCCCTTTGTAGGATTTATTCATTTCTTCCAGTCTCAGTTTGATTTTTCATGTTTGCAACCAGTTATGATTTCGAGCCTTTCTAAAATCTACCAGAGTCAAAAGCAAACAGATATTGCTATTTTTCCTGTCTACTTATCTTCATATTTCCTCTTTTTTTCTTTTTTGTATAGCATCATCTTTAATGAAATATGAGCCATGCAGGTGCTGCTTTGTGAGTAGCTGAGAGCTTGTAAATAGGTTGTAACACTGCTGGTGCTTTTATTATCGAGGGTATTGCCAAGAGGCTCAGCTGTTCAACATCTTAGAAAAGCACTTTTTATTTTTATTTTTTAAAGGAAATGAAGACTACATAAAACATCAATAAATAATCATCTAGAACTGGTACCTAAAACTCCATGGTTCCAGAGCAATTTACAATTCTGGTACAAAATAACAGTTTTATGCCCTAATCCTATAGGCAATGCAAATCCCAAAATCTACAAATCTAAAAAAGGTAATGAAAACTATTATTTGTAAGTTTATTTCAGACTCCATTTTCAGCATTTGTTATATCTTGTTGTTAATGCTAATTTGTCACATAAAAACACCATCACCAATTAGGCACCATCGACAGTGGTAGTAGACTTAATACAAAAGAAACACTGTTACTTGACAGCCTGAATAGGCAAATAAATGAAGTTATGTTGACTTCATCATTTGCCCAAATTCCCAATGGTAAATCTGCAAGAACTCCATCATTCCTATCATGCTTATTTGGTACAGGGAAGGGGGGGGGGACCTCTATAGTTATAAATATGGTGAGATGACAAAAGAAGAGAGAAGAAACCTCATTTAAGAAGGTTATGATTTGCTTATGGCAGGGTTCATCAATATGGTGCCTATGTGTACAATGGCACATACTACTATTTTCCCTGGAGCCCACTGAGCTGTTTTAGTAAGTGAGCTATCTTCATTCAAATGAAAGCTTCAATAGCTACTGAAGCCAGGTCCAGCCCTAGATTATCTGGTGCCCTAGGCAAGGCTAACTTCTGGAGCCCTCTCCCAAACTGATAACCAGTTTTCTGGGATACATGAGAGGGTGCAATGGTGGACTCCAGGGCTGGAAATGCAGGAAGAAGTCCACCCAACTCCATGCCTCTCCAGCAGTCTCAGGAGGTGGGTGGAGGGGGGAAGAGTTCTTCCTCCTGTGTTTTCAGTCTCTGCTGGAAATGCAGGAGGAAAGCCCAGCCACTATCTATCCCGAGCAGTCCTGGGAGGCACTGGGGATGGGGGAGATTTTCCTCCTGTGTTTCCAGCCAAGGAAAGCACAGCAGGAGGAAAGCCCAGTCACCTCACATTTCTGAGGCAGTCCCAGCAGGTGTGGGGGTGGGGGGTGGGGAGAGATTCTCCTGCATTTCCAGCAGAGACTGAAAACACAGGAGGAGAGCCTAGCCACTCTGCAACTCTGGGGCAGACTTGAGAGGCATGGTGGCGGGGGGAGATCTTCCTCTTGCTGGAAATGCAGCCCAGTCACCTCGTACCTCTCCAGCAGTTCCGGAAAGCATGGGGAGAAGAAGCCCAAATCACATGGGGGCAGCCAATTTGGTGCCCCCCCCAGAGGCCAGCACCCTAGGCAGATACCTAAGTAGCCAAGTGGCAGGGCTAGCCCTGACTTCAGTCACTAGATGATCAGAAGGATTAGTAAGCATCCAGGCTTTCCTCGGCCATAGCATTGTTTTCCTTCTAAAGACTAACAAAATTTATAGTAGAATATGAGCTTTTTTTTAGTCACTGCTGACTGAAGAAGTGAGTAGAGATACATGAGAACTCATATCCTACCACAAATTTTGTTAGTTTTTAAGGTGCTACAGGTGTCTTACTCTTTTCTACTGCTACAGACAAACCAACACAGCTACCCATCTTGATCTAATCCAGGGATGTTGGCTGTTGCATGAGAGAAGATAAACATTCAGTAGTAGAGGCCCTCCTTCTCCAGGACAGCTGTTATTCCAGTAGCTGGACCTGTTACTGAGAGGCGCTGCCTGATAAAAATGGAGTGCCCCAGTGCAAATAAAGAGAGAGGGTCTCCTACTTCTGTTAAACAAAATGGAGTCCAACCAAAGACAGGCCAAGAAAACACTCCATCTAAACAGGTGGAGTGGACCCAGTAGAGAGCTTGTTTTGGTTGACGCCTGTAGTCTGTCTAGGGTGGCCATAATATCTGCAGGCCAGCCAGGGACACCTTGAGAGGGGAGCGAACGTGTGTGTGCGCGCGCGAAGCGTGCGCCGCCGGAAACAGGAAGTGGCGTCACTTCCGGTGACGTCATGCCACCGCCTTAAACAGGAAGTGACATCACTTCCTGTGACATCGTTTTCCCGCGCCACCTGCCAGAAGCAGGAAGTGACATCACTTCCTGTGACATCATTTCCCCCAAATGCCAGTTGTTTTATTTGCTTGGAGTGACTTGAAACCAACTCCAATTCAATCTGTTCTGCATCTCACAAACAATGCAAGCTTTAACAGGGCTGAATACTATGTCCCTTTCCCAAATTCTTTTTAATTAATGTTACTGCTTGACTATGAGTTTTGGTGAACTTGAAAGCTTGTAGTGTTATGGGTCATTTGGTTGGTCCTAATTAAAAATATTATGTGGGTTGTGTTCCTGCTAAATGAGACTGAATGCCCATCCAGTCCAGTAGTCCAGTCTCAAACCGGAACAGATCAGTGTCCAGTTCACTCTCCATTCCAGTGGTGGATGGAGTAAATTCCAGAAGTACCACTCAGGTCAGTGATGCTTAATGCTGCCCAAAGGCCAAGTGGTGCCTCTCTTTATGCTCATCTAAATATTCAAATCAGATGGAAGGACATTCCCCCCACTTCCCAACAGACCTCGACTTTCCTGTCCGATCTCATACAATGCTAACCACTACCACTCCAATCTCATCTTTGGACAAGTGTTTTAATAATGTCATTCATTACGATTTTGCTCTGGCACACCCTACTAAAACCAGCACACTCCACTAAAACCCCACTTCTTCCTTTGACATCACTTTCTGGGCACTCTCCCAAACCTGCCTTTTCCTCTGAAGAAACTTCTTCCCACCCCCAAACTTCAAACATACTGTCGTATATAACTTCGCACGACCACCTTTTCCCCATTTTACATTACCTCTAGGCCAGGGGTGGTCAAAATTGCTTAATGCTAAGAATCACATAGAATAAACATCAGATGTTTGAGAGCCACAACACATGAACATCAGCTGTTTGAAATAGGCAAATAGATGGGGGCAGGGCTTGAATTTGGTAGGAGCTCACAGGAGCACAGCACCTGAACCTCCAGCCAGGGTCTGTATGCAGTGGGCAGTTCTCTTCCCACTGCACACAGATTCCAGGGCACACACAAATGAGATATGCTACTGAACTCCCACACCTTTTTTTCTACAAAATAACCCCTGGATGGGGGAGGAGGGAGGGAGAGGTGGAAAGAAAGCAACTTTAACTTTAAATGCATTCTCCAAGCTGCCAGCTGGCTTGGAAAAATGATTTAGAGAGAGAAATGCCGTCTCCAAGCTGGCCAATGGGGCAGCAGTGGGGGCTTCGGGAGCCACACAGTATGTGTGAAAGAGCTACATGTGGCTCCTGAGCCTCAGTTTGGCCACCCTTGCTCTAGACTTTTAGGCCTCCTGCCTGTGCAAAAATGACAAAAATTTTGCATAAAGCATCAAGGATGTTGTAGAACCTTACCGATGGGGAGAGTTATAGACGAAATAGCAAAACATATATTTCCTTGTACCAAAATAAATAACCTAACCAAAGCACTCTGGATTGTTTTGTTTTTAAAGAAGGTCAAATTTCAGCAGAAAACAAAGCAGGCCAAAAGAAGAGAGTTTGACTTAAGCAGCAATAGGGAACTCCAGCAGATACATTTCACTCAGCACACATACCAAGCATAATTCATAGCTTCAAAACAGACCAAAATAAACCTCACCACCACAAAAATGCAGTGTTAATTTGAAAATTATACTGCCATCAGATTGTGCTTTAACAATAAGAAATAATACCAACAGAATACTTTCTGCATATACTCCACAACTAATTTAAGAAGATATATACAACACACAGGTAGAGGCTATCCAACATATAACATTAGTATTGTTATCAGCTTCATTTATAGCCCACCTTCCTCACTGAGACTCAGGACAGAATACAAAAAATGAAAAGCAATTCAATCAGACAGCTAGAGCCTTTAATAAACAATGTATTAGGACTACAATTACTGAAGTGGAGAACAATGCAAATGAATTACTTGGTAAAATATTCAAAAACAGTATAGTGCAGGGGTGGCTAAACTGTGGCTCAGGAGCAACATGTAGCTCTTTCACACATATTGTGTGGCTGTCAAAGCCCACACCACCCTGTCAGCTGACTTGGAGAAGGCATTTCTCTCTTTAAATCAAGCCTAGTCAACCAGTGGCTTGAAGAATGCATTTAAAGTTGCTTTCTTTCCACCTCTCCCTCCCCACAGCTATTTGCCTGCCTGCCTTCTTGCTCTCAAACATCTGACATCTATTCTATGTGGCTCTTACATTACACAAGTTTGGCCATGGCATGGCATAAAAGTTCTGCCAAAAATGAAGCCCTTTATACTGACTTTAGTAGGAAAGAGACGCATGCAATGTTGATTCTGTTAACTTCTTTGTGAATTTCCTGCATTGTGCAGGGGGTTGGACTAGGTGACCCTGGAGGCCCTTCCAGCTCTAAGG
Organism: Heteronotia binoei; assembly: GCF_032191835.1. Classification (NCBI taxonomy): domain Eukaryota; kingdom Metazoa; phylum Chordata; class Lepidosauria; order Squamata; family Gekkonidae; genus Heteronotia; species Heteronotia binoei. The sequence continues at coordinate 68,656,054 of NC_083231.1, forward strand.
TTCAATGATTCTATGCACTGAACTGCACACTTCACACTATGCAAAATGCACAACAGAAAGCTGTATGAACCTAGGGATGCCAGCCTCCAGGTGGGACCTGGGGAATCCCCTGGAATTACAGCTCATTTTTAGACTACACACTGGAGAAAACTGCTGCTTCAGAGGGAGAACCATATGACATTATACCCTCTCCAGGTTATGTCCCCAAATCTCCACAAGTTTCTCATCTGGATATGGCAACCCAACTCCCCCATTCCCTGCCAGTGGCCAGTAGTTCCTATATTTCTCTTCTGTGGAAGGTAGCCTTTTGATACTTTTATTCTCCTAGCAGAAACTGCCTGCATCTTAACTATGATATATAACTAAAAGTACTACTGAATTTGTTTACTTTGCAAATTAAGTCTGTCAACTTAAAACTTGAGGGTATGTGTTTCACACATCTCCTTCCCTGAGTCATAGGCAGGAGTGGCCAACAGTAGCTCTTGGTTTTTTAGCTCCTTGATTTTCTGCTTCTATCTATTCTCCACCCCTCCACTGTCCCCCTGGAAAATCCTCTTCTGTGCCCTTTATTTTATCTTATTTTTAAATTCAAAACTGGCCCTGAAATCCTGTTGCTGGAGCCCTGTTTTGTCCAGGTCCAAACAAACCTCTCCCCCACGCCCACCTTTAGACTCAGAAAAAAAAATTACAACTTACAGTGCAGTTGGAAAGTTTGTTGGGAGACCACGTGGAAGGAAGCCGAGGAAGGAGGAGGAAATGCTGAGTCTGGGACCAGCAAGTGCCGAAGTGAAACTGAGTTGGGAAGGGAGGAGCCGAGGTGGTGGAGGCGGGGGGAGGAAGCTGGGGAATCTGTTTAAAGGAGCAGGGGAAATTTATTGCTCCAAATGCCGCCCGATTGTATTTAGCCACGCACGAGTGAGCACATAGCTCAAAATAAAAGCTCCCAAGCCTCCCAGCCTCAGTGAAGCAACGAGTCTGATATCCTCCACCTCCAAGCTCCTGCAGCAAAGTGAAGCCTGCCTGGAGAGCCTGCATTCTCCCCCCTCCCCCCTTCCGCTTCCAGATGAGACTGCTAATCAGGGGGAAAGACAGGAAAAACCCCTTTTCAGAAACGGGATTTTGCACTGGGAAACTTTGAGTTTAGCAGCCGACCTCGAGAGGCACCACATTTTACCTCCCAGGAAATGCAGCTTCAGAGCATCAGCCTCACCAACCAAGGCGGCTGCAGCCCGCTCTCTTAAACAGCCAGGCCGGCTTCACCTGCACCCGATTTCCTCTCCCTCGTTGCCCCCTTACCCGCGCAGCCTAAGCCAACTTCAGGCGCTCTTCTGATTTTTCTTGCAATGCAAACTTAAGCGCTCAACTTTGCAAGCCGGTCTCGGGCTCTCCCAGAACTTAGCTACGTGGGCGGTAGAGACATGCACTCACTTGCTCAGGAGTAAACCTTTTATGAGATCAGCCACGTAGAGGATTCTAGGCATTCCCCCCCCCCGCCCCCGAGAAACAGTGCAATTCAAAAGAGAAGAGCTCACATAAGAGAAAGAAAACGGGTGTTCGTTGTCTTCTTTTTTTAAAAGAAAAAAACAACCCAAACCACAGCATAGACAAGAGACGGGCTGTACTCACCGTGACTGGGATAGGATGAAAGCATTAAGCTGGCAACCAGGAGGCTCCCAGCCTCTCCAGCCTCGAAGTTTTAATTAGTTCTGCATCCCTCCCACCCGCTTTGGTTACAAAAGTTAACAAAGCAAAAAGGGCCGCCGATGGGCTCTGAAGCGATCTGCCCCCAAAGTTCTTTCTTGCTCCTTTGGAACCACATGGCTGAAGAAGCCAGCGGCTCCACGCTGAAATCAGTCAGGCAGCTAGTCTTGCTGCTGGCTTGCGGCGGCAGCCTGGAAAAGTCAATCAGGGGGTTTGCCGGCCACGCTATGCAGTCCCCTCACGACGTCCCGCTCGCCTCCAGCCCAACTCCCTGGAATTGCACCGGGAAGGGAGCGACGACCTTCGCCCGCCGGCAGCCCGCTTAGCTCCCACCGACCCGGGCAGGGCCTCTCGCCACGCCGCCGCCTCCTGCCGCTGCAGGCGCCGGCGGCCCGCCTCCCGCTCCGGCCGCCGCCGCCATTGTTCCGCTGCCTCCCCCCGCGGGCCTCCCGCACCGGCCTCTCCGCCGCCTCCCCCTCCCCGCCCGCGCGCAGGGCCCGCTGGCTAAACGGGGACTTCTAATGGTCCCGGTATAGCCAGCACGGGAGGCGGGAATTGGGCGCCAAAAGCGGGACTTTCCCGGGTGACCGGGACGGTCTGGCCACCCTAAGTCTGTCTCTCAGCGTAATCTCACCCATTCCCCCTCTAGCACCTTCTCCCAAACAGGATGCATAATAACATGGGAACTGTGGGTAAATACTACTCTCATCTTGATCTTCTGCTGCTTGCCAATTGTCCCTTTCTCCAGTCTATCACCTCTACCTTGCTAAATCTAATCAAATGCATAACTTGATTGATCCTACCCTTAAAGATCTTTGATCCCTTTTTCCGAGTGTCAGACAAAACCCGGTAACAAATTATGCAGTCCCATTAAGCTTATCATCCTAGTAAAATGTGCGAAGTTTCCCAACATAGTGATTCAAGATAGCCACCTATAGTACATCAAAGCCCCTTTTGTAGATAACGACCCCCATCCTTTGAATCCCTATATAGTGTGGGTCAAAAACCCACCTTGGTGTGCATTCTGTACGGCGTCATTTGCAGTCTGTACCACCCGTTACTCCTGTAATTGGATCTATAGGACGCATTATGCTGGTCGTTCGCATCCCTCTCTGTGTACTTCCCATTGAACGGAAGTCTCCTTTTCTGGATCAGGGGAATATTACCCGCTTCAACAACCCTTGAACTCCTCTATCGATAAGCTCTATTTTCTTAGGCTCTTGTTTGCTTGTACAAAGATATGTGTTTGTATAAATCCTTCTGCTACATATTTTAAGTAAACACTATAAAAGGACACAATTGCTTGGACTATTCTTGGCTGAAAACCCGAACTCCGTATTATTGAAAGAAAAGAACTTCGCTCCTGATTCGCTCTACCAAGTCTCTTAGCTAATTTCCCCATTAAAATAAGAGATTTAAAAGCATTGCCTGTAACAGACCATGCTTCTAAGCAAAGTATTAATAATACTAATCTTGACAATTTGATGTAGCCAAACTATTAACGAGGCAGCATCATGTATTCAGTGTGGTTGCCATTAAGTTTCTTTGTGAAGTGAGGAGGGAGGTATTTTGTTCTCCTTCACTTTCCATGGCAGCTACTTTGGGTGTGGCTACACCTCCAATGGCAGCCGTTTGATGATGAAGTTCACAACCCCCCTCTTGAAATGCCAAAGGTGCCCAAAGGACCAAGGAGGTTTGGGAACCTTGGTTTAAGGAATGCTTTTTATCACTAGGTAACCCCCCTTGCTCCATTGAAGTTATGTTTGTGATGCAAATTATTTGCGTAACTTTAATATCCATAAACATTTTGGTGATGGAGCTGTGGATGATCTACAGATGTTTCTCTTCATTATAAGAAATTAGTAATCTTTGGTAAATCCTTTCTTTGAAAAGGACATCACTCCTAATAATAAAACCAGGATTTTGAAAGAAGGTGAACGACTATAGATAGATTAAATTACACTAATAGTGTGGGAAACATGGGGAACACAAAGCTACTCAATTTTGAAAAGACTTCCCCACCCAGTAAACTAGCTCAACCAGAAGACTAGGGATGTTTCTGAAATTGTCAATTTTTTAATCTGGATTCTGGAATTTCAATTTACCTATTCTTGTTTCTGGAGTGGAATCCATGGAATTCTCCCAGTATCCCCTCCCCCCGCAAAAAAAAAAAAACACACAAAAACCTGATTTGTGTTCAGGGATTTCTTCATTTAGAAAATGTTTATGCTATTTCTTCAGAGATATTTGAAATGGTTCACGATTAAACCAAAAAATAAGGAGAAATAACTGCTAGAGCTAAAATTATGCACAAACTAGGTAAACTGCAGTTTAGGGCCTCAGATTATGAGGAGCCTGGGGAAAAAATAACAGCAATGACAATAGCACATCAGCATCTAACCATTATTAAATTATCATTTTGTTGGTAATGTTATGGGGCTTCTTCAACTAGATATAGATTAGGGCCAACATATTTCTTAATCCAGCCTTCATTATTACAATAAAAACAGGCAGGGATGTTTTTTGAGCAGGAATACACAGGAATGCTGTTCCGGCTGACTTGATGCCAGGGGGTGTGGCCTGATATGCAAATAAATTCTACAAAAAAGCCCTGTGAGAAACAATGGTGCCATCAGGGGGTGTTGCCTAATATGCAAATGAGTTCCTGCTGGGGGTTTTTCCTACCCCCCCCCCCGAAAACAGGTCAATAAAATCAATAAAACAAGTAAATAAGAATGTCAATATAAAGAAGCCAAATACTTTGCCTGCACCCATTTCTTTTGCCTCACACCAATTTTTTTCTCATTAAAATCCAAAAATTTCCATCATTGATTATGTGTCAGTTGCATAGCGTGGTGTAAATATCACACAGACACATGGGGTAAAGATGGCATCAGTGTTGTAAAATTGCACAAAAGAAATAGCAAAAAAATATAATCAACCAAAATCAATGATGACTACAGTATAAGAAATAGAGACTTTGGCTGCGATCACACTCACCATTAAATCCATCCCTAACCCGTCGCTATTATACCCCGCAGCTTTTTTACAATGAATTTCCTGATAAGACATCCCTCCATCCTTCAGTTCTAAGCAGCATTGGTCCTGTCGCTGGTTGATTAGAGGTCTCAACCGGACCTCATTTTTTGAGATGGCATTCCACACTCACACAAGTGCAGTAGGTGGGATATTATGCTTGGCTGTTTGTTTTTTTTTAAAGGTGCCAGAAAAGGTGGGCGATCTGCCCCCCCCCCCATTTAAACACCCAGAAAGTAAGGGGAAGCCTAGGAGCTCTCTTTGCTGTCTCTCTGCCTGGCGGGGAGACAGCAAAGGTGGGTGATCTTCTCCCCCCCCCCATTTAAACACCCCACCGTGGTGTTTAAATGGGGGGGGGGAGCACAGCAACTCTATTTGCTGTCTCTCTGCCTGGCGGGGAGACAGCAAAGGTGGGCGATCTTCCTCCCCCCCCCCATTTAAACACCCCGCCGTGGTGTTTAAATGGAGGGGAGCATGGCAACTCTCTTTGCTGTCTCTCCGCCTGGTGGGGAGACAGCAAAGGTGGGTGATCTTCCTCCCTCCCATTTAAACATCCCAACATGGTGTTTAAATGGGGGGGGAGCATGGTAACTCTCTTTGCTGTCTCTCCACCTGGCGGGGAGACAGCAAAGGTGGGGGATCTTCCTCCCCCCCATTTAAACACCTCGCCGTGGTGTTTAAATAGGGGGGGAGCACAGCAGCTTTCTTTGCTGTCTCTCCGCCTGGTGGGGAGACAGCAAAGGTAGGTGATCTTCCTCCCCCCTCCATTTAAACACCCCGTCATGGTGTTTAAATGGGGGGGGGAGCACGGCAACTCTCTTTGCTGTCTCTCCGCCTGGTGGGGAGACGGCAAAAGTGGGTCATCTTCCTCCCCTGGCAGGGAGACAGCAAAGGTGGGCGATCTGCCTCCCCCCCCCATTTAGGAAAGGTCACCTGTGCAAGCACCAGTCTTTTTCGACTCTGGGGTGACGCTGCTTTTACAAAGTTTTTATGGCAGACCTTTTACGGGGTGGTTTGCCATTGCCTTCCCCAGTCATTTATACTTTCCCCCCCAGCAAGCTGGGTACATATTTTACCGACCTCAGAAGGTTGGAAGGCTGAGTCAACAATTGCTGGCACAATGATCATTTGGAGTGGGCTCTCGCAGGGAAGCGGATGTGCGCTTGTGATGAGTCGGCTACAATGGAGCGTTCAAACATAGAAAGTACCCGTGGGAGTGGTCGGAAGCATTCTTATCCTGGATTTAATGTACTATCAAAAAAGTCCGCATCTCAGTCATGGCAGTTCGGAACACAAACGAGCCAACGACCATTGCCAGATGCTGATGTTTGGACAACCACATAAAATCCAACATGCATCTGGCTTTCATCCATGGCCATCTCGTCAGTTTATGTGCGTCTGACCTCGGTCATAATGACCTTAGTAGTTTATCCCTAGTTCTGATTTTATTCCATCACTTAGGTTGCTAAGATATGAAGTAAGATCTAGACATATCTCTCTCTCTCACACACACACACACATTCTACCCGCTTCAAATAATATTATTGTATTTGATAATGAAACATTGCTTGCAGCATGTCTTACTGGTGTAGTCTTCAAATAAGGAATATACTGCTAAGTGGTACAGAGAAGAGATGCTGCTAAGGCCTTTGAAGGAAAAAGGTACCATTGTGTCTCCTAACTGTCTCTCTCTCTCTCTCTCTCTCTCTCTCGGCTTGACTTCGCGAACGAAGATTTAAGAAGGGTGCAGTAGTCCACGTCTGCTGCAGGCTCGCTGGTGGCTGACAAGACCAATGCGGGACAGGCAGATCCGGCCACAGTGGCTGCAGGGAAAAGTCTGATTTGGGGTTGGTGCTGTAGCAGCGCGATTCTTCCTCAATCTCCTTTTGTCCTCAAGACCAGCTATGCATGCATTCTCAAAGGAAGAGACAGCCTGGTGGATGGTGTGCCTCCATGCTTTGCGATCTGAGGCTAGGTCAGACCACTGGTGATGGTTGATGCGACAGGTGCCAAGGGATTTCTTCAAGGAGTCCTTGTACCTCTTATTTGGTGCCCCTCTATTTCGATGGCCGGTGGAAAGTTCGCCATACAGAGCAATCTTGGGAAGGCGGTGGTTTTCCATCCTAGAAATATGCCCTGCCCAGCGCAGCTGCGTTTTCAACAGCAGTGCTTCGATGCTTGTAACCTCCGCCCTCTTGAGGACTTCAGTGTTGGTCACAAAGTCACTCCAGTGGATGTTGAGGATGGTGCGAAGGCAGCGCTGATGAAAGCGCTCAAGGAGTTGCAGGTGATGACGGTATAAAACCCACGATTCGGAGCCGTAGATGAGGGTTGTCATCACAATCGCTTTGTAAACATTGATCTTTGTGCCTTTTTTCAGATGCTTGTTGCTCCACACTCTTTTGTGCAGTCGGCCAAATGCACGGTTTGCCTTTGCCAGTCTGTTGTCAATCTCCTTGTCGATCTTGGCATCTGAGGAGATGATGCACCCCAGGTAGCTGAACTGCTGGACTGTCTTCAGTACTGATTCACCCACAGTGATGCAGGGAGGGTGATAATCTTCCTGGGGTACAGGCTGGTGGAGAACTTCTGTCTTCTTCAGGCTAACTTCTAGGCCGAATAGCTTGGCAGCCTCTGCAAAGCAGGACGTCATATGCTGCAGAGCATATGTACTATTGTGTCTCCTAACTGTATATTAGGCTTATTGTATATGTGCAAAAGTTTTAGCATGAAAGGTACCACAAAGGCTAAAGCAGGCACATTAGACTAAGTACTGGAGAAGCTGCAGAAGAGCAAGATTCAAGTCCAGTAGCACTAAACCATTATGAGTACTCCATTCAATTTCAGAATATTTCTTTCTGGAAACACCTTTTAAGTATTCTATAGCACAGGAAACGTGCATTTTGCTAAATTAAGCCTGTGAAGTTTATTAAGAATCCAACTCTCAATATTACCCTGACCATGAAAATGAGCATTTTGATGTGCAGTTACAGCTTTTTGCCATTTGAAGATACAGCCAAAGTATTTGTACCTTTGCCTTCCAATGAATATTCATGCAATAACTATTCTTTCATTTATTGCTATTCATATGATTTTATAATTAAAACATAAATGAAAGAAACAACAAACAAAACTCTCTTTATTCCTCAAAGAAATGTGTTTGATTAACAGTTCATTTCCACAAAGGTGAAAAGCATTATTTTGCCTTATTTTCATATAAATACATAAAAGCATTTCACTTTTAGCTAGCTTTGGCAGAGCTGGAATCTGACTTTCCACTCTCTATCCATGGATGGAGCTGCTCTTGATTGCATAGATGCAGTCTGAATAGAATTCCCTGTATAATTCCCAGTAACTGGCTACCATTTTCCATCTCTACCAAGTCTCCTCCTGTTGTGTTAAGTGCTGTAATACAAAATTTGTCTTGATGATGTTGTTACATTCAAATCCCCTTTTCTTTTCTCCAAAGTCAATGGGCTTACAACAACATAAATTTGTTTAGGATTGCCCAGTTATTCTGGTATTGCTGTATAGTTATTTTCTGCTGTTCCTTGTTCAGTGCGGCTGAGAGCCTCCATGGGCCTCCAGCGATTCCAGTTGCCCCCACACTCCTATACGTCTGTGGTCCAAATATCATAACAAATCACTTTGTTTGCTGTTAACATGATCTGTAGTAGGGATAGGCATGAACCAGTCTACGGTCCAAATTTCTTCATGGACTGAGGGTTGGTTTGTGGCCTGTTTGCCTGGTCTGTGCGCTTACTGTTTTGACAGACCACCCACAAACCACAATTTTAAGGCAGTCCATTTGGTCCATTGAAGCAGTCTGTGAGGAGTGAGTTCAAGGGCAATGTGACCCAAACGTGGTTTAAGTCCACTTCTGGGTCCCCACAGACCTCATGAATCATGAACTTATTTATTTTATTATTTATTATTTATTGTCATTGATTTATAGGTCACCCTTTCCCATAATGGGCTCAGGGCGGCTTCCAGCATAGTATTTTTTATTTATTTTTCATATTTATATCCCGCCCTCCCCATCGAAGCAGGCTCAGGGTGGCTAACAACATTGTAATATCAACAATAAAACAATTAAAACAATTACAATAATAAATCAATTAAGAAGTTAAAGCAGTTTACAATTTGAAATTATTAATACAATTTTAAAAACAACAGTTTTGGTGCTAAAATTCATGCCATACATTCAGTGGTGTTGGGCATCTATGTACTTTGGTTGAAGGCCATTCAAAATAATGTTGTTTTGCAGGTCTTGTAGAACTGGCCAAGGTCCCACAAGGCTCTAACATCATCTGGGAGTGGGTTCCACCAGTGGGGGGCCGCAATAGAGAAGGCTCTTTCTCTAGTAGCCTTCAATCTCGCCTCCCTTGGCCTGGAGATTGCTAATAGATTTTGTGATCCAGATCTAAGTACCCTCTGGGGAATATATGAGGAGAGATGGTCCTTAAGGTAGGCAGGTCCTCAGCCATATAGGGCTTTAAAGATAATGACCAGCACCTTGTAGCAAATCCGGAATACTATTGGCAGCCAGTGCAGTCTCCCCAGCCCCGGCTGTATATGGTCCCGAATAGGGAGACCCAATAGCAGCCTGGCTGCTGCATTCTGCACCAGCTGCAGCTTCTGGATTTGGGACATGGGCAGTCCCATGTAGAGGGCATTACAGTAGTCTAGTCTTGAGGTGACCATTGCATGAATCACTGTTGCTAAGTCGATGTGCTATAGGAAAGGGACCAACTGTCAAACCAGTTTAAAACAATTAAAACAGTTAAAAAATTAAATAATTTAGTCATGACTCACATTAGGTGAGGCGATCTAAGCAGATCGATTAGGCATCCTTGTCCCAACCTAGATGTTCAATCCCAGCTATATCAGTCTCAGAGAATCAGTACGGTGAATCAGTATAGTGCAATCCGTGCAGGGGGGCCATTTAAATGATAGGATGCCCGTCTTCCTCAGCCATAGGTCCGGTGGAACAGCTCCAGAACTGGTTTGTAAACTTTAAAAATCCATGGAAGTTCTGGTTTGTGGAATTTCCTAACCTATTGTAATAAAATTATTGGCCTACCTGTTCACCTGTCAATTCATAGGAAGTGTGATTCATGAGAGAATTAATCTAGAAATCTCAAAATTGTCTACCAGCTTCAGGATCTGTGGAAGCTTCAGGATCAAAACTGAAAAGCATGGGGATATCTGGGCCCAGGTTATGTAGATTCTAGACTGAGATTCTAAAGACACCATCACCACTCTGTGCTATTTGCAATGGAAGCTAAGGGTCTCTATTTGCAGTAGGATATGCATAATTCATCAGAAAATAATGCTACACATTTGAAAACTGCCCACAAACCCCAGAAAGATGACGGACATTGCAGTGCCAAAAATGAAGGGGATTAGAACACCCTGAACCAGGTTATGTTCACCATAGGCAACATGTAACAAGAGAGCTTTTAAACAACCTGTCATGTGTCTCTAAAACTCATATCCCCTCATCAAGCACTCTTAGTCAGACTTACCTCACAGGGTTGTTATGAGAATAGAATGGATGACAGGAGAAGAATGCACCTTTCTCTCCATTTGGTATAAATCTAATTGTTAATGACATTAAAACAATTACACTATTTGTCATATGCCAAAGTAGCCTTTACTAAGGGCTACTACATATTTCACCAACACAATAATAATGATAACTATCCAGGGCCTGAACTAAGAGTTCTAACTTCTGTTCCACATGAATAACCATGAACACAGAAGTATAACCACTAAAACAGTATAGTCACAGGTTTGCTACTATATTATATTAAGTAAATTCTGTTGTCAATTAGGATAGAGATGAGAAGGTGTTGAGAGAGATCAAGACTTGAAAAATAAATGGGGGTTTACTGAAAAATGAGATGAAGAAATTAATGGAAAAAGAGTGGAAAAGAGGGAGAGAAATTAAGCCGAAGACAGGGAAAGGCTGCTTTACCTTACTGCACTGCACTATCTCTTTGCTTCAGTCTTTCAGAAAGGGGAGTTTAACCAATAGTCAGAGTGCCTTTTAGTATGCTCAGACTTCCCTGCAGTTCATCTTGGATGCTCTAGGATTTGTGAAAATTCTATGGTGAAACCATAGAATTGCCTGTGTACACTCCAGCATGTCCCTTTTCCTCCCACTGGCACTTCTAATGCCTAAAGGCAACAAACTAGGTTAACAGGAGGTCTCTCACTATAACAGGAGACCTGCCATTCCTAGGCAAAACTGGAGTGGATTACAGAATCCAAAATGGATTCTACAACAAAGTGCAGGCAAATACTGAGAGTGAAGTTAGACTTGTGCTTGTTCATGGGGCAGGTCCAAACTACACAGTATCCCCCCCCCCCCAAATGAGGTGAATCTGAGCTTCTGAACCCAACTAACCCAACTGCAATCTCAACCACACAGCAGCTGCAGATAACATGATTTTAAAGCCTGAAGGAACCAGTTTAGCTGCATGGTGAGTGGGGGTGAGAAAGATTCTGCCTTACCCCCCAATTTATTGACGAGCCAAAATTTGCATAACTCCATGTGCATAACTCCTCAGAATATGTGCAGCTCAAAAGTTATGCAGATAACTCCTTATGGAGGCCATTTTGTCTCAGGAAAAAGATATGGTAGAAGGGAGGAGCCCCCTTTCCTCATCTGACTGTCCTGAGGTAAATGAGATCATGCAGGTTTTAAAAAGTTGCATTCCCTGCAGCTGTTGTGTGAGGTGAAAGCGAGTCAGCTCCAGGGACCAAGAGCCAAGTCCTTTAAAAAGTATTGTGTAGTCTGGTCAGCGTCACCTCACCATTACCCTTACTGTGCCAGATATTTCCAAACTAGTTAGTAAGGCCTAACAGAGGTTGAGGTCCCAATTGATGCCATTGACAGAGGCCTGTGTGTGTTCCTGGATGCCTCTTTATCTATGGAGGCATAGGTGACTGCCACTGCAAGTGCTGCCTTTTCCCATCTGAGGCGAGCCTGGCAGTTGGTCCCCTACCTTAGCTCCCATGATCTAGCCACAGTGATAAATGCAATGGTCACCTCCAAATTAGACTATTGTAATTCTTTCTACGTGGGGCTTTCCTTGACCCTGCTCTGGAAACTCCAGCGGGTGCAGAACACAGCAGCCCAGTTGCTGGCATCAAGGCCTACGCGGGCGTGGATGCATCCGGTGCTGTGCAAACTACACTGGCTACCTCTTGAGTACTAGATCCAGTTCAAAGTGTTGGTCCTTACCTTTAAGGCCCTTTATGACAGGGGCCTGCATATCTTCGGGATCGCCTCTCCCCATATGAACGCCCTGGATTCTGAGGTCTGCTGCTCAACATCTTCTCATAGTCCTTGGTCCTAAGGATGCCTGGCTGGCTTCAACGAGGGCCAGGGCCTTTTCGGTCCAGGCCCCTACTTGGTGGACTTACCAAGGTTTCGCAGGGCCTGTAAGATGGAGCTCTTCCACTAGGCTTTTAATTAATCCAGCAGGCATCCTTTGAAAGTCATCACTTCCCCCAGCATTTCACCATTATGGTGTTATGCTATGCTGTTAGCTATCAGTCACATGCTGTTTACAACCTATGTCTGTAAGACTGTTTACTGTGCTGCTCCTGTTTCATAATGTCTGTTTTTTATGATATTATTTTAACTCTGTTTTATTGTTGTAAGCTGCCCTGAGCCCTCTTGCAGGGTAGGGCAGGATATAAATCTAAAAATTAAATTAAATTCTGAGTTTTGCACAGTGAAAAAAATTGTGACAGTATAACAACTTTGTCATTCATGCTCAGAGACATCTGTCACAACAAAGACCTCAGAAGGCCTGGGAAGTAGAAGCATCTTGAGATTGAGCAAGCACAGGGCCAGGGCCAGGCTTGTTTGCACCCAAGGCTGGGATGTGGGGGCCACCCCCTCCCTTCCAGGCAATTTAAAACACATGAGAGGGCACCAGGAGTATCTACTGCCCTGCCCACACTTGGGAAAGGTCCCGCTGATCAGCTGATGGGCAGGGCTTTTAAATCACCCAGGAAGCTGGCGCCTGTTCCTGGGTGCTCTCCCAATCATGAGGGAGTGCTGGCAGAAGCAGCCAGGTCAGATAACCTAGACAGGTAAGCAGATCTTTTCAATGGTCCCTCTTTAATCACACCAAAAGTGGCTCAGCAGTCTGGTTGTTGTGGTGGGTTAGGGAGTGGGCTTCGAGACAGCAGCAGAACCCAACCTGTGCACCTGATTTGGTTCCTCCTCTGGAATCTGATGCTGAAAACATCACCCCTGCATCTCCCTGGAGGGTATGCCAGCCCCTCAGGGAAATGCTGCTGGGTGTCAGAACTTGTAACTTTCCTGTAGGCTATTAGCTTAAGCGAACACTAACCCAGGCAGCTTTGCCCAAGTAACTAACCAGCCTACATGTTGTGTATGCCTGTGCATTTCAAACAAACTGTGATCACTGAAGTGTGACAGATAGCCCAGGGTCAACATCTGCAGATGGCCTTTGAAGCCAGGCCGGCCCGCACTTTCCCAGCAGGATTCCATCCTCCCTGCCTGATAACAAACCCTGAGAAACAGACTGTTGTCTCCACCGGTGTGAACGATCGTTTTATTGTTGTCAACAGAATCACATAAAGTGTATCCAAATGCTAGCTTTCGTTATCAGTGTTATTCTGTACCTCAAGCTCTGAAGTTCTCAATAAATGCCTATACTTGCAACTAAGTCTTGGGCTTTACTTGAAGTTCTGCCAGTTCTGACATTATAACACTGATCCCTTTGTTTTGGGACTTATCCGAACTGGCAACCTGGCTGAATGGCAGCAAAGGCTCCAGACGACGGAGAGCCTACTACCCCAATAGAGGACAGACCCTTGGAGCCCGGGGTGACGGTGGTGAGGCGCAAGATCCGAGACCCGGCTCCATTCTCCACGGACGTCTTCCCCTCGCGGAGCTGGAGCCCGCGAAAGTCCACCAAATTAATGGACGAGGCGGAAGAGAGGTACAAGGTGCTCGCTGGCGGAACAGGAGGAGACGACTGGGACGGCGACGAAGACGAGTACCGAGACCCTGGGACAGGGGACTCCGCGCAAGCACTCCGCAATGAGCTGTCCCAGGGGGTGAGAGAGATCCACGACCAGGTCCACGAGACCCGCGTCATGATGACCACAGAGATGCAGCTGCAACTGGGCGCGCTCCGCGACCAGATCCGCGCCCTGCAGGCGGCTATACCAGCAGGGCCAGCCAGGCCTCCGGGGAGGGGGCCCGCACCCCCTGGGCCGCCCGCCCCGGGGGTCCCTGCAGCGCCAGTTGATGGGAGGCAACCGGGGGGACCCCCTGGCGGCGGAGGATGAGGCCCTGTTGGACCGCCCGCCCCCGGGCCTCAGGCCCCCGCCGCACCGGCACCCCCGGCAGCACCGGCGGCCCCGGTCGCCCCAGCGGCCCCGGCCGCGCCGGCGGCCCCGATCGCACTCGCGGTCCCAGCGGTCCCAGCCACGTCCGCAGTACCGGTCCCGCCACAACCACAACCGGTACCACAACTGGCGCCACCCCCCCGGTCGCCCCAGGGGGGGGGATGGTGGGAGACCGCACGAGCTCCAGATCACGTTCGTTGGTGATGGGGACGAAGTAGAGTACTTCACCATCCAGTGCAAATACTTCTTCACGCACTGGGGAGGCGGCTACCCAACGGAAGCCAGCCGTGTAGACCACATAGCATCCCGGCTGAAAGGGGCCACGAGGAAATGGTACGTGGGGTTGTACACCGGGCGGAAGCCCGAGCTGGCCACGGTGGCAGAATTCCTCCAGGCGATGCTACGGCAGTACGGAGACCCCCTGCGAGAGGAGAAAGCCACCGAGGCCCTCCAGAGAATCGAACAAGGGAACCGCACGACCCGCGAATACGCCACCGAGTTCATGGCCCACTGCACTGCCGTGAGAGGCTGGAGCGAGCTAATGAAGTGCTCGGCGTTCAAGTACGGGCTGAACGCGAATATACTCGACTGGTGCTACCACCAAGGGAGGCCCGACACCCTAGTGGGGTGGATCCAACTGGCGGGCGAGGTGGAAACGAATCTGCAACATGTCGGGATGCGCCGGCAACAGCAGCTGGGGAAGAGAGGAGGAACGGCAACCCCGACCGCGCCGAAAACTGAGGCGAAGAAGCCACTGGCGACCTCCACACCAACCGGGGGCGGCTGGAGATGCTTCAGATGCGGGGACCCGGGGCACCTCGCTGCCATCTGCCCCGCGAGAGCACCGGCGACCACCCCAACACCCAAGCAGTCCACGGGCACACCGAAGAAGGGAGGGGGCCGCGCCAAGGAGCCCAGTTGGGGCGCCGTCGCCACATCCACATCCAGTTGGGGCGCCATCGCCACATCCATGGCGATTGACGAGGAAGCTATAACTATTGGCGAGTCGAGCGAGGAGTCGTGGGAACCCGAGTCGACGGGAAACGACAGCAACCTGCTTTAATAGGTGCCGCAAAGCAGGTCCGAGAGACGCCTGCACAGATGACGGTGAGAATTACCGGGGAACTTTTGTTTATGGCAGTAACCCTACTAAACCCCCACCTAAAAAGCTTCATGCACACCCACGCTCTAATCGACTCGGGGTGCACTAGAGACATCATGTCCCCCCGCCTGGTCGAGGCCTTGGGATTAACCAAATCCCCCCTGCCCCGCCCCATCCAGTTTGAGCAGATGGATGGGTCAGTGATGAAAGGTGAACCCTGCACGAAGGAGACCCAAGCGGTGCCCATGGGGACCGAAGACCATTGGGGAATAGAGGTGTTTGTAGTTGCCCCCTCATCCTCATTCGATCTGGTAGTAGGGGCGGGCTGGCTAGCAAGACACCAACCAGACATACAATGGGAGGCCCAGATTGTACGCTTCCCAGACTGGCGGTGTGAGCATCACCACTGGAGGGGGGAGTGGGTGTCATGCCTTCCCCTGACCCAGCACCTGCTAGCTCAGAGCAGGCGCCTTTAACAGCCCTGGACGTAAGTCCTGAGGAGGCAAGCCAGCAGCAGGAGCCACCTGGAACTGATCAGGCCACGCCGGGCCCCAGCTCATCCCCTCCTGAATCTCCACCACCTGTTAGCCGGCTCCGTGAAAGGAGACGGCAGGAGATTAGAAACAGAAGGAGTGAAGCACGCATGCGGGGAAGAAGAGATCTAAGCCCGGCATACTAATGGGTTAACAAGCCAGCACAGTATATCTGTAATCCTGGCCCTTTGGCAAACTGTGCTGGCAACGAACGATCCTCCTGGGACGTGACCACGCTCTGCACCCTCTTGTCTCCTGTGAGAACCCGCATATTTCTGACCCGGCTTGAACCTTGGACCTCGGAACTCTGGACTGTGACTTTGCTCTGTGGACTTGTTTGGTAATTTGACTTCATTCGGCTTTGCTCTCTCTGGCTACCCGACCCTCGGCATTCCTGTGTTTTACGCTCTCTGACTCATCCCTTGGCTCGGACTGATTTATGGTTTTGACTAATTGGACTGTTTAAGATAACGCCTGTGCTGCTCCCTGAAAACCTCAGCCGGCTGCAAGAGTTCTGGCTGACTGCCGGGAGGCCAGCAGCCGTCTCCTACCCGAGGCTCGAGTCGTGACAGTGGGGGCCCAAAGCCCCGCCGCAAAATGAGTGGCTGTGCCTGACCATAGAAGAAGTGAGATCGATCCCCAGAGAATACCAGGACCTGAAAGGGGCTTTTAGTGAGCGGGAGACAGACGAGCTCCCCCCCCCCCACCGCCCCACCAATTGTGCCATCGAATTAATACCGGGGCAAGAACTGCCAAAAGCTAAACTGTACTCGATGGGTTGGGCGGAGAAGGCAGAACTAAAAAAGTTCATAGACAAAAACTTAAAGCGGGGTTTCATCCGGCCCGCCACAGCCCCCCACGCAGCCCCCGTGTTGTTTCGAAAGAAGAAGGATGGAAGTTTGAGACTTTGCACAGATTTTCGCAGGATAAACGGGATTTCAATGTCCAACGCCTACCCGATCCCGCTGATAAAAGACTTATTAAGCACGGTAGCAGAGGGCAAGGTGTTTACAAAGCTTGATTTGCGCGACGCGTACTTCCGTGTCCGAATAAAAGAGGGGGACGAGTGGAAGATGGCGTTTAACACGCCGATGGGACAATTCGAATATTTGGTTATGCCGTTCGGGCTGCAAGGAGTGCCGGGAGTGTTCATGAACTTTATTAATGAGGTCCTCCGGGAATACTTGTACAAGGGGGTGGTGGTGTACCTGGATGACATCATCATTTTATATACAGTTGCAATATTTATTAATGTGTATTAATAACTAAGGTTTTATCTGTTTTATCTGTTTTATCTGTTTTAAATACGGATCCCTTTATATGTTTAACTATTGTAATTTTGTTGGATCTACTATTGGAAGCCGCCCTGAGCCACTTGTGGGAAGGGCGGGATACAAATCTTAAATAAAAATAAATAAATAAATAAATAAATTTACTCGAAGGACCTAGAGTCCCATGTACCCTTGGTCAGGAAAGTTTTGTCCACCCTGTATCAGAACAAATTGTATGCCAAACTGTCACAGTGTGAATTCCATAAGACGGAACTAGACTATCTAGGGTTCAGAGTGTCGGGGGAGGGAGTAGCAATGGACCCCGCGAAAATACAAGCGGTGCTAGATTGGGAACCACCCCGAACCCGACGGCAGCTACAATCATTCCTCGGGTTCGCAAATTTTTACCGCGGGTTCATCAAGGGGTTCGCACAAGTCATGTTACCCCTCACTGAGCTCCTCAAGACCAAGGGGAAAGGGGAGGAAGCAAAAAAGCCCGGGGCGCACCTCGCCTGGTCGCCTGAGTGTCAGCGCGCCTTCGACAAACTGAAAAGATTGTTCACGAGCGAACCAGTGTTGGCCCACCCCAATGAGTTAAAACCATTCGTGGTGCAATGCGACGCTTCCGCCGTCGTGGTGGGGGCAATATTAATGCAAAGAGACGAGGGGGGGGGGAGCTCCGGCCATGCGCCTACATCTCCCACAAATTCTCAAACGAGCAGAGAAATTGGTCGGTGTGGGACAAAGAGGCTTTTGCAGTCATGTTCGCTCTTAAAACCTGGCGGTCGTGGCTAGAGGGGCCCGAGTCCCGTTCGAAATCTGGACGGACCACAAAAACTTGGAGGCGCTAACCGGCTGCCGCAAACTAACGGCCAAGCAAATTAGGTGGCCCGAGTTCTTTGTAAAGTTTGACTTTGTGCTGAAGCACATCCCCGGCACCAAGAACTTTCTCGCAGATGCACTCTCACGCATGCCCCAACATGATAGCCAAAGAGAAGAGGTGATAGACTCCCTGATTCCACCCACCCAGGTAGCGGGGGGGGGGTCACCACCAGATCGGGGAAAACAACCGGGGCCCCGGAGCTAAAAGGAAAGGAGCGCTTCGTGGCTGAGATGGAATCGGAAGGAGGGGATCGGCCCGAAGGAGTAGAAAAGGGGGAAGGAGGGCTCTGGTATCACAACGGAAAGATCTATGTGCCCAAAGCCCTATGCAAATAAGTGCTGGAAAACTGCCACTCAGGCCGACTAGCGGGGCACTTTGGCTATGTAAAGACCCTGAACTTAATCACCAGACAATTCTGGTGGCCCCAAATGAAAAGGGATGTGTCAGAATTTGTAAGCTCATGCCCAACATGCATCATGGCCAAACGAAGGGGGGGAAAACCACCGGGTCACCTAATTCCCTTGCCAACGGCGACCCGGCCATGGGCGGTGGTCTCAATGGACTTTATAGTCGAGCTACCCCCCTCGCAGGGGAAAACGGTGATACTGGTGGTGGTCAACACTTTTTCCAAACAGGCCCACTTCATCCCATGCAAACAACTCCCCACCGCCAAGAAACTGGCGCACCTCTTTTTCAATCACGTGGTACGCCTCCACTCATTCCCAGATAAGGTCATTAGCGACCGTGGGCTACAGTTCGTTGCCAACTTCTGGCGGGAGTTTTGCAAAATTGCAGGGATAGAACAGGGACTCAGCTCCGCCTACCACCCACAGACGGACGGACAGATGGAGAGGGTGAACGGGTTTCTCGAACAATACCTTAGGTGCTAAATCAACTTCCAGCAATCAAACTGGGTGGAACTGTTAGCATTTGCAGAGTATGGCTATAACAACAGCCTGCACAGTTCCACAAAAACCTCTCCCTTCCAGATAGTAAACGGCTATGAAGGCAAGCCCTTTCCCCACCTCCCTCTACCGGCAGGGGAGCCCAAGCCAACCTCCTGTGAACAATGGTGGGAGAGAGTCCGGCGGGGATGGGAAGTGATACAAGAAAACCTGGAAAAGGCCAAGGAGGAATACAAACAACAGTTTGACAAAAAGCACTCCCCCCAGTGGGAATTTAAGGTTGGGGAGAGGGTCTTTCTGTCAACCAAGAACCTCCCCCTACCGCAGGCTTGCCGCAAATTGGCCTACAAGTATTTGGGTCCCTTCACCATAAAAAGGGTAATCAACAGTGTGACGGTGGAACTGGAACTGCCAAAACTGTTAAGTAAGATCCACCCTGTTTTTCATTGCAGCCTTCTTTGCAAAGATCCTGGGGCTACATCCTGGCACCCTCGCCCTCCCGAGCCACCTCCTACACGAGTGAAGGGCCAGAGCCACCATGAGGTCCAGGAGATCCTGGACTCCAGGGTTCAGTGGGGGGTTCTGTACTATCTGATTCGCTGGAAATACTTCCCCCCAAGCTGCGACGAATGGGTCAAGGCTAGCGATGTATCTGCCCCACAACTGCTTAAGAAATTCCACCTACTGTACCCACACAAGCCCAGGGCGAAAGCTTAGGGGGTGCAGTATGTCAGAACTTGTAACTTTCCTGTAGGCTATTAGCTTAAGCGACTCCATATTGAAATCAAACACTAACCCAGGCAGCTTTGCCCAAGTAACTAACCAGCCTACATGTTGTGTATGCCTGTGCATTTCAAACAAACTGTGATCACTGAAGTGTGACAGATAGCCCAGGGTCAACATCTGCAGATGGCCTTTGAAGCCAGGCCAGCCCGCACTTTTCCAGCAGGATTCCATCCTCCCTGCCTGATAACAAACCCTGAGAAACAGACTGTTGTCTCCACCGGTGTGAACGATCATTTTATTGTTGTCAACAGAATCACATAAAGTGTATCCAAATGCTAGCTTTCGTTATCAGTGTTATTCTGTACCTCAAGCTCTGAAGTTCTCAATAAATGCCTATACTTGCAACTAAGTCTTGGGCTTTACTTGAAGTTCTGCCAGTTCTGACAAGCCTGTATAAAACATATCTTTCAAGCCTGTATAAAACATATTTTTGTTCAACCATCCCCGTCCCCATTCAAAACATGGTGGAAACCATGATCCAGTATCAAAAGGCCATGATTTTCAGACCACAACCCCTCCCTGAAGCCGCACTGGCTCTCTGGGAGGAGTTCTTCTGCAATGGTGGGCACCAGTCTGTTCAGGAGTATTCTGGCAAGGATTTTGCCTGCGATGGAGAGCAGGGTTATCCCCCGGTAGTTGGAGCAGTCTGACTTTTCCCCTTTGATCTTATGTAGAGTAATGATGATTGCATCGTGAAAGTCCTGTGGTAGTTTGCCTTGTTCCCAGCAGGTGACAAGTACTTTGTGAAGTGTGCTATGTAATACTATGCCCCCATGCTTCCAGATCTCTGGTGGGATTCCATCAACTCCCACTGCCTTGCCACTTTTCAGTTGCTTGATGGCTTTAACAGTCTCTTCTAGGGTGGGGATCTCATCCAACTCTGTTTTCACTGGTTGAAGTGGGGTGAGGTGGATTGCTGAATCTTGAACTATGCGATTGGCACTGAAGAGAACCTGAAAAAAGGGGGTGGCTTCAGCCTCCAGTCAGGTGCTCAATTTGAAATCGTGCTCTGGAAGTGCCAAGATCTGTGCCCTATCCTAAAAAGATACTTCCTGGCTCAGAGGCAGTGGACTGCGGGCGACAGCAGCTAGACAAGACAAATAGAGACACCTCGGCTTGAAGGTTGCCCCCACCCCCATTGATGATTCAAATCAAATGGGAAGAGGGACAGCCACTGTCCTTCCCACATGATTTAAAGACACCATTGACCAGCTGGTTGGCAGGCTCTTTAAACAGAGGGGGAGGCCGGCTCAGCTGCTTCTGCTAGTGCTCCCGCATGATCGGGAGATCACCTGAGAACAGGTGCCAGCCTTCCATGTGATTTAAAGGCTCCACCAATCAGCTAATCAATGGAACACTTCCCAGGCATGGGAAGGGCAGTAGATGCTCCTGGGCGCCCTCCTGTGTGATTTAAATCACCCAGGAGGGATGGGGCAGCCCCCACTCTCCCAGTTTTTGCCCTGGCGTGGTGGCAACAGCCACCGCTGCAAGTCACATAGGAAGCACCCAATGCATCACCCCCAGACTGTGCCCTAGGTGACCACCTAATGCCACCTAATGGGCATGCTGGTCCTGAGCAAGCAAATGCCCTACAGAGTCCTATGTCTTCAGCATGGTGAGGGAACAGTGATGGTACTGTCTGCATTTCACATTGACATGACAGACTGGGACCTAACAAGGTCTGGGAATTTTATACCACTTGTGCTGTGAAGACATCTTCCCTACCTCTCTGATAACTTTTGACACATATGAGCCAGAATTAACAGAGGCACCATTTGCAGGGATGTGTCCCCCCCCCTGGTGGTAATAGGTGAAACCCACGTCTGTTTGGGAACAGGCCCAGAACTTTGTGAACTGCAGAGAATCTTGCAATTCACCCTATCCTTAGACTTAAGCATGCCTCTATTAGATGGTAGCATTTTTTCATGTATGTGCAGTAAATTAATGTTGTTCTGTTGTGAAAACAAACATATATAGATTTGATTCAAATGACTTGGCACTTACCCTAGGCTGTGTGCAGCATAGCAGAAAATAACAGTTCTTTTCATGCAGAAAAAAATGTGCAAATTGTGCAGTTGGTTGTCTTCCACACATTCGGAAAACATTTGTGAGATTTGTGATGGGCCCAAATTACCATATGCTGATTTCTCTAATATATAATTCTATTCAAAATTATACCACCTGGAAGATTTTTATGTGCATACGAACACAATTCATGAATTTCTTCAGGCCAATTGTAAATCAATCACTTCTTTTTGGCATTACCTTTTCATGAATTCCCTGTGTTCCTCAGAGTGCAGTAATTTTCAAGTGTTACCCATTAAAATATTAGCTTTTCTCCTTTAACTATTCTTATTTCTTAAATATAAATATGTTAGAAGCCTTGTTCAGAACAAGAGAAAGGGAAATGGAAATTTCTCTGCATGTATTTATTCCAATCCAGTGTTGACTTATGCTTGAAATACCTGGAGATAAACCATGTACATCAAAATTCACAAGAACTGTCCTGCATGTTTACATGTGAGAGTATTGGCCTTCCAACTGCTTTATTATTCACCCAGATTGTAGTTCAGTGCACAGAAAACTATGATTTTTTGATCCCATCACTGTATGTTGACTAGAAATTTGGTCAAGCAGCAAAACAATCAAGACAACCACATCACCACTTTCACATCAGCAACGTACATCTAGACAACTTGCATGTTAGTTGAAAGCCCCATTCAATCAACACATTGATGCCCTGACCTTCAAATCTGCTGCTTCAACAAATAAAGGGGTTAGCATGGAATGTACTGACAGCTGTGCCAGAGGGCACATCACAAAGCAGGAGATTATGTGAGCATCTTTCCAGTCATTCCAATATTGTGGGCAAATACACCATTGCAACTACTTAGGTTGTGCTCTAAAGAATGACTTTAGATGGATCTAAGGTATTTTTTTTAAAAAAGTTTTTAAATCATTTCATTGTGTTTCTATACATTTTTAACATAACCATTCACAACTTTTACAGTATAAAAGGTAAAGATTATTTTATTATTTACAAGATTTTATGCTGCCTCTCCAGAGAGCAAATAAAATAAAATAAAAAATAATAAAACAACTAAAAATACTTCATTAAAAAACACCACTGGTCATAAAACCACCCAAATCTAAAATTAACAGCCCATAAAACCATAAAAGAACATAAAACACTTAAAAAGGCACATATGATGGCCATAAACATAATAAACAAGTGGTACAATCAGAAATGGTACTTAACTGAAACCACCTGGGCATTAAGCAGGCTGTGAAGGGAAGGGAAGACCAAAGGGAGAGGATCCTCAGCTGGAGTTGAGTGAAGGTATGTTGGAAGCAGAGATGCCAGAGCTCCCCAGTAAAGATGGGGTCCTTAATTTCACTCCTCTCCACCTCCACCCCCAATTACCCAACAGGCAAGAAGCCAGAAATAAATGTGATGTGCCTACATGGCATAGGCATGTCAGTTATGTGGGGGTGTGATGGTGTGGTTTTTGGGCAAAGCTCTATGGTAGAAGCTAATTCTACCATAGATTTTTGCTCAAAAACCAAAGCGTTGCCCCCATCACCAATGTACCTGTCATGCCTATGTCACTTCCGGGTCATGTAGCACATCATACTTATTTTCAGCATTTCTCTGCACTCCCAGTAAATCCACCCTCATCTTCCACCAGCAGTTCTGATGGGCCTGACAACTCTACCTGCAAACGACCTGGCTGTTGGAAACTGAAGGCACAGGTGGGTCTAGATATGACAAAGGGGTGCCTGGCTTGTTGTTGCTTCCATTCCTTTTGGTACCCTAATTTAGAGATTTTTTAAAATTGCCTTTATATGCCTGTGGCTGTGCCTCCTAGTAACCAATCAGTGGATGGTAGAGGAAGTCGGACCTCAGCTAGAGCTGGATGCAGGCATGATGATGTGATTGGTTCCAGCCTCCATGCCATCCAGTCCTGGCCCAAGGGCAAATGGCACCCCAGGCAGGTGCTCCCCGCTACCACTCCCTGCTGCCACCCCCACAGCCCTGCAACCCCTCGAGGGCATGGCGCTTGCCCACCCCCTCCTTCCCTTCCCTCCTCTTCACCTCTCCCCCCACACCATCACAGCACGCTGCGCCTGGGCCCTGCTGGCTGTGGCATGGTGTGCATCTTATCTTCCGAAGGACTGTTGGAGAAGGCTTGGCTCCAAAGAAGCCACGCCTTCTCCAGCAGTCCTTCAGAAGATAAAATGCATACTGCAACATGGCCAGCAGGGCCCAGGTGTTGCACGCTGTGATCAAGCCGGGGAGGGGGGGGATGAAGGGATGGGAAGGGAAGGGAAAGGAAAGGAGGGGCAGGTAGCAGCAGTGGCATTGGTGGGTGACAGCAGCGGTGGAGGAGGCAGGCAAACTAGGCGCTTGCCTGGGGCACCGAGAGGGGGGAGCCCAATTTGGCACCCACACCCTCCTGGTGCCCTAGGCAACCACCTAGTTTGCCTAGTGGGCGAGCCAGCCCTGACGCCATCTGATGGAGATATTGATGGTGACTAAAAACTGGAAAGAGAAAAGCCTTAACATGAATTGTGTCCATCTCCTGGTACAGAAATATTCCTGACATATTCTAAAGGCTGATCAACAGTAGAACATTAGTTAATAGGTTTACCAACCTCTAGATGGTGCCTGGAGTTTTGGATTTATAACTATCTCCAGATTACAGTGAACAGATTCCTTGAAGGAAATGGCAGCTTCAGAGGGTGATTCCTGTGGCATCACTTCTTGGCTGTGATTCCTCCCCTCTTCAAATTTCAGGAATTTCCAAAGTTAGAATAGGCAACCATCATAGTTAAAGAAAAGAGTGAGGGGGATATTCAGCTGGTGCCATGATGAACTTTTGTCATGACTTTTTAAAGACTACTAGGAACAATTAAAATATATACTGCAATGGACATCATTCACCTTGATTAAGCTATGCTGTTAACTGAAACGACATTCTCTAACTGTTCTTTGCTCAGCATGTCTTTGCTGCTAAAAGGGGCATCTGGGCTTGCTAATAGCCCTAATGATCTTGAGAGAACTGTTCTAAAATTATTTCTGGCATTGCCTTGCATTGAATGTATGGAGTACCATAAATATACAATTCATCATATATCCCTCTTACATAATTGTAGTATTTTTTATATATATAAATTGATAATGTGCATTACATTGCAATACTAATTCTGCTTGCTACACTGTAATATCAGCATTTATGTCAGTGTTAGAGTGTCAGTGTGCACAAATAGGAAGTCTAGTACTAGTGCAATAAATCTCTCAATAAGGAGAAGTAATTTCCCTGGAAAGTATATGGAAATCATAACCAAGACTATACCAAGCAAAAGCCTTATTTCCATAACATGTTCACTATCACACTTGTCATCTCCTCTTAGCAGACCCTTAAGGTTGCCTTGCAATTCAGCAACTTGTGCCCATGTATTAGTGCCAAGAAGAACACAATAATGCAGCATATGAAGTTCATGGTGAAAAACAAATTGATTCTTGAAAAGAATTCACAGCTTAGCCTATTAACATCCCTCTGCATTTCATGTAAAGGAAGGACATCATTATATTACAAAGGTTAGCACACACTGCATTGTCCCCGCCCTTTATGAGTACTATATGAAATATTTTTGTGCTGAAGAACAGAAGGTGGCTTTGACGTAATCTCTCTCGGCTTGACTTCGCAAACGAAGATTTAAGAAAGGTGCAGTAGTCCACGTCTGCTGCAGGCTCGCTGGTGGCTGACAAGACCAATGCGGGACGGGCAGGTCCGGCCACAGTGGCTGCAGGGAAAAGTCTGATTTGGGATTGATGCTGTAGCAGTACGATTTTTCCTCAATCTCCTTTTATCCTCAAGACCAGCGATGCGTGTGTTCTCAAAGAAAGAGACAGCCTGGTGGATGGTGTGCCTCCATGATTTGCGATCTGAGGCTAGGTCAGACCACTGGTGATGGTTAATACAACATGTACCAAGGGATTTCTTCAAGGAGTCCTTGTACCTCTACTTTGGTGCCCCTCTATTTTGATGGCCGGTGGAAAGTTCGCCATACAGGGCAATTTTGGGAAGGCGGTGGTTTTCCATCCTGGAGATATGCCCTGCCCAGCACAGCTGCGTCTTCAACAACAATGCCTCGATGCTTGTAGCCTCCGCCCACTTGAGGACTTCAGTGTTGGTCACAAAGTCACTCCAGTGGATGTTGAGGATGATGCGAAGGCAGCGCTGATTAAAGCGCTCAAGGAGTTGCAGGTGATGACGGTATAAAACCCACGATTCACAGCCATAGATGAGGGTTGTCATCACAACCGCTTTGTAAACATTGATCTTTGTGCCTTTTTTTCAGATGCTTGTTGCTCTACACTCTTTTATGCAGTCGGCCAAATGCACCGTTTGCCTTTGCCAGTCTATTGTCAATCTCCTTGTCGATCTTGGCGTCTGAGATGATGCACCCCAGGTAGCTGAACTGCTGGACTGTCTTCAAAACTGATTTACCCACAGTGATGCAAGGAGGGTGATAATCTTCCTGGGGTGCAGGCTGGTGGAGAACTTCTGTCTTCTTCAGACTAACTTCTAGGCCGAATAGCTTGGCAGCCTCTGCAAAGCAGGACGTCATATGCTGCAGAACTGATACCGAGTGGGAGACGAGTGCAGCATCATCAGCAAACAGTAGCTCTTGGATAAGTTTTCCCATTGTCTTGGAGTGGGCCTTTAGTCGCCTCAGGTTGAACAGGCTGCCATCGGTGCGATAGCGGATGTAGACACCATCGTCGTCATCTAAATCTACTGCGGCTCTTTAAAGCATCATGCTAAAGAAGATCGTAAAGAGAGCTGGCGCGAGAACACAGCCTTGCTTTACATCTGTGCCTATTGAGAAGGGCTCCGAGAGATCATTGCAGTGTCTGACTTGGCCTCGCTTGTCTTCATGTAGCTGGATGACCATACTGAGGAACCTTGGGGGACATCCTAAACGTTCAAGATTTGCCACAGGCCGTTCCTGCTAACGGTATCAAAAGCTTTGGTAAGGTCGACAAAAGTCATATATAGACCCTTGTTCTGTTCCCTGCATTTCTCTTGGAGCTGCCCGAGAACAAATACCATGTCGGTGGTGCTCCTGTTAGCCCTGAAGCCATACTGGATCTCTGGTAGGAGTTCTTCTGCAATGGTGGGCACCAGTCTGTTCAGGAGTATTCTAGCAAGGATTTTGCCTGCGATGGAGAGCAGGGTTATCCCCCGGTAGTTGGAGCAGTCTGACTTTTCCCCTTTGTTCTTATGTAGAGTAATGATGATTGCATCGTGAAAGTCCTGTGGTAGTTTGCCTTGTTCCCAGCAGGTGACAAGTACTTTGTGAAGTGTGCTATGTAATACTATGCCCCCATGCTTCCAGATCTCTGGTGGGATTCCATCAACTCCCACTGCCTTGCCACTTTTCAATTGTTTGATGGCTGTAACAGTCTCTTCTAGGGTGGGGATCTCATCCAACTCTGTTTTCACTGGTTGATGTGGGGTGAGGTGGATTGCTGAATCTTGAACGACGCGATTGGCACTGAAGAGATCCTGAAAATACTCGGACCACCGGTTCAGTATGGAAGCCTTGTCTGTGAGGAGCACTTGGCCGTCTGCACTACGCAGGGGACTCTGAGCCTGATATGATGGACCATATACTGCCTTCAGTGCTTCGTAGAACCCTCTTAAATCACCAGTGTCTGCACATAGCTGGGTTCTCTCTGCAAGCTTGGTCCACCACTCGTTCTGAATGTCTCGAAGCTTGCGCTGAAGGTTGCTACATACAGAGCGAAAGGTTGTTTTTTTCCCGGGACAGGAGGGCTGAGCAAGATGTGCTTGGTAGGCAGATCTCTTTTTCGCCAGTAATTCTTGGATCTCTTGATTGTTCTCATCAAACCAGTCCTTGTTCTTCCTTGTGGAGAACCCGAGGACTTCTTCAGAGGTCAACAGGATGGTAGTTTTTAGGTGTTCCCAGAGTGCTTCTGGAGAAGGATCTGTGAGGCGACTGGGGTGCTCAATTCTTGTCTGGAGTTTTGCCTGGAAGGCAGCTTTAACTTCGGCTGACTGAAGGCTGCCAACCTGAAACTTCCTCCGGGGGATACCGCCTCTCCTGGGTGTAGATTTAAAGTGAATACGGAGATTGCAGCGTACAAGATGATGATCCGTATGACATTCTGCACTGGGCATTACTCGAGTGTGTAAGACATCTCGAAGGTCTCTCTGGTGCACCAGAATGTAGTCGATAAGGTGCCAATGCTTGGACCGTGGGTGCATCCAGGTTGTCTTCAGACTGTTCTTCTGCTGGAAGATAGTGTTGGTAATGGTGAGCTGATGCTCCGTGCAGAATTCTAGCAGGAGGCGCCCATTATCATTGTAGTTGCCAATGCCGTGTTTGCCAAGTACTGCTTTCCAGGTTTCCGAGTCTTTACCTACTCTGGCATTGAAGTCGCCAAGGATGATCACCTTGTACTCTGTAGGGGTCTTCCGTACAAGGTTACGTAGATCAGCATAGAACTTGTTCTTTTCTGCAGGATCTGCTTGAAGGGTTGGGGCATACACACTGAAGAGTGTTGCATGCTGCTTGTTTTGAAGTGGGAGGCGCATAGACATGATGCAATCTGAGTGACCTGTTGGCAGGTTTTTGAGTTTAGAGGCAATGGAGTTCCTGACCATGAAGCCAATGCCAGAAAGGCGGCTCTCAGCCTTTGACTTACCCGACCAGTAGAGGATATAGGCAGCACCGTGTTCTTGAAGACTACCTTTCTCAGGGAAACGGACCTCACTGAGAGCTGCTATGTCGATATTCAACCTGAGAAGTTCGTGGGCAACTAGAGCAGAGCGTCGTTCAGGGCGACCACTGTCTACTGTGTCAAGCATTGTTCTGATGTTCCAACACGCAAGCTTTAGTCTTTGCACACTTTGTGGGCAGGTGCATGCCTTTTCTTTGTTGTTATAATACTATATTTTAAAAATGATTTTCATAAAAGAGTTATAAAATCACATTTCTACCTGAATGTTCCACAGTGGCCATTCTTTTCTGAGGGGAAGGGGAGAATTGTTAAATTTAGGATTTTGTGTCCATTGTCTTAGCCAAATAAAGATAAGTCATAAAAGCTTTGGTCCATTAGCCTAGCATCCTAGCAATGATAAAGGCTACCTTTTGGGGAATTTATCAAGATGTTCTACTAATATGGAACTTTAACATTGATTTTTGTTTCAAAAGTTATCTCAGAAACTAGCATAGGTTGCAAGGTAGGGTTCCCAATCCCCAGGTGGGAAGAAAAATAAAGGTACATAACCCACCGTGAAAACCAAATTCTTAAATTATACAAAGTCAACAAAGATAAACATGCTCATATAAATTCCACCATCATAAATTACAAAACAACCATAACGTTTAGTCCTTAATGAAAAAGGAAGCATTAGCACCAAGAGTCCTTCTTTTCATCCTGTGGTAAAACTTCCCATCTCATTCCATGAAATCCTGGTGTAGTACTCCAGATGTTTAATGTTTGTCAAAAAATGCAGCCAATAATCCAAGTTTCCAAGGACAAGGTCGTACTGAACCCTTGTTTCGCGTGAGTTTCTTCAAGCTGCAATAATCCTCTTAGCAATTGAGCTTCTTCAAGCTGAAATAGTCTTCTTAGCAATTTCTCTTAAGTATTAGGCCAAACAGCCAGCATGTTTAAACGAACATGTTTAAATGAACCTTGTTTAAATGAAACATGCTCAGCACCTTGTAGGTGTTCGTTTAAACACGCTGGCTGTTTGGCCTAATACTTAAGAGAAATTGCTAAAAGGATTATTGCAGCTTGAAGAAGCTCAATTGCTAAGAGGATGGGGGGTCTTTAAATGGGGGGGGGAGACTGGGGCTGTTTCTGCCTCCCCCTCCCATTTAAAGAGTCTATTAATGAGAGGTAAGCTAAAGTCACAGTAGCGCTGCCCCTTCTACTATTCCGGGACCCTGCAAGGGGAGGCAATCTTGGAGTGAAGCCATGTTGCCTCTTTAGTTCGGGGCTGCTCAGCCTCACTCCGCGGCCCAGTTGCTAGCAAGCCACGGACCAGGACCGGTCCATGGTCCAGTGGTTGGGGACCCCTGTTTCAAAGGGCAGTGGGAGAAGAAATTAATATGCATCTCTTTATATCACTGAAGTAGTTCCTCTAGTCCTGGGGAGCACAACAGGCAGGGTCTGGATTCAAATTCCGCACCCCGTTGGCTTTTTTTGCTCGGCTGTCACAACTGCCAAGGAGAAAGGGGTGTTCTTCCTCACAGCCTTCCCGTAAACATGGTGCCTGTTGGAACCTGCAACATACTAGTCGCAACTGGGTCGGGAGTCACCGGATGATTTTGCTGGAGGGTGAAATAAGACTTGGGCTTTTTGCAGAAGGACGTGAATTATTATTGTTGTTATTTGAAAGGTCACGGTGTTACAAAAGAGCCCGTGACGCAGTAGCTTGTGTACAGGAGACCAAGGTCATGAAGGTGCGAGATGTTGGGACAAAAGCAATCGGGCAACTACATATAATTCGTAGTTTGGGTCTAATAGTCCTGTTGGACAGAGAAGCTGCAAGCTTGAAAGGCATTAATGAGGATAAATTGCACACCTTGGCTGTGATCACACATGCTAAATCAGGGGTGTCAAACATCTATCAGGCCCCCCTGAGAAACTAACTGTCATCTGCTTCCTTCTCCTTCTCTCTTGCTTCCTTCTGTATAACAGCTTGTTTGCAAGGCTTGCTCAATCGCACAGGAGCTGCAGAGAAAAACCTCTATTTTCTCTATTAGCTGAGGCTCCTCCCTTGGGGAGGAAGCGGGGGGGGAGGAAGGGCTTGCTTTGCCAGGCTATCACATTTGCACAGCAGAACTATTGAGCCAAGCCTCTATTTTTTCTATTGGCTGAGGCTCCTCCCCCTCCTGCTCCCCTGGGGAAAGCAGGAAAGAGCCAGAGCTTCCTTTGCCCAGTTCCCTGGATCCCATGGGAGAGATACAAAGAAAGCACCTTTAAGACCAATGAGTGCTAATGTTTTAAGCAGGTTTTAAGTTTTTAAAAAACCTCTTTAATTGTGTTTGTGCCCTTTATAAAGTTTATATCTCTGCTATCTGATCTTAAATAGGTACACACATGGCCCGGCCTGACGAGGCCTCATTTATGTCGGATCCAGCCCTTATAACGAATGAGTTCGACACCCCTGTGCTAAATAATGCAGTTTCAGTCCACTTTCCAACTGGATTTTACCATGTGAACTGGCAAAACCCAGTTGGAAAGTGCATTGAAAATGAATTGAAACTGCATTACTTAGCATGTGTGATTCTAGTCCTTGAGTTGAGAAACCTAGCCAGAAGGCTGCGTGGAGCTCTCACTTTCTCTGGGCTACGGCAGGAATCTGGGCATCGGGACTCCTTTTGGTGCATATAAACTGTCAGAGGTGCCCTAGGGACGCAGCCAGGACTCAGCGGTGAGCAGAGGTAAAATTCCAGCTTCGGCTTAGCCTTTCTCGGAGACACCCCTCGCTGCTCTCAACCTTGGGGAGCAGCTGCCAAGCACAATGCTGCCATGGCCTGCCTTCCAAGGTGACGTCATACGTTCACACACCCATTCTGAATGCTTTGGAAACCACTCCAGCTGGTGAACGCAGCTTTTGGGCAAAGGGACTGCTATTGTGAACTTCAGCAATCCCCAGCCGTTTGGAATCAGTGGGCACCTTCAGAATTCTGACATGGAAGGAGCCGCACACCACAAAACGGCTGCCGCAGAATTCTAATAATGATTACTTTACATTTCAGGAGATCTGTTTAATGGGATGCCTTTATTTTTCTGTCCTTTTGCCGTGTTACTCTCTCTGAGTTGTATAATCCCCAGGTGGGGGCAGGGGATCACCTGGTTTGGAGGCCCTCCCCCCACTTCAGGGTTGTCAGAAAGCAGGGGGAGGGGAGGGAAATGTCTGCTAGGAATGCTGTTATTCCCTAAGGAAATTTATTCCCATAGAAAATCATGGAGAATTGATCCGCGGGTCTCTGGGGGGGGCTGGGGTTTTTGGGTAGTGACACCAAATTTTCATTATAGCATCTAGTGCCTCTCCCAAAAATACCCCCCCCCAAGTTTCAAAAAGATTGGACTGAGGGTCCAATTCTATGATCCCCAAAAGAAGGTGCCCCTACCCTTCATGATTTCCTATGGAAGGAAGGAATTGAAAAGGTGTGCCATCACTTTAAATGTGATGGCCAGAATTCCCTTTGGAGTTCAATTATGCTTGTCACAGCCTTGATCTTGGTTCCACCCCAATGTATCCTGGCTCCACCCTCAAAGTCTCCTGGCTCCACCCCCAAAGTCCCCAGATATTTCTTGAATTGGACTTGGCAACCCTATTGCAAGGCTGCAAAGTGACAGCCCATAATATCAAGTGTCAAGGCATAAACTTTATAAAGATGGTTTCAGATGGCAATCAGGCCTCATTTTGGGCAGGAGCTCACAGGAGCAGAGCTCCAGAACCTCTACATTTTATTTTGCTCTTTCTTCTCTCTCTCCTCCCCCCCCCCCCCAAATAATACTTGCTTCTGGGTTTCATTGCTCAAAAACCCC
Source organism: Heteronotia binoei (assembly GCF_032191835.1). NCBI lineage: Eukaryota > Metazoa > Chordata > Lepidosauria > Squamata > Gekkonidae > Heteronotia > Heteronotia binoei. The sequence goes on from NC_083231.1 coordinate 68,688,280, forward strand.
TGTGAGAATTCTGCTGAATTAAGACCAACTTTCTAATATCTCCCCCAACAAAAAATTGGAAAAAAACAACAACATATAAAGCAGACACATGGAAATCTTCATCATGCCACTGAGGCCACATAAGAGAAAGTAATTTAAAATGTATGATGGGAGTAAGGTTTTATTATGACAATTACAATTCAAAAAACATTTTATGGTAGATGCTGAGCTGATATAATTTAGTACATCTTCCGGTGATGTCAGAGGTGTGTGGCATATGAGCTCCTGTACCTCTTTTTCTACTACATGACCCCTGTTTGTAATAGCAAATTAAGCCCTAAGGCTCCATGTAAGAAACACCTCTTAAGTCTGTTATCGCATAATCAATAGTCTTGATAATAAAGTTTGCAGGAAATGTAAATGAAGTGTTTTCCAATTATTTAAAATGTCAGTTACTAACATGGATATGTCAGGCACCGGACCACATACTTTTTACATTGAATCCAATCCACAAGTATCATAGGTCCTCGTGCAGCAGATACACAGAAGTGTTCATTTCAAATTCTTTGTTTTAATACACAGAAACAGGAAAACTGGTTATAGGTCCTCTCTTGTTTTCTGCTTTTTTCAAGCTACAGTTTAAAAAAAAACAGTTAAAATCAATATGTGCATCAACTAGGATATCCCAATACCCAGAGTCCCAAGGCGCATATCACATTCATAATAAAAGCTTTTACTTTATTCAAATCCAGAGCAACTTCCAACATTTGCCAACATGAGCCTTTTACAGCTTTCATTCGCTCAATCATAATTGCAAGGACTGAATTCAATATCTATGGCAGCCCCAGTCCTCCAGGTATCTCCAACTGGTCAGCCACATACCTGTTAAAGTGCTACATTGAAAACTAATATCCACACTTATTAGATGACTACTTTTTAAAGAAAAGAGGGCAAATCCTACTCACTGTTTAGGCCATTGGGCTCCCAAGTATTCAATCAGTATATCCACCTCATTTCTTGTTGGAGTATGGATTTTCCCAACATTCAGTGAATTATATTAATGAGACTGATATTTAGAATAAATGGAAATCAGCCTGAACAAGTGAGCAGTGACTCACAAAATTACATACTCTACCACAAATTTTGTTAGTCTTTATGTTGCTACAGAACTCTTTCTACTGCTATTAGAAACCACAACATAAAACCCCCTGCAGGGACCTGATGTGCCCTGCAGGCCATATGTTTGACACTCTTGCTCTAACCACTAGACTGCTTGAGTTATCCCTGACATATGAGAGAGACTAATCTTCAGCTTTTGCATCCTAGCCTTAAGGCTAGCCCCTGGGGGATAAAATAGGTATTTCGTATGTACATAGACACTGAATCTATAATGATAAAAGGACTGTGTCATGCTCCCCCTCCCCTTCCACAGGGTCTGGAAACTCTAGTGTGCAAGACCTGCTTTGCCTCTTCTCCCTGAGGGTCAGGCTGCTCCAGGATGGTCCATACCAGATCATTCCCTTCTCTCTAAGGACCAGAGTAATATTGCAACAGCTAATAAGGCTTCCTTATATACAGCATTGATTATACCACCATAGGGCTGGTAACTGGAAGGATACTTACTAGGTAGGGGAGGCTCACTGGTGATGTAATGATGTTGTTATGAAATGAGTACTGCTGAAATAAATGGACTTAAGTAAAGGTTTAAAGTTGAAGGCCAGGGCTTTCAAAGATCATAGCCTTTATTAGACCCTATAACAATGTGCCAGACTCCCCAAGGCACTAAACACCCAGCAGCTAGCATGAAAAAAAATGCTTTGTCTTCTGAAAATCCACTCCCTTAATTTTGGTGACTAAATTGGAGCCATGTTCTCTGGAAATTACAAGAGCATTTGTCAGTACAAAGTACTCTTAAAGGGGGGAGGCATCTCTTGGAGTTGTTTTAAAAAGCACCTCAGAGGGCTGAAAGTACAAATCTTTCCAGTCAGTGTGAATTGTAATACAAAATCCCAAAAGCATGCTGAAAAACTGAGATTATACCAAATCAGTCCAAATAGTAAAACTCCAGACAAAGCATAGCAATAATACTTTGGGAAGGAGAGAAAGGTAAACTCTTTTACATTTCTTTGCTATACAATTGTGGCAAGAGGTATAATTTTGTTGTATGATTTTCTCAGATTTGACAATTACTAAAAAGCAGTAAAGGAACTTTAGAAGTTTAAAATCATTGCTCAAACATCCAGAGTGCTTCAAATAGGATGCATTCAAAGTGTTTCCTATATAGTTTCATTTTAGTGTGAATTATACAATTTTGCAACAAAGACATAAAACTCCCAGTGTACAATGCTATCATTAGCTACAACTGTGGAGACTCATTCAGTGCAGAAGACAACTTCAAATGGACTCACTTAATTACATGGTAAAGCAAAGAAAATCATTCATTTTTCCTACATGTACCCACACGTGCACACATATCTGTAAGTAGTTTAGTGCTATAAGTTGTACAGGTATTGCTACTTCACTATTACTAATAATGGCAAACTTAGCTAAAGTAATTATACAGCACAAAAATACATGTACGACTCAAAATACACATACAATCTAGAATTATCTTACCCTCAGCTAAACACTAGGAAAAGTATTGCCCACATGTCTCAAAACAGTATTTATTGTTCTTTAAATCAGGAGAAGCTGTGAACTGTTGCTTATCTTTCAGAACAGGGTTGGTTTTGAATTCCTCTTCTAGGCTTCAATTGCATTTACCTCTCATGCAAATTGAACCTGTGATTCTCTGCTTTCATTTCATTTTGTGTTTGCTTGCACTCATTTTTTCTCATAAATATATGTTTTTTAAACATTGTTGCTGCATTAATAACCAGCATTATAGAAGATACATAATTCTCTGTAAATAATGTATAGTGTGCATATGAATACCATATAAAACAAATATGCATACACATTACAAATAAATCTACAATGGCAGTCTGAAACTACTGAAACTACTGCAAACAATTGTAAAAAATACACACAAAAACAAGGAATCATCCACACATCCTTTGTTCAGTTTTATTATTCAAACGATGGGTATCCTTTGCTATAATAGTGGCACTGAAAACATGACTTCTTGGAGGTTCTTCTACAACTTTGCAGTTTGACTCCCATAGAATTGTATTATGATGCACCCATATTTATGAATATATCTAATTCTTAACATGTTCTCTTCTATGAATACTTAAATCTGGAGACTGTAGCCATGAACAGACAAGACCCATCTTTCTACAGACCTGAAGTTTGTAGGAAAATCTGTAACACACATTGGGGGTTAAAACCCTTCAAAATTGTAGTTGGCCATGGATTAAGGTTGCTAGGCAACCACAACAGTAATTCCAGCCTTCTGGCCTTGGTTTCTTTCAATGCAAGTCTGGGAGATGGGCAGCTCTCTTTCCAGGCTGCTTTTTTTTGGGGGGGGGGTCTTTGAGTGAGCAATCATTACATTCAGACCAATCACAGCTGTTTCAATCACAGCTGTTTTCTCCCAATTCAGCCCTCAAATCAGGGGAATGGCATGCCCCAGGCTGGCCATATGGATACAGAGCATGTTGGTGGTGTCTTGGAAAGACTTCAGGACATACACCATTTGGGAGAGAATCAGCCAGTCACTGGAGCTAATGCTGAGCTCCTCTTCCCCATGCAGAATGGTCATGGAGGAGATAACATCCTTCATCACACTCTTCTGCTCCACCAAATGTGCAATCATGGCATGGGTGGAGCCAGCAGTTGGGTAAGACCAGGATGAAGCAGTGTTCAGGCTCCTCCCCTCCCCTCCCTCTCACACAGCAGGCAGGCAGACTTGACACTGCAGAAGAAGGCAACTTCACATGTTCATGTGAGAAACATGTTACATGCAGTTACTTGCACTTTGCAGATCTGAATGGGGAGTGATGCATGAAAATTTGTACACAGCTTTTTTTCTTTAACTTGGGATATGATGAACATATGTTCTTAGCTGAATTAATGGACATATCTTTTTACTTAGTCAATTCACCCTCTCCCTTCTTTGCAGATTGATTTCTGTACCATAAATCAAATTAATTAGGAAGTAATTAGGGATGAATAACTCTGTCCCTTGGATTATAAGCATGTCTCCAATAGTCATTCTAGCAAACATTTTAACTTTACATTTAAAAAATTCAAAAATATTCCTGTTTATTGATAATTTTCTCTGCTACAGTTTCACAAATCACGGCATTAAAACAGAATGAAATAGGAAGAAGCAGGGAATGGAGGCCCAAAATAAAAACACAATATCAAAATGCTCCATGTGAAGTACATGCATGTGATTCACTAATAGCAACGTAAGTTCCTTAAAAGTCAAAGGCTAAGCACAGTTGCTTTATTATGTCAACAAAAAAGTTCATAAATATGATAGCAATAAAAGGTTACATGCTCTAGTAGTACAGCTATAAAAATGATTATATAAAGCCATCAAAGTCTATTTCAGAGGAATGCCACTTTGTGCCCTGTATGAGCCACTTATGTATGATTGGGCACTGTTAACCTGCTGTTGTCTACATTCTAGGCAAAGTGCTAAAATTCTCAGAACACTGCAGAAGAAGAACTTGTTTAAGAGCAACTCATGGACATCATCAGGTGATGAAAAGACATCCTCTTGGATGTAAATGTACAAGCTAGAAGAACACAAGAAGAAAGGTCTACAACATGAGCAACAACTTTCAGTCCCTCTCCTTCTCATTTCCAAAGTCGGAAATGTATGCATGCTTTCCTTTTGTATCAATCTGTTCAGTCTCAGTGGATAGCTTGACACAGTCCTTCATTTACAGTGCAATGCAGCAGAGAGGAATGCAGATCTGTTGTTTATCATTTTTAATTAAAATATAACGTCGGTTGCTCAAAATTCTCTTCATGAATTATTTAGCCAAGAACTTCAAATATGTGACAGTTGATTCCACAAGCAGCACACGTGTGCATCGTAGGAATGCTTATCAGGAAAGAAAAACAGACTTAGGCACTGGGTACTATTATTACTACCTTAAAAAAATAACGACCTATGTTTCAACCATTAAGCAGTTCTGATTCCTTGAAATTATTGAATGTTGAAGTGTAATATGAGTAGAAAGGGGTGGGAATCATTATTCATTAATGATTCATTCATTAATGCTTGTTTAATAGAGGAAATGTTGCTTCTTCAAATAGAAGGTGTTACTGATCCTGTAGCCTGTGATGAATAACATCACAACACTATATGGCCAATCACACTTAGCTACATGATGACAAGGGGGTAATAAAATGAATAAACAAGCATCTTTTCAAAGAATGCTGCAGAGGGGACACTGAAAAGGAGAGGATTTTTTCCCCCTTTTGAACATGGATGAAAATATTCAAGGAACATGGTGAATTGTACAAGTGTGGGCCCACAATACTAGCAGGGAAGTATTTCCCTCCCCCCAATTTCTTGCTGGGCCTAGCATGACTCAGGGGCTATGCTGCTGCTGCTATTGGGCCCAGCGTGACTCCCAGGTTGTGCTACAGTTGCCAATGGAGGGCCCAGCAGGGCTCCCAGGCTGTGCAGCTGCCAATGCCATAGCCAGCATGGCTCCCAGGCTGATTCTTCACCAAATGCCAGGTTCAGTGTGTCCCCCAGCTACTCCTACAACTGCCTCCAAGCCCAGCTTCACAGCTGCCTCCACTGAGCCTGCAATGGACTCAGGGATGATTCACCATGCAGAAAGTACATAGTGAAGAACATTATTTGCACATGCACAAAGAATGGTGTTTTACTGGGGTGTGTGTGTGTGTGTTAAAATCTCCATGTATTTTTGGTGGATGTTGGATTTTTCAACACACCTGGGGAGTCTCCCAAGTGTGCAGGGGGGAAAAATCTCTTTAGCCTCCACATGGCCCCAATCTGTGGATTTAGCTACACATGGTTAATAGTATACAGTTAAGTCAAATCATGGTGTATCATCCAGTCATGATTTTGGAAGGCTCTTTATACAGTCATACAAAGCATGCTGCATATCATTTTGTAAGAATGAATCATAGAATTGGAAGGGACCTCCAGGGTAGGCTTCCCAACCCTCCCGCCCTGGTGGGGGACCCCAGGATTTCCACCCTCTTCCCCCGCTCCCCCAAAAAAAGGAAGCGGGGGGAGGGGTGGAAACGGCGCCAGGGAGTATGGCGAGCCACCCCATCCCGGAGTGGGCGAGGCCGCCACGCCGCTGCCGCCCCCTCCCCACCCACCGCAGCTGCTCCTCCGAGATGGGCCCAAGCTGAGCCCATCTCGGAGGAGCAGCCAAGAGGCGGCAGCAGTGCAGGGGAGGGCGAGGCAGGCCAGGAGCATGGCAAGCCGTGAATCCGGGCCCTTCTAGGACCCGGACTTGCGGCTCGCCACGCCCCCGGCCCGCCTCCACCTCCCCTCCGATTCCATGGCGGAGCAGGCGAGGCCGCCGCATCGCTGCCGCCTCTTCTCCGCTCGCCGTGGCTGCTCGTCCGAGATGGGCTCAGCCTGAGATGGGCTCAGCCTGCTCGCCCGAGATGGGCTCCCCCGCGCCGTTTCCCCTCTCCCCCTAGCTCCACCCCAGTGTCTCCTGGCTCCACCCCAAAGCCCCCAGATATTTCTGGGGTTGGACTTGGCAACCCTACTCCAGGGTCATCTATTCCAACTCCCTGCACAATGAAGGAAACCCACAAATACCTCCCCCTTAATTCACAGGATCTTCATTGCTGTCAGATGGCCATCTAGCCTCTGTTTAAAAACCTCCAAGGAAGGAGAGCCCACCATCTCCCGAGGAAGCCTGTTCCACTGAGGAACCACTCTAACAGTCAGGAAGTTCTTCCTAATGTTGAGCTGGAAACTCTTTTGATTTAATTTCAATCCACTGGTTCTGGTCTTACCTTCTGGGGCCACAGAAAACAATTCCATATCATGAACATATGAACATATGAAGCTGCCTTATACTGAATCAGACACATGGTCTATCAAAATCAGTATTGTCTTCTCAGACTGGCAGCGGCTCTCCAGGGTCTCAAGCTGAGGTTTTTCATACCTATTTGCCTGGACCCTTTATCATCCTCTATATGACATCTATACATCATCCTTTATATGACAGCCCTTCAAGTACTTGAGGATGGTGATCATATGATAAGAAGAGCCCTGCAGAATCAGACCAATAGTCCATCTAGTCCAGCATCCTGCCCTCACAGTGGCCAACCAGTTCTTCTGGATGGCCAGCAATAGTGCATACAGGCTGAGGCCTTCCATTGACTCTGTTTAGTGCCTCTGAATGTAAAGGTTCCCTCAGTTACCACCCCTCAGTTACCACAGCTAGTAGCCACTGATAGACATATCCTCCATTAATCTATCTAATCCCTCATTAAAGCTGCTTATTCCTGTGGTCATCACTACATCCTCCGGCAGTGAATTCCACATTATTTCTCTCAGTGTAAAGTAGTATTACCTTTTGTCCATCCTGAACCTACTGCTCAACAGCTTCACTGAATGCCCTGAAGTTCTAGTATTTTGGGAGATGGGAAAATTTTCTCTTTGTCATTTCCATTATATTTCTGCAAGATTTAATTCTCAACAAGAGCGTATTATTTCTTATAACAGAAAAGGTAGATTACTTTAAAATGTCATTGAATTTATGTTCAAACCAAGGTAATAAAATTGAGGGGTTGTGCTGTGTGTATATTTGTCAACAAAGCAATCTTTTCAGCATTTAATATATTACTATATGGCCATGCTACCAGATTGCATACTGCACTATCTACAGAAAACGTATATGTCTCCAAGAGCCCTACTAAGTTCCTGAAACCAATGATATTCATAAATATAGTATCAGGATTTGTTTTTGTCCTTAGCAGTTCATCACAGAAGGAGGGAGTGGTAGAAGAACTTGGGGTGTGTGTGTGTGTGTGTGTATATATTAATAAACCACATTTTAAATTGAATAAATAATAATAATAATTTAAAAAAACATACAAAAATCTCTACATTACAGTTCGGGAGACTATCACCTGTTTCTGATAGGATAAATTCTAAAAGGCTGGATTAGTATTCCCACCTGTTCAAATAGGTGTTTGATGCCATTGAAAAAGGTGAGAGTGCTGGTGGCAACCTTTTTGGTAGATAGAAATGTCTACATGGCCCCTAGCAGTATCTCTGGATCATTTCCAAAAAGTTAGTATCCACATATCTATTCCAATGTAACTTAATTCCAGAAGTATGTCCCACTATATGAGTAGGACTATGGATACAGAACATAAAATGCCTTCAAAAAGACCTGTAGGATTCAGATATCTTGCTTTCTTGTGCTGTAGGTCCTGAGACCTTATCATTATCTTGCAATAGTGCATCAATATTCTTCAGTCACAGGATAGTAGAGTTTAAGGGGTATTGACAAAGATGAATCATTAAGCACACAACTAATTGTAATATAATATGTTAGGAAAAGGAGAGAAAATAATATGTATGGTTCTTCTGGTCCATATTACTGTCAAAATCCATTATTTTGTTACTTTTAAGCTAGCAGACTGAGTTTTACTCCTCAAGGATTCAAGAACTGTACAATTTAGCATCTATTTTCCTAGAAAATACATTACATCTATTTATGGATGTTTTAAGGTTTTGTAAAACAAGCAAAGAATGGCTATGTAGTAATTTCTTTTTACTAGAGCAATTTAGTAAAGCAGAATGTACTCAGAGTAGAATATACAGTGATACAACAATGGTTAGGAAACCCAAAAACTCTATGCTGTCTTGCTCTTCTGTTTAGCACAAGGGATGAAGTATTTATTTTGAGAATTACATTTTTTTTCCTGTGCTGTGATATGAACATCTGGAGAGTCATGATAATTCAGTGGATCAGGATATTAGACCAACATAGCTTAAATTTATTTGTTAGATTTATTGTACACTACATAGAGTGAACTTTTGATTCATATGTGTTGAAAAATGGCTTACAGGTAAGGCATGAAAATTGAGAAGAAAAAATGAGCCAGATACTCATATTCAGGTTGATGTCTCCCCTATACAATGGGATTTTGTTGCTCCATTAGGTAATATGAGCTTTCAAGCTTTATAAATACAAGGTGATACACCTAACAGAATACTTTCCCACCTCTTACCAGGGAATGCTTGTGCTGAGCTGGAACTGCACGTTAGATTAATTCATATATGTTCATAGAGGGGAAAAAGTCTTAAAAACAATGGCACTCTTTAGGACTGCGGTTCCCAAACTTCCTGGTATGGTGACCTCTATGTCCAAATTTACTTGGTCTGATGACCCATCTAGGACTGGTCCAAGGTTTTTTGGTGCCCTAGACAAACTGTGAATTCAGCAGCCATCTAGTTCAGCATTCCATTTCCTACAGTGGAAAACCAGATGTTTTTGAGAAACTAACAAATATTACACAAAGAGTGCAGCTGCCCCTACTATGAATCCCAAACAAGTGGTGTTCCAACATACACAACCTTTAATAGGGACATTACATTCTAGTTTTTGACCACTGTGCTACTTTTTCTAATCTCCAAGATTATCAGTGAAGAAGAAAAAATACCAGCTAAGAATGATGCACAAGACACTGATTCCATCTTCGTTTCCAAGATACAAAAAAGAGCAATGAAAAGGGCAGGGACAGCCTTTAGTAGCACTGTCCTTTAGTAGACTCTAAAATCAACTTTTGAGTCCCAACCCACAGGCTGAGATACCCTTCTTTAGGAGACCATCTTGGAGAAAATGAGAATTGAAAGAGATATAAGAGGTGGATTGATCTAGGGTTGCCAGACCCTTGACATGACTATGGGATCAATGCATCACCAAGGAACACCAGACATGGTCTAGCATTTGGGCAAAACTCTATTGTTAAACAAAATGCCAGAGCATCCTTGACATTGCCGATGATGCACCAATGTAACTTCCAGGGTACATAGGAAGTAACATCAGCATACCATAGGCAACATCCATGTATTGCTGTGAGGTCCGCAAACCACCCAGTAAGTCTCCTCTGCAGGTTCCAGGGGGGATATGGCAATCCTATATTGACCTTATAATTTACTGGGAAAGTTGCCAGTGGGCTGTTGCCTTAGGGAATTGCTGGCAGGAAAACACTTGCTGCGCTACATTAGTTCTAACAGTGCTGAAGAGGCTTGCTGTGGCTTGGATCTGATCAGAAATTACTTCTCTTGTGTCGTTGCTGTCAGCGATGGTTCATTGAAGCTCCCAAAATAAGCAAGCTTGATTATTTGAAACAAAGTTGCATTTATTGTATACTCCAAAGTTACTTCAGCATGATAGGCATTGGAACTGATGGCAAGCAGTTCGAATCATTGGTATTTAACATTCTACATCAAAGCAATTACAACTACCCCCCAATTCCCAAAACAAAGGCTGCTTTTGCATGTGAGACTTTTCACACAGCTCCTTCTTATCTTCCACAGTTAGTGGTTACATTTCCTGGCGGCGATGTCCTTGCTGCCTCTAGGGAGGAGGTGAGAATCTGCTGGGCATTCTCCACTTCAAAGAATGCCTAGCAACCTTTGATGTCCCTGGGAAACTACTCTTTAGCTATTCCCTACTTGGCCCCCCTCTCCTATTCTACTAACACAGGTTAGTGAGCATATATGTGAGTTAATCAATGTGGTTAGTAGTCAGCATTCAGCAATAGTATCAATGAACAGAGTCTGACAGTTGCCTGGTGCTAGCATGGCATAAATGCCTATGGTTGTCAGGGCTACTTTCAGGATATGAACAAAGTGGCCCCATATGGGACCATTTTCTGAAGAGGGGTTTTCTACCTCATATTCCTAAGCACTATACAATAACAGTTATGGCTTAGCCGCTTGTATTTGCTTTTTAATATGATGAAAACAACCAAAAGATGTTCAAATGATAAGCTGAGATTCTCAGCATTTCATCTCTCCAGGCATATTTTACAGTCATTAGGGAAAATCTAACAGTTTGGTTATATAGCCCAATTGTGGATTTTATCTAGCCAGTGATGAAGTAGATGTGTGCCCTTCCCATCAAGTACACATAAAGTGTCATGTATGAGGTAGACACTGTGTCTGCAGAACTATGAAGTGCTACTAAAAAAAAAAGGATTACTTCAGTGCATAACAAAATCTACATGGAGTACATAAAGCATGCACTGTGTTAAGTACATGGTACAGAGGTATATACTTGCTTTCCCATCACCTGAAAGATGTTACTAGTCTAGTAAACATGCAAATCAGAGCATCAGCTAGTTTATTCATGAATAGGGCTGGGTCAAAATCTTAACTTGATCTACTAAACAAAGCTTAACCCAATCTAAGACTGGTAGATTGACACCTCCCAAACTGTTTACCTTCCCAACCAGAATAAATACTGTCTTGTTTGGATTAGGCAGCTTGTTTGCACTCTGCCACTTGGCCATGGCTTCAAGACACTGGGCCAGGACCTTCACTAATGTTTCAGTAGGCTTAGCTAATAAGATGCAATTTGTAAGAAGCAGAATGTCAAACCCAGAGGCAAGGAATAGACAACTAAAGTTCAAGATCTTTATTCCAGCATCGTAGGCAGGTACAGGCATTGTCGGAGCTGGGTCTCCTGCCAGTTCCTGGCTCTTATAATTCCTTGCCTTGACCATTACAATTCAAGCCAAGCGCGCCAAGTTGCAGTGAGGATTTTGCACCGGTTCCCTCCTACTCTATCATCACCCCAGGTGCCTGTTATCTACCACCTCTGCCACATCTCCACCAGCTCCCTTGACCTTGGTTGCATAGTAACGTGCGAGTTCCCAGACATGCCATCTTGCCTCTAGATAAGCAACGAGGATGCTTCAAAGCAATCAGCCAGCATAGCAAGCACAAGCATTAGCATTGTATAACTGTTAGCTATTTGGATACATATGGCAAGCTGCACAAAATGGAGTGACTGTTGACACAGAGGTCTGTATACTTAGCTGTTCTCATCACATGATCACATCACTCTTTTTAAGTTGTCACAGCTTCACATTTTGCAATGACCACATAGAAAGATCACCCATTTTATTGTACCAGTTGAATAAATGATGCAAATTATATCAGAGTTGGAGCGCCTGCCCTGCGGCCCTCACTGCAGCCTGCAGGCACCTTTTCAAAAGCCCCTTTGACAAAGCTGAAGGGGAGAGGCAAAGAGAGGCAAACTTTGTGATAATGCCAGAAGCAGCTGCACCAGGCAAGCAGCTGCACCAGGCAAGTTGGGCAAAGAGCGGCTCAGTTGCTGGCTGTGTGTGCAGGCTGGGAGGGCTGCAAGCAGGGGGAAAACCAGGGGAGAAAGCCAGCCAGGGCCTCTAAGGGCATGGGGGCCCATAGGCCAGTGCCTACTTTGCCTAATTGTTAATCCAGCCCTGCAAATAATTTAAATAGTCTTTCTGAATAGAGTTACCTTACAATTTTAACAATTCAATGTGTATTCAAAATCTCAGGTAAATTTACCAACCAACTGAGCCTAAGAATGTCAATTAATTCCTCTTTATTTCAGCAACTCAAAATAAACTTAAGTTCAGTTGAACCTGAGTGGGAATCAGCATGATCATGATTTGGTAATCCATTTACTGGGCAGAAGCCATTTATTTATTTATTTTAGGCCTGCTTTCCCCTTCTTTTTCTATTAATGAAAAGTCTGCACAGGTACTTTGTCTCAATGGTTCAGTTAGCTACAATACAGTACAATAAATTCACTCAATTTTATGACTACTTTGCTTTGTTAATAGACCTAGTTAATCATTACGATTTTTGTAGACCTTGAGAAAAGACATGTTATAAAAGATGTCATAACTCTAAAGTTAATATTATTCATGGATTCCAAACTACATTTTTTAACTTAACACACCAAAAAAAAAAAGTGGAGGGATCAGGTGTTCATTATATATTCTACAAACACAAGGACATTGTTACAATGGAATACTGAACACCAAAATCTTAATTTTAGATGTTTTATACTGTATTACCCAAACTAGACCCAGAAAGGGGGAAATTAACTGTAAAAAGTATCTCCAGAAGGGTAAATGGGATATTTTGCCGACATATTCAGAGGTTCTATTCCAGAGCAGTATTCCCAGAGGAAAACTAACATAGACCAACTAATTCAAGATAGCTTTCAACAACATATTAATTCAAGATAATTGGACTCTTTATTCACTAACAGTAAGCTACCCTAATATAAGCAACCCAGAAATACAACCCTAGAATAGCAATAAACGACAACAATCCACAATTAAACCACCTTCTCTCTCTCAGATACACACACACACTATGGCTGGGATGAGAATGAGGGATGGAGGCAGGAAGAGGGAAGGAAGGACATTCAGGTGGGCAATACTATCTGATCCAAGATATGCAAGAGTCTGCAAGCTGAGGGAAGTAGTGGAAGTCCAAGGCAGCAGAGTATCAAGGACAAAGGAAAAGAAGCCAGACATTGAGAGAAACCGGCCCTTCCCAGACAGCTAACTTCGCCGGCGATAGGATGGGAGGGACGTTGTTGCCTACCTGGATGGAGGGAGGCTGATCGGCATCCTGGCCATCCAAGAATCAGCTGCTGGGTGGGGAGTCAGGGCTATAAAAGCCCCGGCCCCTCCCAGTGTTGTGCAGCGTGTTTTTCAGCTCTCGGAAGGAGAGCTGCGTCAGAGTTCACCAGGGCAAGGCTGGGAGTGCTGGGGCCAACACGGTCGGCAGCGTGAGCGCGGGGGTCGGCTGTTGCCTGGGCAGTCTTCAGTGCGAGCGGCCTTCAGCACGAGCAGCGGCTGTTGCCTTGGCAGCTCCTTCGGTGCATGCGGCCAGGCTTGGAAGCTTCTTTTCAGCGAAGGCTTGGAGTGCGGCGGTTCAGGGGGTTTTTGGCCCCAGGAGGGGCGGTTTGGTCTCTGGGCCCATCGTTATAGGGGGCTTGGGGGTTGCTCATTCCCCCCCACCCTCCCTCCCCATTATATATTTAGCTTTGTGAAGTATACCTGGGGGCTGGGTAGGTAGTTGCCAGGGGAAGGTCGGTGGATCAGTGGTAGGGCAGCTGTTTGACTAGCAGAAGGTCCCAGGCTCAATCCCTAGCACCCCCCATGTCTATTTTTGCCATAGTTTGGTTGGGGGAAGAGGGGGTTAATTATAACCCCCTCTTTCCCCCCCCCGCCTTGTTTGTTGGTTATCTCCTTCGGCAGGGCACAGGGGGAAGGGGGTAAGGAGGGTGAGAGGCCTTTATTTGATGCAAGCCGGGGCAGACACCGGGTGGAATCTGGATATAGGCCTGGGTAATGGCTCCTAAGAAGGGTCAGGGCTCTTCTAAAGGGAAACAGCCGGCCAGGCCGGTAAGGAGACGGGGCCAGAAACCAGGTCCCCTGGGAGAGGGTGACCAAAAAGTGCAGTTAAGGCAGGCTATTATGGGCTAATTAGATGCCTTGGAACAGCAGAAGGGGGCTACAGGGGCGACCATATGGTAGGGGCATCACAGGGCAACGGGCCCCTCTGCTCGGTTGACATTTGAGAAGGAGGTTTTGGCCCGTCTTTCTGCATTGCAGGGTGGGCCCGAAGGTGCCGATTGGCGACGCGAGTCAGATCATGAGGACGGTGACGACATGGGGGAACTGCCAGGAGGTGAGCCCCAGGATCATGGGGCAGTGGAAGATGTTGGGCAGCCGGCCCCAGTTGTCATGGTGGCGGTTACCCCCTCGGGGGATGTGGGTAAGCCTCCTGCACATCACCAACTTCTGGGATGGCCTTGGGCCCCCGGGGCCCGTCTCAGTCAACAGTGTCTCCTAGTATGGCGGGGGGGTATCGGTAATGCCGGGAAATGTAGGGCCTTGGGTACCCCAGGGTTTGGCTGGGCCGTCATGGGCTTGGGGCGCTCCTTTGTTACCGCCACAGAGTCAGAGTGGTGTCGGAGCCGTTTCCCAGGCTCCTTCACAGACAGTTGCCCCAGTGGCCCTGCAGAGTACCCGCAGCCTGTTTTGGGCGTGCTTCCGTGGGGTGGGCATGGACAGATGCCAATGCAGGGGGGGGTGGATGAGCTCCCCGTGTGGCACGTGATGCTACCCCCTGAATCCCTATGGGACCATATCGTTTTAGGTGCCTCCATATGGCGACACTACGCTGCCATTGGGGGATCACCTGTCGGTGGCTACTAGGGATAAGATTTTGAGGGGAGGATATGTTGACGTCTTTAGCCTCCTATTTAGAGAACTGGAAAAAAAGGATAAGGAGGAATTAGATGACAATGAGAAGGAAAAGCTAAAGCATAGAAAGGTGGATAGGACCTGGGCGAATTGGCTGCCTGGTTTCTTAATCTACGCGGGGGTTATAGCCAGGGCGCAGCTGGTTCGGGAGGCCGTACTTTTTCAGTATTGCGACATAGTGTACCGCACATACACTGATTTTGTGGGTGCGGCCTGGTTGCAATATGACGAGGCCTTTCGGATGCGGGGGGCAGTTAATCCGGGGATGCCCTGGGACCAGATTAACCAGTAGCCAGCAAAACCTAACTTAGGTGATAGGGCTGGTAGTGGACACCTAGTGCATAAGCAACAGGTGAGTATAGGTGCCCGCAGTACGGCAGGCCAGTCGGTTCAACTCCGGCTGTTATGTTGGGAATTCATGTCTAAGGGCATGTGTTCCAGGAAGGCATGTGTAGCAGGAAGAGCCCGCTCTATCAATCAAGGCAGGTGACCGTAACAGAGGAGGCTTGAGGCAGGATCAGGAAAAAACAGCCAAGCTTTATTTGATACACACGTGTGGTCTCAGACCAAAGATGGGCGTCTGAGCAAAGAGCATTCGGGCGCGCAGACTTTATATAGCAGTACCCATTTGCATTAAAAGCAGCTTACACACAATATTACTGCATATCATACCAAAGAGTTTCGAAGCTGCTTGCCTTTTACTTAGTTCCCTTTTGGCGTGCAACCCCAAGCGAAAACCCCCTTTTGCTCAACCGCAAGCTGTTCCGCTTCTGTTAACCTTAGGTCTCTTAAGCCATTTGCATTATTACTGTTTTGCACACTTAGGCCTTTTGCTGCATCCAGTTTCCTTTACCGCCCACTGACCCCCAAGCTGAAGCCTCTGTTACAATATTAGCATAGTAAGGTTATATAGTAAGCTACGGTAGGCCTGCAATGCACTCTATCAGCCAAGCATGTCTAGGCATGCCTCATTAAGCACACCTCTGTTGAGCTGCTCATCCTTAAATATCCTTTTCCCATTCAGTTCCATCCCTTTCCCAGCCTATTCCCTCTTCACATGTAAGTTTAAACACGAGTGCCCGCTGTGCGGCGGGTCACATGCCTTTTCAGCCTGTAGTGTCCAAAGCCAGGGCGGGGGTTAAATGCCCCGGGGGTGGGGGTGGCCAGCAGCCACCTGGAAAAGGGGCCCAGTCCCATACAGGTGAGGGTTCTTAGGCAGTTGTTGGTCAATTATCCTCTGGTGGCTGATAGAGCCTACCTATTGGACGTTTTTTCTTTTGGATTTCGCATTCCTTCTCAGGGACCCAGAATACGTTGTTTGGCTCCCAATCTGCATTCCGTGGTAGGTATGGAGCATGTGGTGAGAGCTAAAATAGCTAAGGAATGTGTGGAGGGGAGGGTCCTCGGCCCCTTTGAGGCTCCGCCGGTACCTACCTTATGGGGATCTCCCCTGAGGGTGGTGCCTAAAAAGGCACCCGGGGAATACCGTTTGATACACCATTTGTCTTACCCCAAGGGCGTAAGTTAACGTCCTTGGGGTAAGACAAATGGTGTATCAAACCCCAGTTAACGATTCCATTCCAGACGTTCTCTGTTCGGTCAAGTACACCTCGTTTGACCAAGCCGTCAAAGTGGTTCGGGGTTGTGGCTGGGGGGCTGAAATGGCAAAATGTGACATTAAGTCAGCCTTTCAGCTTTTGCCGGTGCACCCAGAGGATTTTGACCTTTTAGGTTTTAGTTTTGATAGAAAGTATTACATGGACAGGGCACTACCTATGGGTTGCTCAATGTCTTGTGCTGCTTTTGAACGTTTTAGTTCCTTCATGGAATGGGCGCTTAGGGTCAGGTCGGGGTTAAGTGACACAGTTCACCATTTAGATGACTACCTTTTCGTGAGCCCAGCAGGGTCTGGGCGGTGTGCCAGGTTAATGCAGTCATTTGTTGAGCTGGTGCAGGAGCTCAGGGTGCTGCTGGTGCACGAAAAGATGGAGGGTCCTAGTTCTGTGCTCACGTTTCTGGGTATTGAGTTGGACACCACGCAGCAAGCTTCACGGATGCCTGCAGAAAAAGTGGAAGGTCTCAGGGAACGGTTGGCCTCTCTTAGGAAGCAGCGCAAAGTGTCGTTGCTTGAGCTCCAGCAGATTGTAGGACATCTCAACTTTGCGTGCAAAGTTGTTGCCCTGGGGAGGGCTTTTTTGCAACGCCTATGTGATGCCATGGGGTCCTTACAGCTCCCTCACCATAGAATACGTGTGACTGTGGGCATGCGGAGGAACTTAGAGGTATGGGAGGAGTTTTTGGATTCCTTCAATGGAGTTTCTTTTTGGCGGGAGGACTTGAAGATTAAAGCAGAGCTTCAGGTATCTTCGGATGCGGCGGGCGCCTTCAGATTTGGAGTATATTTTCGTGGACACTGGTGTGCAGAGCTTTGGCCTACCGAGTGGTTGGCCAGTGGGCTCTGCCATGACCTCACTTTTTGGGAGTTCTTTCCCATGGTAGTAGCTGTTTGGCTTTGGGGGGAGCAACTGGCCAACCACATGGTTCATTTCTGGTGTGATAACATGGTGGTTGTACATGTTATCAACTCCTTGTCATCCAGATCTGAATTAGTTATGAACCTGGTGAGGGCATTTACATTGCGGTGCCTCCGGTTGAACATTCTATTTCTAGCACAACATGTTCCAGGAGTGTGCAATGGGGTGGCGGACGCTCTATCTCGCCAACAGATCGAGTGCTTTCGCCAACTTGCTCCGGAAGCAGATCTTCAGCCAACGTGAATGCCCCAGGAACTTTGGAAGCTTGGGAAGCCAAAGCTGGTAGGGTGATTCAATTAGCATTGGCTCCAAACACTTGGAAGGCTTATGAAAGGGCTGACTTGCAGTTTCGGGTGTTTAGGAGTGCTGCCGGGCTGCCAGATAGCTGGCTGGTCCCGGTAGAGCACATTATACAGTTTTGTGTTTATCAGAAGGATAGAGGGTTAGGGCTGAAATCAATTAGGGGCCAGTTGAGGGCGCTGGCCTTTATCAGTAAAGCGCAAGGCCTTCCGGAATGTACAGGTGAGTTTAGAGTCAGGAAGATGCTGGAGGGCTGGGCTAGAGAGCATGGGCCATGGGCAGATGCCCGGCAACCCATATCCCCTTCTGTACTGCAAGGACTTTTCAAGGTTTGGCCTGGGGTGTGTTCATCCTCCTTTGAGGCCGCTCTTTTTCACGTGGCCTCCTTGGTGGCCTTTTTTGGTGCACTACGGATTAGTGAATTAGTTGTGCAATCAAGGAAGGACAATTCTGACCAGGCTCTGCGTGTCAGTGATGTCACAATTGAAGGGGGACAAGTATGACTGACAGGCGATCTAAAACGGACCAGCATCGGAGGAGCACACTGATTACAATTGGCCAGTGTGTTACCCCTGAGTTGTGCCCAGTTAAGGCTTTAGAGCAGTATTTACAGGTCAGGGGGGAGGGGGATGGCCCCTTGTTTTGCCATAATGATGGGTCCCCCCTGACAAAATATCAATTCTGGGCAGTGACTGGCAGGGCGCTGGCTAAGTTAGGCTTAGGGGGTGTTAAATTTGGGACACATTTGTTCTGGATTGGTGCTGCTTCCACAGCAGCTGCAATGGGCTATTCGCCCCCTGTTATACAGCGAATCGGCCGTTGGCGGTCCGCAGCCTTCAAATCCTATGTGTGCCCGTTGGTCACTTGGGGGGGGGGCTAGGGTATTTCGTGCCCGTTGGCAATTTTTCCCATTGGTGACTATTTTCTGTTTTCCAGGTGCTGTAACTCATAGTGAGAGGCATCAGATCCTCATCTGCGGGCATAGTATGGTGTTCTGGGTGACCCATCAGGCCAGGAGATCATCTGTAGGCACCCAGCTGGGCCTCAGCGAGTGGGCAATGTTGGAGTGGCTGGGTCGCCGTGGCCTGTGCTGGTCAGGGATCATGCCACTGTTGTTTAATGGAAGGAGGGCGCCTCCTCCGCATAGCCTGGTCATCCACTTGGGTGGGAATGACCTGGGTTTGATGAAGGGGAAGGCCCTTTTGGTGCAGGCACTAGCGGATCTTCAGGCCATTAAAAGTAGATGGCCAGGGGTTATTTTAGTATGGTCAGCAATTTTGCCGCGTAGGGTCTGGCATTATGCCTTGTCCCCTGGGGGAATTGAGAGGGCCAGACACAAGGCCAACCAGGCCTTACAGAAGGCCATGGAAGGGGGCTTAGGGATATTTATCCCCCATCCTGCCATACGAGTCAAGAATGCTGACTTTTAGGCTGAATGGGGTTCATTTATCTGAGTTGGGTAACCGGGCCTTTCTGGACAAACTAAGGCAGGGTTTGCGGTGGGCTCTGGACCGTCCGTGGGTGCGAATGCCTAAGCAGAGGCTTGGCATTGGTGGTGGCAGTGGCAGGATGAGGTATTGGCCACAGTGGTTTTGGGGAGCACTTATGGCTCAGCACCTGTTTGTGCAGGTGGTCTGCATGAACTGCAGATGGGCTTTACAGCTCGATGCTGGGAGTGCAGATCACGATAAAGCCTCACAGGGAGGATCTTTCCAGTGGGATTGATGCCGGCCTAGGTGGAGGTGGAGTTTGGGCCTGGTTGCTGGGGGCAGGGTGGCTCGCCCCTTTTAGGACAAGGCGGGGTCATGGGGCTGACCCCAGGGCTTGTCTTGTTAGGCCTTACCCCTTGCTAGTTTTGGTTCGTTCAAGTTATTTAAATAAAGTGGCCCTGTTTATCCAACATACTGTGTCAGCCTCTTCATTCCAACTGGGTGGGCAAACCGGCCCCTCCCAGACAGACAGCTTCGCCGGCGATAGGATGGGAGAGACGCTGTTGCCTACCCAGATGGAGGGAGGCTGATCAGCGTCCCGGCCATCCGGGAATCAGCTGCTGGGCGGGGAGTCGGGGCTATAAAAGCCCCAGCCCCTCCCAGTGTTGTGCAGCATGCTTTTCAGCTCTCGGCCCGCCCACCCACCCCCTTGGCAATACAGGTTATTTACCAGTCGCTTATTAGGGGCCAGGTAGGAATTTTTTCATTTTCACTGAATTGGCCTATGTGAATTTGTTTTTTGTCTACCTTGTACTGCCTTATAGCCTTAGGAAAATGGGGAGGAGTTGTTAGTTGGTCGCTTGGCAGGAGCACCTATGGCTCAGCACCTATTGGTGCAGGTGGTCTGCATGAACTGCAGATGGGCTTTACGGCTCAGTGCTGGGAGTGCAGATCATGATAAAGCCTCACCGGGAGGATCTTTCCAGTGGGATCGATGCTGGCCTAGGTGGAGGTGGAGTTTGGGCCTGGCTGCTCAGCACCACCCAGAATATATTGGGCTTGTGCTGGGGGCAAGGTGGCTCACCCCTTTTAGGACAAGGCGGGGTCATGGGGCTGACCCCAGGGCTTGTCTTGTTAGGCCTTACCCCTTGCTAGTTTTGGCTCGTTCAAGTTATTTAAATAAAGCGGCCCTGTTTATCCAACATACTGTGTCAGCCTCTTCATTCCGACTGGGTGGGCAACCTGACACACCATCCACTGGACTGGACCATCCTTTTGTAGACAAGTACTGCACAGCTAGATTTGAGCAGTTTAAAGATAATTGCTGCCCAGATCTGGCAGCAGATTAGGAGGTGATTCCTCCAAAGTGAGTGGTTATGAAGATCCTGGTGTGATGATAAACAGTACCCTTTGATGGATCATCCTGAGTGGATTGGATGTAAGGGTACTTTGTTCAGAGACAGGAGGTGACACTTAAGGGTGCTATGAAATGGTTCACATTCTTTGAAGTAAAAGAGCTATTGATATTATACATCTCTTAGAGTTGAGAGTAGATAACATGAGTATCTCTACCATCCTGCCTTTGTGAGAATGTGCTTTGGTCATGGCAGAGAAGATGAGCTGTCTCTGAGACTAGTCTGTGGAATTGCACAGGTCCCTGACTGAATTTGGCAGAGAGTTCCACCAGGTTGGGGCAAGGACCCACAGACTAATCCTAAATGGTTACCTCAACATCAGTTACACTTGTCATGAATGGTACTGCATCCTTGCATAGTTCCTGGGTGTTGAACTCCCAGCACAGCAGCCAAGACTAAACTGACTGTCCCCCCACAACTGGAGGGGCATCAACAACCCCTTTGAAATGAGGTGCCAACCACTCGAATATCTCAGGGCTTTTTTGTAGAAAAAGCCCAGCAGGAACTCATTTTCATGTTAGGCCACACCTCCTGACATCATCATTGCTTCACACAGGCCTTTTTTGTAGAAAAAGCCTAGCAGCAACTCATTTGCATATTAGGTCACACACCCTGACACCAAGCTAGATGGAACTGTGTTCCTGTATTTTCCTGCTCAAATAAAAATAAATAAATAAAAAGCTCTGGAATCCCTGCATATCAATGGGTATGCTGGGCCCAGGTACTGAGACCAAAGTTGTTGACTCACCTTGTCCCATGCCAGTTCTTGGAGTAAGAACATAAGAACATAAGAGAAGCCATGTTGGATCAGGCCAACGGCCCATCAAGCCCAACACTCTGTGTCACACAGTGGCAAAAAATTTTATATACACACATACACTGTGGCTAATAGCCACTGACGGACCTGTGCTCGATATATTTATCTAAACCCTTCTTGAAGGTGGCTATACTTGTGGCCGCCACCACCTCCTGTGGCAGTGAATTCCACATGTTAATCACCCTTTGGGTGAAGAAGTACTTCCTTTTATCCGTTTTAACCTTTCTGCTCAGCAATTTCATGGAATGCCCACGAGTTCTTGTATTGTGAGAAAGGGAGAAAAGTACTTCTTTCTCTACTTTCTCCATCCCATGCATTATCTTGTAAACCTCTATCATGTCACCCTGCAGTCGACGTTTCTCCAAGCTAAAGAGTCCCAAGCGTTTCAACCTTTCTTCATAGGGAGAGTGCTCCAGCCCTTTAATCATTCTAGTTGCCCTTCTCTGGACTTTCTCCAATGCTATAATATCCTTTTTGAGGTGCGGCGACCAGAACTGCACACAGTACTCCAAATGAGACCGCACCATCGATTTATACAGGGGCATTATGATACTGGCTGATTTGTTTTCAATTCCCTTCCTAATAATTCCCAGCATGGCGTTGGCCTTTTTTATTGCAGACGCACACTGTCTTGACATTTTCAGTGAGTTATCTACCACAACCCCAAGATCTCTCTCTTGGTCAGTCTCTGCCAGTTCACACCCCATCAACTTGTATTTGTAGCTGGGATTCTTGGCCCCAATGTGCATTACTTTGCACTTGGCCACATTGAACCGCATCTGCCACGTTGACGCCCACTCACCCAGCCTCAACAGATCTCTTTGGAGTTCCTCACAATCCTCTCTGGTTCTCACCACCCTGAACAATTTTGTGCCATCCGCAAACTTGGCCACTTCACTGCTCACTCCCAACTCTAAATCATTTATGAACAAGTTAAAGAGCATGGGACCCAGTACTGAGCCCTGCGGCACCCCACTGCTTACCATCCTCCACTGCGAAGACTGGAGAGAGAAAAGACTGGAGTAAAGTTCTATTATCCAGTATGTCTCATTATAACACAATCATACAGACCCAGTGTGCTCCACACAATCATACAGACCCAGTGTGCTCCACATACAGCCATACATAAAACTAGGGCTAGTGTCCTTTCCAGCTGTATTTGGATCACCTCTGTCATGAAATTACCCCAAGTGCTCTAGGTTCTCTCAGCCACTGCTCCTAATTTTTTCCTCCTTCCTATTTTCTTCCTTGCCCGCTCTTTCATCTCTGGCACTCTAAACACAAAGAAAACAACTGACATATTACAGGGAATAACATTTTAGGGGTTAACTTAAAAACACAGATTGAACTACTTAACCTGGCAATATAGCAGCACACAGAGTCTTAGAAACCAGCCATAATTACATATAGTTATTAATATTTAAATTGCTCCCATGTTAAGTCTGGTGACTATGGAGGAGCAGATGGCATGAATTAAATATTCATATACACCCTTGTTATAGTTGTCACCTCAGAAAGAGCCACTCAGAATGCTCACTCTGCATTCCAATCTGTACTGTACATGCAATACATATAGAATCCGGAATCAATCCACATGCATTGTGTTGATGCCTCCAGCTCTCTGCAATAAGTACAATCAAATGTCAGGCAAATCTAGGAAGTGACTTATGACTCTAGGAAGTGGATAGCATACTATAACTATTGCCAGCACTGTCTTCCAGCTGACTCTGACGAGTAGGTTCCATATACTGTCCTTGTTGACAAGTTGGTAAAATGAGGTTTGGACCCTGTTACTGTTCGGTGGATCTGTGACTGGTTGCAGATCACACTCAAAGAGTGCTTGTGAATGGTTCTTCATCCTCTTGGAGAGGAGTGACAAGTGGAGTGCCTCAAGGATCTGTCCTGGAACCTGTCTTGTTCAACATCTTTATAAACAATTTGGATGAAGAAATAGAGGGAATGCTTATTAAATTTGTCGATGATACTAAATTGGGAGGGTTTGCAAATATAGTAGAAGACAGAAACAGAATACAGGATGACTTTGACAGGCTGGAAAACTGGGCTAAAATCAATAAAATGAATTTTAACAGGGAGAAATATAAAGTTTTGCATTTAGGTAGGAAAAATCCAATGCATGGTTATAGGATGGGGAGATGTGTCTTAGCAGTAGTATGTGCGAAAAGGATCTAGGGGTATTAGTAGATCATTCGCTGAACATGAGTCAACAGTGTGACGTGGTGGCTAAAAAAGCAAATGCAATTTTGGGCTGTATCAGCAAAAGTATAGTGTCCAGATCACATGACGTGATGGTATCACTTTACTCTGCTCTGGTAAGACCTCACCTGGAGTATTGTGTTCAGTTTTGGGCACCACATTCTAAGAAGGATATAGACAAGCTGGAACAGGTCTAGAGGAGGGTGACGAAGATGGTGAGGGGTCTGGAGACCGAGTCCTATGAGGAAAGGTTGAAGGAGCTGGGGATGTTTAGCCTGGAGAGGAGGTGACTGAGAGATGATATGATCACCATCTTCAAGTACTTGAAGGGCTGTCATATAGCAGGGGTGGCCAAAGGTTGCTCTCCAGATGTTTTTTGCCTACAACTCCCATCAGCCTCAGCCAGCATGGCCAATGGGAGTTGTAGGAAAAAACATCTGGAGAGCTACCGTTGGCCACCCCTGGGATGGTGTGGAATTATTTTCTGTGGCCCCAGAAGGTAGGACCAAAACCAATGGGTTGAAATTAAATCAAAAGAGTTTCTGGCTCAACATTAGGAAGAACTTCCTGACAGAGCAATTCCTCAGTGGAACAGGCTTCCTCAGGAGGTGGTGGGCTCTCCTTCCTTGGAGGTTTTTAAACAGAGGCTAGATGGCTATCTGACAGCAATGAAGATCCTGTGAATTTAGGGGGAGGTGTTTGTGAGTTTCCTGCGTTGTGCAGGGGGTTGGACTAGATGACCCTGGAGGTCCCTTCAAACTCTATGATTCTATGATTCTACCTGCAAAACTTGCCAGAAACAGGGCAGAATGTTTGCATATCTGATATCAGATAGTGTATCTATTTCCAAAGAATGCTTGAAGTTTTCCAAGAGTTTGGGTGACTTTGCAGTAGATTTTCAGGCCCAGCTCTAAAGGGCAGGGGAAAGGCAGGGATACCATGCCCCCATTTAAATAACAGACTACAAATACAACTAGCTTTGGATTAAAAATAGCCACAATTTTATGGGTTACAGCTGTAAGAAGCCTTGGCACAGCAAGGGGCAAATTGATTCAGGCATCTACCAACCTGCCTGTCAGTTTGTGGACCCCTGCCCCATCCAGCCCGCCAACTGGAGGATAAACCATGGGACAGCAAGATGTAGGATTCCACTTGGATGGCAGTCACTGCATGGTCCTCCCTGCCCCTAAGCTGGCCATGACCTCTGTAAGCCCTCACCCTGAAATCCCCTAAGGGAAAATGGTCATGCATGCCACCTTTCTCCACAAATGGATCCGGTCCCATTCTGATACTGTCCAATGCTGTTGTGAAAAGCATAATAGACAAGAAACACACCAAACAAAGAAACATATCTGACAGACACATATCTTACTCAGAGAAAAGGGGGAGACATGGGCAGGAAAAGAGATGGGTAGTCCCCTGCCCCGAGGAGCAGGATTTCAGATTGCTGAGGGAGAAGGAAGGAGAACTAATCATGCCTTGGGCAGAAATCCTTTCCCCAAGGAAACATTGTAGCCTTTGTGTTTTCTGAAAACAATGAAACTGAATGTCATCAGATTGATACCAGGAACTTATCATTAGATCCTATGTTCTGTTCAGGCGTTGCATCAGAATACAGGTAATAGTGTAAATGTAGCATAAAAAAACAAGAGGAGTGAAATCAGAGAATTTTGGCTGTAGGCTAACTAAATTCAAATATCCAACTATTTGCAGATATTCAGCTATTTGCAACACTGAAAAAAATCCATTCTCTTTTGGCATGTGACTTAATTCCAGTACGATAGCTTATTAATGTACATACAGCTCATCTGTCTAGAAAGAGATGCTGCAACACCACTTGAAGCTCCTTTTTTGCAAATGGCACTGTTGTACAAGTAGAACAAATTGCTTAGAAATGACCTTTACCAGTAAAAGAGAAAAATCCAGTGCTCTAATGCAGGTATTTGGTATGGACAATTGCTTCAAACAGGTATTTGATCATTATTGCAATGTAAAGCCAAGTCTCCCTCTCTGAAAATGATTTTGCCCTCTAGGTTATTTAAGAATATAAGCATTGTTTTACCCTATGCTTCCAAAGAAGGAACACAACTATTATGCCTCTTTCCTATCTACGTTTAAGCAAAGGTTCACAAAATGGACAGAGAAAAGAGTTCACAGCCAAGTTTGTATGCGATAAGAACACTGCCCAAGGGGTTCCTTTCCCTAGAAGCAGAACAACATCAGAGTTAAGAGTGTTCAGGCTTTCTATAATGAAAATCTCATGTTCTGCCATAAAGGCTGGCCTGCTTCAATATAATGCTAGGGTTTTCTGCTCCAGGCACAGTTCTGTGCAACTTTATGGGACACTGAAAAAGTTAAATCATTACTCTGATGAAAGGAGCAATGTAGCTCCTAGCTAGAAGGCAGAGAAATGGCCCTTGGAAGTTGTATACTAGAAACAAAGCTGTAACACTGCAGTACTGGGAATTTTGCCCCTGGAAGCACTTGTCCTTTGGATGCAGAGCTGTGCAGCTATGACATTAAAAAGTCTGCCAGAAAAGTAGAGACCTGCCCGGGAGGCAGAATTGTCTGGTTGCAGCAATGAAAGATCTAACTATTCTTTGCTCACAGTAAAACGGTCTTGTCAGGCATTTCGCCTGGGGGCCGAATCAGCTGATATATAATTTCAGACATGACAATTACTCCATGGATGTGAAGTTCTAGGGTTATCATGCCAAAAAACGTGCCCACATACTTTCTCTCCATGACAAGCCCTCTAACATTCTGTACATATACCCAGAAGATAAATTTATTGTTCAGAAATTCTGGGAGTGAAACTAGGGTTTTTTTTGTACTTTCCTATTTGAAGAAATCATAGGGAACATTATTTGAAGAATGGGGGAAGTTATAACAAATTTATTAATGCCTATGTATATATGTAGTATTATCATCTTATTTTTTGTTCAAACCATAGTGACTAACACTGTTTTTGCTGTAATGGCCATTATTATTACTGATTATTTTCTTTTGCACACAACCCATTCTTCCCCAAAATATCTTTCATATGGTTCTGAGACTCTCCGTTCCAAGCAATTTTACAGGGCCAAACCTGTTTAGCATCACCCATGTCTGGGCTCAGTACAATTTTGAGTAATATAATGTTCTCTGACTAAAATGGAAATCAATTCCTAAGAATTTTTTATTTAATTTTCTTCTTGAGTTTTTTTTTTTTTTAATATAGTTGGATTTGTATAAATCCCATTTTCCTTGCAAGGGATTTAGTTGTGGCCCCAGGGCCAGGTAAAGGAGTGAGGGCCAAACAAAGCAGACATACATGATTGGAGAAAAAACAGGTCACAGTTTTTATTGAACACCATCTCAGGAGCTAGGGTTGCCAAGTCCAATTCAAGAAATATCTGGGGACTTTGGGGGTGGAGCCAGGAGACATTAGGGGTGGAGCCAAGATCAAGGCTGTGACAAGCATAATTGAACTCCAAAGGGAGTCCTGGCCATCACATTTAAAGGGACGGCACACTTTTTCCAATTCCTTCCTTCCATAGGAAATAATGAAACTTAGTGGCACCTTCTTTTGGGGCTCATAGAATTGGACCCTTTGGCCCAATCTTTTTGAAACTTGGGGGGTATTTTGGGGAGAGGCACTAGATGCTATACTGAAAATTTGGTGCCTCTACCCCAAAAAACAGCCCTCCCAGGGCCCCAGATACCCACGGATCAATTCTCCATGATTTTCTATGGGAATAAATCTCCATAGGAAATAATAGCGTTCCCAGAAGACATTTCCCTCCTCTCCCCCCGCTTTCTGACAACCCTGAAGCGGGAGGAGGGCCTCCAAACCGGGGGATCCCCTGCCCCCACCTGCCGCTATCAGGAGTATTGGTGAAACATAGGGCCTGGATCCAGCATCAGATGACTCGTCTGTAGCTGATAGCACCAACCATTTTCCCATCCCAGCCGCTGGAGGAACAATGCAAAAAGGCAAGTCCTGGGGTCTGTCACAGGCACAAGACCTTGCCATCTGAAACTGACACCTGAGCAATAGGCCCTAAAATGAGCATATCACTTAGTAGCCTATTTATATATGTAGCATTATCATCTTAATTTTTGTTCAAATTGTAGTGACTAACATTGTTCCTGCTGTAATGGCCAGGTCCACATACCAGGGAAGGAAGGCACCTGTGTGGGTTTGGGCAAGTGAGGGCTCTGGTGGCTTCACACAACTTTTTTTTTTTTAAAAAAAGCATTGGGTGCATTTTTTTCTCTTTAGATGATAATGCTACATATATAATAATAAATATGCAGATATTAATAAATATGCAGGAAGCAAGATTTCCCCTGTGATCTGTGCTAGTCAACTGGTCTGGACCTATACCATGTTTGTAGCTGACACCGCATTGTTGTAGATTTGTTGTAGATTTTGCATTGCATTTGACAGGCCACAGCTGGAAATAGGAAGCTCACAAGATGAATCCTTGATCTGATCCAGCAAGACTATTCTTAAATTGTTGTTGTCTAATGTTAAGATGGAAATGTCAGATAATAGTGAATTTGCATTTATGCCATGGTCCAAAGAAGAGGCATACATTTTTCTGTATTTGAATTTATTATTAACTGAGAGCACATAGTCCATCTGTGACCAGTTCTTACAGCTCTTACAGAATCCAAACAGATTCATGTTTTCTTCTTGGTCCCAAATAGTAATAATAAAACTCATAGCACGTAAATCTTTTAGAGTGAAGTAGGAAATATTAGCTTCTCATAAACATGGACTGCAGGTATATTATTGCCCCCTCCTTTGTTAGTTGTGTTTTTTTCTGCTACCTAGGAAGCCCAACAGATGTACAAACATGCATTTAAACACTGATGATGATCATTCTATAGTTTCTATGGAACAATGAAATTTGAGGCATTATTCCACCAAATAATGTTCCAACATTTTAAAAATTCTTTTCAGTTGGATTTCATGAGAAGTTTTGGTTTTAACAGTAAGTTGCTAGCAACATCTAGATACAACAATTTTATCCTTCATTTCTTACACAGAAAAGAACAGCATCCTAGTGAGTGAAAAAAGGAAACTATATAATTTACAAATGCTTTCCAAACTGTTGCTGATAGTACAAAACAATTATTCAAAAACAGTCTTTCAAAAGATTTTATTTTGGCTCCTTTACTCTACATTATATTAGATATATATCTTATGCAAAAAATGAAAATGCACCTCAGAACCATATTCTAGTTTATTGCTTCTTGTTAGATGATATATTTTGCATTTAAAATGGGATTTAGCTAGAACTACTGTACTCACAATAAAAAAGTAAAGGTAGCCCCCTCTTGCAAGCACCAGTTGTTTCTGACTTCGGGATGATGTCTCATCACGACATTTTCATGGCAGACTTTTTACAGGATGGTTTGCCATTGCCTTCCCTGGTCATCTTCCCTCCCCCCCCCAGCAAGATTTTACCGATCTTGAAAGGATGGAAGGCTGAATCAACCTTGAGCCAGCCACCTGAACGCAGCTTCTGCTGGGGTCGAACTCAGGTCATGAGCAGAGAGCTTGGACTGCAGTACTGCAGCTTTACTGCTCTGTGCCATGAGGTTCCTGCTATACTCACACAATACTGAGACATATATCTCTTTGGGTGACTTTTTGGCATTTCTTAATAAAATGTTCAATTTGCATTGTCTTTGTCTGTCTATAATGATGCCATCTTGTAGCCAAATCTGACTGGCTATCCCATGTGGTGAGGTCACCCTCTGCAATATGTGACCACTGACTGATGGTATAATAGCTCAGAATGGAGCAGGAAGCATCAACCACATAAAAAGTCACTGAAAAAACAGCCAGCATTTTTTTTTCTCAGAAGAGAAGCTGTAATTTTAAAACTTGGAGCCCCCAAAATAATGTCTATGGCTGTCCTCATGGGAAAAATAAAAAAAAAGACAATCATTGGTATTGTCTAAAAATATTATCTGGACTCTCTCTAAAGTTGCACAGGTATATATAGAATCAAAGCTTATTTTTTGTAGCAGTAACTCCTTTGCATATTAGACCACACACCCCTGATGTAGCCAATCCTTCAAGAGTTTACAGTAGGCCCTGTAAGAAGACCCTGTAAGCTCTTGGACAATTGGTTACATCAGGGAGGTGTAGCCTAATATGCAAAGGAGTTTCTGCTACAAAAAAGCACTGTATAGAATTTACTTGCATTCCTTGTCCAGTAAAATATTGCGACCCAGGGCAGACAGGAAGGCCAAAAAGGCCCCTTTCTCTCATTGAAGAGAAGAAAGGCTTCTCTTACCAGTCTCCTGCCACCTGACTAAGATGTGCCTTCCAATGGAGAAGCTGAGTAGCTTGTGTGGTTTCCAGAGCTCAAGTACTTCTACCCCATCTTCTCTTGGAAGAATTTCAGTAGGAGGCCTACCTCAAGGGAGGTTGTGACCTGGAAGGAATGGATGAGCCAGTAATAGCAGTGCATCAAGCAAAATTGCATGTGATAGTTGCTGTTGCCAAACTGCCTCTTTTAGATCACTGTAGTCTAACCAGTCCCAGTGGCCATCAAGCTTGTTTGGTTGGAGGTCCCCCAACTGGTCTCCTTAAAGCTGGTCAGGTAAGGATGAGTCAACAGTAGTTCCTTAACCAAGCAGACTATCGTGGCTGCTGCCACCTGCCTTCCTCCCTCAACTTTTTCTTTTCCATCATTTTTTTGGGGGGGAGGATTGCTGTTGTGGCCAGTCAGGTAATGAAGAGCCAATGGAAGGGAGGTGGGCAGGCAGCAGTGCTATTGCTAGTTCATATGCCTTTTTGGCCACATTATCCACCTGGGGCTTGGGAAGGAGGACTCAGGAGAAGAGGCTCCCCAGGTCACTGACCACCTAGGCATATTCCCAGTGGTTTTATTTGTGGAAGTAACAAAACTGGATAGGAAAGAGAAGATATAAACTATCAGCCTTGCTAGATCAGAAGGTAGAGTTTGACTGGGCTCAGAATGCTACTGCATGAGGAAGAGAGGTTCTAACTTCCCTCACTTGCCGTTTTTTTCTGTGCTGAAATAGCATGAGGGGGGAGTCATTTCCCCATTTTTACTGCTGCATGTGCACAGAATATCACATACAGAACAGAAAAGTGGGGGAAATAACTCCCCCCCAAGCACAATTTTGGTGCAGAAAAATGGGGATGAGAGGAGGAAGGAGCCCCATTCTCACTGGAAATGGGCCAGCTGTCCACAGGTGACACATTATTCTGAACTGTCTCTCAGGATGAGGCTCTTCTCCTGTGTCCCTCAGCCTGGGTTCCTCCCTGACTTCAAGGATAGATTTTGATGGAAATGGGCCAGCTGTTCACTGAAGATACATAATTCTGAACTGTCTCTCAGGATGAGACTGTTCTTCTCCTGTGTCCCTCAGTCTGAGTTTCTCCCTGACTTCAAGGGTAGATTTTGATGGAGCAGACCTTACCTGGTCACTGTGTGAAAAAGAACACTGCCTGGTTCCACGTTCCATTGGATTCTTCCAAACCACCATAAGCCTTCATTCTGTAACAGATTCTGGTGGTACCAGTGACTTGGGTCATAGGTGGTATTCCTGGGCACTGTAATGTTATGGAAGACATGATTTTCCAGGGGAGAAAAATTAAAATGAAAAGACCTTGGCTACTTACCAGAATATCTGGCCATAGGGTTCCTGATGATTCCTAGGGCTATCCAGAATAGGCTTGCCAATCCCCAGCTGGGGGCAGGGGATGCCCCAGTTTGGAGGCCCTCCCCCACTTCAAGGTTATCAGAAAGTGGAGGAATGTATGCTGGGCACTCCATTATTCCTTATGGAGACTGGCTCCCATAGGGTATAACGGATAATCAATTTATTTATTTATTTATTTATTTAGTAGGCTTATATATAATTTGTGGGTATCTGGGGCTCTGGGGGCACATTTTTTGAGATAGAGGCCCCACATTTTCATCATAGCATGTGGTGCCTCTCCTCAAAATACCCCTCAAATTTCAAAAAAGGTTAGTCCAATTCTATGAGCCCAAAAAGTAGGTGCCTCCATCCTCCATTATTTCCAAATGGAGAGAAGGCATTTAAACAGGGTGTGGTCCCTTTAAATGTGATGGCCAGAACTCCCTTTGGAGTTCAATCATGCTTGTCACAACCTTGCTCCTGGCTCCACCCCCAAAGTGTCCAGAAATTTCTTGAGTCAGACCTGATAACCCTAATGCAGAAATTACAAGGGCAGCTCTTATAATCACCAGAAATGTTATAGTAATTTTTATGGCAATTGCTAGGGCTACCCTTGTTACTTCCAAGTAGCTCTAGACATTACCAGGTGGTGATTCTACGGTAAGAACTTCCAGTAAGTAGCAGAGACTTCATTTTTCTTTAAATTTTTCTGCTTTAGAATATTGCCTTTCTTTGGTCCCAGTCTCTACCTGTAGATCAGCTGAGCACCCACAGGCAAGGACTATAATTGGCTGGTGGTTTCCTACTATAATCAGGCAAGTGGGATCCTAGTCATAGGCCATCTCTCAGGCCTCAAAATCATTGAATAACTGGGCCAAGAAGCTTAGGGAGTTGAGATGCCATTGAAAGGCCCAAACCTACTCTTGGGTGACATCAACATCATAAGCTGCTCCATGGTAATTTTCTCCACTGCCTTTATGTTCTGGGATCTTTTGGGTTTCAGTACAATTTATGGGCCAACTCCTTCAGTTCATAGGCATTTTTGAAAGGCGTTTTCTCTTTGGCCCTGACATAACCCAGAAGCACTGGCAATATGTATCTATTGATCTGTGCAGCTTCTGAAAGATCACTTTCTGTATTACTTCATAGTCTTTGGTCACAGCTGACCCCAGTGATTGGTAGGTCAAAAGCATTTGTCCCATTAGAAAGGGCCCTGAAATAGTGGTTCATTGTTCCTTTGGCCCAAATACTGTTGTGGTTGTACATTCAAATGCTTTAAAAGGCCTCTACATCATCTGTTGAAGTACCATTGTAAGATGGATAGGTGCATATATAGCTGTTCCTTTGAGCTGCACAAGCACATTCCTGTCCTGGGTCTGTTGTTGTTAGTCAAGGGGCCTCTGGATAAGCTATCCCTGTGCCTGAGCTCTAAACTGTGCCAAGTCCACTGTTGACACTGGGGAGAGGGGCAGCTAGTGCTACCAAGCTCCCACTGGGGGCGGGGCATTTCCCCAGTTTGGAACGCCCAACCCACCGACACAGAGCAGGCCACTGGCGGGATCCCTGCCCCCAAAGAGCCCTGTCATCACTCAGGGCATGTCACATCAGGGATACTCTAGGATTTGCAGTAAAGCTCTATGGTCATGCTAGGGATGTGCTAGGATTCACAGTAAAACTCTATGGTACCATTTTTTAAAAAAGGGTTGTTTACAGCCTATGACTTCAGTACCATAGAATGTTTGCCGTGGATCCTAGAGCATCCTCAGCATGATGTGCCCTGCATGATGACATCACTTCTGGGTGACACCATCACACTGTGTGCACATGAGAGGAGTCCCCCACTGCAGCAGCGGAGGGACATGGCAACCCTAGGGGCAGCACCTTCACCTAGAGCATAGTCATCTTTCCATGTGATTGATAGAGCTCTCCTACTCCTAACTCATCAACAAGATACCACTTCCCATGTTTCACCACAGAGTTCCAGCAGTTCCTCAAGCTACCACTGTTGCTTCCAGGTATTCCCTGGAAATGACATAATAGCTCTGGTGAAGCCACCCCCTCTATACCATGTCCCTAAATATTTTATACTGTTGTCTAAGCATCCTCTTTGTAATTGTATGACAAACTTACTCTTTGCTGAGCATAGCCTGCCTTTACATGAATGATTATTTTCTATTGGAAAAGGCTGAAGATAACTTTGTGGAAAGATTCTTATATACAAATGAAAATATTGAGATTTTCAGCAACAACACAGTTAATGTCAATTAAACCCCTTTCAATCCCAGCAGATGTTTGCTGGGGAAAGCTATGTAGCTTGGCTTGAGATTTTTTTAAAAAAGGGTTTATAGCCTAAGACTTCAGTCTATATCAGAGTGAGGATAAGAAACAGGATTTTTTGCCAAAGTATTGCCCCCCCCCCCAATTCAACATTAAGCTGTGAAGATGCTGATGTATAAGCATACAAAATGTAAAGAGAAGAGCAAGGGTTTTCTGTGCCCAGATATGCCTGAAGCACACCCTAGGAGAACTGCTAGCATGTCAGGGATTCACCTTTATCTTAACTGGTAGCTGCACGGGTCTGGGAGGTGATGAGGGGCATAAGTCATACCTGTTGCCATCCTGTGCCATGGCCTCAGCGGCACTGCCAGTGCCTTGGTTGCCTGGATAAAGACTAGGCCCTGGGTGTCAAGTAAAGTACTCCAGCATGCCATAGTTGTCATGCATGTACACTCTTGACCACTGTGGGGAAGAGAAGCTGGACTTAATGGACTTGTCTTCACTTTGAATACTTATAAGACAATATAAATAGCTATTTCACAGCTCCACAAAGCTAAATCAGACTCAGAATTCTGTTATAAGAAGCTGTCATATAATTGTGAAACAGGTTGTAAAACTACAACTGAAATTATGTGTTTTTTTAAAAAAAGGAAAGCAAAGACATCTACAGCTGTATCATATTAGAAACCGTATAATACATATCAATAGAGTCCTCAAGCAACTGCCAAATGCCAGACACCTGGCATATGAGAGAAATTCATAGTAGCTTAAATACTGCATTTTAATTCACTTTCAGAATGTGTAATTATTAACTCATAAACCTAAAAATATGACAGCACACACTATTTCCCTTGGAAATAACTAACAGAATGTGCAGGTAGTTCTTAAACACTTGTACTTGATGTCTTCCATCTAGCATTTGTCCCATTCATGTGTTTAATTAATCTTTTCAGATCCTTCATCCAGAAGCTTTACTCTTTTACTATACCATGTTGCTACGTTGCCTTGCATTATAGAATGGATTGGATGTTCGGAGTGTTTCATTATTTTATTCTCTTTCTTATTTTCCCTTTCATCTTCTTGCTTTTGAGCCAACTTAATACAGATTACTAGTGTATCCTTACCTGCAAATAAGTCCATGATTCCCCAATTTCTGGTACACAACAGGAATGGAGCTTTTGCATCCCTCTGAGACATAACTTTTGTTGTTCAGTTGCACAGTTGAGTCCATGACTCCATGGACCAAGTCACACCAGGCCCTCGTTTTCCACCATCCTAGAATTCCTTAATTTGCTTAGGCCTAGATGATAACAGATAGTCAAAACAACTTCCACTTTTCAGTGGAAGACTGAGTAACAATAGTGAAATCAAGGTGCAGATTCTTGCTTCACAGAGGAAAAAAAAATGTATTACCTGAATAAAGATTAAAGAGACCATTTGGTTTAATATGAAGACAATAGCATCCAGAAAACTTTCAATACAACTGACTATATATGCATTTTCCACCCCAGAACCCTGCATGGACCAAGGTGAAATAATAACATGCATCTTGCTTGATTTTCAGCATGCATAATGGCCTAGAAGTAAACATCTGTTTCCTATACAGCCTGTGACCCAATTTCTGTACAGATGTTTTAAGAAAAGCAGCTGATTTCAATGCATCTCCAGTATTCTGTTTCTCCTGCCAAGACAGAGGTAAGGGAGGGCTCAGCCAGCAGGAGAGTACCTGCTAGAAGTGGACAAATGGCATGCCAAGTTTTCTCAGTACAAATTTCCACACTTAACTTTGTCATGGTACATGTGGAATGATAGAAAGAGAGCTAGTGGAGGTTGGACAGGAGAAAAATGTGCCCAACTCAACCTGTTTTGGCCATCTGCACCAACAGTTATCATCAGGATACAACATTAGGAGGCAATAGAAGAGTGATAAATTGTGACTAATTTTTAGCTACAAATACAAGCTTCTGAATATTTTGGTTTTACTCAAAAGCTCCTTGGAAGTACAGTTCAAACTATTCCACTCCTCTGTCACTTGTGGAGACACATTGGTATGTCAGTTGAACTGTAGGGTTTAATTTTCTTTTTCATCTTCCATTCCTTGCTATGATACTGCTAAACCCTAGAAAGCAGCCTGGACAGAGATTCAACAGGCAGGAAGTAATGTTGAACCAACTCTCACAGCAAAGGCATTCATATGTACCTCCTAATGTGTAAATTTTGTATGGGGATTTTTTTAATAGCAACCATGGGAAGTAAATAATGTGTAAATTGCTCTAGGAACATCTTTGCACATTTGCTTTCAGCCATTTTCCCCCCTCTTTCCATGCAGTATTGTATTTATAACTGCAATAAACGGTGACCACCAGTTATTTTCATTGATGTTGTAAACCAGAATAATTGATTTTAGGAAGCAAGCTACAATATCCCACCTAGCTCAGCATTGCTCTGTGTGGAGTGAAATGCCATACAGAGGCAACTAAAGTTCCTCGTTCAAATATGAAGTTGACCAAACAGCGTAATTCTTAGCAGAGATGCACCCTTCTAAATATATTACAGTCAATAGGGTTAGAATACTATAAATCTGTTTAGGACTGTACTGTAAAATCTTTTTAACACATTCTTATGCCTTATTTTCACCAGATTGTTACATATACCTTCATAGTTTTTTTAAAGATATAGCTCAATTCTGTATCAGTTTTTTTTTCCATCCCAAAGCGATGATCTCTCTTCCTCTAAATCTTCTTCAAAAATTTGCATCTTGCTCAAAATCTTTCATATTGTTTGTGATCTGTGCTGCTATCTCTAAAGTAGGTATCTCTTGTGCTCATCTATGACCTAGCCATGCCTCCCCTCCAGATTTAACATTGTGTGATCACATGCATACATCCATCCATCCCCAGTTCCACCCATTTTAGGATGGGCTGGGACTGGATTAAATAGCTACCAGAACTTCCCAGTAGGAATCTTTAAAGCACATGCTGGGTGCATTTCCCGGCTGTCTGAATGCACAATGCACACACCATGCACCCACAGGAGCTGTCTGAATGCTCTTCTTGCACATGTGCAGCCTGTGCCTTTCCTGGCAGCAGGGCAGGTTGTGTGATTGCCATGGCATTCATCAATGAGCACCAGCTTTTACAAAGCTGGGATACCTCCACGTCAGATTCCCAGTTTGATCCCACTCATTGTTTCCCTACATCCAGGCTTTGTTATTCACTCTCCTGTCTCATCCATTATAAATGAAGGTAGAAGTAGTGGGAAGGAACATTCTGACTCTGCACTTGATGCTCTGTACTTTGGACAGTTAGCATTGTCTAGTTGTTCTTTAAACTGCATGAACCCTTATGTTACAAAGATATTTTTATGGCATAAAAAGGGAGGTTGGGAACAAGAATTGTAGGAGCAATTACTGAAATACCATGTGTTCCAGAACAGCACTTGTATATCCACTTCTGTTCCAACATTCCCACTTGATGTGCCCTCTTTAATATCCACATTCAGGTTCCATCTACACATTACAAAGTGCTCATGTTTATTGAGGGAACAATTCAAGGACCTGGCATTACATGTTTTGTATCTCCCAGATGTAGATGTACACTGACTGTTTTCTGTATGCATCCAAAGCAGGTGGGAAGAACCAGCTTTTGTTACTCCCCCTGCTGTTTTGGCTTCTGCAAACCACCCAGTGGGGCTGCCATTGGCTCTGTTGTAAAAATCATGTTACTTTCATGGATCCAGGTAAGCTAAAGCTGCTTTTTTTGCCTGCTTTGATGACAAATAGAAAAGAGCTGGTGTGCACCTATCACAGTGTGAGTCAACATCCTGATGTTGCACCTGTTGCTGTAATAAATAATCTGTTGTGTACTGGACTCAAGTGAGGACTGAATTAGGTGTTCCTGTCTGGCTCATTGGAGTCATACGAATGGAGCTTGGGGACTTGGTAACAATGGGCAGCAGGATCCAAATCCCTGCTGTCCTGCACCAATCACAGACCCTTGCTGGTTTGAATGATCCAATAACGTGCTTTCAGGGGACCCTGAGTTGTATATAGTTGGCCCCGTTGGTCCAGTTCCTCAGTCTTTGTAGTGCAGCAACCCACCATGCTGTATCTAATAAAGAGCTGATTATCACTACCACCTCGCCTCTTCAATGCACAGAACCCGCTATATTATATAAACAGAGCCACAGCTATTACTATTTGCACTTCCTGGGTAGGTAAGATTAATTCTATACACCATACTCCAGAGGCTAGTACAGGGTTGAATCAGCTGCAAAGGTTAGGATGACAGAAGTCCAAGCATGAAGGTGTGGGGCTTCTAGTCCCATTTGCTTAGTTATACTTTTCTTTGCCAGAGGAAAAAAAAGATGGTGGTGGGGGTCAATGTGACAGCTGGAGAGACAGCTGCTCTTAGTATGGATGGGCATGGACTGGAAAAATGTGGTTCAGTTCATGGTTCATGACATGACCGGTTAGCAAACCACAAACTGTCATGAACTTTTAGCTGCCAAAGAAACTATTTCAATTTGTGAGGTTTGTGATGTGGTAGACTCCTCCCTGGTGTACTAAAGAAACCAAATTTGCAGGCAATCTCCAGCTGACTCTCCTCTACCTTCCCTTCAAGTTTGGTAAGGATTGGATTTACAGGCCTCACAAAGAAGGTGTTCTCAGGAAAGTGTTTTCTGGGAAAATGACTGGTGGTCATTTTGACAGGCACAGGTTCAGGAGTGTATAGAATGAATCCTGTGGAATCTAGAGACATCAAACTCCCCTGGATACTCCTCTATATGCCCTCCAAGTTCTGCCTCCCTATTCCTTTGAAACTGTGTAAACATTTCAATTGAGCAAAGACAGTCTGTCTGGAAATGTATATATACACAAATCAAGAATTAAGAATCATGCAATATAAATAATTAAGACCTTATGCAACCCTAAAACAGATGTGTTTTGGCCTATTGACCTCCTTCAATGGTCAAGCATAAATGTTGCACATAGGCTCAATTATTGTAATACTAATTTTAATCAATATAGGACCAAGTGAAAATTATGGTCTGATAAATACCAGTAACTCAAGGCAAAGATGTGCTATATAACATCACTTTGTTTCCAAATCATGGATATATAACCAAAATGGTATTTCAGCTGTGTACCCTTTGTTGTGTATTTCAGTTGTGTACCCTTCATTAGACCCTTTGTATTCTTGTAGGGCAATTATATCCCTGTGTACAAACATTTCCTAAAGGACCCAATTCCCAAGGACTACAATAGAGTTCTGTCATAATGTGATCTTGAAATATTTTTCCTCCTCCTATTAAAGCCTCCTCATATTAAAGTATACTTGCTGACTTTGTATTACTCTGTGAACTTAGTCCTAAGACCCCTGACCTGCACTGCTTACTCAGCACACAGACTAGTGAAAATTCATTTTGTGGCCTGTCAGGCAATCTGTACATTTTATTTATTTGATTTGTATCCTGCCCTCCCTGCCGAAGCAGGCTCAGGATGGCTCACAGCATAAAACATCACAGAATTAAAACAATACATATTATAAAATAGTACATTCTATAAAATTATATATTTAGAAATTAAAACAACATATCATTTAGTGCTCAGATCTGGATATTATCTTGTTATTTTGTAACATAGAGTGGTTTGGGGCAAATTACATTTAATACCTCTGAGTTCAGGTATTCTGATAAATTGTTGTAATACTATTTCCATTGCATTTTAAGTGGCATATTCTAATAAATTGGTTCGAGACATTTCCCCCCACCCCCGAGAGAGCTATGTCATTTTGTAATGGGGATTATCCCCCATTAAAATAATGAAATAAATCACTGAAAGTATAATGGAGTTTATGGTTGTGTTTCTCTGTTGCATATTTGAATTTGTGTGTTATGGTGACCAAAGAAAGAATGTAGTTATGAAAATGGGCCATTTGGGTGATTAAGCAGATGTGCACTTTTGCCCTATACTGGGACAAATTTCAGAAATGAGTAGTCATCTGCTTCTGCAGCTGGAAAGCTCCACAGGGAGGATTAGCACTTCCCCATTGCTCATTGTAAACAACCTTAACACTATTGAGTAGCATCCAACCATTTCTAGCAGGTAACGATAACCCAAGGAGCAACTGAGAATACAAAAAAAGAAACAGAAATGCTCCTTCAAACTGCTGGTCTAGACAGAAGAATTTATTAGAAATTGTTTTTACATAAAAATGTAATAGGATGATTTCATTAATACCTTGTACCAAAGAGTAAGTAAAATCAAGGTAATCTTTGGAAATGAATTACTTGATTAAAGAGAGAGAAAATTAAGCCCTTTTAATTAGGGAGTTTAAGATTGTTGCAAATGCAGAAATTTATTTAGCTCAATAATAAAACACATTGTTATGCCGGCAAGGAAATGTATTTTACAATCACAGAAAGAAGCTTTTTTTAAAAAAAAATTAAAAAATCAAGATGGTTTATTTGTAAATTCTATATTTTTCTTGTATAATACAACATGCAAATATGCCAAGATGATAAATATAGTGAGTTGTTGAAACACTTTCATGCTGTTAAATTTTTAAAAAATGTTTATGCTGTCTATGGCTTTAATTTCTTAAATGCTCATTTTGAGGAGTGCTTTTGGAGACTTTTGATGCATTCATAGATTTCATTCTTCAGAATGCCAAGCTGCGGATTAAGGGATAGTGTGTTTTAATCCTGGAGGAGTTCAAAATATGTTTGTTATAAATTGTAGCACTGGCTCTCTTTCTCCAGCTACAGCCCCTCTGCTACCAGCTGGGCTGAAAATTACAAAAACTCAAAACTGCTGCTGGAACCTTTTGCTAGAATACATATGTGGAAATGGAAGACTAATGGTTTTCCAGAAACCCTGGGGAATATGTTAACATTTTTGTCGTAGAGGGGAAATTCAGAGTAGTGATAGCAGAACAAAAAAACCTACTGAATATTTCCATGTTGCAATGGCCAACCTTATCAAATTTAGTGCAGACCAGCAGTGTTGGGTACATGACTATAATGGGATAATATGAAATAAATATATTTTGTTATTTTCTTACTTTCAAATACTGGATGTCAGTTCAGAGGGAAATAAGTCTGAAAATGTATTAATTAGGATGGTGACACATATGCCTCCCCCCCCCCCAAAAAAAGTCTCATCCAAGTAGCTACCTCTATCTAACAAAATGTTGATTTTGGTTTTGTGATATAAAATTAAGAAAAATAATATAGGTAGAAGTAAACATATTTCTTTTCTATACATTTCCAGAACAACCACACAAGCAATTGTTCTATAAACTTATATTCTGATCTCATATTCTGAGTTTTGCTTTTGTCAGGTCATATAAAGATGAAGACACAAGACAACGGTATGGATTCAACTAGTTTTATTCATTTAAATAGCTGATCTATATAATTGCTTATTAAAATAAGCTATCAGTTCAACAGTAGTCTTAGCAGCCAACTATGGCTGACTTTTATGGCATGTCTATCCTGACTCCCAACCTGACCTTGTTTATCCTTGCCTACACATCTACCATGTGCCAAATGGTGTTAGGCCTCATGCCCCTAGGCTCTTATCCAAGCATGGAATGATGCTGCTTAGCACCAAGTACGTTCCCAGTACATTCTACTGCAAGGCATGTGATGGCCTGTTCTGGACACACTTCCATCACAACTGCTGCCTGAGAGTGTTTGCCAGTTATCCCTACCCATCTTGAGTTTTCCACTTTATTTCTGCCAATATTGCAGTTTAACCAGTCTATATCTTTGACTGAGCTTCAAAGGCATCAAAGTTAGACATAACAGGAGGGTGCTAATATGCCAGGAATGTTCACTTTCCCATCTCTGTACCACTTACCAATTCCTACGTTGCTAGACCACATTACTGCTGTGTGTGGGGGGGGGGGGGGCAAGCAAATATGTATGAAGTGGGAAAGTGACTGATTAAGTGAATAAATATCTGAATGCAAAGAAACAATAGTGGATTGGTATTAGTAACTAATTGGCAGATTAAAAAATAATAATTTTAGAAAAAAGAATTTTGTAATTAGCTTAAGAGATCTCAAACAAATAGTGAAAACATAGTGAAAAATATGCCATGCCTGCAACTAGTCAAACCTTTCCTCAGCTTCAGCTATATACTAGGTGTTCTTTCATGACAAGTTATATGTGAACTTCTAGTGTAGTTATTCAACGTATTGGCACTTGGCTATTATATTTCAGTAGGCAGCTCCAAAGGATTGTATCTTTTGCAGGTTCCATTGATAGAAGCAGATCTTTCTTCATCCTTCACTTCTTCCAGCAGCCTCCCATGACTTCTCCCCAAAAAAACATTGCTGGGGTTGGGAGATTCTCACATACTAAAAGCCATGCAGGTCAGGAAGCTGCAGTGAGGAGGGTAAATTGGGAAGGATTGCCTTCCTCTTTCTTCTGTAAGCAGGATGCCCATGGAATACAACCATATGTTTCTGAAAGTTTACATAGCAAGTATTTTATTTTTTATAGCACTACATGACTAAAATAACTTGAGTAGCATGGTGTACCAAATGGTAGCTTTGGATATGAAATTATTCTGAAAAAGGTTCTATAGATATTTTACCTGGACTGACATTGAACTATTCTACCCTGACACTGTGGGTTTACACCAGTGCTCTCTTTGGCTGAGAGTGTTTTGGGGCTCCAAAAGAGAGTGACCCACCTTTTCTAGCATTTATACTATTGTGCAGTCATGCATGGCTTTCTTCTCTTCTGGAAGTCTTTTGAACATCTTTAAAGTTGCTGTTCCCAAATGATTACTTCCTTCATCAATTGATGCAACAAAAGATCATCATGGGGAAAAAAATGTCCCACCGTGCCTTTTCTTTTCAATGTGCAGGCAGTGCTGAAAACACAGATGTGTGTGCAAAAGCTGTCATCTCATGCCCATTTCTGAAATCTATTAGCTCCACAGGAAACCTGAGGAAAAAGAGCATGTTAAAGCTTTCTGCATTGCAAGGGTGAAGAACTTCCTTTCTACTATTGTTGCAAAGATGCCATTGACAACCAAAGAGAAGGAGGAGGCAGAACGGTAGTTCTTTATATCGTTATTTTTTTAAGGTAAAGACCAAAAACAATTTTAAAAGGAAATATCCCACTTGCTTTGAGTGGGTGTTTTGTTTACTTTGTTGCCCTCCTACTTCAGAAAGGAGAGCTATCCCTCTCCCTAGATTTTTTTTCCTTTAAAATTTCTCCTATTAATTCCAGGATGATTTGTCCTAGAAAAAATATTTATGAAATATTAATGGAAATGACTATAGCTTGCTTAGAACAAAAGTAAAATTAAGTTTCAGTTATTTACTAGTAAGCAATGGGAATGCAGCTTTCATTTTAAGAAATCTTTTTTTCATCTGTATTCTTGAATATGGTACAATTCTTTCTTTCTGTTTCAAGCCATAATGGGTCAGGCTGACATCATGAAACAGAAATAAGATAAAGCTGTGGTTTTACAGTGTGAGCCAAAGTACATCAGTGGTAAGGATGGGCACGAACTGGCTCATGATGAATTTTGGCCAGTTTGTGGTTTGCAAAGTGAACTTCATGGTGAGTCAATCAGCAAAATCTTTCCATGAACTTTCAAGCTGTTTGTGATGGTTTGTGTCCCTGCTACTCTAAATGTTCATATAACTTCAAAGAA
The DNA here is from genome assembly GCF_032191835.1 of Heteronotia binoei. Lineage (NCBI taxonomy): Eukaryota > Metazoa > Chordata > Lepidosauria > Squamata > Gekkonidae > Heteronotia > Heteronotia binoei. The sequence goes on from NC_083231.1 coordinate 68,731,800, forward strand.
ACTTGGAAAGCACGTAGAGACCATCCCCAGCAGCTTTGATGTCTCTAGTAAGCACAGGATCTGCTCTATATGCTCCTGAACCTGCTCATGTCACAATGATCACCTGTCAGTGACCAGTGGTCATTTTAACAAGCACAGGTTTAGGAGGTTCAGGAGTGTCTAGAACAGATCCTGTGTAAGCTAGGTACATCAAACTTGATGGGGATATCCAGTTGACTCTCCTCTACCTCTCTACCTGTCATTTTCCCAGAAAACAGTTTTCTGGGGGCACCTTCTTGGGGGGGGGGGCTGTATCTCAGACCCAATAAATCCAATCTTTGCCAAACTTGGAGAACTGCTAAAGGAAAGGAAACTGGAGATCCCCTTCAAGTGTAGTGTTTCTGGCATGCCAGCGGGCCATTCCACTGGGTCACAAACCAAACCATTTTGTTTGGTTGCTAAAATCTGTGATGGTTTGAAGGTAGCAAACCAGGCATGTCACAAACCACAAAAAACCACATTTTCCTGGTTTGTGCTCATCCCTAATCAGTGGTAGGCAATGATGGAGGTTAAGCATAGCATTTAGGTTTTATATCATAGAGACTGTCATCAATTCCCTACTGTAATATGAAATCTGAGTTGCTATTTTTCACTTTCTCCATTCACTGCCTACAAAAATAATTATTTAATATTGTGGTATTTCATTTAAGTATTTTAATGTGATCCCAGCACTTTTAAAGATTGTGTACTTTTGGGAGCAATTATTGATCTTCCTCAAGCCCCACAAGCTGCCCCTCATATAAGGTTGCCAAGCTCCAAGTGGGCCTAGAGATCTCCTGGAATTTCAGCTTACCTACAAACTACATAGATCAATTTCCTGGAGAAAATGGCAGTCTTGAAGGGCAGACTGCATGGCTTGTGCTCCCCAGGATCCACAGCCAAATCTCTAGGCTTTTCTCAACCTGGAGTTGGCAACCCTACCCTTACTTGCAATCTATGTAGGGATGCCAAGCTCCCACCAGGGGCAGGGGATGCCTCACCAAGGAGGGCCCCAACCCACCAGCAGGGAGTAAGCCACCGGGGGATCCCTGCCCCTGAAGAGTCCTGTCGGTGTGCGCTGTCCCCAGCATGATAACATCACCTGGAAGTGACATCATCACACCAGGGACATCATGTGGGGATGCTCTAGGACTCATGCTAAAAACTCTATGGTACCAGAGTTTTACCATGAGTCCTAGAACATTTCTGGTGTGACACTCTAGGAATCACAGTAAAACTCTATGGTACCTAGACTATCCCCACGTGACCTCTCCAGCACAATGACCTAGAATGTCCCTGCATGACATCTCTGGTGCAATGATGTCACTTCTGGATGATGTCATTGCGCTGTACGTGTGAAGTGCACGTGAAGAACAAGTCCCCCACCACAGTGGCAGAGGGCAACCCTAAATCTATGACAACAATATTCATTCCATTGAACACACATGAAATGTCATGTCAATTAGGAAAGTAAGTATACATACATATTTAATTATGCATAATATACATAATCAGTTTTCCTTCCAGAGGTACAATTGAAAAAAATTCTAGAGACAGAAGTAAGAAAGCAGAGAAAATCATTGCCAATGTGCAGTTAATCAGAACTGCAATAATTGAAAGGAACTTGAAAGATTTGTTCATTCCTATTGTCCTGGAATTAAATTCCAGTGTGACAACATAGCTCAAAAACTAGCAACAACAAAAGGTTCCAGAGCAGTTGTAGAAGACATTTGAACTTATATAGAAATCAGTACACATTGTACCAGAATTTTACTTCAAGTGTTTCACTTCCTACATATCTACCATGTTGTTGTTTTATTTGTGATTGTGTCTTGCTTATAACCTCCCATCCCTGTCTGCATTTTGCCTACTGTTTTATAACAGGTCCTCAACACTTAGGCTTTGATTTCGACATTTTATCTACTCCTGCTGGTTAGGAACCCCATGCTTTTATTGAATATAGTTCCTTTTTAAAAGCATATTTTCCAGGCAAAAATGTCATCACAAATATACAAGACATTTGGATGGGAGCAATAGAATTAGCCCTCCCCCCCCCCGCCCCTTCTCATTATATTTATTATTTGGAAAGGAACAAGCTGAACTGGAACAGGATGACCTCTGTGATTTGTAGACCTGCTATTCTTAATGATTTTCATTGTGACACTTGAGAACTAAGAGCTATTTTACAAAGCTAGACTATTAAGCTAAATTACATCAGTTCTAGCAACCCTATCTGCAGCCTTCAGGAAAGCAGCAGTATGCTAATCAAGTTTGTGTAAGCAGTCCACACACCTCTTCGGAAGGAACCAACTTAGTCCTGGCAGTCTTACCAGATATGACCCTCTATCATTCCCTTTATGAAAGGTGATTGAGAAGTGTTCATGAGACAGCTGTTCAGCCATCTGCAGCCCTAGACTTCCATGACCTGTTTCAATATGGCTGGAAGCCTGAGTATGGTACAGAGATGTCTGTGTTTAATTGATCTGTGATCTCCTCCTGGCAAAGTATAGAGGTTATGTTTTCATGCTGATTATTTCCATTCTGCCATCAGCTTTTGTTAACATTAAGCATGATGCTTTGTTGAATGATCTACAGATCCTGGAAAGAAAGGCCAAAATGACTGCTGTGACTTCATAGCTTTCATTCTGAGAAAGGTCTCTGAGGGTGATGTTGGACAAGAGCTCATTTGCCCTGAAGGCTATCTAGTGCAGGTGCTGCAAAGTTATACTCTGTCACCTCTGTTGTTTGACATTTATGTGAAAAATAGTCAGGGACACAGTCAGAAGATTTAAGTTGGCTGCATCAAAATATACCCAGCCACTTCTGTGGAAAACAAAAACAAAAACAAACCCTGGTCCAGATGGTGTAGCTGGCCTGATATTTTCATTGTTCATAGCAAGAGAAGACACCATCATATCTAGATCTAACAAACACAATTTACATTCATGAACAAGCTTCTACACATAAATTGTACTACATATGCCAGCAGTGGAATATCACATCCATCATAATATCAGTGTTGTAGTCACATGAATTACCTGATATGTATCTCCATGTAGCAGCCTGTGCAGAAACTTGTATATTAAATACTGTGTTATTCATGGGTCACAACCACCACCACCACAACATCTTGTTCAACCCTGAGTCAACCATCTACTCTTGAACTGTTAATTTGAGGGTGGGTGGAAATCAATGTTCCCTCTAAGCTACAGGGTCTTGTGAGAAAAAATTCTACTTTGTGAGCTACTGATTGCTGATTGTAGAGGCAGAGCTGAATGCCGAAAGCTTCCACCTAATTGACCAGAATTGGTACCTAACGGTCCAGTTCCCTAATGGTCCCTTAATCATTCATTCTAAGACGGATGCAGATAAAAAAAAAGTCTCCTCCTCCAATTGTGGGTAGAAAACAAAGTTGTCTATAATACTGAGATTATTTTACCTGTCTACCTGATACTTGATAGGATTGATCCTTTGGGGTAAAAGCCTGAAAATTCCATCCTGCCTCAGTGGATGTGAAATCTCTCTCCACCAGAGGAAGCAGAAGTGAGTCACATGATCCAACTCAGCAAAAGCTTAAAAACTGATATAAAGACACTCTGAAATGTGTAGTGGAATTAATTAAATGTAAACTGGGAACATCCCCCCCCCCAGGCTGCAGGTTATCATGCACAGAATATGTGTGTGGGGGGGGAAATCAAAGGCAAGTAGCACCTAGTCCTTGATCTGATGACAATATGGATATATTCATATAGATATACAAATTTATGCAGAGAGGCTGAATAGTTTTACACTTTTAGCAGACGATGAGGAGTATTGCATAAATACCAGTCTTCTAATTTTAATTCTAGAATTCTAATTACAAGTTATTATTTATGTAAAGAACATAATCTTTATCCAGAAATTTAGATCTTACTCCCACCTTTTAGAGTTCTATCTGATTAATTTATACCCACCTTTCTCCCCAATGAGAACTTGAAGTGGCATACATCTTTCTCCTCTCCTCCACTTTATCCTCACAAAAACCTTCTGAGGGAGATTAGGCTGAGAGTGTGTGACCAGTGTTCCCTCTAGGCTGAGCTGGTGTAAACTAGCTCATCGTTTTTTTGCCTCTGACTCACACATTTTTGTCTTAGCTCAGGAAAACTGGACCCAGAGCAAACTAATTTATCAGTAGCTCACTACTTTAATGCAAGTAGCTCACGAAGTAGAATTTTTTGCTCACAAGACTCTGTAGCTTAGAGGGAGTATTGTGTGTGACTGGCCCAAAATCATGAATCACAAATATATATTTGTGATCCATCATGCCAAACACAGATCAACCAACTGCATGTGTTTGGCATAGATCACAGTATATTACTCAATGTAATTTTTCTATCAGCTGACATCATTACTAGGACTCCTTTCTGCTATTATATATAAAAAATGTGTGTGCATTCAAATATATCTGGTATGTATACACACACACACACACCAGATATATCTGAATGAACACACATTCTTTTATATAATAGCAGAAAGGAGTCCTAGTAATGATGTCAGCTGATAGAAAAATTACATTGAGTAATGTGCCATCAAGTCCTGCAAGAATTGTAACAGGAAAATTAAGATTTAGCATTCTGGCAGAGATGAACCAGTTTTCCTGACTTTCCAAAATGTTAATATATTATAGAGTGTGACTCATTAAGGCTGAACACAGCCCACCAATCAATTACAACAGACTGCCAAAACGTCATCATATTTGTTGGATTTGCTGCTCCCTAGTATAACAAAAATCAGGTAAGCAGGAATGTCAATATAAAATTGGCTTCAGCAAGCCCTATGTGGATCTTAATGGTACATGAATGTTTCCACATGCAGTTGGTTGGTCTGTGTTTGGCATGATGGATCACAAATTCTGCAGGTCTGATCAACTATTCAGAATAAGTTTAATCTTATTTCCATTGTTATTTCTTTACAAGCTGTCTGGAAAGACTGGCTTTTAAAAGCAAGCAGCTTATCTACATGTGCAAGTTATCACATCTTGCAGTGATTATCAGGAGATCCTACAAACCTAATCAAAAACTAAATACATAGAATGAATATCTACATAGAATACCACCCTCCAGATTGTGCATGCTCAATTTTCTTTGTAGGCTTTATTGTTGTGGTTGAGAAATCCAGGTCCCTGATCATGTGAACAAGCCTTCATGTACTTCATTGGCAAGCATGTAGGGTCTGTGTCATAACAAACTAGTACAATTTATGATAGAGCTTTCTTCCTTGATCCTACTCACATCCCACCCAACCACACATTCAATCCATGAATTCAAAGCATTTTGGAGACCAAACTGGTAAGAATTCACACAGATACTAGAAAGGTAGACACATTTACAGGGGGGAAATCAGCAAAAGGTTTCTATGGCACATTAACAATGAAACACACATAATTTGATAATCACCCTCCCCAAGGCAGATCTAGTTTACATAAATGTGAGTTTTGCTATTATGTCTTGGTGCTACATTTGGAACCTGCCTAAAATATCATACCTGCTAGACAGTTGCAGGAGAACACAATCACACCAAACAATCCCTGTAAAAAGGAGCTTTGAAAATCTAGTGCTCCAACACCAGGGCTTTTACTCTAAATGATATGAGATTTATATTTGACCTCTAACCTAAGAGTCAGATGTTTGGGAATACAAGAAATTTTTCGAAGCTAAACCAGAGAAGCTTGTCCAACAAAGCCTGGCTTGGGCAGCAGCTCACTACTAAAATAATGTACTTCTCTCACAAAGCCTCTCCTGTGATAGCATTAAAAAATGGATTTTATTGGAAAGGGCACAGAGTTGTTTTTTTCTATTCCAGACTAACTCTTTTTTTGTCACCTATGAAATATTTCTTCTTAGCAGAGTCAGTATACAGTGACTTCTTTTAAAGAAGTTTCATATTCAATACAAAATAATATATGCAGCTGACACTGCAATCCTAGGCAGAGTTATTTCCTTCTTATAACCACTGGCTTCAATGAACTTAGAGTAATGTTACTCTGCTTAGGATGCACTATAACAGACCAATCCTTACTTCCATGGTGGCTGGCCATGGCATATGTGTGGCACCACTTGTCCACTTCATAAGGGCTTAGTTCTGCTTGGGCAGGGGGGACAGGGGGAGAGAAGAAGCATAGCACACCGCAAGGGAGACCATCACCATGGCAACTCTGTTGTAGTGCAGATGTGCTGCTAAGGCATTGGTGGAGGCAGTAGGAGGTAAGGGACCTCCCTGACCCCCCGGATTGGCCAGTCCCAATGCAGGCAATGTTGCACATGATTGTCGGGGGTGGGGAGACACAGCCCCAGAGAGGCTGATCACCTATCCCTCCCCATCCCCAACAGAGAACTGTGCCAATCACAGGTAGATGGGCACAGTCAAAGGAGGGAAATCCCACCGATGTGGGGAGGGAAAAGGAGTGAGGCTGGTGTGCATGCGAGAAACGTGGTTTGCTGCCGATGTGGGGGTGGGGGCAGGAAGGGGAAGGGCAGAGCTGCAGGATTGGCCAGTCCTACGGCCGAGCCCACCCACTGTCAGAGACTTCTGCCAATGGCAGGCAGATGAGTGGAGGCATGTGACATTCCAGCCAGCCATAAACAAACAGGAAAGACATAGTGCAGAAATCTGCATGCAGAGACCCCAGGAAAAATGTGTGCATCAGGATGAGTGGACAGTCCCAGCAGGCCACCAAGTGGCACAGGGAATCCCTCTCCAACATGGACTCAGAGTCCCTCTGGGATGCTATGACACCCCACGCTACTTGTGGGAAACTCCCCCCTCTGGGGCAGCAGAAGACAGAGTGTGAGGCACTGACCATGAATCCACCCCATTCATCCCCCACCCACTGCCATGGGCACAGCAACCCTGTGGGGTTAGGCAGGCTGCCAGCCCAGCCAGGCTGAGATATGGCCCTTGACCCCCCCTCCCTCTCATGGGATGAGCGGGGCAAAGACTCCCCTTCCCCATCCAGCCTTGCGGTGGCAAGGTGGCTCATAGCCCCCTCCCCAAGAAACAACCGAGCCTGCCCTCCAAGACAGTCCCTCAGGGAGCCCACAGACAGAGTGGCAGAGAGGAGGGGGAGAGGCACAAGGAAAGGGTAGCAGATGCCAATTAAGAGAGACAAAGTAGGACACATCTCAGACTTTATTGTGCTGGAACCAAGTGCAAAAGTATCTGAGGTACAACTCAGATAGTCTTGCAAGGGGCAGGGCTTCACTCAGAGAGGAGGGTAGAAACAGCTGCCTGAGTAGAGAGGAGGTTGAATTGCCACTCATGGAAGCCCTCTGTTGATTTCCCAGCTGCAAAACAGAGGCAGAGATCAAGAGCACCCGAAAAGGCAGCAGATGCATCATGGGGTCGTGTTTCGGCCAAGGACTCTCTTAAAGGGGCAGTCTCTGATCCACCTCCTCACAGGCATTGGAGCAGCTGCCAGCCCCCCCTCCACACAGTGTCCTACCGGGGTGGGGGAAAAAGCAGAGGATTGGCCAGGGGGGGGGGCAGTGGCAACCCTCCCGCCTGAGCTCACGGTCCAGATCAAGTGCTGGAGATGTTGTCACACTGCCTGGCCTTGACCAAGGGGAGAGGAAGGAACTTTGGGGTGCACAGCTGCACTTACCCATCCATGTGCAACCACCATTGCATGCTGAGCCTCCGGCAACTGGGAACCTGTTGGGACTTGGAAATGACAGAGGTTAGCCATAGTGGAGAGACCTCACTCTCCTCCTTGAAAGTCAAAGAGCTCACTCTGTACTGCCTAAGTGCCCTTGCTTTGCACCATCCACCATTAAAGTTCTCTGGCCCTTACTCTGAGTCCACGCGGCAGGAAACTCCATGGCAGAGTCCCATGCCATGTGGCCTACCCTACCTAAAGAGTTGTGTGGGGACAGAGCGGGAAGCTTTGTAGGAGCGAGCACTGTGATTGGGTGCTGGAGAGGGAGCTCATCCCATCCAGGGTGTGTAGGGATTGGTGCACAGTTTAGTAGGCTCCCTAAAGGGTTTCACGGCTGCATCGGGAGCGGCAGCAAACTTTGTTTTTGGGATACGTGAGTCTCTATGGGATACACCAGCATTTGCCTTGTTGTAACTTGGTGCCTCTTGTGGGGGGCATTCCCAGGCTGGAACGTCTTTGGAGGCTGACTAAGTAGGCCATGCCTCCTGTGCTGGCATGGCTCTCTCTGCCCCAGTTGTGCCATAGGCAGGGTGGGGCGTCGCTACTCCGGCAGCCATGAGTGGGCAAATGTTGAGGCGTCCAGAGACTGGCGCAAGTCCCGTTTGCGCTAGCAGGGAGGGAGTTAGAATGGTGCAACTGGCATTTCTGCCAACATAGTGGTTAGTTCACTCCAAAAGCACTTTCAGCCCCCCTTCCTTAGATTGCACTGTAAGTTGCTTACATAGACAGTACTTCCACAAGGAAGAATAAAGCAAGCTTTACAATCAGCAGACTAAGAGCACTTTAAAAACTCCATCAGGGTTTGTAATTTTTTAATTTAATTGATTTTATATATATGTACATCGCCCTGAGCCCAGCAGTAGCCAGGATAGGGAGATTCATTAAATGTGATAAATAATTATAATAATGCTTCAAAATTCTCATTGGTTGTGTGATTTGATATCAGTCATTCTTGCATTGTTTTAAATTTGAATAAATGTGATGAAAACATTTTTTCTACTTTTTACTCTCTATTTTTCCATGTTGTTCAGTTGCACAGTCGAGTCCGACTCTTTGTGACTCCATGGACAAAGTCATGCCAGGCTCTCCTGTCTTCCACCATCCTCCGAAGCCTACTCAAATTCATGTTAGTTACATCAGTAATGCTGTCCAGCCATCTCATCCTTTGCTATCCCCTTCTTCTTTTGCCTTCTGTCTTTCCCAGCATCAGGGTCTTCTTCAGTGAGTGCTCCCTTCTCATTTGGTGGCCAAAGTATTTAAGCTTCAGCTTCAGCATCTGACCTTCCAGGGAACAGTCAGGGTTGATTTCTCTTAGGACTGACTGATTTGATCATCTTGCAGTCCAAGGGACTCTTAGGATTCTTCGTCAGCACCACAGCTCAGAAGCATCTATTCTTCTGTGCTCAGCCTTCCTTATGGTCCAGCTTTCACAGCCATACATTATTACTGGGAATACCATCGCTTTGACTATATAGACTTTTGTTGGCAGGGTAATGTCTCTACTTTTTATTATACTGCCCAGGTTCGCCATAGCTGTCCTCCCAAGGAGCAAACGTCTTTTAATTTCATGGCTACGATCACCATTTGCAATCAAAAATGAAACACAATGTTGTAAATGAACACATAGACACATTGTACAGTAATAAACATTGGACAAAACAGAAGATGACACATTCAGTCCCTAGTATTCAATCAGTATGTCATCTGGACAGGGAAGCAAAACTGGGTGGATGGGGGAGTGAAATTGTGTGGTTTGTGTAGCCTTAAACTTACCCATGGATGGTTTCAACCAGATTGTTTAAAAAGCAATAAAATAAAAAGCAATTTCAATCAACTGGACAAATTTAGTTAGTTCCTCTTTAAGGTATTAACTTTTCATTTTAAATCTCTTATACCAATATATAGCATAGTACAGTGGATTAAGTTCAGTTTTAGTTGTTTATTTGTGATTACATGAACAGTCAATCCATAAGATAAGCCTATCAGATTTATGCATTTGACAAAAATGCTAATATATTTAGTTGAATACTGAACACTTACATCTTTATATAGTAGGACAAGTGTATACAACATTCAAATTACTACTTAACTGGGCAGTATTATAAAGCCAAATCCCTAGGGCACTTCAGAATTAGAGCAGATATGTGTATGTGTTGCCTTCCATGAAGATAGATCCATTTGGTTAGCTGTCGGTCTGAAGCAATAGAACAAAATTAGAGTCCAATGGTATCTTTAAAACAAACACAGTTTTATTCAAGGTGTGAGCTTTTGTGTGAATGCACACTTCCTCAAGCTGGAATGAAATTTACCAATCCATGCATATAAGATAGAGGTTGAACAGCAAATTACCATGCAATAATTGTGGAAAACCCAAATACCAACTCTGCTGCCACATGCACCCAGACAACACAATCACTAGACCTAACAGCATCAGTTATAGCATTTCAGTCTCATTCACTTGCACATCTCCTAACATTGTATTTGCCACCAGGTGCCAATAATGCCCTTAGGTTCTCTACATAGGACAAACAGGTCAAACCCCATGCCAAAGAATAAATGGACACAAATATGACATCAGGAATTACAAAACTGAAAAACCTGCAGGCGAATACTTAAACCATCCAGGACATTCAGTGGGGTACCTCAAAGTAGCTATTTTATTGCAAAAGAACTTCAAATGGTGGCCACCAGTTTCCTGCCACTCCCTCCCTCCTCCCCTCAGCCTCATTCCAGGATTGAGGAGAGTTGGGCCACTGAGGAAGATGCTAGCCAGAGCCTGTTGCCAGGCAACCAAGGTTGCTTCTGTCAGTAAAGGGAGAGGCCTCAGCTGAATAGAATGTCATAGAGTCCACCCTCCAAAGCAGTTATTTTCTCCAGTGGGGGAAAGATCTATTGTCTGGAGTTCAGTTGTGATACCAGGAAATCTTCAGGCTCCACCTGGAGGTTAAGCAAACAAAACACTGGAAACCACAGTCAAAGGTAAGCAAACACTAGGGAAAAACCCATGTTTGTGAAAATTCACTGGCACAGTAGATGTCACAATAAGCTGAATGTGTATTCACACAATAATTAAAGCACAATGAAGTGCTAAGACTATTTTCACAACAATAATATGACAATTCAGCCCCTCCCCTGCCAAGCGGACCATCGTCTGCTGAGGCTGGGGGCCGTACATTGCCTCTCCGGCAGGATATAGGCAGTGGATTAGCTTACTTCCGGGCGGGGGGTGAGGCGCGGACTTAAAAGGCTGGCCCCACCCCCTGAGCATGTAGTTAGAAATCGCTCTCGGAAGAAGCAGAACAGCGTCTGCTCTGTCCAGAGCGGTTTTGGTGTCGGGGCCTGGGTTCGCGGAGGACGGGTCGAGCACGTGGCTGGTCACGGTCCTATCAGCCATGTTCGGGGAACGTCTGCTTGTTGTCAGCATGAGGCAGTGGAGAGCAGTGGAGAGCAGAGAGCAGCCTCGGTTGCTGGCGTTAGTGCTGTGAAGGCTCAGGACGGTCTTGTGTTAGCTCTGCGGGGAGGATACTGGGCATTGTAGGTGCCCTGAAGTGGGTGGTTGCCTGTATTGGGAGTAAAAAAGGGCCTTGCCTGTGTAGGGGTTTGAGACACCCCCCCCTTTTCACCCCCCCCCCCCAATTCTTTTTGGCATACAGGGCATTGTTAGTATTAGTTTTACATAAGTGTTGTATGCCCTGCCCTGGTTGGTCCAGGAGTGCCTAAGCTCATAAGTTAAGTGGCAGCCCTGGTTAACTGTTGGAGGTTAGACCAGCAGGAGATCCTGGTTTACTTGGGCATTTTTCATAAGCTTTGGGCATGGGGCCAAAGAAGGGGCAAGGTAACAAGAAGGGAAAACAGCCTGCTAAAAGGCCACCTAAGAGGCCTCCCCCTGACCAGCCCTTGCCCGAGGATAGTGAAGATGTGAGGACCAGGCAGGCTATCTTGGAGCAGCTGGCTGCCTTGGAGGAGGCAAGGGGGGTTGGGGGCCCTTCTAGGAAAGCCAGTGGGCTCATGGGTTCTGGTAGAGTGGCCACCATTTCTTTTCAGAAGGAGGTGCTCGCTTGGCTTTCTGTCTTGCAGGGTGCTGAAGGAAGCAGTGGCAGGGCCCGTGAGGTGGTGCTGCCAGAGGAGGAGCAGGGGGAGGAGCCTGAGGCAGTGGTGGTGGTGCCGCACAATATCGAAGATAAGTTACCAGCTTGGCAGCTGGGTATGGTATGGCCTTGGGGTCCCAATATGGCATCAGGTCCTGGGACGTCTGCAGGGTCCCAGGCATTAGGGGCATCCTATTTGGGGACGGGGCCGCCCGTAGTGTGGCATGCAGTTTTAGGCACGCCACCCCCGCAAGTGGGTAGTTTGGCCACTGCGTCTACAACAGAGGGTGCTTGGGCGCCATGGTATTCAGCTGCTATGGCAGGAGGTCAGGTTAGTGGTGCTGGGCTAGGTGGGCATGCAACAGTTGGGGTGGGGGTTACCATGGTGCTGGCAGCAGGCCCCATCCACGTCATCATCATGGACCCCACAACAGAGCGGGTTTGGGGGGTTTCCATCTCATCCACCAGTCCCCTATAGCATGGTGGATTTTCACGCTTTGCCTTTTGGAGACCCGGCTATGCCTCTAGGCGATCATCTTACGGTCGCCACTAGGGACAAGATTTTAAAAGTCGAATATGTAGATGTGTTTAGCCTTTTATATAGGGAATTGGAAAAGAAGTCAAAAGACAAACTTGACAAAAAAGACAAGGAGAAGCTGAAGCGGAGGAAAGTTGACAGAACGTGGTTGAATTGGTTACCTGGTTTGCTTATTTATGTGGGGGTCATAGCCAGGGCACAGCCTTGGCGGGCTGCCCCCCCTTTTCCAGTATTGTGGCATTATATATAGAGCGTATAATGACTTTACTGGTGGGGTGTGGCTTCAGTATGATGAGCAATTCTGCATGCGGGCTGCGGTTAATCCTGGGCTCCCATGGGACCAGATTAATCAGCAGCTTTGGCTGCAGTTTATGGCTCCTGCGAAATGAAATGCTGGGGAGCAATCTGATAGCGGCCACCTTGTTCAGAAGGCAGTGACTTTTTCTGGCTCCTGTTCCTCCGCGGGGCAGTCGGTTCAGCCACGGCTGCTTTGCTGGGAGTTTACCTCCCAAGGCATGTGTGCCAGGAAGGCTTGTAGGTATAAGCACGAGTGCCTGCTTTGTGGGGGACTGCATGCGTTCACAGCCTACAACAGGTCAAAACCTAGGGGTGCTAATAAGCGGCTGGGCGCCGGGCCAGGGCAGCATGATACAAAAGGGGCCCAGCCCCATTCAGGTGAGGGTTGTTGAGGATTTGTTACGTGATTATCCACGTTTGGACGAAGCGCATTACCTTTTGGAGGGGTTTGTTTACGGGTTTAGAATTCCTTACCTGGGTCCACAGACCCCATTTTCTTGTTCAAATCTGCATTCAGTGAGGGGTTTGGAGCACATTGTGAGGGCAAAGATAAAGAAGGAGTGTGCGGAAGGCCGAGTGTTAGGCCCCTTTTGCTACCCTGTTGGTTCCAAATTTATGGGTTTCCTCCTTGGGTGTAGTGCCTAAGAAATTGGCTGGCAAATTCCGGTTAATTCACCACCTGTCTTATCCCAGGGGGCAGTCAGCGAATGATTTGATACCGGCTGAGCTTTGTTTGGTAAAATACACTTCCTTTGACCGGGCCATGCAAATTGTGCGGCTGTGCGGAGTGGGGGCGGAGCTGGCGAAGAGTGATATTAAGTCCACATTCCACCTTCTCCCAGTGCACCCGTGGGATTTTGAACTGTTAGGTTTTGCATTTGAAGGTTGTTACTACGTAGATAGGGTGCTGCCGATGGGATGTTCAGTTTCATGCGCTGCTTTTGAGCGGTTCAGCACCTTTCTGGAATGGGCGCTGCATGCAAGAACTGGGTTGCAGGATACAGAGCATTATCTGGATGATTTTCTCTTTGTGGGCCCGGTGGGTTCGGGGCAGTGCCTTTTTCTGTTAAGGTCTTTTGAGGGGTTGTCCAGGAAGCTAGGGGTATCACTGGCTTGTGAAAAAACGGAGGGACCTGTTACGGTTCTGACCTTTCTTGGTATTGAACTTGATACCGTACACCAGTTTTCCAGGTTGCCTGAGGATAAGCGAGCGAGCCTATTGGCACGGATCAAGTCCGTACGGTGTAAGTGCAAGGTCACTCTCCTGGAGTTGCAGCAGTTGGTAGGCCATTTGAACTTTGCATGCAAAGTAGTTGCTCCTGGTAGGGCCTTTTTGAGGCAGTTTTGCGACAGAATGGCTGCCCTTCGTTTGCCACATCATTTCACAAGAGTCACTAGGGAGATGTGCAATGACCTTAGTGTTTGGGAGACATTTTTGGAGGAGTTCAATGGCATTTCCTTCTGGAGGGGGGATATGCAGTTGGAAGCAGAGCTCCAGATTGTTTCTGACGCTGCTGGCACCACTGGTTTTGGGGTTTAATTCCAGGGGCACTGGTGTGCCAAACAATGGCCACAAGAGTGGCTGGGTTCCGAGTTTTTCCCTATTGTGGTGGCCATTTTCCTTTGAGGAGATACTCTTGCTAATCACACGGTGCACTTTTGGTGCAACAACATGGCTGTGGTGCATGTTGTTAACAGCTTGACATCTAAGTCCCCCCCGGTGATGCGTTTGGTTAGGGCATTTACCCTACGCTGTCTGAAGTTAAATATTTTGTTCTTGGCGAAGCATGTTCCCGGCATTTATAATGGTGTGGCGGACACTCTGTTTCGCCAACA